>NC_135809.1:123621878-124281911 GCF_964213995.1 Mustelus asterias
AAATCAAATACCTTACGCTGCTAGACTGATATTAAATCAAAGATGACCCAGCACTGGTAAATGCCAAAACTGTTCCACATGGATTTTTCTGGAAACTTTATAACTTAGTTCCGAATTTGATTTCCCTGCCAGTGCTTGTTCAGTTTAAAGTTTCAGTGTCCTGTTTGAACTTGAGGTGAATTTCAAATGATCGCATCCATTATCAAGCCAATCCATATTGTTTGCTTTTGTTCCTTTTCATGTCGTCAAATCATGTTTTTGTCATTTCAAAGGGAGATCCTTGAAGGTGAACCTGGGAATCTTTCATGAGATAGAGTTTCAACAAGATTTTTTGACTTGATGTTTATTGATGTCTGGGTGATTTCTTGAGAAATCCATGGACTCTGCCTTGGTTGCATCTGTCATTTATTTGATTTAATTTCATTTGATTTATTATTGTCACATGTATTAGTATAAGTGAAAAGGATTGTTTCTTGCATGCTACACAAAAGCATACCGTTCATAGAGAAGGAAAGGAGAGATTGTAGAGTGTAATGTTACAGTCATAGCTAGAGTGTAGAAGAAGATAAACTGAGTGCAAGGTAGGTCCATTCAAAAGTCTGATGGCAACAGGGAAGAAGCTATTCTTGAGTCAGCTGGTACATGACCTAAGACTTTTGTACCTTTTTCCCGACGGAAGAAGGTGGAAGAGAGTATGTCTGGGATGCATGGGGTCCTTAATTATGCTGGCTGCTTTTATGAGGCAGCGGGAAGTGTAGAAAGAGTCAATGGATGGGAGGCTGGTTTGCGCGATGGACTGGGCTTCGTTCACGACACTTTGTAGTTTCTTGGTCAGAGCAGGAGCCACACCAAGCTGTGATATAACCATAAAGAATGCTTTGTATGGTGCATCTGTAAAGGTTGGTGAGAGTCGTAGCTGACATGCCAAATTTCCTTAGTCTTCTAAGAAAGTAGAGACGTTGGTGGGCTTTCTTAACTATCGTGTCGGCATGGGGGGACCAGGACAGGTTGTTGGTGATCTGGACACCTAAAAACTTGAAGCTTTCAACCCTTTCTACTTTGTCTCCATTGATGTAGACAGGGGCATGTTCTTCTTTACGCTTCCTGAAGTCGATGACAATCTCCTTCGTTTTGTTGACATTGAGGGAGAGATTATTGTTGCTGCACCAGTTCACCAGATTCTCGATCTCATTCCTGTATTCTGTCTTGTCATTGTTTGAGATCCGACCCACTTATGGTGGTGTCGTCAGCAAACCTGAAAATCGAATTGGAGGGGAATTTGGCCGCACAGTCAAAGGTGTTTAAGGAGTATAGTAGGGGGCTGAGAACTCAGCCTTGTGGGGCACCGGTGTTGAGGATGATCGTGGAGGAGATGTTGTTGCCTATCCTTACTGATTGCGGTCTGTGGGTTAGGAAGTTCAGGATCCAGTCACAGAGGGAGGAGCCGAGCCCCAGGCAACGGAGTTTGGAAATGAGTTTCGTAGGAATAATGGTGTTGAAGGCTGAGCTGTAGTCAATAAATTGGAATCTGACATAGATGTCTTTGTTGTCTATGTGTTCCAAGGTTGAGTGCAGGGCCAGGGAGATGGTGTCTGCTGTGGACCTGTTGCGGTGGTAGGTGAACTGTAGTGGATCCAGGCAATCCGGGAGGCTGAAATTATTTTGTGCCATGACTAACCTTTTGAAGCACTTCATAATGATCGATGTCAGAGCCACCGGACGATTGTCATTGAGGCACGCTGCTTGGAATTTCTTTGGTACCGTGATGATGGTCATCTTCTTGAAGCAGATAGGGACCCCAGATTGTTGCAGAGAGGTTGAAGATGTCTGCGAATATCCCCACCATCTGATTCGTGCAGGATCTGAGTGCTTGTCCGGGTACCCCATCCGGGCCAGTTGATTTCTGTGGGTTGACCTTCGAGAAAGCTGCTCTGACATCTGCAATGGTGACACCAGATACAGGTTCGTCTGAGGCTTCCAGGGTGGAGGGCGTGCTCTCGCTGACCTCTTGCTCAAAACGAGCATAGAATGCATTGAGCTCATCAGGGAGAGGTGCGTTGGTGCCGGCGATTTTACATACCTTCATCTTATAGCCTGTTATGTCTTGCAAACCTTGCCATAGTCGGCAGGGATCTGTGTGGCGAGCCTGGGACTCTAGCTTGGTCCGGTACTGTCTTTTGGCATCTTTGATGGATCTCCTTAGATTGTATCTGGCTTTTTTGTATAGGTCAGTGTCGCCTGACTTGAACACCTCAGACCAGGACTTCAGCAAGCAGTGAATATCCCTGTTCATCCATGGTTTCCAGTCAGGGAACATGCGGATTTGCTTCTTTGGCACACAGTTTCTACACACTTACTAATGAAGTCAGTTACTGTAGTGGCGTACTCGTTCAGGCTGATCGCAGAGTTTTTAAATACTGACCAGTCCACTGATTCGAAGCAGTCTCATCCGAGATCATCCGATCCCTCAGATCAACATTGCACGACTTTCTTTGACGGATTTTCCCACTTCAGATTTTGCTTGTAAGCTGAGAGCAGGAGCACAGCCTTGTGGTCTGATTTACCAAAATATGGCGGGCGATAGAGTGGTAGGCATGTTTGATATTTGTGTAGCAGTGGTACAGCTTATACACTGTCTCTGTCACAGTTTGTATGTTAATTTGCATATGCCTCATACTTACCCTGAATTTTGGAGTGTAAGATATATATTAAAATTGTTTTATCACTCTGAACTTATATATTAAAGTTTGCTTTTGTTTGTTACAAACTTGTGGAATCTTGTGGCTCTCTTCCAAAAGCAGGTAACCTGAATCTCAACCTTTATCATTTTAAACAAAATGTTATTAGTCCCTAACCGGATGTCCCCCCACACCCCTTGGCCAAGGATCATTACACTACATCATATCCAAACTTACCCCGTTGAAGCACTTGGGATATTTTGCTTTGTGAGAGACAGTGTGTAAACATTAATTGTTGCTGCAAAGTTGACCATTTCTATTGTATTTCAGCTGTTAGTCCTCCCGTCCACAAGATGGTAGCATAGTACATGTAGTGCACAGACATCCCATATACTTAAATCCTAAGAGCTTTTCAATGACTCCAATGAAAGTTACCTTGTGATTGACCATTAGATCATGTTAATCGATGCAAATAACTGCTCCCAATATTGATCGATCTTGATTATACATAGCACACCACATGGTAATTTGACTGAAGAGGAAAACCCCACTAAGGGTAGACTTACCTTCATGGTTAGGAACCAAGGGCACACTCTTTCTTATCTTGCTTTGTACTTTCATTTGAAAAACAATAAATAGAAATCATGCATATAGAAATATTACAAATACATTTTAAAATATTTACAGTGAGCTATCCTGTTGCCACTAGTTATAGTTTTTCAAATCAAGCTTGGTTTGCATTTCAATAAACTACCTGAGGGTGGCAGAATTGAATCAACCGTATACACAAGTAAAATTCTAGCCATGCACTTAACTCTCTTTCACAAATGCAGACATCCCGCCATATATAACAGCACCAGAAGAAACAGATTTTGAAAAGGGAAAACAGAAAATTCATAATAAAACTGAAGGAAACATTTTTTTCTGGTTGAGTATAAATGAGTCATTGTCCAGTGAAGTCTTAGTTCAACAATAATAACGACCTACACTTATTTAGCACCTTTGATGTAACAGCAGAGTTTTGGTGACCTCAAGTGTATGGAGGGCAGAATGTGGGAGGTCAGCCAGGAGTGCATCAGAACAGTTAACTCTATGGGCGGAATTTTCCCATCCCGCTTGCCACGGGAATCGTAGTGGGTGGGGGCGGACCATGCAAACGTCCGTTGACCTCGAGCGGGATTTTCCGGTCTTGGGGCGAGCGTGGCTGGAAAGCACCACCCTACAAAGGCATGGATGAGGGTTTCAGCGGCAGATGTGCTGAGATAGGGATGGAATTGAATGATGTTGTGGAGGTTGAAATATGCAGTCTTTGGGATGGTACCCGAAATTTGGCATGTCAACTACGACTCTCACCAACTTTTACAGATGCACCATAGAAAGCATTCTTTCTGGTTGTATCACAGCTTGGTATGGCTCCTGCTCTGTCCAAGACCGCAAGGAACTACAAAAGGTTGTGAATGAAGCCCAATCCATCATGCAAACCAGCCTCCCATCCATTGACTCTGTCTACACTTCCCGCTGCCTGGCAAAGCAGCCAGCATAATTAAGGACCCCATGCACCCCGGACATTCTCTCTTCCACCTTCTTCCTTCGGGAAAAAGAGACAAAAGTCTGACGTCACATACCAACCGACTCAAGAACAGCTTCTTCCCTGCTGCTGGCAGACTGTTGAATGGACTTACCTTGCATTGAGTTGATCTTTCTCTACACCGTAGCTATGACTGTAACACTACATTCTGCACTCTCTCCTTTCCTTCCTATGTTTTGTCTGTATAGCGCACAAGAAACAATACTTTTCACTCTATGTTAATACATATGACAATAATAAATCAAATCAAAATCAATATGTGATTGGAAGCTCCTCTCGGGGTTAAATCTGACATTAAAATTGATAACAGTTTGATTCAGATAGTTGCTTGGGAGAGGAATTGAGTCAGCAGTGAGGAAACAAAGTTTATCGCACAAAACAAATGCTTCATTTTTCTCTATATTTAATTGGATGAAATTTCTGCTCATCCAATATTAGATTAGACAAGCAGTCTAATAATTTCAAGACATTAGAACATCAGAAAGGAAGCAGGAGTAAGCAATTTGGTCCTTCACGAGCCTGTTCTGCCATTCAAAAGATCATGGCTGATTTTCTACCACTCTACCATCCTGCACTATATCCCCACATCCCTGCATTTCTTTAGCACCCAAAAATCTATCAGTCTCAATGACTGAGCATCCACAAGAATAGAGATATTAGAGGCAAGAGATTTCTCCTCATCTCAATCCTTAATGGCTGACTCCTTTACTCTAAGACAGCGGAGGATGTGAAAGAGATGTGAGATAGAGCTGGGTATTGTTATGTTTTTGACTGAAGTCACAAGGGGCGGCATGAGGATGAGAAATAGATTGGGATCAAGGATAACACAGTAAAATGGACTTACATAGGATGACGGCAAGAGATGTAAAAACTCAGAAATAAATCCTATGTGGTCTGGAAGAGATTAGTGACAGTGCATCATTGGTATTGTTTCATTTGTGGAAAAGCCTGTTGTAATCTGTAAGCTTAACACATCTGTCTTCTTAGATCACTTTACTCGTAATATGGTAAGCAGGAGGTGAAGTTTATAAGACATTTTCCATATAGTTACTCTTTTGTTATTTGATATGGAATGGTTCAATACAGAATCCCTGCACACTCTCTACAAATCAATACACCCAGTACCACTTCCCTGTTCTTTCACCATAGCCTGCAAATATTTCCTCTTCTGTTAATGATCCAGGTCTCTTTTGCAAGCTACAATTGAACCTGCCTCCACCACACTCTCAGGCAGCGCATTCCAGATCCTATAGGCTCGTTAAATAAAGAAGGTTTTCCTCATGTTTCCCTTGCTTCTTTTGCCAATCAGCTGAATTCAGTGTCCTCTGCTTCTTGAAGCTTCCCCTAATCATAATAGCATATCTCCATCTGCTCATTCCTGGTTTTAAAAGTTTAGTTATTAGTGCCACAAGTAGACTTGCATTAACACTGCAATGAAGCTACTGTGAAAATCCCCTAGTCGCCACACTCCGGCGCCTGTTCTGGGAACACTGAGGAAGAATTTAGCATGGCCAATGCAACTAACCAGCACGTCTTTCGGACTGTGGGATGAAACTGGAGCACCCGGAGGAAACTCACGCAGACACGGGGAGAACATGCAGACTTTGCACAGACAGTCACCCAAGCCGGAATCGAGCCCAGGTCCCTGGCACTATGAGGCAGCAGTGCTAACCATTGTGCCACCATGCTTTTGAACACCTCCATCAAATCTCCTCACAATCTTTACTTCTCCCAGGAAATCAGCTTCGGATTTCCTTCTATCCACGTAACTGATGTTCCTCATCCCTGGAACCATTCTCCTGAACCTTTTTCCACACCCTCTCTAATGCTGTCACATCCTTCCTAAAGTGTGGTGCCAGAATTGGACATTGTACTCAAGTTGGACCAAATGGGTGTTTTATTCGCGTTGACCATAACTTCCTTGCTGTTGTAATCCATGGCCAGGATTTTCTGGATCTGATCAGGACTGGCATGATCGGTGGCGAGATTGGAAACTCTTACAGCAAGTCCTTGGCTTGTTTCCCGACAGCATTAATCCAAGACACAATTGTCCCCTCCCTCCTCCTGTCAACAATGGGCCACATTCCACACCGTTGAATGTCAGGATCTTAATCTTAATGAATTTGCATCTTATTATTGTGGCCCCATAGCAGAATCATTCCTCCAGGGGTAAAAGTTAAATCCCACCTTGGCCTGATTTCAGAAAGGTACTGCCTTTGAAAAGTGTGCACTTGGCGATCTGAACTTTGAGGGAACTCGGAGATGTGTGCGCACAACCTAGTGCAGTGGTTGTGACATCCCAATGCAAGGAAGCTGCTCCGCAGATTCATGGTTATGATGGAGGGAGAGGTAAGTCTCCACAACAGCTTTCTGGTGTCTGGCTTATGGTGCTGGGGCAAGGACAGCAGTGGGGGTTGGGGGGGGAGGGCAAGGGGGAGGGAGACATTGGGCCATGTGATTGCCAAAGCATTTCTAGATTGAGCGTTCTTCCGCAGTTGAGACAGTTTAATATTAGTTCCATTGCCATGCATAGAACCTGGCTTTTGAAGCAATTATGCCCACTTAAGCAACGCTATTTCCTGAGTGTGCCAATGATTGCTCATGCTGCGTTAACCCCTCATGCGCTGACTTCAAAATCAACCAAGTGTTATGGGCTGCAGAACCTTTGGGTGACTGCACAGGTTTGAGGATCCTCTGGAAGCAGGTGGGCATAGTGCACCCACTGAGGATGGCACTCCAAACCCCCCTGCATTGCAATTATATAGTAGACATGGAACATTAACCCTTTGGGAGAATCGCAGCCCTGATCTTTGGTCACCCAGTATGGAGAGAGCTGGGGAGGGCAGAGAGCTTCCTCCTAAGCCTGGTCCTGGGCCTGGCCAGGGCGGCCCTCAACAGGTCCAGGGAGCAGCTGGACGGGTGACATCCCACCCAATTGTCCTACATTCGCAGCCAAGTGGCTCTGGAGAGAGAGAGAGAGAGAGCAGTATCCACCTGAGAGAATTATCAGCCGCACTCACAAGAGAGCCCCGAACATCACCCAAGCACAACGCAACACCATCCGCACTCTCAAGACCAACCGTAACATTGTCATCAAACCAGCAGACAAAGGAGGGGCCATCGTCATACTGAACAGAACGGATTACTGCAAAGAAGTGTACCGACAACTGAACAACGAGGAACACTACAGACAGTTATCCGCAGATCCGACCAAAGAACACACCCGTCAACTCAACAGACTGATCAAGACCTTTGATCCGGACCTTTAGAGCACCCTCTGTGCTCTCATCCCACGTACTCCCCGCGTTGGAGATCTCTACTGCCTCCCAAAGATACACAAGGCAAACACACCCGGCCGTCCCATCGTATCGGGCAATGGGACCCTGTGCGAGAACCTCTCCGGCTACGTCGAGGGCATCCTGAAACCCATTGTACAAAGAACCCCCAGCTTTTGTCGCGACACTACGGACTTCCTACAGAAACTCAGCACACATGGAGCAGTTGAACCAGGAGCACTCCTCGTCACTATGGATGTCTCGGCACTCTACACCAGCATCCCCCATGGCAATGGCATTGCTGCAACTGCCTCAGTACTCAACGCCAACAACTGCCAATCTCCAGATGCAATTTTACAACTCATCCGCTTCATCTTGGACCACAAGGATGAAGCGGATTGGACCACAATGCCTTCCCCTTCAACAACCAGTTCTTCATCCAGACTCACGGAACAGCCATGGGGACCAAATTTGCATCTCAATATGCCAACATCTTCAGGCACAGTTTCGAACAAGACCTCTTCACCACACAGGACCTTCAACCGATGCTATACACTAGATACATCGATGACATTTTCTTCCTTTGGACTCATGGTGGACAATCACTGAAACAACTATATGATGACATCACCAAGTTCCATCCCACCAACAGACTCACCATGGACTACTCTCCGGAATTGGTTGCATTCTTGGACACACGCATCTCCATCAAGGATGTCACCTCAGCACTTCGCTGTACTGCAAGCCCACAGATAACCTAACGATGCTCCACTTCTCCAGCTTCCACCCTTCCACCCTTCCACCGTTAAAGAAGCCATCCGTATACACAGGATCTGCTCAGATGAGGAGGATCGCAACAGACACCTCCATACGCTGAAAGATGCCCTCATAAGAACAGGATATGGTGCTCAACTCATCGATCGACAGTTCCGACACGCCACAGCGAAAAACCGCACCGACCTCCTCAGAAGACAAACACGGGACACCTTCGTCGTCCAGCACTTCCCCGGAGTGGAGAAACTACGACATCTTCTCCGGAACTTTCAACATGTCATTGATGAAGACGAACATCTCACCAAGGCCATCCCCACACCATCACTTCTTGCCTTCAAACAACCGCACAACCTCAAACAAACCATTGTCCACAGCAAACTACTCAGCCTTCAGGAGAACAGTGACCACGACACCACACAACCCTGCCACAGCAACCTCTGCAAGACGTGCCGGATCATCGACACGGATGCCATCATTTCACGTGAGAACACCATCCACCAGGTACACGGTACATACACTTGCAACTCGGCCAACGTTGTCTACCTGATACGCTGCAGGAAAGGATGTCCCGAGGCATGGTATATTGGGGAGACCATGCAGATGCTATGACAATGGATGAATGAACACCGCTCGACAATCACCAGGCAAGAGTGTTCTCTTCCTGTTGGGGAACACTTCAGCGGTCATGGGCATTCGGCCTCTGATCTTTGGCTAAGCGTTCTCCAAGGCGGCCTTCACGGCACAAGATAACGCAGAGTCGCTGAGCAGAGACTGATAGCCAAGTTCTGCACACATGAGGATGGCCTCAACCGGGATCTTGGGTTCATGTCACACTATCTGTAACCCCCACGACTTGCCTGGGCTTGCAAAATCTCACTAACTGTCCTGGCTGGAGACAATACACATCTCTTTAACCTGTGCTTAACCCTCTCTCCACTCACATTGTCTGTACCTTTAAGGCTTGATTACCTGTGAAGATTCGCATTCCAACCATTACTTTGTAAATTGAGTTTGTGTCTTTCTTTGCCCTGTTTGTGAACAGAACTCCCACTCACCTGATGAAGGGGCAGCGCTCCGAAAGCTAGTGGCTTGTGCTACCAAATTAACCTGTTGGACTTTAACATGGTGTTGTGAGACTTCCACCTGAGAGAAAGCAGGGCAGGACATCCATGTCCAGTGGGCACCTTGGGGACTGCCGTGCAGCATTACCCCGGCGAATGACATTTTGGTTTGATTAGATCATTTTCCTTTGAAGTTTTCATTTTTGTTACAGTGTGCTGCCGGGGGCTGTCACCCCCTCTCATTTTGGCTTAATTTACTGATTTCTATTTCATCATTTCAAAAAAGAGTGCACCTGAAAGTCCCTCTGCTCCCTTTAGAGATGTACCTGTTATTTTATACTGCCTTCATGCCAAAAGTAATCACTTTGCACTTCTAGAAATGAGAGTATCTTGGATGTTGACATATCAATGTGTAGTGTTTCACAAAGGTAGAATATAAATATGCTTCTACGCATCCTCATAAAGCAGACTTGGCAAAGCATGGCATAATCATATACCAATGGTTGCTTTTAGAAATGGCTGGTGGCAGACTTGAAACAGACAGCCTGCTTGCTTTCAGTGTCAGACATAATCTGTGGAGAAAGAAAACATGAAATGTAGAGGGGAAATGGAATAACCTGTTTGAGTTGGAC
The DNA here is from genome assembly GCF_964213995.1 of Mustelus asterias. NCBI lineage: Eukaryota > Metazoa > Chordata > Chondrichthyes > Carcharhiniformes > Triakidae > Mustelus > Mustelus asterias. Next base: position 123,631,887 of record NC_135809.1, read on the forward strand.
GTTCGAGCAATTTTAGGCTTTTGCTGGATTAACTATGATGTATGTAATGGCACATAGATTTATAGAGCACTCCATTTATTACACTAAAACCATTTTATCCGCACTTCTTCATCAGAGAGTAGACGTTGGTATGTGCGGTTGGCTCAGAGATGGTATGCTGAGTGCAGTCAGAGATGTTTTGCCAGATCTTTCTTCTCTGGAGATGGGGCACTCCTCTGCTGGGCATGCTCCATGATGGCGTCGCAGCCAAAAGCTGAAGGAACATGGAGGTTAAGTCAAACATCAGTCCAGGCAGCAATTCAAAGTCCCAATGCATAAATTGTGAGCCCCGTCTTTCTTTTATTGTTGGAGTGACTGGACTGTTGAGGCAGCAATATTCCTTTTGAAATTTGAGATTTATGAGAAATTTTAAAAATGTTTAGATTTATATTTAGCTATAAGCACTTTATAATAGATTACATTTTCTACTAAACTGACCGCCATAAAAATACATGATCTGCAGTTTGCAGATGAGCGCAGTGTTGTTGTGCACTCTGTACCAGATTTCCAAGATACTCTCGAACTCTTCAGTTCTGCACACCAGAAAGCCGGCCTGTTCTTGATTGTTGCCAAAACAAACCTCCTATCAACTCACACCTCAACCAAATGTTCCACTTCCCATGTATATTGAAGGATAGACTCTGGAATAGGTTAAGCGTTTGATTTGATTTGATTTATTATTGTCACATATATTGGGATACTGTGAAAAGTATTGTTTCTTGTGCACTATGCAGACAAAACATACCGTTCATACAGTACATAGGGAAGAAGGAAAGGAAAGGGTGCAGGATATTGTGTTGCAGTTACAGATAGGGTGAAGAGAAAGATCAGTTTAAAAGTTAAAAGTTTATTTATTAGTCACAAGTAAGGCTTACATTAACGCTGCAATGAAGTTACTGTGAAATTCCCCTAGTCACAACAGTCCGGCGCCTGTTCGGGTCAATGCACCTAACCAGCATGTCTTTCAGAATGTGGGAGGAAACCGGAGCCCCCGGAGGAAACCCACGCAGACACAGGGAGAACGTGCAGACTCCACACAGACAGTGACCCAAGCCGGGAATCAAACCTGGGGCCCCTGGCGCTGTGAAGCAGCAGTGCTAACCACTGTGCTACTGTGATAGGACCATTCAAAGGCCTGAGGGCAGCAGGGACTAATTTCAAAGAAATTAGATATAGCTCTTGGGACTGAAGGGATCAAGGGATATGGCGGTGGGTGGGTGGCGGTGGGTGGGTGGCGGGGGGGGGGGGGGGGGGGGGGGGGGGGGGGAGGGGGGGGGGTGGCGGGATCACGATATTGAATTCGATGATCAGCCATGATTAAAATGAATGGCGGAGCTGGTTTGAAGGACCAAATGGCCTCCTCCTGCTTCTAGTTTCTATGTTTCCATCTATGTTACCTCCCATGCCTACCTCTCTCCCCAGCCCCCGCTCTCCCCCATCCCGTTCTCCCCCGACTTTGCTTTCCTCTGGAACTTGCTGCCTGAAAGGGTGGTAGAGGCGGGAACCCTCAGAATATTTAAGAAGCATTTAGATGAGCACTTGATGTATATAAGGCTGCAAACCAAGTGCTGGAAAATGGAAAAAGCTGGTGCTTGATAGCTAGCATAGATAGGATGGGCCGAATGGCCTTTTTAGTGGTAAAACGCTACAACTCTATGCCTCATGTTGAAAGTGGTACACTGGAGCAGGACAATTCGAATTGATATCTGAATTGTCTCCCTTAATGGAAGCACCGCCTCCAGGTAACTCCTTCCTCCAGAAATGTGGAATTTACTGACTGGAGACTCTAGCGGGTGAGATTTTCCTGCCACGCATGCCGCAAAACTGGAAGTTGCCACCCAAGGTCAAGGAACCTTTAAATGGTCTGCCAAGTTTTCTGTCCCTGCCACTACGGTTCCCGCGGCAGGTGGGATGGGAAAATTTACCCTTCTGTATCTCTTAGTTCTGTGGCATAACATTGAACTGATAAGATGCACCACTGGCTATGTTTTAGCAACAGCGCATAATTCATTACATTTAAAAAAAAAGTGATATTGACTTCTCAATGCAAGTGAGATTAGATATTGCACACTGGAGAGCAGATAATCTTATCTGCTGGAAAAGGGAAAACAGACTACAGTTTCAGTCAGGTGATAAAGCATACTCTTTTGGTTTCTGTTTTATTATTCTCTGTCTTCTCTGCTCCTTTCCAAAAAGGCAAGGATTCATGCCGGCGACTCATACCAAGGTCACCAACAGTCCTCTTGGTACCTTGCCCAAAGAACCATTCTGCATGCCTGAGTGTAGGCAGAAATTGCCAGCAGGCTATTGGCAGTCGGGGTATTACGATTAAACTGGGGTGGCACGGTGGCACAGTGGTTAGCACAGCTGCTCCACAGCGTCAGGGACCCTGGGTTCGATTCCTAGCTTGGGTCACTGTCTGTGTGGAGTTTGCACGTTCTCCCCGTGTCTGCATGGGTTTCCTCCGTGTGCTCTGGTTTCCTCCCACAGTCTGAAAGACATGCTAGTTAGGTGCATTGACCTGAACAGGCGCTAGAGTGTGGCGACTAGGGGAATTTCACAGTAACTTCATTGCAAGTGTTAATGTCAGCCTTACTTGTGACTTATAAATAAATTTTACTGATTCTGCCATCATCTGACCCCCCTCCCCTCCAGATGATGATTAGCAATCAGGAACTATGGCTGATTCTGTTCCACATGTACTCGATCTAAACCCCTGACTAATGTAACCCTTTTATCAACGGCCCTGTTGTATGGGACAATTCCTCAGCTGCCTGGTAACAGCCAACTTTTTATGACTGCTTGCTTTCCCTTTACTCATGTTTAGTGTTTACAGTAGGTTCACTTTTACAGATCCTGTTCCTGTGGTTGAGATAAGATAAGGCAGACCCATTGATCGAAACTGGGATCTTCTTCACCAGTGACGCTCACTATCCCCACCAAGCTGTTGTATTTACCTGAAAGAGGCAGCACATCTCATCCCCTGCTTTTACATTTTAAAATTGACAACACCTCATAAGCTGAAAGCCCGCTCCTGATTTTCACATGACATTGGGAAATTGACATGAAAGTAACACGCCGATGCAAAGATTGCAACAATATTTTGATACTTTCAGCCAGCGTTTGCTCAAAATGCGTGAAAAAAACAAACATAAATTAAATGTAAGGCAGTAATTTTAACCTTTGAGCTCATTTCACCATTAACTCTCCTCTGGCTTGACTTCCCCTTGCCCTATGATCCTCTTAGATGCCTAACTGTCATTTAATTCACTTGCGGTGCCCATTATCCGATATTATAGGCGAAAACCGCAATGAGTGTTACCATCTGTAATTATTGGCAAGGAACATTTTCTTCTCCATCCATCTACTCCACATAAACCCTGACAGGTTCTCAGGTAGCTAACAACAGCCAGAAGATTGATGGCTACAACTGATGTCGTTATTGTTGGCGTGCTTTCCCTTTACCGTGTACCACAGCAGGCAGATTCAAAGAGCATGACCTCAATTTTCCCTTTGGAACAACTACACTGTGCTTTTGTGCTTGAGCTGATTGTAATCCCCCCCCCCAAAAAAGCACAGTCACATCTGAATTTATTCCTCGCCTTTGCTAGAATCAACTCGAGGAAGATAGCTTTGGTTTTAATTCAAATTTGAATCTCTTGAGGATGAATAATTTCTGTGTTTTTTTTAGTGCCAGGGGGCGTCTGTTGGGAGGTGCAGCATTTTCTCTTTCATTTTGTTATGTCAGCACTCAAAACATCCTGATCAAAGCAACAAAAAATACTGAGTAGTTTCCTTCATCCTACTTGAAAATTTATCTTGAACTAAATGTCAGAAAAGGCTTATCCGGCTGTGGAAATGTGAACTGTTTTTTTCATTTTCCGTTTTGGGTTCTGTCCCAGTGAGATTTAACAGTTTATGGAAAGCTTTGCGCTTTGGGCCTATGTCCATTCGGAGCTGACCAAACTGAATTTACGTGAGGGCGTGACAGATGTTAGCGAGGAGACACTCTGGATTCAAGCACTGGTTCAGAGGTGAAAGGATCCTGTACAACCTACAATTCCATCCATGCACGGCAATCATCTGTGCTCATCCACATTCAGCCAAAACACTGATGAAGCCACAACTGGAGTACTGTGTGCAGTTCCGGTCACCATTTTATGGGAAGGGCGTAATTGCTTTGGAGAGAGGTGCAGAGGAGGTTTGCAAGAATGTCGCCTGGGTTAAAAATGTGTAGCCACGAGGAGAGATTGGATAGGTTGGGGTTATTTTCCTTGGAACAAAGAAGGCTGAGGGGTGACTTGTTAGAGATGTGCATAATGATGAGGGGAACAGTTAGAGTGAACAGGATAAAATTGTTTCCCATGGTGGAGAATTCTAGATGTGGAGATGCCGGCGTTGGACTGGGGTAAGCACAGTAAGAAGTCTCACAACACCAGGTTAAAGTCCAACAGGTTTATTTGGTAGCAAATACCATAAGCTTTCGGAGCACAGCTCCTTCGTCAGATGGAGTGGATATCCACTCCATCTGACGAAGGAGCTGTGCTCCGAAGGCTTATGGTATTTGCTACCAAATAAACCTGTTGGACTTTAACCTGGTGTTGTGAGACTTCTTACGGAGAATTCTGGAACCAGGTGACAAAGATTCAAGTTAAGTGGCAGTAGGTGTAGAGGGGACATGAGGGAGAACTTTTAATATGCAAAGGGTGCTGGGTACTTGGAATTCTCTTCCCAGATTGGTGGTGGAGGCAGAGACCCTAAACCCTTTAACAAGTATTTGGATCTGCACCTTAAGTGCTGTAAACTACAAGGCTATGGGTCAAATTCAAGAAGGTGGGATTAGAAAGGGCACTTGGGTATCCTCAGTCTGGCAAGATGGGCCAAATGGCCTCCTTCTGTGCTGTAACTTTTCTACAGTTCCATGGTTTTGGAATCAGTGACTTCCCATCTGCTCCCAGCTCTAGTCGTTCACTGCCACACTTGGGCTTTCACTTGCTGCTTTTTACTTCAGGGAATGGGACCATTTGGGAGAATGATATTTCAGTTTTGGGGAATCATGGTATTCCATTTCCTGAAACATCAGAATAGCAGGTTGGAGTGATGTGGAACGGAGGAAGGGGGAAGGATGTCAGTCTGAATTTAGAAAAGGGAAAGATAGTGTCAGTATAATCTGAAGGGAATGATAGAGTGAGGGAATGCATTGATGGAAGGAGGGTATCAGGGTGCCTATTTGAATTGAGAGTGGAACAGAAGAAAGTCAGTACAAAATGGGAAGAGAAGAAGAATGCCATTGTGAATTGAGAGGGCGGAGGAATTTTTACAATTCAAAAAATATATTTTATTCAGAAAATTTGTTAAGGTACATTTTGTAACAGCTCAAATTTCACCCTACATAAAGTACAAGACAGATCAGTTTCTTTCAACACCGTCTAACACCGGGGTGCTTCACTGATCTTACAATATTCATTTCATGTCAAACATACAGCTCGAGGGATTCTACAATGTTTCTAGCCCCTCAGTGTAGTGTCTATCTCCTCTCTCTCTCTCTTTCCCCTCAATTTACAGCGACGTTCTCTTCCGCCTTTAACCCAGTCTGGCACTTTGACTCACTTCACGCTCTCGCTCTTCTCCCATCACTCCATTGACATTGGCATTCACCCACTCGAACCAGCACCTTGGTCCCTCGGATTCAGAGCTCACCCTTCTGAAGAATGCCTCTATGAATTGAACCATTAAAATAAATGTAAAATAACTGAATGATCAAATTTAACATCACAATGCACTGCAATATCTGCACGTGTGGCCTTTTCAATGTGCCAGACATAACTTTTGCAAATTATTGTAATATTGCTGAAGTCATGTTTAACACAAAGTACCTGTATTACCTGGAAAAATAATCAGAAAAGTGTTAAATGGATAGAAAAAAATTATCAGGAGAATCAATGACTTTCAAAGCTGTTCCACAGCTGATAAGAATGTTTTCCCCCCCGTATGTATATGAGTCCTCCACAGCAGCGCCTAATTGTATTTTACTGCAAAGGGCAAAGCTAAAGAATTTAAAGAAGCTTTTACCTTTGAATCCAAAAATTCTAATCTCCAAAAAACCTTGATCAATTATCAGAAATGCTGATGGAAAAGAATTTCAAAGAGCTTTCTTTTAACAGTACTCTTTGAAGCAGTTTCAACAATACAATCATTTGAAAGCTTTGTAGAATGTTGCTGATTTGCATTGCTCTGTAATTTTTTAACCTTTCATTCTTAAGACATGGGCATCATTGGCAATGCCATAATTATTGCCCACCCCGAGCTGCCTTCTGAAAGTTGGAGACAACTGAATGGGTTTATTCCGGGGCAGTTAAGAGAGTCAACCTCATTGTTGTGGATCTTGAGTGGCACACTGAAGCATGGAATGAATCATAGAATAGAATCTCTGCAGCACAGAAGGAGGCCACTTGGCCCATCGAGCTTGTATGGACCACAATCCCATTCAGGCCCCATCTCCGCAGCCCCACTTATTTACCCTGCTAGCCCCCTGACACTAAGGGATAATTTAGCATGGCCAATCAACCTAACCTGCACATCTTTGGAGTGTGGGAGGAAACCGGAGCACCCAGAGGAAACCCACGTAGGCACGGGGAGAATGCGCAATCTCCACACAGACAGTTACCCGAGACAGGAATTGAACCCAGGTCCCTGCGCTGTGAGGCAGCATTGCTAACCACTGTGCCACCCCAAATGCTTATAATACAGTGAACCTGTCCAAGTCAGCTCTCTGCAAGAGCAATTTGCCTAGTCACAAACCCCCACGTTTCTACCATAGTCCTGCAAACTTTCTCTGTTCAGATAATTATCAAATTCCTCTTTGAAAGCAGCCCTGTCTCACCAATCATCGTCAATGTTACCAGATTCTAATAATTTGCTGTGTAAAGAAAGGTTTTCCCTTGAGTTGCCTTTGCTCCTTTTTCCATTCATCTTAAATCAATATTCTCTTGTTTTCTGGCCCTTTTGAATCATAGAAATCATAGAAACCCTACAGTACAGAAAGAGGCCATTCGGCCCATCGAATCTGCACCGACCACAATTCCACCCAGGTCCTACCCCCATATCCCTACATATTTTTACCCACTAATCCCTCTAACCTACGCATCTCAGGATACTAAGGGGCAAATTTTAGCATGGCCAATCTGTCCACACCTTCCATGATTTTGAAAAGTGTCAGGAAGCAGAGGTAGTTTGTATTGTTGTAATGTTTGTATTGTTGGATGAAAGAAATAAGGTATAGATTTAAGTGAGTTTAAGTTAGCGTTTCTATGTAAGAAAGAGTAAAACTCTAGTTATAGTCAGGTTAAACAAAGGTGTTTGTCTGTATTGGGTATTTGGTTTCATTTTAAAATGTGTCTCTATTGTGCTTAGAGAGTTTATGGCGTGAAAGATAATCAACAGTTTGGGGAAAGAATGAACTGTTGCTTAGCAACCTGGGGCCACCTTTAGGCAAAGGACCTAGGCTGGAATTTACCAATGTTGTATGCCCCACCATCACTGCCAGCGAGAACAGAGAATTTGGTTCTCAGCCAAATCTCCGTTCACAGCAGTGGGAATGGAGAATCCTAGCCGCAGACATAGTTGGAGAATCCCGCCCTGGTGTTTTTAGTTTAACTGGACCCAGGCAGAAGGAGCTTAGCAACTAGAGAGAGAACAGCTCATTCAGCTCTGCCCAAAGCAGAAGCAGAAAAACAGAGTAATGGGCAAGAAAGCAATTGCCAGAAATTAAAGGGTGATATGGTGGCACAGGGGTTAGCAATGTTGCCTCACAGTGTCAGGGACCAGGGTTTGATTCCAGTCTTGGGTGACTGTCTGTGTGAAGTTTGCACATTCTCCCCATGTCTGAATGGGTTTGCTCTGGGCGCTCCGGTTTCCTCCCACAGTCCAAAGATGTGCAGTTTAGGTGGATTGGCCATGCTAAATTGTCTCTTAGTGTCCAATGTGTACATTAGGTGGATTAGCCATGGTAAAAGCGCAGGGTTATGGGGATAGGGTGGGGTGGGTGAGGGGGTGGTCCTGGGTAAGATGCTGTTTCAGACAGTTGATGCAGACTCGGTTGGCTGAATGGCCTCCTTCTGCACTGTAGCCATCCCATGGACTCTATGACAATTAGTTCCCGAAACTAGAGAATGAAGAGAGGTTTCCAGGAAGATTGAAGTAAAAAGGAAAACAGGAACTGCAATTTGAGCAGAATATTGTTCACTGAAGTTGAAGACAGAACTGGAAATTGGCTGGAGAAAAGTCAGATATCTGAAGCAATTGTAAGGTTGCTGTCCACATTCTAGTCTTTGGAGAAATAGTAATCGGTTGGGGACTGAGTACCTACGAGATTGTGTAAAAAACCTGAAAGCACATGGTTATTGAAGACAAAGGAATTGCTGAAAAGAGAGTTGGAAATCCTGGAAGTGGATCCCTGCTGGGAACAGTTGAGAGAAAGCAATGTTTGAAAGAAGTTTCTCAGGTGTGCCTTTTTGAGAGTGGAGTTTGGAAACATTTATGTGGAAGCCAAGGTCCAATGCAATCAGTTGGCTCACAGTGTAATAGTTACCTGGGAGGATTTGAGGAGAAATCCACATTAGTCTGATTGGGTGACATCGACCACTTAATTTGAGAGTGAGGGCGTTGTCTGACCACACAATTATCTTGTTGGGTTACAGGAACTGTGTGTTTACTGAGAACATTATAGCATTAGATGTATTTTCTAACCTGTGTTATCTATAAAATCTGAGTACATTTGTGAAGATAAGTGGGAGTGAAGAAGTATTATATCGTAGTCAAACATTTCATGTTTAATAAGTGTTTTTTTTCCCTGTTATTAAAAGCTGATTGACAAGCCCTGTTATTCTGTTCATCCATGTTTTCTGAAGAACGTAGTAGTTATGGGGGTGAATTTTACCGTCTCATCCGCCACAGGAATCGGAGCGAGGGGCAGACCATGGAAAGGTCCGTTGACCTCGGGCGGGATTTTCCGATTTCAGGATGAACAAAACTGTAAAATCCCGCCTTTTGAGCCAGAGTTCCATTCTGGGACCTTCATGTTGAGTTGTAACATCAACAGGGATTATAACGAAAACTCTATCAAATTTCTTCTCAGCCTTTTCTTCTCTATGAAGAATAGCCCCAGATTCCCTCACCTACCTACGTAATAAGAAACCTCATTCCTGGAATGAATTTCGTAATTCTGTTCTGCACCATCTCTACTGCCTTCACATCCTTCCTAAAGTGTGGTGCTTTGAAGTCCTGTATCTGGAGGGTAGCAGTACTAGGCCACCACATATAACAGGCAGGCCTGCACCAAGATGGCAGAGACCAAGAGCAGACAAAGTGTGGTCATCAACATCTTCCAGGCCCACACTCCCCAGAGTGCAATGCATAGAGAACGCAGCAGACAGTGCACAAGATCCATGCAAGAATATACTGCCAGGCGCACCAACTGGTCCAGGCACTGGAACCACATCTTCAGAAGCTTGAGGGCCTGTTTGATGATGGTCCTAGTGAACTGATGGCTTCAGTTGTAGCGCCTCTGTCACATCATAAAGGGATGAGCAGCCATCTCCTCAAGGGATAACCTTGGTCCCCTAAAATCAAACCAGGTGGTTTGGGGCTTGGAGTAAAGCTGTGTGGCAGCCTGGACTGCCAGAGAATGAAGGAATAATGGCAGCTGCCAGGAAATCAGCATCCACAAACAGGAAGTTCCTGATGTGGTCATAGATCGGTTGATTGCTAAGGGAGTTGAAGCCCTTCTTTCAATGAATCTTGTTGACCACTCACTCGGTGACTTGATGGCCACAAGGGTGCAATCAGTGATGCTCTCTGCTCATGCAGTAATGGAGGTGAAACCCACTGGACTTTGTGTCTGGAGTTGGGTGTACTTGAATGTACTGTCCAGCTCCCACAAATAGGGCATCAGTAACCTGCGAGATGCAGGTACTTGTAAGGAGACACCAGAGTCCACAGCTGATCTTTGGAAGGAGTCAGAGGCAAAGAAGTTCAAGGCCACAGTGACTCTGACAGCTTCAGGCTGGACATGGCAACCAGCGCTGTCAGGTGTGAGGTCATCCATGAAAAGGGCGCACACAGAGTCATAGCGGTTTACAGCATGGAAACAGGTCCTTTGGCCCAACTTGTCCATGCCGCTCCTTTTTTTTAAACCCCTAAAGTAATCCCAATTGCCCATGTTTGGCCCATACCCCTCTATACCCATCTTACCCATGTAACTGTCTAAATGCTTTTTAAAAGACAAAATTGTACCCGTCTCTACCACTATCTCTGGCAGCTTGTTCCAGACACTCACCACCCTCTGTGAAAAAATTTGCCCCTCTGGACCCTTTTGTATCTCTCCCCTCTCACCTTAAACCTATGCCCTCCAGTTTTAGACTCCCCTACCTTTGGGAAAAGATAGTGACTACCTAGCTGATCTATGCCTCTCATTATTTTATAGACCTCTATAAGATCACCCCTCAGCCTCCTACGCTCCAGAGAAAAAAGTCCCAGTCTATCCAGCCTCTCCTTATAACTCAAACCATCAAGCCCTGGTAGCATCCTAGTAATTTTTTTCTGCACTCTTTCTAGTCTAATAATACTGTTTCTATAATAGGATGACCAGAACTGTGCACAGTATTCCAAGTGTGGCTTTACCAATGTCTTGTACAACTTCAACAAGACATCCCAACTCCTGTCTTCAATGTTCTGACCAATGAAACCAAGCATGCTGAATGCCTTCTTCACCACTATGTCCACCTGTGACTCCACTTTCAAGGAGGTATGAACATGTACCCCTAGATCTCTTTGGTCTATAACTCTCCCCAGCGCCCTGCCATTAACTGAGTAAGTCCTGCCCTGGTTCAATCTACCAAAATGCATCACCTCACATTTCTTTAAATTAAACACCATCTGCTATTCATCAGCCCACTGGCCCAATTGATCAAGATCCTGTTACAATCCTAGATAACCTTCTTCATTGTCCACTATGCCACCAATCTTGGTGTCATCTGCAAACTTACTAACCATAGTTACCAATCTGTGACCACATTAGGAACTTCCTTCTTGTGGATGCTGATTTCCTGGCAGCTACCATTCTTCCTTCATTCTCTGTGACCTTCTATCTAGAGAGTCACATTCTCCTGCATGACTGGGCCACCGCCATTTCCAGGTAGCTCTGCCTTTAGCTGTAGATACCATGCTGGGCATATGGCCTTTGTTGGCATCCTGCTCCTCAACCCTCTCCTCTGCTTTCCCAATGTCCAAGGTTCTACCTTCCTGCAGAGGATATTACTCCTTATTGCTATTGAATCCAAATCTGAGAAACCTGTTCCCATGGCCAGCTGCTGCAATCCTTGCACTCAAGAGGCCTCCCAATTATGTCTGGAAGCCTTGCCACTCTTTATTCCCCCAAGATACCAAGAGCAGGATGTCAACCTGCACTGCCTGAGTATGTGCTGAACACTCTCCCCACAACCTGTACCGACCTGATGGTGCTTATGTGTCAATGGCTAAGAAGCCTTCTGAACTGTTCCCTGCACGTTCTTTCCATGTCTGCGTAGGATTCCTCTGAGTGTTCCGGTTTCCTCTCACACTCCAAAGATGTGTGGGTTAGGTTGATGCTAAATTGCCCCTTAGTATCAGAGGGATTAGCAGAGTAAATACATGAGGATTACGGGGATAGAGCCTGCGTGGGATTGTTGTTGGTGCAGACTCGATGGGCTGAATGGCCTCCTTCTGCACTGTAGGGATTCTACGGTGACAAGAAACTGGCACATGGCTGGCGCTGGTCTTTTCAATACCTGCCCACCTCCAATTCCACCCCCAGCAGCACCTAAGAACCCAAGCCCTCTTGTCAACCTTCCTTCTTTCCCTGTAACTATTATCATGTATTCTAATGCACTGCACAATTACATGATTAATAAAATGGCATATTTGAGAAAATGGTTTTCTGCTTAAGGATAAAAATATGGGAGATGTTAATTAAATAATAATATTACGCCTGAGTCCAAAAAAAGGGGATTGAACAAATTGGGATTGAGACTGAGGTAGAGACTGTCTTTTAAACATGAGAATTCCATAGGGTTTCCCTGAATGAAGAGGCTGGTGGAATTGAACCAACCAGTAAGCCACATTTTAAAAAAATGCTTTCAGCATTTGTTTTGCTTAACTGATATCTTGAAAAGTTAATAAAAACATGATTTAGAAAATGAATTCGTACATAGATCCTATAAAATAGATTAGCTTCTAAGTTTCTGATGGAGCAATAGTAAATAGGAAATGTGATTTGTCCCAGATTGTGTTGCACATAATAAAGCTACGTCAATCCCGCATTGATTTTCAACTGTAATTTAATATCATTGCAAACAGAATTTGTGGGAAGTAATTTGGAGTATATATTCTTCAGGTTTTAAATAACTCACGCTCAAATGCTACAAAATTTCACAACTTGTTTACTTAAGGTGTTACTAAAGCATTTGTATGTTCGAAGATACAGTAAAAGATATGGTAAACCGCATTCATGTGAGCTAACCCAAATCTGCTATTTATTCATCATTTAAATGTTATGATTGGGAAAATCAGATAAATAGCCTCTCACGATAGGATTGCAAACACACAGCGGACTACTTCTCTCCCTCTTCCTGATGATATTGAATGTGTATGTCCACCGCACTCCAGTGGCCCAAGCAAGTGGCCCTTCTTCCAGAGGATGGCACAGTGGTTAGCACTGTTGCCGCACAATGCCAGGGACCTGGATTCGATTCCCCGTTTGGGTCACTATCTGTGTGGAATTTACACGTTCACCCCATATCTGCATAGGTTTCCTCCAGGTGCTCCAGTTTCTTCCCATAGTCCAAAGATGTGCAGGTTAGGTGAATTGGCCATTATAAATTCTCCCTCAGTGTACCCGAACACACACCGGAGTGTGGCGACTAGGGGATTTTCACAGTAACTTCATAGCAGTGTGAATGTAAGCCTACTTGTGACTAATAAATAAACTTTACTTCATATGTGACAGGAAACAATGAGGGCTAGTATGTGTTTTTAATTTCATTGTGACATTAACTGCTACACGCACATACATTTCCCAATATAGGTTACTAGTTAATGATCAAGAACATGGACACAGGCTGGTAGGAATGTAGGTACAAAGGAACAAGAGGAGGCCGTTTGAACTTCTTGAGCTAGTATCGCCATTGAAGGAGATTATAGATGATACCCCATTTGCCACATATTCCCTAATACCTTTGGTTAATAAAAATCAATCAATTTCAGATTTAAAATTTACAATCGACCTGTCATCAGTTACTGCTTTGCAGAAAAGAGTTCCAAACTTCTTATACGCTTTGTGCGGCTTAATTTCACTCTTGAAAGTCTGAGAGCTCTAATCTTCAGGCCGTTCCTCCTAATCCTTGAGTCCTCAACCAATGGAAATAGTTTTTCTCTATCTACCCCATTTGTTCCTCTTAATATCTTGAAGTAAGCCCTTCATAGCACAGGGATCCCAAGTTACAATTTGACCAATGTCTCTGCGGAGGTCAGCACAGGTTAAGCACCTTCCCAAGTCCCATGTGACTCAGTACCCCACTAGGTTGTGCATTTACGCATGGAGCTATTAGACTGAACATTATGGTCTGATTTATAAATTGTCTTCATTGTGATGCCATCAACCACATATGACAGACTGCAATACCGTACCAGAGCTTATAATTCATTCATGGGACTGCAAATAAATTCATAGCTTTGATGGGTTCTTGCAGTCATGAGAGAAGATTAACAGAAATACAGGCTCTCAGTTCCAGTTCATATTTTATATAATGCACAAATTAGGCGAGAAGACTTTGATCAGGTTAAGAAAATTAGCACATAAATCTATATATGCTGATCAAATTTTCGAGACAAAACATAGCAAGAGAATTTGTACCAGCTGCACACATTAACAAACGTATTCCGAATGCGCTAGTAACATAATGGGATAAAATATTCAGAAAATTTGACTTTTTGATGAAAATCCAATCTAAAATTGTACCTGTACAGTCGGGATATTAACACAAAAGTGTTCAATGAGTGATGGTGATGTTTGACAAGGAGGCTAATCATTGTTGCAAGTATTGCAGAGAAATTATTTTCTTAAACAGATTTCATGTTTATGTAAAAAAAAATTGAATTTGTGAGAATCTGAAGTCAAATTGGAAAAAGAAGCCTTGCAGCAATTGAAAAGCGGTAGCATTATGAACTCACGTGCAGGCATGCACATAAGCACCACATAGGCACATATTATTGAGATTGAAATACAGCCTTGTATCATATTCATTCCTAATTTTTAATACATAGTATACGAGTTATGATATTTAAGAAAGCACTTCTTGGACTATAATCATTTCTTCTTGACACTTACTGGTTGCAAAGTCAAATTTCAGTTAATCTTGAATACCTTCACATGAAGTTATCAGACTTCATATAGTCACTGAACCACTGTCATCCATCCAATCTCTCTAATTGTGTAAAATCCACTTTATAGAGCCAAAAACTGATTCAAAACCAAGGGTGAGGAACCATAATCAAAGCAGCAAGCTTCATTGAAACAAAAACAGAAAATGCTGGGGAAGGGACACCCTGGCTTGAAACGTTGGCTCTATTCTCTCTTCACAGATGCTGTCAGACCTGCTGAGTTTCTCCAGCATTTTCTGTTTTTGTTTCAGATTCCAGCTCCACAGTATTTTGCCTTTATCTAAGTTCTAATGAACCTTTTTTTAAAGAAGGGGACAGGGGCAACAAGGGTATTACGGATGAATGAACAAAGGGTTTGCATTCTATTGCACCTTCTCACTTCTTGCAGAAATACCCAAAACATCTCATCCAGTGAATTATTTTTCAAACAGACACTGTTGGCATTTATGTAATTGCAGCAGACACTTGATACACAGCAGCGACCCACAAGCAGTAATGAGGGAGCATTTTGAAGTAAAGATGATGACTAGGAGAGCACAAAAAATGCCTATTATTTTTTTTGAGAAGTGTCACTGTATCTCAAATATCACACTGGACTTCAGTTTAAAATCTTGCCTCACCCTGACAAAGAAGCATCTTCTCAGCATTCTGACTGAAATGTCAGCCTAGATTTTGTGTAGAAGCTCTCGAGTGGGGGTGGCACGGTGGCACAATCGTTAGCACTGCTGCCTTACAACACCAGGGACCTGGGTTTGATTCCCGGTTTGGGGCACTGTCTGTGTGGAGTTTGCACGTTCTCCCCGTGTCTGTGTGAGTTTCCTCCAGATGCTCTGGTTTCCTCCCACAGTCCGAAAGACGTGCTGGTTAGGTACATTGGCCATGCTAAATTCTCCCTCAGTGTACCCGAACAGGTGCCGGAGTGTGGCGACTAGGGGATTTTCACAGTAACTTCATTGCAGTGTAAGCCTACTTGTGAATTAATAAATAAATAAGAGTGCCAGTAACTGCAGCAAGCTGAGAGTCCAGGGAGAGTTTGCATCAGGACAAGATAATACAGGAACATTATCATTGGATTTGAACAACATTATTGCTATGTCTATCCATTTAAAATTGATTTATTGTCTATTGTAAGAGCCATACGGAATGCTTGCCTTCATTAGCCAGGACATAGAATATAGGAGCAGGGAGTTCTTGGTACAACTTTATTAAACATTAGTTTGGGTCACAGATGGAATATTGTGTGCAGTTCTAGTTATCACACTATCGGAAGGACATGATTGCACTGGCAAGGAGATTCACCAGGATGATGCCTGGGATGGAAAGTTTCAGCTATGAGGAGAGAGTGGATGGACTGGGTTTGTTTTCCCTGGAGCAGAGGAAGCTGAGGAAGAATCTGATAGAGGTACACAAAATTATGAGAGGCTTGGATAGGGTAGATCGTAAGAATCCTATCCCCTTTGCAGAGGTGTCTAAGACTCGAGGGCATAGGTTTAAAGTGAGAGGTAAGTGGATGAGAGGGGATCTGAGGAAAGTTTTTTTCACCCAGATGGTGGTGTAAATATGGAACGTGCTGCCTGAGAGGGTGGTGGAGGCAGGATCTCTCGCAACATTTAAGAAGCATCTGGACAAGCACTTAAATCGCCGGGGCATAGCAGATTAGGGACCAAGTGCTAGTAAATGGAATAATATGGATTGGTATTTGATGGTTGGTATAGACATGGTGGGCCGAAGGGCCTGTTTCTGTGCTGTATGTCTCTATGACAGTATGAATATTGTAGCCTTTTTCAATAAAACATGGATTTTCAGGATGGTGTGAGCTATGAGTTGGCAAGCTCTCTAGCGAGCATTGATTTAGATAAGGAGGGACTTCCCCACCTCACTTGGGAGGAAGTCCTGCCTTGGAGAGCTGACAGCCAATCTGACTGGCCGGTAACTTTCCAGTCACTCCAGGCGCAACACTGCAGTGCCCAGAAGAGGAGTAGCAATCTTATGCTGGAATGGGCATGGCCTTGGACAAGAAGGCCACTTAAGATCCATTTCCTGCCTAGCCTCAATTTTTAGGTTGGCAAGCAGGTGACAGCTCATGGGGGGAAGCAATTAATAAAGATAATTGAATTTCAGACAGGAACGGGGAGGGGGGGGGGCTCCATCAGCAGACTTATTCTGCCCTCCCCTTAAGGCCCTTAATGCCCAAGTAACTGCTGGACATCCCAATCATGCCTCCTAGCCCAACCCCATGACCCCAATCCCACCTCTTGTGATACATGGATTGTGTGATAACCCCCATAAAGCTCATTGGGAATCACTAATTGATCTCCCTGTGGGGCTCATTGAGTATGGGTTCCCCTGGTAACAGGTAATGGCTAGCCCAACTGGAACTCAGAACCTAAGCTTTTATAAAGCAGACCCAGGATTGGGCCTGCTGAACTGCAGTCCTAGGCACGGGCTACTTTGTGTTTGCCACAGTTGTAGCTTTATTTTATGTTCGGTAAATAAATGATGTTCCTTTCCAGTCGAATTTTCTGAGTTATCACAGATTGCAAGAGTCATTTCATGATACTATAAGTCTTAGGTCTCTCATCATGGCTATATGATAAGCTTTGACTCCACTTGGTAAACACTCTTCTTTGTGTGAAAAAAAATCAATTCATATCTAGGCTGACACTCCCATACCGTACTGAGGGAATTTGGATAAGCTGTTAAATTGAGGACCTACTCTCATTTCAATGTAAAAATACAGCCAAGTATATAAGTCCAATTTCTAGAGCGAGCCAGCATGGATATAATGGGCTGAATGACCTTCCTCTAAATGTTTTTTGTTCCTCCCAAAGTAGCCATTTGAATTAATGAATCTCACTTCCTGAAAAGTGTTTGGTCCATGGGTCATGCAAAAATGTATTTTAATAGGAATGTAAGAACTGCTTGACGAGACAAAGGCCAAGGATCAGCTGGTTCACCTTCTACTATTCCTGGTAGTTGCAGTTTCTTTTAATGATACAATTTTAATAGATGTAGTTTTTAATTAATCAATTCATCGCTGCTTCCTGGTTTGGCTGGTTTCCTTTTGCCATTTTGTTTCCTGACAATTCACAGAGATGTCATAAAGAGATACATTAGTTATTAAAAAGAAAGACTTTATGTAGTGCTTTTCACAACTGCGGGATGCCCCAAAACACTTTACAGCTAATTAAATACTGTGTGAACATTTGCCCATCGCAACTGCCACTAACAACATTGTGATAATGACCAAATAATCTATTGCTCGGTAATGTTGATCAAGGGGTAAGAATTAAAGAGGACACCAGCAAGAACAGGAGGCCTTGCGGCACAGTGGTAGTGTCTCTACCGCTGGATCAGAAGCTCTGGGTTCAAATCCAACGCCGAGACTTTTCTGCAATGGAAGGAATGTTCAATGGGCTGACTATCAGCGCAGGAATCCTTCCATCTCCACTCTTCCCCATCGGGGGGTAAAAAACAGTCTGGCTGCCAAAGGACCCCAAAAAAATAGCAAGAACTTCCCAGCTCTTCTTTGAAATAGTGCTGTGGAACTTTTTGTATCTACCTGAGAGGACATATGGTCTTGGTTTGATGTTTCGTCCAATGGCACATTTGATAATTCAACACCAGATTCTGTGCTACAACCTGACCTACAGCTGGCATATCTATATATATATCTATATACACCACGATTCATAAAGCAGAATAAAGACATCAATATACATTTAGGACATTTACAAGAATGAATGAATGCAAAAAGGTTCCAAAAAACTTTGCCTGAACCACTAAAATTTCCTGAACATTTTAATATTATTTACTTCTACAGTTTTGCGAACTTCTTAAGGGCTGTCACGGTGAACGTCTCAAATTTAAAGGCTGGAATTTTACTGCACTGCTTGCCACAGGAATCGGAGTGGGCGAGGGGTGGACAATGGAAATGTCAGTTGGTCTCAAGCGGGATTTTACGGTTTTGGGATGAGCAAGGCTGTAAAATCCTGCCCAAAGTTTAAAGCTAACGTTTATTTATTAGTGTCACAAGTAGGCTTACATTAACGCTGCAATGAAGTTACTGTGAAAATCCCCCAGTCACCATACTCCGGTACCAGTTCAGGTACACTGAGCGGGAATTTAGCATGGCCAATGCACCTAACCAGCATGTCTGTTGGACTGTGGAAGGAAACCAGAGCACCCGGACGAAATTCCACGAAGACACGGAGTGAACGTGCAGACTCGCAAAGACAGTGACCCAAGCCGGGAATCAAACCAGATCCCCGGTGCTGTGAGGCAGCAGTGCTAACCACTGTGTCACTGCCTTTACTAAAGAGTACCAACTGAACAACATGTTTTCAAATGCAGCAGAGGGATAATTTTCTCTGTGGTGGTAACCGAGAACTGTAAACATCGAGGAATTAATAGATGGGGTGAAATTTGTACTGCGGTAGATTGCCAATTCCTGGTAAGTAATGAAACTGTTTTTGCAGCATTAGCAAGCAGACTTCAAAATGATAAGTGGGTTACATTTTATTTTAACAACTCCAACTGAGTTTGAATTGAGCTGCAAAGCCCGTCAGTTGTGCCTCATGAAGTAAAAACAGAAAGTGCTGGAAAAACTCAGCAGGTCTGGCAGCGCCTGTGGAGAGAGAAACAGAGTTAACGTTTTGAGTCCAATATGACTCCTTTCTGGAAATCAACCTTTCTGTTTAACAGAGCGCTGCACTGTTGGAGGTGCTGTCTTTTAGATGAGGTGTTAAACCAAGGTCCTGCTTGTTCTTTCAGATGGGTGTAAAAGATCCCACGGCACAATTTCGAAGTAAGTTCCCCCAGTCCAACGCCGGTATCTCCACATCACAATTTCGAAGAGCTTGGGAGTGTCTGGTATCTGGTGTCTGGTATTTGGTGTCCTGCACTGATGTTTATCCCTTAATCCGCAAAACGAAGACAGATTATCTGGTTGTAAAGTAAAGTTTATTTATTAGTCACAAGCAAGACTTACATTAACACTGCGATGAAATTACTGTGAAATTCCCCTAGTCGCCACACTCAGGCGCCTGTTCAGGTCAATGCACCTAACCCAGCATGTCTTTTCAGACTGTGGGAAGAAACCTGAGCACCTGGAGGAAACCCACGCAGATACGGGGAGAACATACAAACTCCACTCAGACAGTCACCCAAGCCAAGGATTGAACCTGGGTCCCTCGCGCTGTGAGGCAGCAGTGCTAACCACTGTGCCACCGTTGTTTCTTGGAGCTTGCTGTGTGCAGATTGACTGCCCTGTTTCCTACATTGCAACAATTTCAAGTTTAAGTTTATTTATTAGTGTCACAAGTAGGCTTACATTCACATTGCAATGAAGTTACTATGAAAATCCCCCAGTCGCCACACTCCGGCACCTGTTCGGGTACATTGAGGGAGAATTTAACATGGCCAATGCACCTAACCAGCACGTCTTTCGGACTATAGGGGGAAACCGGAGCACCCGGAGGAAACCCACGCAGACATGGGGAGAATGTGCAGACTCCACACAGACAATGACCCAAGCCAGGAATTGAACCCGGGTCCCTGGCGCTGTGAGGCAGCAGGATGTGCAGTGAGAAAGAGGTCTTTTTCAGGAAAACACCAATGTACATTCCTCGATTGGTATCGAGTAGATCCAAGCATTTACCAAATTAAATGCCGCCCTTTATTTGCACTGGAGACGTACACCAGTGGGGCCTTCACAAGATTCTCCAAATCTGATGGCAATCCATCAACAGCCTCCTCTGCCATGCCGAATTGCCCAGCTTCAAGTTGCTAAACACTCAGAACCAGCTCCCCTGGACAGGTCATGTCATTTGTACGTCTGAAGCAGTTGCTCTACTTGGAACTCAATAACGGCAGGAAATTTGCAGGACAGCAGAAAGGCTTTGAGGGATGTCCTCAGAGCATCCCTCTGGAGGTCGGGTCGAACATCCCCACCAACACACGGGAGTCCCAGACATGTAACTGACCTAAATGGAAATGGCTCATTTGTTATGGCACCGGCAAAAATGAAAATCTTTGTTGGGATCTTGCGCAGAAGAGGTGGAGAACCGGAGTGGGGTGGGGTGGTGGTGTGCATGACACTCCACACAACCCACCTTCAAGCGCACCACCCGCCCCAGGTGGCGGAGCTGCAGATGGCACATTGGACCATCTCAGAACCGTGGACCATTTCAGAACCTGCCTGGTGCTACAGTGGTTAGCACTGCTGCTTCACATTGAGCTTCAGCAGACAGCACTATAACTGATCTTGGGGCTAGGAAGCAGTGGGGAAAATGAATTGATTTCAAAATCGAGGTAAGTTCAGAGAGGGCACAACGGGAGATGGGATGCAGGGTTGGGGTAAGGATGGCACTGTGGTTAGCACTGCTGCTTCACAGCACCAGGGACCCGGGTTTAATTCCAGCTTTGGTGCCTGTGTGGAGTCTGCACATTCTCCCTGTGTCTGCGTAGGTTTCCTCCGGGTGCTCTGGTTTCCTTCCACAAACCAAAGATGTGCAGGTTAGGTGGATTATCAATGCTAAATTGCCTTTTAGTGTCCAAAGATGTGCAGGTTAGGTGGATTGGCCATGCTAAATTGCCCATTAGTGTCAGGGGGATTAGCGGGGTAAATACACAAAGTCATGGGGATAGGGCCAGTGTGATTTTGTTGTCGGTGCAGGCTCGATGTGCCGAATGTCTTCTTTCCGCACTGTAGAGATTCTATGATTGTATGACGAGGGGCTGGAAGCAAGTCATCCATCCTCCATTCCTGAGGAGTGTCCAAGAAGAAGGGGCTTCAAAAGTGGCTGCAGAACGCTTTGGGGTGTCTGGTGGTCCGGGAAAGGTGGGGGGATGGGGGGAGGGGGGGTGGTGGCTACATACAGCAGATGCATAGTGTGTGTTTTTAATCGTTGCTTAATGTGGGACAAGGGTTTGCAAAAATGCTTTGTTCTCCACCCCCAGGGCAGTAATAGGGGAAGGTGGGGGGGGGGGGGGGCTAAATACAGCAGATACATGTCCTTAGTGTGTGTGTGTGTGTTTTGATCTTTGCTTAAGGTAGGACAGGAGCTTGCAAACATGCCTTGTTCTCCCACCCCAGGGCAGGAACAGGGAAGAGGGGGCAGGGAGGAGTCGGGGGGGCAGGCACGTGCGCGGTTGCCCGGGGTTGCCATGGAGACGGGTCACTTTCAGAATGGCCGGGCAGAAGCGCCAATCCGTGACGTCAGCGGGAGGGGGCGGGGAGCATTGCTCCTATTGGGTCCGCATCCCCCCGCCTCTTGCCTTTGGGACAGGCATGGCACGCCCTCTCTGCCGCTGCCAGGGGTAGGCAACTTGCACAAGCTTCTCATTCACACAACGCTGCCAAAATAACAACAACAATCAGAAGAAGAAGAGGCAATCTCCTTCTCCAGACATCACCCTCAGCCAACTGCTTTTTTATTTGAGCCCACATATTGGTCAACAAAAAAAAGGAAGTGGGGAACACCTTGTGTCAGCAGAAGATCATTAATGTGTCTTCCGTGCTCTCTGGGTGACAGGACCTGACTGATTTTTTGTTGTGTGTGTGAGAGGAATTCTTGCTTTTCTGAAGCCTTCACACACATACCCACCCACCCTCCCTCTCTCTTTCTGCTGTTATATTGATACTGGGCAATGCAGAATTACTTGGTGGTCTTTATTTTATTTTTAAACTAAATCTGTTCTTTCTAGATACTTTCTGATGGCATAAGAAGTGGGGAGGGAAGGGGAAACCTTTGCATGGCAGATTCACCCCAGATTTATCTGTCTCCCCGCAAACTTGCAGCACTCTGCCGCCTGACAAAAGAAATCTCTGCTGCAAGTGTTTTTTTTGGAGGGGAAAAGAGAGAGGGAGAGAGAGGAGGCGGGTGGAATTGATCATCGCGTTCACATATATATATAGAGAGAGAGAGAGGGGGAGAGAGAGCAAGACAGGCCTGGGGAAGTGATGCTGGTCAGATCAACGTGGCGGACAACATTCGCGGCTTCTCCCCTCGGCACACCGCTGGCACGTTTCTGGATAAAATGGAGAGGATGCTGGAGCAATAATGTGGCAGGGGGCAATCGCCCTGAATTCGCAGTGGAAATTGGGCTGCCCTGCACCGACCAGACATTGTAGATTGAAACCGAAAGGATACACCTTTTAAAAAAAGAAGGGGGTAGGGGGTGGGGGGAAAAGAAGAGGGTGGATAGGATACTGGGAAAGGGGGGTGGGAGGGACGGGAGAGGGGGGCGAAATGATTGCGAGCCTGAGGAAAGTTTAATTTGTTTAAACCTTGCCTGTGAGGATGGGTGACAACTCCAGAGGCAGATTTAAGGGTCAACTACCGAACTGAAATCGAGGAGTTTTTTGTCCTTCTCCCTTTTTGAGGGCTGTGTGTTTTTTTTTATATATACATATTTATATATTTGGAGGGGACCCCAAGGACTGTCGATTCGGAGCTGATACCAGGGACTTTTGATGTTGGAAATGGAGACAGGATCAGACTCCAGCCGGCACCAGAGGAAGCCTGTAACTCATGGGCTAGAAGACCAGAAAAGAGTAAGTGATCACATTTTTTTTATTGAAACAGTGTATCTCTGCAGGCTCCCAGTCCCCCGGGCGCTGCAATGTTGAAATGTTGGCTACACTGAAAGTTTAATACATTGTTGCCTTTTAAGTTAAACAAACAAGCAGATATTTACACTCATTTCACTTGTACACGCTGGTAACAAAGATCTCCGCCTCGCACCTCATCGTCTCTTTTGGACTGTTACTGTTTGTTTTGCGGCACTTTTTAAAAAAAAACAAAATTTGACAGCTTCATCGCTGGGATGTCTGGTTCGTTTGATTTTTTTTTAAGGTGTTGGTAGGGGGGCTGTTGCCCACACTGCCCCGCAGACGAAAACGTAAAATGGGTGATTCTTTGAGGTTCGTTGAATGCCATATTGGCCATAAAATTAATACGCAATTAAGGGGCTGTTGGGCATTGTTGACGAGGTTCATCTGCTCTTGGCACTGACCGCACTTGGAATCTGTGGCTCTGTAATATAACCCAAAGTCAGGGCTGCGGTGGCAGCTGTGATAACATCAATTGGTCACGCTTTGGTGCAGTTCATTTTAACTTTACCCCAATTGTCACGGCGATTATTAAATTTCATAACGCTATATGCGGGATTATATTCAATGGCCGTACACAGTCGGCTTTAGTCTCTTCCCCATGTGTTTACAGAGCGCCACTAATGATTTGATATATAACTCACTGTAAATCGGTTCCAAGAAATAGTTTGTGTAGCATTTGTGGCCTCCGAATGATTTCGGATTCAAAAACTGAAGCGTTGTATTTTGCTAAGACCAGACTAATTGGTTATTTTGGTGGAATGTGTTGCTACTTGATTTGTGGTCATGTTCTAAAGGAATGGTGTTCTATATTAACTATTCTGCAATGGAAAAAAAATATAGATTTAAAAAAACTGATATACTCGATCACTGAAGTTTTTTTCACAAATGCACCCGTATTTCAATGTAAATCCGAATTATATATAACTCAAATATGACCACCCTTCTTTAAATCAGTCCTTGTTGGCAGTTTGCCACTCGTAGAACCAGCCAAGTGTTGCTGAAGTAAGCTGAAAGTACAGCCTGCACTTAACTTGAAAAGCATTGCCTTGTGCAAAGTGAGACCACACCTGGAGGAATGTGTGAAGTTTTGGTTTTCTTACCTGAGAAACGATGTACTTACCTTTAGGAGAGAATGCAATGAAAGTTCACTCGATGCAGGGTGAGACTGAGTAGAGCAGGGCTATGTGGCCCAGAATTTAGAAGAATCAGAGGTGTTAATGTAAGCCTACTTGTGACTAATAAATTAATAAACCAAACTAGGTGATCTAACGCATGTAAAATTCACAGGGGTTGATACCAGGAGGATGTTTTCCCTGGCTGGGGAATCTAGAACATGAGGTCACGATGGCACAGTGGTTAGCACTGCTGTCTCACAGTACCAGGGACCTGGGTTCGATTCCCGGCTTGGGTCACTGTCTTGTGCAGAGTCTGCCAGTGCCTGCGTTGGTGTGCTCCGGTTTCCTCCCACAGTCCAAAAGACATGCTGGTTAGGCGCATTGGCCATGCTAAATTCTCCCTCAGTGTACCCGAACAGGTGCCGGAGTGTGGCGACTAGGGGATTTTCACAATAACTTAATTGCAGTGTTAATGTAAGCCTACTTGTGACGCTAATAAATAAACTTCACAAAAAAGAAGTTGGCAATTTAGGACTGAAGTGAGGAGAATATTTTTCACTCAGAGATTTTGTGGAGTCTTTGGAATTTTCTGCTGTGGATGCTCAGTGTGGTCAAGGTAGAGATTGATAGGTTTTTGAATGTGAAGAAAATATTACAGGATGTGGGGAGATGGAGCTGAGGTGAAAGTTCAACCGTGGTCTTATTGATGGAGGAGCAGGCTGATTGGCCTACTCCTGTGCCTTTTTAAAATTCATTTGTGGGACATGGGTGTCGCTGGCTGGCCAGCATTTATTGCCCATCCCTAGCTGCCCTTGAGAAGGTGGTGGTGAGCTGCCTTCTTGAACCGCTGCAGTCCATGTTCTATTTCTTGTGATCTTATAAGATGGGACAAGTGTAGCATGTGCAGTTGGTTTTCATAAGCAACCTCAAGTGAATACTTTTGGTTTGACTGTTGGTTAACAAAAAACATCAGTAAAATTTCTAGTATCAATTGGTGTTGAGGATGTCAGTAGTGTGCAGGCAGAATGCAAAAAAAAAGGCTGGGAAATTGTGCACAGACAAGTTAAATATTTGATCAAAATGTCACTGAGGAGATATGTGAATTTGGTGAAATGAGTAATCTCATATTGAGCAAAGACACTGAATCAGAGTATGTTAAGGCACAAGTTTGTGTCAAGTCCAAAGATGTGCAGGTTAGATTGATTGGCCATGCTAAATTTCCCCTTAGTGTCAGTGGGATTAGCAGGGTAAATACGTGGGGTTACGGGGATAGGGCCTGGGTGGGAGTGTTGTCGGTGCAGGCTCAATGGGCCAAATGGCCTCCTTCTGCACTGTAGGGATTCTATGATTGTCCCTACAGTTCTAGAAACTGCATGCTATCATTTAAAACAAATATATTTGTGTTCAGTGAATTCTCAGTGTCATGAGGCGGTCCTGAACGGAGGCTATGTGCTTAAGTCCTTAAGTGAGGAGGAGAATAACAGTGGGGCAAATCAGCCTTGATTGTATCTCAACAGATGCTTATGGGTGGCATAGATGGAAGCAAAGGATGCTGTTTTGTTCCTTAACCCTTTGTAAAATCCGTAAGGATACACCAACAAACCTTGCATTTGACCGTGCTATTTATTTACAAAAATCCATAAATCAGTGCACTTGCTTGGATTTCAAACCAAATACAAGTAGCCAGATAGTCTGGTGGAATATTATATACCCTCATGAGCAAAGATCTTTTGAGCTCAAATCCCATTCTTAATAATTTATTCCACTGTGTGTAGTATGGCTTGATGAGTGTAATATTGCACTTGCAAAAATGAAAATTTAGAAGGACCAGTACGCCTTTAATAAGTTGATTGACCAAATGATACTGGCAACTGTCAGGGTCGTCTCTTCCATTGGCTGAAAGGAGAATCATGACCCTGGTGAAGGAATATTTTGGCAAAATACTGAATATTGTACATGAAATTGCAAAAATATTAGAACACCTTGAGTTTAAAGTATAATGTTTCTTTATTCATGTCACAAGTAGGCTTACATTAACACTGTAATGAGATTACTGTGAAAATCCCACTAATGAGCAAATATACTTGTTTTACATGATAACCTGCTGTTTCTGGAACTTTTTAATGCAAACTTTGGTTGCTTCATCAGTTGATTAAATCCTGTATTCAATTTGAATATTAGTTTTTATAGCCCAGTTATGTAGTTAGGTTAGGAAAAGGAGGTTCTACATCATGATTGGAGTTGGTTTCTGTGTGCTGCGGCAAAGCCTAAGGAGAAAATTTTGTATTATCCTGGTGTGATAGATCTGAATCAGTACTGCATATCAATGATGAATGGATTGGGATATATGTTTTTCTTTTTCAGTGGTTTTCTCCTGTCTTGTCTTAAGGTAGAGGCACCCACACAAGCGCTTCCAGCAATGGTCACTGGATATCATTCTGGCAAAAGAACATTGGCCAGTGTCTTCATGCTTCTTAGTATGCCTTTGGGTAGCTGTAGAAACTGTCATTTCACATGAATCCCTAATACGTTCTTACATTTCTCCTTCTCTTCTGTGCCACATGGTGGCTCTTGCTCCTGGAGGAGAAAAAAAATCTGCATTTGTGTTTTTAATATACAGATACATAAATAAACCTTGAATTTTTAAATCGAGCTGCCGCTAATGTAAAGCTAAGTCTGGTTTACAGAAAACAGAAGATCTCAATATGAACACACAGCTTCCGTTTCTGATCATTCTAGTTCTCTGAAATTTCAAACTGGAGTGTTTAGTCTACTCTTCCTAAGACCATGTGATTTAATTCCTTGATATTATGTATGTATTGTGATTGGTACGCAGATGAATGTCACTCGAAATTGATCTGTGCAATGTCAACTATTTGTGTATGTGAATGTAGTCCAAGGCGTCAGTTAAGCAGATATTGAGATTTCCCACCACTGTGTGACAGATTTAACATGTAGATAAGTAAGTGTGCTGAGCAATGTTTGGAAGTGATATCTGAACTGATCTTGCTTCTTTAAAGGCATTTGTTGTTTTTACTGATGATGAAGGTTTATTTTAGCAAAAAATAACATTGCATTCAGTTTTTAATACTGGATAGGGACAAACTTATGTCTATAATAATTAAAGACAGAGCTTGCATTTATATAGTATCTCTTAAGACCAAAAGATATCCCAAAACAATTTACAATCAAATACTCTTTTCAAGTATTGTCACTGTTGTAATGTAGGAAGGGCAGCGATCCCCTGGGTGGGATTGTAGTCGGTGCAGACTCGATGCCAAATGGCCTCCTTCTGCACTATAGAGATTCTATGATTCGTCCTGACTAATGCTTGTCGATCAACTATATAGATTGATGAGTGTGAATATTTCTTCGTAACGGATGTTTTAATATTCAATATAGTGGGAAGTGTAACAAGGCAGTAAGGTCTAACAATGGCTAGATAATCTTTTCTTTTCAAAAATCAAGATTGGGGGATAAGTATTGGCCAGGACATTGGGGAGAACTCCTCTGCTCTTCTTCAAAATGCTGCAATTCGACTTTATATGCCCACTTGAGAACAATGCCTTGCTTGATGGCACCTGCAGCAGTGTGGCACTCCCTCATTACTGCATTGGAGTGTCATTCAGTCCAGATTCTGTGCTGAAGTCTTTGGAGTATGACTTGAATCACGACTTTTCAACCTAGAGGCAGGCAGGCTTCCACTGAACCATAGGTATCACATCAGTATGTTATTAGTAAACAAATGCTGATGTCCTTCCTGTATACATGAGCAAGTTGTAACTTATAAAAAAACAAAATGGTTTTGGGTGGACATGCGCACCCATGTTCATAGAATAGAATCCCTACAGTGCAGAAGAAGTCTGCACCGACCACAATCCTCCCCCAGGCCCTATCCCCATAACCCCATGCATTTACCCTAGCTAGTCCCCCTGATATTAAGGGGCAATTTAGCATGGCCAATCAACCTGATCCGTACATCTTTAGACTGTGGGAGGAAACCGGAAATTTGTTGCAAAGTTGAGGAGGCTTGACTCATTGGCAAAGCTTTGCATGTGTCTTGTAAAGTTGACTTAAAAGTTGATGATGTGAAGGGCATTGTAGAAATAACAATTTTGTTTCTGGCATCGTTGGGTCACTCAAAAGCATGATGGCTTCTCTGGCCAAAAATGAAAGTTTGAAATTGGTTACACAGGCTATCAATAAATGCTTTCTGAAATGGTGAATCTATGAAGATTAGTATTATTACATGATGCATACAAAGTCAATCTCTAAATCTTAGTGGCCAGAGGGCTTTCCACTAGCCAATCAGTTTCTTAATCTAACATTAGGGTGGCACTGTGGTTAGCACTGCTGCCTCACAGCGTCAGGGACCTGCGTTCAATTCCGGCCTCGGGTGACTGTGTAGAGTTTGTACATTCTCCGTGTGTCTGCGTGCGTTTCCTCCGGGTGCTCCAGTTTCCTCCCACAGTCCAAAGATGTGCAGGTTAGGATGATTGGACATAACAAATTGCCCCTTAGTGTCAGGGGGACTAGCAGGGTAAATAAGTGAAGTTATGGGATAGGACCTGGGTGGGATTGTGGTTGGTGCAGACTCGATGGGCCAAATGGTCTCCTTCTGTACAGTAGGGATTCTATGATTTGTCCTGACTGAGGCTTGTCGATCAACTATATAGATTGATGAGTGTGAATATTTCTTTGTAACGGATATTTTAATATTCAATATTGTGGGAAGTGTAGGAAGACTTTTTTTTAGAATCCTTCTTAAAAATGTAACTGCCAAACATGTCTTGTGCCTTGCATCTATCTAAATGTGCTTTACATTAATAATCAAGTTTACAAAAGATTACTTCCGATTTTCACATTAAGAAGAAAGACTTTGATGGAATGAAATGTTCAAAAGACTGAGTCCTATATTATCTACAGATGCTAAACTTTTAAAAGGAAGAGCCCGCATGTATAAAATTCTGTGTTTGAAGCGTGTGGCGCCTTTCCATTGTAATATCTTTCAATTTCTATTACATTAAAATTGAAGGAAGCATACAATAGTGGAACCTTAAACCAAATACTTCTCGATAAGCAGAGTAATATTGTGAGTCTTTTCATTTAATAAAAGGCTTATCTGTCTAAGCTCATTGCTGTAGGCTTAGTTAATAGTTCTGTTTAATGTCCTGGAGATGGATATAATCATGACTGGATTATAGTTTCCTTATCTGTCAGTTGCTTTGTAGTAGATAAATGTGAAGAAATTGTTTCTAAAAGAAAATGTTAGCCAACAGTTACATGGGTTTCTTTGTAGATTTCTGAACCAGTTATCTATAAATTAAATATTTTGACTAAAGAATTATAGTTGCTACCAAATCATTTTTTCCATGTGGGAATTATTTGTACTGTGCAAAATGCAATGGTGCATTTTACATTTACATTTAAAAGTTAACTCCGTTTTAAAAAAGATATTTTTTGGTTCCCACAATAATTGTGATGAGAAAGCGAGCATGTAGTATTTTCTTGTTTCCATTCTCCAAATCAACATTCAGAAGGTGCACAGTAACAGTTTGGAGATAACTGCTACTCCAGTTTACTTATGCATTTCTCTTCCTTTCTCATGCAGTAATCAAACCTCGACCCCAACCTCTCCCCTTGGAAATGTAACTCAGGCCAGGAAATTTTAACTATGCGACAGTGAATGTTGGTGCCTAATATGGGTCTTTAATTTGTGTTAAAAGGGCACTGCACCGTATCTCTCTCCAACTTTATTGCCAAAGTACATAGTGCATTTCATTATTTGTTAGTTTTCAAACTGCTGAGAATGGCTGTGGTGAGAATATTTGGGCAGAATTTTCCAGTTGCCCTCGTGACAGGTTTTCCTGCAGTGGAGGCAGCTTGCTATCAGCTACCGCTGGGATCTTGCGGTTTTGCCAAAGTTGATGGCAATTTACATCCCTCACTCATGCTGCAGTCGGGGAACCCGTGGATGTTGGGGAGGGAGTGTCAACTTTGGCGGGGCCAGAAAATCCCGCCGGCAGGAAGGGTTGGAGAATTCCACTCTGTTTCAATTTATTTATTCGTGGGATGCGGATGTCACTGGCAAGGCCAGCATTTGTTGCCCATTCCTAATAGCCCTTGAACTGAATGACTGGCTAGACTATTTCAGGGGGCAGTAAACCACATCATCAGAGTCAAATAATTTGAGTGGTTCTTTAAAGGTTAACTGTGCAAAGCTAAAGGTTAATGTGCATGAGCCAGTTATGATGAGTCTTGTTCTGTGTGCCACTTTACAACAATTCTTTTATTGAATGTCTGGAGTTTAGAATTATTCAGTAAATAATTTTGAATTCCATTTTTCAAAGAAAGCAAAATAACTCTCTAATATTGAGGGCGGCACGTTGGCACAGTGGTTAGCACTGCTGTCTCATAGTGCCAGTGGCCCGGGTTCAATTCCGGCCTCGGGTGATTGTCTGTCTGTGTGGACTATGCATGTTCTCCCCCTGTCTGCGTGGGCTTCCTCGGGGTGCTCCAGTTTCCTCCCACAGTCCACAGCTGTGCAGGTTAGGTTGATTGGCCATATTAAATTGCCCCTTTGTGTCCGTGGGATAGGTGGGGTTACTGGGATAGGGCCTGGGTGGGGTTGTTAACAGTGCAGGCTTGATGGGCCGAAGGCTTCCTTCTGCACTGTAGGGATTCTATGATTCAAGGCTCTCCTTCGGTTAACTTTTCCAGTAAATGTGGCTTGGTCTGTTGAGAACTGATTTTGCCCATTTTGCAATGTGCAATACATTACTGGTTTAATTGAAGACGGTGATGAGATGGGAAAATTACGTGTTGCTGAAGTTAATTTTTTTGACTGTTTCAATTCCCAGATTTAATTTACTTCAAACTGTAATTTTCTTAATGGAGCATTAGTGTTGAGCCAATTGCATCAATTTGCCATTACTCTCAGTTCGATTTGTGTTCCTTTCTTTTGAGTTGTCAAAGTTGGTATTGGCTTCACTGAATGTGATAAGTTGTGAAATACTCTGCAGTATGGACATCTGCAGGAAAAGAATAGCAATGTTGCAACTCTCTTGTGATTAGATTAGTATACTGACGTGAATCCAAATTATGTTTTTGTGTGCCTCAAATGTTTGCACATTGTATTTTGTAATATGAATGATGTGGGAAGAAACCAAATTGCTGAATGCGAAATGAAGCACACTGTTCTGTTTTCACACATTTATGTCGAAGGATCTCATTCACCAGTGTTCACCGTTGATTCCCAAATCTATGATCCTTCATTTCTATCCTCAGCACTTAAAACAAAAAGCAACAAGTGGTCTTAAATCATAAGGCCTCTTTGGTTCATGGCTGCAGACTATCCTGCCTCTGCAGATGGCAAGTTACCAGAGTGAGGGGAAAAAAAGGAATCCTTGCTAGCTATACAGGGGCTGTTTGGTGCTGTGCTTTTCCGTCGATGACAGGTGGGTTGGCCCTTTTTGGCCACTTCGTTCATTATCTTCCCACCCTCACCACCCCAGCCTCCCCACACTTTGTGTGGATCCTGATGGTGGGTTGTGTTTGCCATCTGGCTATCTGTACGAATGAGAGAATTGAGCATGTGCTATCTGTCAAATCTCCACATACACCATAACAGGTTTTTATGCCTGGAGCAATTGGTACATATGTCAGAATACAGATATTTTGATGCATAAAAACTGCTCATAGTGGATTATAAAGCCCATTTGTTTAGAAAATTAAAACGAGGACGAAAGAATCGGAAGGATTGATTTTTTTTTTCCATTTATGCATCTTCGATATTTATTTCATTTAAAACCTTATTTTTACCTCATTTTTCTCTCTAGTGTTCTTCCCTTCCCAGCTGTTGTTTTGAAAGAATTGACTAAAGTAAAGATCCACATTTGTTCGTTTGTCCTGAGTCTGGGTTTATATGCTCACAGTAAGAGTTTTAACAACACCAGGTTAAAGTCCAACAGGTTTATTTGGTAGCAAATACCATTAGCTTTCGGAGCGCTGCTCCTTCGTCAGATGGAGTGGAAATGTGCTCTCAAACAGGGCACAGAGACACAAAATCAAGTTACAGAATACTGATTAGAATGCGAATCCCTACAGCCAATCAGATCTTAAAGATACAGACAATGTGGGTGGAGGGAGCATTAAGCACAGGTTAAAGAGATGTGTATTGACTCCAGACAGGATAGCCCGCAAGTCCAGGAGGCAAGCTGTGGGGGTTACTGATATATACTCACTTCAGTATTCTTAGATATTCAAAAATGAAATGCAGTGACTGCCATTATGTAGGCACAGTAAGAGTTTTAACAACACCAGGTTAAAGTCCAACAGGTTTAATTGGTAGCAAATACCATTAGCTTTTGGAGCGCTGCTCCTTCCTCAGATGGAGTGGATATCTGCCCATAACCAGGGCATACAGAGACACAAACTCAAGTTACAGAATACTGATTAGAATGCAAATCTTTACAGCTAATCAAGTCTTAAAGATACAGACAATGTCAGTGGAGAGAGCATTAGGCACAGGTTAAAGAAATGTGTATTGTCTCCAGACAGGACAGCCAGTGAGATTCTGCAAGTCCAGACAAGCTGTGATCTTGGGTTCATGTCACACTATCGGTAACCCCCACAAAATGCCCCACAGACTTGGGTCAGACTGTGGGTAACCCCCACAGACTTGCAGAATCTCACTGGCTGTCCTGTCTGAAGACAATACACATTTCTTTAACCTGTGCCTAATGCTCTCTCTACTCACATTGTCTGTATCTTTAAGACTTGATTAGCTGTAAAGATTTGCATTCTAATCAGTATTCTGTAACTTGAGTTTGTGTCTCTATATGCCTTGTTTGTGAGCAGATATCCACTCCATCTGACGAAGGAGCAGCGCTCCGAAAGCTAATGGCATTTGCTACCAAATAAACCTGTTGGACTTTAACCTGGTGTTGTTAAAACTCTTACTGTGCTTACCCCAGTCCAACGCCGGCATCATTTTTTCACATCATTTTTTAGACAAACAGTTAATCTGTTTTGCTGGTGGTATTTGAAGGATAAATGTTGGCCAGGATACCTTGCTGTTTGTCAAAAGTGCAATAAACTTTTGCCATCATGGCATACTAGGCCGAAAGTCGTGCTGGTTAGGTGTATTGGCCATGACAAATTCTCCCTCTGTGCCCCCGAATCAGAGTGTGGCTACTCGGGGATTTTCACCGTAACTTCATTGCAGTGTTAATGTAAGCCTACTTGTGACACTAATAAATAAACTTTAGGCAAGAGCCTTGATTTCACATCTCATCTCGAAGATGACACCTTTGACAGTGCAGCATTCCTTCAGTGTCTGACTGAATGTCAGCCCAGATGAAATAGTTAATCTGTGCCCTGTAGGTGTACCTGCACCACATAGAGATCATCAGTTCAAGGAGATGGCTCACCACTGCCTTCTCTCGGGCAATTAGGGAAGGGCAAAAAACGCTGACCAGGCAGTGATGTCCAAATCCTGTGAATGAAGTCAAAGAAAGATCTGAACCAAGGTGGGGTTTGAGCCCTTTCTGACCTGGAGGGGTGTGTGGTGCTGCTGAGGGCAAATGGATCTTGTCCAAGTGGACATTCATGTGTGAGCCTTGACAATGAGCAGTTTGACTATTGAGGCATCACAGCCAAGCACACTCCCTCACCTGACGCAACGTGAATACAAGTAAGAACTTTTACTTGCATCGCGCCTTTCACGAAATGCTTCTTGAAGTGCAGTCAGTGTAGGGGAAAATCACTGTACTCAGTCCAAGTTCTTACAATCAGAAATATGATCAAAGCAAAACATTGTGGATGCTGGAATCTGAAACAAAAACAGAAAATGCTGGAAAATCTCAGCAGGTCTGACAGCATCTGTGGGGAGAGTGACTCACCTGATGAAGGAGCCTGAGACTCCGAAAGCTAGTGCTGCCAAATAAATCTGTTGGACTTTAACCTGGTGTTGTGAGACTTCTTACTGTGCTTACCCCAGTCCAACGCCGGCATCTCCACATCATGGAGAGCATAGAGCCAATGTTTTGAGTCGAGATGACCCATCGTCAGGGCTGATATTATTTTATTCACACTTTCAACCGAGGTTGCTTAGTCATGGTCGCAAAGTTTATTTATTAGTCACAAGTAAGGCTTACATTAACACTGCAATGAAGTTACTGTGAAATTCCCTTAGTTGCCACGTTCTGGAGCACAAGTCTTCAGTAGTACAGCTGAGGTGTTGTTGAGGCCCATAGCTTTTTGCTGTATCCAATGTCTTCAGCTGTTTCTTAATATCATCTGGAGTGAACTGAGTTGGCTGAAGGCTTCTTTGATGCAGGGGATCTCAGGAGGATACCGAGATGGATCATCCACTGGTCGTTTGAATGTGGTTGCACATGCTTCAACCTTTTTCTTTTGCACTGACTTGCTGGGCTGTCCTATCATTGAGAATTGGGATGGTAATGGAGCTGCCTCCGGTTAGTTACTCAATTGTCCCCCACCATTCATGATTGCTTGGGATAGTACTACAGAGCTTTGGATCTGATTCATTGGTTGTGGGATTACTTAGCTCTGACTATGGCATACTGTTTAGGATGCAGTTTGGTGCTGTGCTGTAGCTTCAGCAGGTTGGCACCTCGTTTTTAGATATGCCTGGTGCTGCTCCTCGCATGCTCTCCTACACTCCTCACTAAACAAGGTTTGGTTCGTTGGCTTGATGTTAATGGCTGTGTGAGGGAGGTGCAGCTCGAGTTTGCAGATTGTGGTTGACTCTAACTCTGCAGATGACTCACAGCACCTCCATAAATGCCCAGTTTTGAGATGCTAGATCTATTCTGAATCTCTTCCATTTAGCAACATGGTCATGTCACACAACATTCCAGAGCATGTCCGTAGCGTGAATTCAGGATTTAGTTGGCCTCTCCTACCAGTACTGTCATTGACAGGTGCACCTCTGACAGGTAGATTGGTGAGGATGAGGACAATAAGATTTTTCCCTCTTGTTGATTCTCTCTCCACCTGTTGCAGGCCCAGACTGGCAGCTATGTCCTTCAGGACTGGGGCAACTTGGTCAGCTCTGGTGCTACCGAGCCACTCCTGGGAATGCACATTGATGTCCCCACTCAGAGTATCTTCCGTGTGCTTGTCACTATAAGGGCATCTTACAAGTGTTGTTCAACATGGAGGTATACGGATTCATCCCTTGAAGGAGACCAGTAGATGGTAATCAGTAAGGGATGAGCTTGCCCATGTTTGAACTGATTCCATGAGACTTCATAGGGTGCGGAGTCAATGTTGAGGCCTTCCAGGGCAATTCCCTCCCAACTGCATACCAGCGTGCCATTGCCATCTCTAATGGCTCTGTTTTGACAATGGGATAGCACATACCAGAATGGTGATGGAGGAGCAGGGGGCATTGGCTGTAAGATATGCTTCACTGTTGCTTGACCTGTCCGGGACTACCCTTTCAATCTTGGCACAAGTTTCTAGCGGTTATCAAGGAGAATCTTTGAATGATTGACTGGGCTGGGTGTGCCTAAGTCAATGCTGGGTTGTTTGTTCATTTCATTATTCTTCAACTTTCCTGCAGCAGTTTGATACAATGTTGAATGGCTTTCTAGACCATTTCTGTGGCCAGTTAAGAATCAACCACTTTGCTGTGGGTCTGGAGTCACATGTATGTCAGGAAGGCAGATTTGCTTCCCAAAAGGCATTAGTGAACCAGATAGACTTTTACGGAAATCCAGTAGTTTAATGATCATCATTACTGAGAGTAGCTTTTTATTCAAGATCTTCCAGCATTTGATACCTTGGGTTTTATTAAGAGGAACATTGAGTACAAGAACAAAGCGGTCATGTTGGACTTGCATAAGACACTAGTTAGACCTCATCTGGAGCACTATGTCCAGTTTTGAGGAAGGATGTGACAGCATTGGAGAGAGTGCTGGGGAGATTCCGCGAATGATTCCAGAGATAAAGAACTGTACCAATGAGGATAGATTGAAGACGTTGGGTCAGTTTTCCTTTGGAGGAAGGAAGGCTGAGAGGAGACTTGATAGAAGTAGATCCTGACTGCAAGGGAAGGGTAAATACTGAGAAATTCCCACTCAAGAGTACACTATAAACTAGGGGGCATAGATTAAAAATGTGCAACATGAGTAGGAGTGATGTGAGGAAAAACGTGAAGTGGTTGGAGTCTGGAACAAATTTCTTGAGAGAATGGTGGGGACAGGTTCGATCGAGGTATTCAAGGGGAATCGGATTAATATTTGAAAAGAGTGCAAGGTTACGGGGATAAGGCAGGGGAGTGAGATTAGGTAGAATGCTCTTTCAGGGAGCCAGTATTGATGTGATGGGCTGAATGGCCACCTTCTCCATTGTAAAGATTCATTCTTTCATGGTGGGATTTGAATTTGTGCCTGCGGAGAATTAGTCCTGGTCTGAGGATCACCAGTCCTGCAGCATTACTGCTTTGCTACCATTCCCCCAGTGTACGTGCTCAAGAATGTTTTTTAAATGCAGTGAATAATAAATGGCAGGGAGTTACCATTCATGGAAAGTTTTCCTGTAACTCGGGTAGAAAAGAAAGTACCTTGTAAGTATAAATTGGCTGCAATTTGGTATAAATCATTCCGGGGTTGGGTGGGCGCGCAATGGGGAGCATGATGGCAGAAGAAAATGAGAATAATTGCGGGATATAGCTAGCATTGCCTTTGTGCTGCATTATTTTCTGTCTGTCAAGATTGTAAAAGGCCTTGGAGGAGGGGACCTAGATGTTAGGGTTTTTTGGTTTCTCCCCTCTGTTACTGACTTGACAATATGGGTTTAACGGTGTGAGTATACATTTGTGTGCATAAATTATGATGTCTGTAATGGCAGCCCACTTGTACTCTGCTTGGAATCTCTGACATTGCTGCACATTTGGAAGTTTACTCTGACCAGCTGCTGCTAACACTGCAGAGATCAGATTGAAAATGTAGCCGTAACCTCTTTGTATAACCTGTATTTCAGTGATGGGCTGGAGTGTTGGTTTATTTGTACTCCATAAACAGCAACTTTGCATCAAGAACTCATACAAACAAAACAGGCAATTGAAGTGCTCCTGTTTTAACTTGATATTTCAGTCTGCTTTTAGTTTCTTTTGAATTATGTAGTCAGAGGTTTACAGCATGGAAACAGTCCCTTTGGCCCAACTTGTCCATGCCACCCTTTTTTTTAAACCCCTAAGATAGTCCCAATTGCCCGTGTTTGGCCCATATCCCTCTATACCCATCTTACCCATGTAAATGCTAAATGTTTTTTAAAAGACAAAATTGTACCCGCCTCTACTACTACCTCTGGCAGTTTGTTCCAGACATGCACCACCCTTTGTGTGAAAAAATTGCCCCTCTGGACAGTTTTGTATCTCTCTCCTCTCACCTTAAACCTATGCCCTCTAGTTTTAGACTCCCCTACCTTTGAGAAAAGATATTGACTATCTAGCTGATCTATGCCCCTCATTATTTTATAGACCTCTATAAGATCACCCTTCAGCCTTCTACACTACAGAGAAAAAAGTCCCAGTCTATCCAGCCTCTCCATATAACTCAAACCATCAAGTCCCGGTAGCATCCTAGTAAATCTCTTCTGCACTCTTTCTAGTTTAATAATATCCTTTCTATAATAGGGTGACCAGAATTGCACACAGTATTCCAAGTGTGGCCTTACCAATGTCTTGTACTACTTCAACAAGACATCCTAACTCTTGTATTCAATGTTCTGACCAATGAAACCAAGCATGCCGAATGCCTTCTCCACCATTCTGTCACCTGTGACTCCACTTTCAAGGAACTATGAACACGTACCCCTAGATCTCTTTGTTCTGTAACTCTCCCCAATGCCCCACCATTAACTGAGTAAGTCCTGCCCTGGTTCAATCTACCAAAATGCATCACCTCGTATTTATCTAAATTAAACTCCATCTGCCATTCGTCAGCCCACTGGCCCAATTGATCAAGTTCCCGTTGCAATCCGAGATAACCTGCTTCACTGTCCACTATGCCACCAATCTTGGTGTCATCTGCAAACTTACTAACCATGCCTCCTAAATTCTCATCCAAATCATTAATATAAATGACAGTGGACCCAGCACCGATCCCTTGAATCTTAAAAATGGGCCTAGTCTCATGATAAGGAGCTAATCATTTAGGACTGAGATGTAAGTAGAAATTCACTTGTGTACCTTTTTAAAAAGCTAGAACTGTGCAACTAATTATGGCCACACAATTCTCATCAACTGAGATATGAAGCTTCAATTGCAAACTTCTGACTTAAGTGGCACACATGATAGTTGGTCTTTTGGGCTCAGAATTCAGTTCTCCCACCCTCCCACTCACCACCTACACAATCTCTTTGGCTGTCACCTTGCATATCAGAAATTCCAGAAGATTTTAAATTAGGTCTGTTTCAACATCAGCATATCAAGGCTTTTATGTCGACTCAGCTCCCAGTATAATTTTCTGACTTTATTTTTTCAAGGTGTATTTTTGTAATGCTAGAATCACCATCAAATGGCTTATCCTGCAAGGCTGCATACATTTTTAAACAGAAAGCCATCAGTTTCCCCTAACTTCTGGTTTGTTTTTGTCCCTGGACAAGGGGTACGGAAGTGCAACATTTTTGTTGGTAGTCTTGTAATTTAGAGGACTGGACTAGCAGTGCAGCAAATGTGTGTTCAAAATTGCTTTACCAATTGAAAAATGTGGTTTTGAAGTGTGAAAATAACCATGAAGTTGTCAGGTTTTCATAAAAAAAATCCAAGGGGTTCTTTATCAGTCTGGCTGAGATGTGACTCAAGTCCCACACCAACGTGTCTGACCCTGAAGTGTGTTGGCAAGCTACTCAGTTGCATCAAATTGACACATCAAGTGGTTCAATGAGACTCACCACCACTTTCTCTTGGCAAGGGGGGTGGGGGGGAAGGTGTTGGGCTGTTACAGCCTTCCAGGAACGTCCACATACAGAGCTAAATGAAAAGGTTTCTGTGGTGTCTCGAGGTGTTAATTGGGTAATCTACCCAGGAGGTCATCATCGCAAATCCAAGCATCTGGGAGCGTTGTCAGAACTGGGCCCTCATTGCATCTTATGGGACGCACTGCCTCCAGAAAAAGGTACAATGTGGAGTAATTCCGTCCAGATGCTTGGCTTGGCAAAGAACCACTTGGATCTGTTCAATGAAGAGGGTTTTTTAAATGTTTGCCGTTGTAATTTAAAAAAAAACTTATGCACACATTTACGTTCTTTTAATGCTATGCATTGCATAGTATTGACAGCACAAAAAATAGACCCTTCAGCCCAAAAGGTCTGTGCTGGTATAGGTGATCCTCCCATCAACATTTCTATTCCTTTCTGTACTTGTTAAGCTTCCTCTTCAATGTCCCTGTAGCAAATTCCACCTTAAAACCACTTTTTTGGGGGGTAATTAAGATTCTCCAAAATCCCAATTGGATTTATTCGTGACTGTTTTACATGTATTCTCTAGTTCTGTCTTGCCCACAAAGGGGAACATCATCTCTACATCATAGAAAATATACAGGAAACAATTCTGATGTGCTGCATATAAACGGTGTTAGGATATATAACACAAGAAGGGAATTTCTATTGTGCCATATATTTTGAATATTTTTCAACATTTAAGCCCTTCAACGCATGTATCGATGACATTGAATTGATGTTTAAAAATATATTTCGGAATGGAAGCTTTTGAGGTGCACTGAAGCTCTACTGTTTACATTAGAAAGACTAGTTTCAGATGCTAGCCTTATTCTGTGCATCACAAGGAATGCTGCGATGAGTCAAGTTCTGAAGAGACTGCCTGACTGGTGATTAGTCATGCACAATATGAAAGCTGGTTCATGTTGAACCTCTTGATTTGGATGTTAAATAATATTAATGCTGCGCTGAAGTGCAGTAATTGCAGTAATAGGACACAGGAAGTGGTTTCAGGTTCACGATATGGATTCTTAAGCTTTGTGGCCCATTAAAGCTGTTTTGGATTGCACATGGTAACAATGAAATGTCATGCTCACAAGGACACTGTTGGAATGTGATACATGAGGCTGACGAGCCAAATGTAAAATAAATGGCTATTGTGACTGGTTTATCCTGGTGAAACTGAAAAGCATTAGTGTGACAAAGGAAAACCCCTTTTAAGATTCACGGAAGAAAAGGTGCCATTAAAATATTTTACAAGATAAATTGTGAAACCTGCAAGAGTTGGCGGCGGGCTCAGTGATTTCACGGGCATAGTTGTGCCACCTGAGATGTTCGCAAAATCTAAAGTTTGGTGGCAATTATTTGTAATTTTCAACAGGAAATAATGTGATGGAAATAAAATGGAACAATTTATGAATTGACAAAATCAATGACCCGTGCAAGCGCTTCATTATTTTGTCCTTAAAATGTTGTCCGCCTTCAAGCAGCAGCAATTAGTCTTGGGTGGTTGTGGTTTGAAGGAATAATATATAAAATGATTTTGAAAAATCAATAAAACTGAAGACAGGTTGTCTCCGCATAGCTATGCATAAAATATTAATGAATTACAACATCCTGCTGGAGAACATCCTATAGTTTTGAGGCTGTTGGGAGGTTAGGAAGAAGTCAAATTGCTGCGAAAAGAAACAGATATCATGATTCCCTTTCAAGAATTGTACCTAGCTCTTAATCTTGTTACTTGAGAAGAAAATATGATTTTTAAAAAAAAATTGAAAGCTTCATTTGATCTTGCTTCTTAAAGATACTGTAATCAGAAAAATGAATAAATTTCAATATATTAAGCCTTTGATCTCTCATTGAGCACTCAAACTGCCTTTGAGGTATGCTTTGGTTTTTTTCTGGCAATGAATTTAGTGTTTTAATAGTTATTGATTTCTGTTGCAAACTTATTTAGAAAACTAAGTTTATTGAAAGTGATGACACATGCTACATATTTAACACACATTTGCGTTTGAACAGTTGACATTCCTGTCAAAATATTGCACACATCTGTATCTTATTTTGTTTGGCAGAATTTGATAATGGTCTTTACAACCCACGGGATGAAGGCAAATCTTTTAGCTTCAACTTTTAAATCCGATTTGATCACTGAGTACGACAGAGTTTATGTAATTTGCCAGAAATTAAATACAGACTGTTCCTAAATTTTTTAAATCTGCAGCAATTATGTAACAACGATCAGTTTTCTTGACTTGTACCAGTCCTGTGTGGAATGAAGCTCTGATGTAGAATTCTAGCCATGTACACATTGCGTGCCCAATAGCTGATATCTGGGGATGATTTCAACGTGTAAACCAAATTTGATGGTTATATATAGCTTCAGCACAGCACTCTGTTGTAACATTATCTGCACCTATTGATCAGATTACCACTTCATAATTACTCTAAAGCATCCAATATTCTACATAAATCATGACAGAAATTGTAAGGATAATTCTTCTAATATTACAGCAAGGCACTGTTGTGAAATACCCCTTAGGCCAAGTCAGATTATTATTAGGTGACGACGTTTGCTCCATTACCACCCAGTATAAATATGCCCACTTCACTTACCCGATGGAAAAAATTTAAGCTCCATATGGAAGCAAGCCCATTAATGAGAATAAGGTTTGCACAGTAAATAAAGTATCAAGTTTTTGTTTAATCCTGTTAGCCTTTTGCAATTTAGCCCCTCTACTGCTTCCGAGAAGTGCAATTTCCCTAATTAATTTGCTGTACTTGCCGCCTTTATTTGTAGAAGAATAGAATCCTGACAGTACAGAAGGAGGCCATTCAGCCCATCGAGTCTGCACCGACCACAATCCCACCCAGGCCCTATTCCCGTAATCCCACGCATTTACCCTGCTAATATCCCTGACACTAGGCTCGACTTAGCATGGCCAATCCACCTAACCTGCACATCTTTGGAGTGTGGGAGGAAACCGGAGCACCTGGAGGAAACCCACGCAGACACGGGGAAAACGTACAAACTCCACACAGACAGTGACCCGAGGCTGGAATTGAACCTGGGTCCCTGGCGCTGTGAGGCAGCAGTGCTAACCACTGTGCCACCCATTTATCGTTGAAAACTGTTCCATCTGCAAACACAAGTTACAGTTATTGTTCAGCAAGCACCGTAACGAGTTTTGAATGGAAGTTGTCATCTCGTTCTGTGTTTTATAATGCAAATCCATCATTTTGCACAGAGTGAAAATGTCAAAAGTTTTTTCAATAATGGATGTTTGTCCAGTGGTAATTCATTCCCAGTACACATCATTGACATTTTGGCTCTTGGAACAAAAATGGTGCAACTCCTGGTAAGATTGCTATCTGGCATCCTTATGCTTCAGGAACTACTGTGAGGTCACTTCTAGCAGTAATATTAAAAGCAATGGGAGATGGTGGGTGAAGCGGTCATCGATGTCATAACAGCCGGAATGTTTCCAGTTCCTCGGTTGTGGCACCACATGTGCAGACGGTTGGTGGGATCCTGGGGAGGGAGGGAAGAGGATGTTATCGATAGCGGTCAGCAAGAGGCCATTCAACTGAGGATGGCGGTCTGTCTCTCCAGCCTCAACAGCATCTCTGATAAAGGTAGCTGCTATGGAGGTTGTAGGAAGAAGGAGACACCTCAAGGCCAGGTAGGCAGGGCCCGATGATGGGAAGGGTGAAACCTCCAATGGCGGTGTCAGGACCACAGGATGGCCATTGCCGCTGTTTCCCTTGTAGTCTCCCCACATGACAGTGGCTCATCCTGACTCTAGTACAATGCTGGAGGGGTTTATTCATTAGTGTCACAAGTAGGCTTACATTAACACTGCAATTAAGGTACTGTGAAAATCCCCTAGTCGCCACCCTCCGGCCACATTTCCGGCAGGAAATGGTAGTTAGTTGGACAATT
This sequence comes from Mustelus asterias, assembly GCF_964213995.1. NCBI lineage: Eukaryota > Metazoa > Chordata > Chondrichthyes > Carcharhiniformes > Triakidae > Mustelus > Mustelus asterias. The sequence continues at coordinate 123,675,046 of NC_135809.1, forward strand.
TAATTGGCTGTCTGCCTGTGGTCACTGGTCAGCTGCACTGCTGCAATTCCCAACCCTGAGAATATCCCGTGGCATCAGGAAGACATGAGGCTTTCTCCTGACACCTTCTGCCACCATTTTGCCAGCCTTCTTGTTTCCTAGCCTATCTCTCGAGGGCTGGTAAAATTCAGCCCATGTTTGATATTTTGCAAAGATAGAAACTGAGCTTTTATTTTTGAAAAAGGAAAGGCAGATATGCATTTCTTTAGTGCCTTTTATCGCATATTTATTGTTTGCAAAGTGAGCATTTATTGCCCAATCTTTGATAAGGTGATGGTAAAGTCCCTTCTTGAATTGTTGCAATCCATATGATAACAGTCCTGTTAGGTAGGGAATTCCAGGATTTTGACCCAAGACAGTGAAAGAACAAGCTCCTTTCCAAGTCAGGGTGGTATATGACTTGGAAAGGAGCTTGTGGATGGTCGTGTTCCCATGTGCCTGCTGCTGTTGTTTTTGATCCAGGTTGCCAGAATGAAGCTGTTGTGTATAAACCATCCTTTTGGATGAGATGTTAATCTCAGCCTTCCCCCTCAGTTGGACGTACAAGATCGCATCGCACTTTTGGAAGATGCACAAGGTAGTTAACCCTGGTGTTCTGGGCAGTATCTGTCCATCAACTAATGTCATTTAAAATATCTGGTTATTATCACATTGCTTCTTGGAGGAGTTTTCTGTACCTAAATTGGCTACCACAAATAGACATGCACACGGATAGACTGGCTCCCCCCCCCCCCCCCCCTCTCCTCCTCCCTGGTGGGCATTGCCCAGAGGTTGCTGACTGATGGGCACCTGTCATTTGACAACAATCTCTGGACCTACCTGGACTGGACCTAGGGTTAATGGCCATTTCAAACATCTCTGGGATTCCTACCACAGTATGTGGAGGCCCCCGCCCCCCCAACTAGACTGAGACCACGTCAGTTTTCTCTTTTTTTTTCTAAAAAGAAAAAGCAAAATTTCACGAATTTGCAATGAGGTTGAGCCTGGGGTTGGGCACGGGGCCCCAGTGTTTTGCCTCTTGCGCACTCCCCTCTCTCCCAGGTGGGAAATACATGCAGCACACCACACCCCCATCTGTCAGCCTTTAAATCAATAATATTTAATTTAATCAAATACTCAATGTTTACAAAATAATGTTATCTTGCTACAACAACATATGAGACTATAAATACTTAAGCTTATGCCAATTTTGTCATCAGTTGATATATTTTCTCCACAATTGCTGCTGTTTTACTCAGCATTATTATTATTGAACATCTTTGTTGTTTTAACTTTCCATCAGAAGAGCTCAGTACTGTCAAGTAGAAATCTGCTTCCAGTCAGCATCCTTGCGCTTCATATCTGTTTACAACTAATTACTAATAGCTCAATCCGAACTGTCCTGAGAGAAGTACAAATCATTGCTGAGTGATTTGAAAGGCTCTCCGTTACATAACCTCCCTAGTGCATTAGGTAATATATACTCTGAGTCACTTTGTTCCTACTTACATAGTAGCCACTTGACAAATATCAGCTTGTGTTCATGGTTATTTGTATTGGATATCTCAAATAAGTTTCCAATTAAATCTAGTTTATCTTGTAATGAAATATTCAGTTTGTAAAGTGCACAAGGTGCAGTAATAAAAAGCAAAAAAAAACCCCTTGAATTTATATAGCACCTTTCATGACCTCCAAGTGCCCCAAGTGTATTTTTGCAGCCAAGAGTATTTTGAAGTGTAGTCACTATTGTAACGCAGGAAGTATGGCAGTCAGTTTGGAGTAAGAAGTCTTCTTACTGCTCTAATACAGTAAGTCTAAAAAGTCTAATACAGTAAGAAGACTTCTTACTGTGTTTGCCCCAGTCCAACGCCAGCATCTCCACATCATGAGCCAATTTGGACACCGATTGATTCCACAAATAAGAATGTGATAAATGACTAGAATTCCTACAGTGCAGAAGGAGGCCATTCAGCCCATCGAGTCTGCACCGACAACAATCCCACCCAGGCCCTATCCCCATAACCCCTTATATTTACCCTGCTAATCCCCCTGACACTGAGGGTTTATTTTATCACTTTGATTCTAAGTGCTGGGCAGATTTGAAACTGGGAGTGTTTCAGATCCAACTTTTAGACCCGTTCTCGGGCACCCCCATACGCACTCTGTCTGTAAAAATATCAGCGACTCCGAATCATGTTGCACAAGCCTGTGGGCGGGGCTTAACATGCCCAAATTCCTGCAGCTCCGATCGGCGACTCTAATTGCAGATGCGCAAAAAGAAGATAGAATGCGGCTCCTCTGCCACATTGCTCCCGGGCCGGATATTGCCTCCACCTGGCCCCCACAGACATTGTCCCTCCCCCCCTCCCCGATTCTGGATGGACGAACGTGATGGATGAAAGGGGGAAGTGCCGGTAAGATTGGGCGTGCAGCCCATTAAGTCAACTTAAATGCTTGCTAATGCATTTAAATGGCCGTTGTGCCCGTTTCGGGCGCGGTCCTGATTGTGGCCATTTTCGGGCTTTGGTAAAGGGGGCACAGGCGCGGAGGCAGGCACGGATCGTGCTACTCACCTCATGCCCGATTTTACCAAGTTTTCGTACCCGAAAACGGGCCCTTTGACCATAGCCAATCGACCTAACCCACACATCTTTGGATTGTGGGAGGAAACCGGAGCATCCAAGCAGTCACAGGGAAAATTGCAAACTCTACACAAGGCAGTGACCCAAGCTGGGAATTGAACACGGGTCCCTAGCACTGTGAGGCAGCAGTGCTAACCACAGTGCCAATCGACAGAATACAAACTGAGTGCATTGAAATCTCTGAACAGCCTAGTGATAATGAATAACAATGTGCAAACTCCACACAGACAATCACCCAAAGCCAGAATTGAACTCGGGTCCCTGGCGCTGTGAAGCAGCAGTGCTAACCACTGTGTCACCGTGCTGCCCATATTGTTATCTAGTTTTGGTTCAAGGATACATTTTGGCCAGGATATCAGAGAGAGCTCCCCTGTTCTTCTTCAAAGCAGTGACACGGCTCTTTGACACCCACCTGAACGTCCCCTCAGAACTGGTGTGCCAGCTAGAGATTGCGCTCCAGTCCCTGGAGCGGGCGCAGTGGAATGGAATCCACCCAAACTCCAGAGGCAACATCATGACCAGCTGAGCCACAGCGAAGACATTTGGACAGGTATGTGGATGGGAAAGATTTAGAGGGATATGGGTCAAACACAGGCAAATGGGACTATTTCAGTTTAGAAAACCTGGTCGGCATGGATGAGTTGGGCCGAAGGGCCTGTTTCCGTGCTGTGTATCTCTATGACTCTGACTCTATGACACTATAATAATTGGCATTGTTGTATTTATGGTCCAGCTTGGCAGACTCTAAATCCACATTTTTAAAATTACAGTTGCAACAGTTGACTTGATCGAAGAGACTTTACTGCAAAATAAGGATCTTTATAATTTGAACCTTGTTGCCTTGCTTACAATGGCTGGAATTCCCTGGTTCCACACGCTCCGCTACCACTGGGAACGGAAAATATGGCACTCTTCCAAATCTCCATTCACAGCAACAGGATGAATTTTTATGGATGAAGTATATTTTTACAAAAAAAATTTGGAACTGTTGGGTATGGTGTTAAAACTTAGATTCAGCTATGACTCTCACCAACTTTTACAGATGCACCATAGAAAGTATTCTTTCCGGTTGTATCACAGCTTGGTATGGCTCCTGCTCTGCCCAAGACCACAAGAAACTGCAAAGAACAATACAGCACAGGAACAGGCCCTTCAGCCCTCCAAGCCTGCGCCGCTCATGTGCCCACTAGACCATTCTTTTGTATCCCTCTATTCCCAGTCTGTTCATGTGGTTATCTAGATAAATCTTAAACGATCCCAGCGCCTCGATCACCTTGCTTGGCAGTGCATTCCAGGCCCCCACCACCCTCTGTGTAAAATACGTCCCCCTGACATCTGTGTTGAACCTTGCCCCCCTCACTTTGAACCCATGACCCCTTGTGTTCGTCACCTCTGACCTGGGAAAAAGCTTCCCACTGTTCACCCTATCTATGCCCTTCATAATTTTATACACCTCTATTAGGTCGCCCCTCATCCTCCGTCTTTCCAGGGAGAACAACCCCAGTTTACCCAATCTCTCCTCATAGCTAAGACCCTCCATACCAGGCAACATCCTGGTGAACCTTCTCTGTACTCTCTCCAAAGCCTCCACGTCCTTCTGGTAGTGTGGCGACCAGAACTGGACGCAGTATTCCAAATGTGGCCTAACCATTGTTCTATACACCGCAACATCATCTGCCAACTTTTATATTCTATGCCCCGTCCAATAAAGGCAAGCATGCCATATGCCTTCTTGACCACCTTCTCCACCTGTGCTGCCACCTTTAAGGATCTGTGGACTTGTACAGCCAGGTTCCTCTGTGTGTCTATACTCCTGATGGTTCTGCCATTTATTGTATAGCTCCCCCTTACATTAGATCTACCGAAATGCATCACTTCGCATTTATCTGGATTAAATTCCATCTGCCATTTCTCCACCCAATGTTCCAGCCTATCTATATCCTGCTGTATTCTCTGACAATGTTCATCACTATCCGCAACTCCAGCAATCTTCGTGTTGTCCGCAAACTTACTGATCACACCAGTTACATCTTCCTCCAAATCATATATATATATATATCACAAACAGCAGAGGTCCCAGTACAGAGCCCTGCGGAACACAACTAGTCACAGACCTCCAACCGGAAAAAGACCCCTCCACTGCTACCCTCTGTCTTTTATGGCTAAGCCAGTTCTCCACCCATCTAGCTAGCTCACCTTTTATCCCATGAAATTTAACCTTTTGCACCAGCCTGCCATGAGGGACCTTGTCAAACGCTTTACTAAAATCCATATAGATGACATCCACGGCCCTTCCCTCGTCAATCGTTTTTGTCATCTCCTCAAAAAACTCAACTAAATTTGTGAGGCATGATCTCCCTCAAACAAAACCATGCTGTCTATCGCTAATGAGATTATTCAGTTCTAAATGCGCATATATCCTATCTCTAAGAATCTTCTCCAACAACTTTCCTACCACGGATGTCAAGCTCACCGGCCTATAATTACCCGGGTTATCCTTGCTACCCTTCTTAAATAATGGGACCACATTTGCTATCCTCCAATCCTCTGGGACCTCACCTGTGTCCAGTGAAGAGACAAAGGTTTCTGTTAGAGGCCCAGCAATTGCATCTCTCGCCTCCCTGAGGAGTCTAGGATAGATGCCATCTGGCCCTGGGGATTTGTCTGTCTTAATGTTTCCTAAAAAACCTAACACTTCCTCCCTTGTAATTGAGATTTTTCTAACGGGTCAATACATCTCTCCGAGACACTACCAGTCAACATGTCCCTCTCCTTTGTGAATACTGATGCAAAGTTTTCGTTTAGGATCTCACCTACTTCCTTTGGTTCTAAGCATAATTCCCCTCCTTTGTCCCTGAGAGGTCCGATTCTTTCCCTAACAACCCTCTTGTTCCTAACGTATGTATAAAATGCCTTAGGATTCTCCTTAATGGAAGGGTCATGAATGAAGTCCAGTCCATCATGTGAAACAGCCTTCCATCCATTGACTCTGTCTACAATTCCTGCTGCCTCAGAAAAGCAGGCAACATAATTAAGGACCTCATGCACCCTGGATATTCTCTCTTCCACCTTCATCCGTCAGAAAAAAGACACAAAAGCCTGAGATCACGTAGCAACCGACTCCTGAATAGCTTCTTCCCTGCTGCCATCAGACTTTTGAACAGATCTACCTTGCATTAAATTGATCTTTCTCTACACCCTAGCTATGACTGTAACACTGCATTCTGCACACTCTCCTTTCCTTCTCTATGAATGGTATGCTTTGTCTGTATCGTGCGCAAGTAATACTTTTCACTGCATACTAATGCATGTGACAATAAATCAAATCAAATTCTTTGGCAAACCAAAGCACGAGGTTTAAACTTTACGACTGGCTGGAATATAACTTTGTTAGTAGCCAAAAGAAAGACTTGTAGTTATAAAGCACGTTTCAGAACCTCAAGGCATCCCAGTCTGCTTCACAGCCAATTAAGTCCTGTTTGAAATCGTCACTGTTGTAATATAGGAAAAATGTGTGCACGCCAAGCACCTACAAGCAGCAGGGTGATAATGACCAGATAATCTGTTTTGGTGATGTTGATTGAGGGACAGTATTGGCCAGGAAACCAGGGAAAACTCAACTGCCCTGCACTACTTCAAGACATCCACAGTGACAGGGCAGGGACACAATTAAATGTTTGTCCATCCGTCCACACATCCCCAAACCCCACCTCCAGTTCAGCACTCCCTCAGTACTGCACTGGAGTGTCAGCCTAGACCTCTGTGCTCGGACCCTTGAGAGTGACAAAGACCCACATCTCCAACTCAGAGGTGTGATGATGATACTGTGCCTTTAAGAAACGTATTAATATCATGTTTCTTGTGAGAGATATGTTTAAAATTCAGCTTTGTTTAACATGCCACCGATTTGTCTGGGCACTGGACAGATGAGAATGCTGGTTAATTTTAGCTAGGGATGTGTTTGTTTTAATCTGAGTTAATGCATTTTTGTTTATTTGGTTTTTCCCCTGGGGCTTCGGAGTAGGGTTTGATTGGAAAAAGTCATGTGCTTAAGGGGAGGAGCTTGCTTACTGGGAAAAGTAGGCAGTTACTGCTGGGTTCTGAAAGAAGCAAGAGGTGTCTCTGACTCTCTCTGGAGGCTGCTGTTTGGGACCTGCTAGGAGAATTCTCTCTTCGGAGGTACACTGGAGGCTCGTGGACTGGCAGCTCAAGTGCAAGCACGTAAGCTTGTGTGATGCTAACTGATTTTGAAGAGGGGTTTAAGTCTATCAGAGGAATATTGCTTCAATTGGAACTAAGAGAGATAGGTAAGCAGTTAAGAATTGTATCTGGTCATGTTTAAGTATTTCAATGGTAAAATCTAAGCTAATTAATTTATTATATTAAATAAACTTTATTTTGATAAAAGCTTCTTGTTGTGTCGATAGAATCACACCTGGAGTGAAACACCTTATCCTCACACTAATGGCAAAACTGTTGGGCTTCATTACATACTTTGGGGTTTCTCATCTGTACCTTAACAGAGAAGTGCGTGCTACATACAGAGCCACAGCTGACACAGTGGGAAAAGAGAATCTCCCAAGTGCAATTATAGAGTAGATTCTGTGCATGCTTTCAGAGTGCCGCAGCACATTATTTGAAATGAAAAACTGGAAGCTCCTCCACTGACTTGGCATTTAACCTCAGAAAATGGCAGGATAACGAGTTTTATACATGGCTGCAAAAGATCTTTGGCCACCACAAAAACTAGCTGATGACACCTGGGGTGGGAATAGGTAATTTGTCTCATTGCCCTCCTGGGTAGAGATAGTGGTATTCAGCCCTGGCTGTTGCTTTCGATAATTATCTTCTGGTTTATGATTATTATTGAGTTAGTAGAAGAGAAAAGTTTCCAAGGGTGGGTGTATATTTTCACAGGAGCCAAAGTCAAGCTTGATTGTGATGTTTTCCTCCATCTTGTCATTTGTGGTGATATTCCTCCGTCCTCACCTTCTGACTCCGCTGCCCCTCCCTCCCCCACCACCAATAGCTGAAAAGACCCTCACTGGGCAAGCTTGCGCAGGAAATATTGTTGATTCAGTGACACTGGTGACTGTCGGTGGCCCAGTGAACTAATACCCCCACATGAATTTGAGCTGAGGAGACCTTTTGAGTTTAAAGTAGCATTTGGCTTGCTTTCTTGCAGTTTTAGTTTAACTCTTTAGTGGCTTTGCATCAAAAGTAAAATAGTCGCTACCTGAGAGGGTGGTGGATGCGGAGGTGGTGAATGATTTCAAAAGGATATTGGGTGAGCATTTGAGGGAAAAAAACTTTCAGGATGATTGGGACAGAACAAGGGAATGAAACAGACTGGATTGCTTTACAGAGAAAGAAGGCATGTTGGACACTTGCATTTATCAGTTAGGGCATAGAGTATAAGAGCAAGGAGGGAATGTTGGAGTAGTACAGAATGTTGGTTAAGCCACAGCTAGAGTAGTGTGTGCAATTCTGGTCACTTCACTATATGAAGGATGTTATTGCATGAGAGGGGGTACAGAGGAGGTTCACCAGGATGTTGCCTGGGATGGGATGGAGAGACTGGCTAGGCTTGGATTGTTTTCTTTAGAGCAAAGAAGGCTGAGGTGGGTGACATGATTGAGGGGTATGGACAGGGTGAATAGGAAGCAGCTGTCCCCCTTGTTTGAGGGGTCAATCACGAGGGGGCATAGTTTTTGGGAAAGGAGCAGGAGATTTGAGAAAATATTTTTTCACGCAGAGGGTGGTGGGAATCTGGAATGCACTGCATGGGGAGGTAGTGGAGAAATCTTACAGCCTTTGAAAGGTTTTTGGATGAGCACTTGAAATATTTTAACAGTCAAGGATATGGGACAAGTGCTGGAAAATGGTATTAGTGCGACTTTAGTGGTAGTTATTGTTGGTGCTGACTCGATGGGCCAAAAGGCCTTTTCTGCACTTTATGACTCTCTCACTGGAATGGACTGAATGGCCTCCTTTTGTCCCATAATGACTTTATTAAAGGCTTGAAATGAAGCACAAATCCATGTAATGATTTGACTTGGTAATATTCACTGTGAATTAATTATTGCACGGTCAGCTTGTCGCATTTCATACCAGTGCACATTACATTGTACATTCCTGTACGTTGCTAATTGGTTTTCCTTTAGCACACTGTAGTTGGAATAAACTACTTGTCATTCCTTCTTTCCTATGTCTTTTGCAACAGAACTGGAACTTGTAATCTATTGTTTTTTTTAAGTTAATCAAGATTTTGCTCCAACTAGTGTGATTGTTTTGCTTCTTTGCACTGTTCATACTGGCCTGTGTAAGCTCAATGCAAAAAAGATGGCCATCTTGTGAAGGTACTGTGTCAGACCATGTAGGAGAGCTTGGAATGTGAATAAACTGATATGTGCCAGTGTGTATATATGTCAGGGAGGTGGGGGTGAAATAAAGAGGTAAGGAAAAAGTCATCATTCCAAAATTTTACCCACCAGGGAGTGAAGTACTATGAAGATAAATGAGAGGGTATGTCAATCATGGAGGCCATTTGGCCCATTGAGTCTGCACCGACTCATACCCAGGTAGTGCCGTAACCTGGGTATGAGTCGGTATCCCGTAACCCCACGTATTTATGCTGCTAATTCTCCCTAACCTACACATCAACTTAACCTGCACATTTTTGGGCCCTGGGAGGAAACTGGAGCACCCGGAGGAAACCCATGCAGACACAGGGAGAACATGCAAACTCCACACAGGCAGTCACCCAAGGCCGGGATTGAACCTGGGTCCCTGGCGCAGTGAGACAGCAGTGCTAACCACTGTGCTGTCCAATATTGCGGATGAAGCTAGATGGAAAGAATGGGTGGTTGTGGCCAGCAAAGTATGAATGGGCGGCATGGTGGCACAGTGGTTAGCACCGGGTGTTCAGGTTTCCTCCCACAATCCAAAGATGTGCAGGTTAGGTGAATTGGCCATGCTAAATTGCCCCTTAGTGTGCCAAGATGTGTAGGTTAGATGGATTAGCCATGATAAATATGTGTGGTTTCGAGGAGAGGGCTTGGGTAAGATGCTCTGTCAGAGAGTCAGTGTAGATTGTTGGGCCAAATGGTCTCTTCTGCACGGATTCTATCATAAATCTCACTAACTGTCCTGGTTGGAGACAATACACATCTCTTTAACCTGTGCTTAACGCGCTCTCCACTCACATTGTCTGTACCTTTAAGACTTGATTACCTGTAAAGACTCGCGTTCCAACCATTATTTTGTAAATTGAGTTTGTGTCTTTATATGTCCTGTTTGTGAACAGAACTCCCACTTACCTGACGAAGGGGCAGCGCTCCGAAAGCTAGTGGCTTTTGTTACCAAATAAACCTGTTGGACTTTAACCTGGTGTTGTGAGACTTCTTACTGGACTCTATGATGCCAGCTATGAATTTTGGAGGGAACTGGACGGTCTTTAGAAAGATGTGGCAGTGGATGATAAATGAAAGAGGGGAGGGAGCCATGTCTGATGAAACACCACTGGATAAACTAAATGTGGACATGGTGTTGTGCCTGATGGAACGGGCAAGCAATGGCAGAGGAACTGGGGCTTCACTTGCAATGGGACAGAACTACAGCAGAAGAAGTTGTGGTTCTAATCCTGAGGCTTAACCTGGGGGTAAGGCTTGGCCTTGCTGTTATATTCAGTTTTATTTGTTAATGGACAACAAGATGTGTGAACCCTGGAAGTGGAGCTAAAAGGCTGATCCTTAATGTCAGGACTGAGTTGCAAGGAAAGTTAGGAAATTTTGGATTGTTCAACTTTAAGAGAGGGCTCATATTGAAGATATTATGTGGGACAGGACAATTTAATCCTGACTCCTATTTTGAATTGAACCAAAATTATAGATCAAGAACTACAAACTGGTAAAAGGGAAGGTTTGGACTGATGTCAGAAAGCACTTCCTCACATTGTGTGATTAATACCTGGAATGGCGTGAAAATAACTCGTGTCATGCTGTGATGGGGTGGGGAAATAATACGTTTCCATGAGCCACATGACATTGGTCCTCTGTACTTATCCTTACAGTCTTATTCAGCTTCCATTATTTCTTCAAAGAAGGTGAAGGAAGTGGGGAATGGCTGGAAGGAAGAAATACACAAATTAACTAGGTGATAGTATAGCCTGGAGTGCAACGATTATAGTTTTCAACATTCAGTGGCCTGTTGTAACAGCAGGAAATTTTGGGGTAGGGTGAGGAAAGGGGAAATTAGGGGCTGGATTTTTGCCACCGAGTTAGGAAGTTTCCCTTCTGGATCTGTTTCGGTTAATGGTGCACCGATGCATTCAGTGTTCTCACTGGGGGTGAGGGGCACCCTGCTGATTCTGGAAGCAGAGTGTAGGTGGCCAAGAGGGCGGGAGAGTTCTGAAGCAGGTTGATGAGAAGACCCAACTTGGTTCTCTGGGGCTATGCTCCAGTTGCGTTAGAAGCTTTTAGGCCCTCTGACCCTCATACTCCACTCCCATGCTCCTTTGTAGTCCCCATGCCAACTCAATGGCAAATCATGCTCCCCCCCACCCACCCCCTTGGTATCCATCAAGGGCAGATCTCAGGAGCCATGTGGAGATGAAAAACAAATTTTGAACAATCTAATATACTTCTTATTCATAAATACCTGATAGAGAAAAAGCTCCTACTCTTGAAATCTATTCAAATATTTTAAATCGCAAGCAGTTAATCTCTTCTGAAAACAAAAAAAACCCCTTCTATTCAGATACCAACAGCAAACACAGATAACCCTTTAATAGCCCTTTTAAACTATCAATCAAACTGTGAATTCAGATCCTCCTGCTTGGGTAGTTGTAGCTTTTGAAACTTAGCCAAGTATCCATAATGACATAATAACCTTTGGGAAAAGTAATCAAATACCTCTATTGAAACTGCATAACTACACCAGTTGGCCTGTTAATTGAAGCAGTCCAGTCGAGGTTTATTTGAGCTATCAGACCTTATCTGCCCTTCAAGCACATTTACCTTTGCTCTATCAATTGTGACCCCCATATTGTAAGTTAAGGCCCTTGCAACAATCAGAATGGGATTGTTTTGAAATCAGCACAAAGTTCAAATGGGCTGAGTTTGGATTTCTCTCCTTTTTTTCCTGCCTGAATCATGCCCTGCTCCATACCCCTGCTGGCAAAAATACCTTCAGTCAGGAATGGTGGTGGGACCTCTGTGTCCGCCTCCTGCCTGCTATTTAATAAACGTCTGTGGAGTCTCCACGCAATCCTGATGCTATGTCTGTGATATTTATGCAAGAAGTTGTCATGATGCTGTATCCTTGAGTGCTCTACACTGAGTTAATTACAACGCACACAGCTAATTAACCCTTAGTGGAATTTACAATGGTAGATTTGTGTTATTCACATTTGTCATAAATTTGTTTGTCAGGCTGTTTCTTATTCCCAGATTAATCTTTTTCATGTGTCGTAGTTTGCATAGTAATTCAGATAATTTGCATCAATATTATTGATGTTCTTTGTCGTCTTGTATGAAAATTAACATCTTGCCGTGATAAAAATAGTACATGGCAGACCGGCTGATCATCTTCTTCCTCCGATCATTTTGACAGTAAATCTGCACCTTTGAAGGTTGCTGCGAAGTTGAAAGAATTTGGGTACTTCAGCACCTTGCTTAATGAGGTATATGGCATTACTTAAAATAAAAATCGCATGCCAAGTTGCCAGAAGGCATTGAATTGCATAGTTTAATTACCTTATGGTATGTATGTTGAATGCATAAATATTTTAGAAGGAAAGTTACAGCCCATGATTCCTGATGTATTCCCTAAAAGCACTCTCCCTTCAAAAATTTAAAGCACTTTTCTCTTGACATTGGTCTGGATTTAGTATTAGGATTAACAGTAAGGCTATCGGTACACCCAATATTGTGGAGTAAATCAGCCAGCAACTTCTGGCATCCAGCAGGCACAGTTAAAGGCTGAACTTGGGATGTGGTCGTTCCAGTTTCCCTGCTCCTCCACAAGCTTTGCAACACTGGTACTTCGCTGAGGGATTCAGCAATCAAAGACATGAAGGGCTTGAAGTTGCGCTACTTACCCACTAGAAACTGACATAACATGCAGAAATAAAGAGCTGTCCATTCAACTATAGTGAAATTTTAACAGAATGAATGTCTCAATTATTGCCAAACCACCTCCTTTTTGTGCTGAAAATATACTTTTACAGATCTGAAGTTTAATTCCTTCAGCTTTCATACGAACATGGGAATTAGGAGCGAGAGTAGGTAATTCAGCCCTTGGAGCCCGCTCCGCCATTTTATATGATCATGGTTGATCACCATCTCATCCTAACTCCACTTCCCGCCTTTTCCCCATAGCCCTTTATCCCGCTTTTGATCAAATATTTATCTATCTCTTTCATGAATCCATTGATTGACACTATATATCCACTGCACTCTGGGGCAGTGAGTTCCAAAGATTCACAACTCTCTGTGTGAAGTAGCTTCTCCTTATCTCTGTCTTGAACCCCCCCCCCCCTTACTCTACAACTATGACCCTCTTATCCTGGACTGTTTTAGAAGGGGGAACATTTGGTTACCATTTACTTCATCAATCCCGTTGAGTATTTTATGTACTTCAACCAAATCTCCCCTCATTCTTCTATACCTCAGCAAGTACATGCCCAAGTTACTCAACTGTCCCTTCAAACCAGGAATCAATTATTGTTGAAGATTTTTGAAATAATATTTTTGACTTTTTAAAATTCCCTTCTATCTCTATCCAAGGCCAACACTGGGTGAAAAAATAAGGGACACTTCACCAATTGGTGGGGTATGGGGGAAGTGTGTGTGTCTGCTGCAATAATTTTGGGGTGGGAGCCAGGTGCTGGAACCATAGGAGTGGAGAGGCAGTCAGCCCCATAAAGCATGACCAGTCTTTGAAACCAGACCTGTCCTAAATCAGGCCTGAGAATGCCGTTGCCAGGTTGGACTCCATCCCTGGACATCTGTTGGACCTCTGTTGAAATTGCATGACCAAATGCATATTTGTATCTAACTTACACCATATGGCCTGTTGAAACAGAGTAAGAAGTTTAACAACACCAGGTTAAAGTCCAACAGGTTTATTTGGTAGCAAAAGCCACACAAGCTTTCGGAGCTCCAAGCCCCTTCTTCAGGTGAGTGGGAATTCTGTTCACAAACAGGGCATATAAAGACACAGACTCAATTTACATGAATAAAGGTTGGAATGCGAATACTTACAGCTAATCAAGTCTTTAAGATACAAAGAACGTGAGTGGAGAGAGGCTAAAAAGATGTGTATTGTCTCCAGACAAGACAGCCAGTGAAACTTTGCAGGTCCAGGCAAGCTGTGGGGGTTACAAATAGTGTGATATGAACCCAATATCCCGGTTGAGGCCGTCCTCGTGTGTGCGGAACTTGGCTATCAGTTTCTGCTCAGCGACTCTGCGCTGTTGTGTGTCGTGAAGGCCGCCTTGGATAACGCTTACCCGAATATCAGAGGCCGAATGCCCGTGACCGCTGAAGTGCTCCCCAACAGGAAGAGAACAGTCTTGCCTGGTGATTGTCGAGCGGTGTTCATTCATCCGTTGTCGCAGTGTCTGCATAGTTTCCCCAATATACCATGCCTCGGGACATCCTTTCCTGCAGCGTATCAGGTAGACAACGTTGGCCGAGTTGCAAGAGTATGCACCGTATACCTGGTGGATGGTGTTCTCACGTGAGATGATGGCATCTGTGTCGATGATCCGGCACGTCTTGCAGAGGTTGCTGTGGCAGGGTTGTGTGGTGTCGTGGTCACTGTTCTCCTGAAGGCTGGGTAGTTTGCTGCGGACAATGGTCTGTTTGAGGTTGTGCGGTTGTTTGAAGGCAAGAAGTGGGGGTGTGGGGATGGCCTTGGCAAGATGTTCGTCTTCATCAATGACATGTTGAAGGACTGTTGAAACAGTCCAGCAGAGAGTTTTTTTTAAGCTATCAGTGACAACTTTTTCATTTTTTTTCATGTTTAAAGAGCAGGGCATTTAAAAGAAAAACAGCAGAACACGACATTTAACAGGACCTTATCTGCCCTGAAAATACCTCTGGCCCCCAACCCAAACTACACATCTGCTGAAGCTGCATAACTCTCAGAGGACCGTGACAATGCTCCCTCCATACACTCTCGTGGCTGTTTGGGTTCAGGCCTTCACATGCAGAGCAGCACACTCTGCATGCACAGTCACAAAAGATTCAGACATGAGAAATCCAGGACAAACACCATCCCTGGTAACCGGGACCTGGCACAAGGGATGGAAAGCCAAATTCAGACTGTCCCAGAAAATCTGGGAGGTTGCTCACCCTGTCTCCATTAGTCCCATTGTTCTTTATTTCACTCTCTGCAAAGACTTTACATTGGATTAAATATTCTAATTTATACTTCCTAGTTTAGGTGCCATCTGGCTCCATAAAGATTCTTTGATCTGATTGGTTGACGAGACATGCTGTTCACATAGGCCCCAGTCCCTGTAGAGGGTGCTGTGCTATTAGGGCGGCACAGTGGTTGGCACTGCTGCCTCACAGCACCAGGGACCCAGGTTTGATTCCAGCCTTGGGTCACTGTCTGGGTGGAGTTTGCACGTTCTCCCCGTGTCTGCATGGGTTTCCTCCGGGTGCTCCGGTTTCCTCCCACAGTCTGAAAAGACGTGCTGGTTAGGTGCATTGGCCATGCTAAATTCTCCCTCGGTGTACCTGAACAGGCGCCGGAGTGTGGTGAGAAGGGGATTTTCACAGTAACTTAATTGTAGTGTTAATGTAAGCCTACTTGTGACGCTCATGAATAAACTTAAAAAAACTTATTTCTACCTCCGAATGGCTACAGGTTACTGGGGAAGTGCCCACAAACTATCTGTGGGTGACCAAGAGTTTGAGTGATGATCATTCACTGCTGACCACCAAATTCAGGCCATTGATTTTCACCTTAGAATTTGTGACACTCCAAATTGTTACATTTTTGCATGTGAAAATGGCTGGTAATACACATACAGTACAAGCAGCGTGACATCTTATAAAATGAGAAGTACTCAGAGCTAGACTATTTTATTTATCATTTGAATTCTAGTGGCCTTGGGACAGGAAATTGTATGCATCTGAAGCTCAGTTGAATGTAACCCATTGAGGCAGTGAGTTGATCTGTTGCATAAATCTGCTCCGGCTAAATTAAACTGGAATAAAGCTAATTGACTTTCAGCAACTCAGGTGATTGGTTGTCATGACCACAAGTGGATAGGTGACTGTTTGCGGAAGATTGGAATAATGATAATTTTCCGTGGCAGACCTGGTTATCTGTAAGAAAGAACTTGCATTCATATTGTGCTTTATCTTGCGCCCGAGTGTTCCATAAATCAGCAGCTGAATTGCACACAGCAGGACTCGACATATTTACAGTTAATCTGTTTGGCTGTGTTTAAGATCCTGAGAGGTATTGACAGGGTGGATGTGGAGAGGATGTTTCCTCTTGTCGGAGAATAAAGAACTAGGGGCCGCTGTTTAAAAATAAGGGATCACTCATTTCAGACGGAGATGAGGAGAATTGTTTTCTCTCAGTGGGTCGTGAGTCTCTGGAACTCTCTTTCTCAAAAGGCAGTGGAACTCCTTGAATATTGTTGAGGCAGAACTAGATAGATTCTTGATCAACAAGTTGGTGAAAGGTTATCAGAGGTGGACAGGAATGTGGGGTTGAGGTTACATTCAGATCAGACATGTTCTTATTGAATGGCGGAGCAGGCTCAAAGGGCAGAGTGGCCCACTCCTGCTTCTAATTCATTTGCTCGTATGTGTTTGTTGTGGGTGGAAGGTTGGCCAGGAGCAGATGAACTCCCTGTTTTCCATAAAGTGCAGTGGGTTATTTAATATTTAGATGACCAAGTGTGAGCTTACTCACTGGCGCTCTCTTTTGTGTTATTAAATATACTTTAAGCGAGCAATTCTCCAGGGCCGCTAGCCCAATCGGGATTCACAATGGCCCGTTGAATCAAGCTTGAGGGGCAAAATGGGATTCTCGCTGGGCATCAAACCCAATGCGAGTCTCCCAACCCGCTGCGCCTGGCTCGATCAAGTTCTTACCCATAGTGGCGAGAACCTGATGACTAGTTTAAATGCATTAGAATACAATTATTGGGCTGGAAGCCTGATTTTAGTGGCCTCCTGGGATGCTCCCTCCCTCTCTCTACCACGCCCCCCCTTCATGTTGGTGTCTTGGTCAGTAGAATGTCTTCCATTATGAAAATCGTCTGTTTCCACCTCTGATATCACTCAGCTCCATCCACCTTGGAAATCCTCACCCATCGCCTTTGTTACCTCTCGGTTTAATTATTTTAATTGCCTCCTGAACAACGTCCCAGTTTGCATCCTCTGTAAACTTGAGCTCGTCTAAACTCTCCTGCCCATTTCCTAATCCCATTCATCCATCACCTTCATGCTTGCTCACCTATGTTGCCTCAAGTTAGAAATTCCCAACCTTGTTTTCAAATCCCTGCGCCCCTCCAATTCCAGCCTCTAGCTCATCCCAAATTTTAATGGCTCAGTTGCTTGGCTCTAAACTCTGGAATTCCCTTCATGAGCTCCTCCGCCTTTCTCTCTTCCTTTTTAACAAATACTGCTCAAAACCTGCCTCTTTGATGAAGCCTGCATCTTCATAATACCTTTTTACATCTGACTTGATGTAAAATATTGTTTGATAATCTCACATGTGAACCAGCTTTGTTTGTGTTACAAGCAGGGACTACACAAATGCAGATCATTGTGTGTAGGTGGATAAGCCAGTGAGTCCTTTTTACTGGTAAGGTGTGTGGTTTTGGGTGTGAAACCTCTGCAATACCTCTGGCAGTTTAACAACAGCGAAGGCTTAAATTCTTTGGCTGAGGTAAGTGGGCGTATTCCTACGTGGAGAGAATTTGTATTCATTTTCTACTGAACCACTATCTCGATTACAAGGATTACCAAGTAGTTTGAGGATTTGTGACATGGTTTCTGTGCCTGTGAGCCTAACCTCCTCCAAACAAAACAGAGTATTATTGTTAGCAATTATTTGGCCAATCTTTTGTTTTCGAATACAATTTTTCTGGAAAATACAAGTATATGTTGCTCCTTTCCTGTAAGAAAATTTGCATTTAATCCCTACCGGAGTTTTTAGATACCAACTATGAATGAAGTACTATTTGGCAACGGTAGTGCAATTGTGTGAAGAACTTTTAATTGATTGAAATTGCTTTATTCTCCAGTGTTATAAATTTAGCGACACTGCCCTGGTGCTTCTGGAGATGATGAGGAGATGCCAGCGTTGGACTGGGGTGAACACAGTAAGAAGTCTCACAACATCAGGTTAAAGTCCAACAGGTTTATTTAGTAGCAAATACCATAAGCTTTCAGAGCGCTGCTCCTTCGTCAGATGGAGCTTCTGGAGATGCCAGCCAGGGTTATTTCCTTGTGAGTTCACTTGCCTGTTTTTCTCTCCACTAAAATGACTGGGATGGGGAAATCACAACGAGTGCAGAAGCAGGTAAAGTTGGCCCCTGACTCCAGAGTGAGAGGTGGCACAGTGGTTAGCACAGCTGCCTCACAGCACCAGGGACCCAGGTTCGATTCCTGGATTGGGTCACTGTCTGTGCGGAGTTTGCATGTTTTCCCTGTGATGCATGGGTTTCCTCCAGGTACTCCGGTTTCTTCCCACAGTCCGAAAGACGTGCTGGGTAGGTGCATTGGCCATGCTAAATTCTCCCTCAGTGTACCCGAACAGGCGCCGGAGTGTGGGGACGAGGGGATTTTCACAGTAACTTCATTGCAGTGTTAATGTAAGCCTACTTGTGACACGGATAAATAAACTTTAAAAGATACCCAAAGGAAGTGTTTTTTTTTTGCTGGTGCACGCAGAAGCAAAAGCACCCTGTCGGGACAAATGGAAATGGTGCTGCCAGAGGCGGCCATTGTCTTTCGTCTTGTTGTCTATAGCATATAGCCACCCTATGTAGTTCTTGCCCATCTGTGCGGGAAAGTCCGGCATTCAGAAATAAAATGCCACAGTGCCAGTTTGAAGCAACAGCATGGGTGTGTATGTTCCAAAGCTCTGAAATCTGCCTCACGACACAAAAAGACACAGATTCAAAAGAAGGATACCCAGCACTCTTTCAAAATGGATTAATTGTGTACCATAAAGTTTTATCAAAGAAATTAAAGCCACTTATCTAGAATGAACTAGACTGAAAAACCTGTGCAGTTGTGCCAATATTTGCAAACGAGGTAAGGGCTAATTATTTGTTGCAATGAAGTGTTGAAGGAGAGGTGGAAGGCAGCTGAACATTTCTATTTTTTACCTGTATTGGTTTGGTTCATGTCAAGTTTCTCTACTTCACTCTTCTTTCATAAAGGTGTTGACATCTTCCTGAGGGGATCTTTTCTATACTTTCCTAACTTGTCACATTTATGGCAAAAAACATTGTCCATTATTTCTGCATAAGCCTTGACGGTGAGTGTTGACAAATTATTTAACAATGATGGAATCATAGCTGAGCCTGATCTTGAGCTCTAATGATGGACATAGTCAAGTACTTCTAGCTGGGGCTCTGTGTAAGGATCAGGAGCAGCATCCTCAGCTGATGTTTCCTCTGTAACTTTTGGATATTGAGAGTAATTGCATTACTGCCAGCCCCTGACATCAGTTAATTCAATATAGACTGAGAACCTTAGGTTTTCCTAGATTGTGTTTGCTCTGCGGCTAATTACACAAATGCTATTGACTTTCATTTGAGTTTAATTGAAGAATTTTGAGCAAGGGCATGAAAAAGTGTCGACATAAAGGCATCAACCAATTTGGAGCAAAACAATCAACTGAGTATTAATGGTTCAAACTTCCTGGCTATCAAGTGTCAGATTTAGGGACTACTCCAAAGATGCGCTGAGAAATCCCCCTCAGAATTTCGCAGGCAAGGGAATTTACCCCTCAATTGTCATTAACTTGCCCTGGACAATTGTGCTAAGCTGGGAACCATCTGACAAAAGTTACTCTGAAATAAAGGCACTCCTAACTTCTAGCTAAACTAACTAAATATATCTGGAATTAAGAATCTTCACAAACCATGGAGGCCAAGAACTCGCCGCACTGCCTGAATCACACCCGGCCTGAGTCAAGAAGGTCAAGGAAGATCAACCCTCTGAGAGAAAGGATTTCTCTTCATCTCCGTCTTAAACTTAAACCTCTTATTCTTAAACCGCATCCTCGAGTTCTAGTCTCCACCGCAAGTGGAAATGCCCTGCTGGCATCTACCCTGTCAAGTCCCTCAGGATTTTACATGTTGAATAAGATCACCTCTCGTGCTTCTAAACTTTAATGGATATAGACCCAACCTCTACAACCTGTCTTCGTAGGATAAGCCCATAATCCCAGGAATGAATTGAGTGAACTTTCTCTGACCTGCTTCTAAAGCAATTATATTGGTTTTTTTTCAAATAAGGAGACAAAACTGTGCACAGTATTCCAGATGTAGTCTCACCAAGGCCCTGTACAGCTGCAGGAATACTTTCGTCCTTCTACATTCCATTTCCCTCGCAAGAAATGCCAATACTCCAGTTGCTTTCCTAATTGTTGGCCAGAGGCTGACATGGCTGTCTGAAAGGTAGTTCAGGGGTGGGCACTGGGGTCAATAGCTACATTATCCTATACATCCCAGGGGAGCCCTGGTGCTCACCTTGGACTGCAATAATGAATTTACACTTCCCTTTTGGGCCTTTTCCTATTGGCCACCTGGTTTCCCTGAATGGAAGAGCATCTGTGGCCTCTGCACTGCCCAATTGGTCATTTTAAATTAAATCAGAACACTGTATTGTAGTATAATCATATATCCAGCAAAAGTCCCCAGGAGAAAAGGTGGTGGAGCATGGTTGGGATGGTAACATGAACATCTCCATGCTTATTCTGCTGCGGCCCCATTCCTCCCCTCCCCAGCTGTTTATCAGAGACAATTTCCAGGGTAACTAGGATGCGAGATGGGGTGGTTGGGGAATTGGGGATAGGGGGAGCAAAAAGATACTAAGCCCTCGATCACTGAGAACTGATGTGGTTTTCCCCCTTGGGAGACCTACTACCAGTAATAGACTGCAAAGGTTCCCAGACGCAAGAGTTCAGAAAGCTAAAATCATAGCACATAAATCTTTGTTGGGAAGGTGTTGGTTACAAAAAATGATCTCTTTTTAAGTCTTCAATAAGCTAATTGTAATTCTTTATTAACAAGTAGAACTATTTACACATGTACAATAAAGGGTACAGACTAGCAGCTATCTCCATGGTTCGGTCTTTTCCTGTCTTGGCTCAACACCACACTGACCCCTGGGTCTGGGTCATGTACCTTCTCACATCACAGCATGTGGCTGGTACTGTACTCAGTCCAACATTTACCCGTGTATGTGCCCGACACTACAATCTTATCTAAAAATGAATGTAAAAGTAAATAACCCTCTGTGAATTGGACTTATCCTCAAGAGCCATTTTAAACTATGCAGTTAGATGTAGAACTCTCTGGAACCTTGGGAGTATGCAGAAGAGGAGATAGCAAGACACCCTCTGAAGAAGATTTACTGACTGTACCAGTGCACGGTGAAGTGGATTAGGATCTACCTTGATCCCAGCAAATCATAACAACAACTTCAGGTGAGGAGGTAGTCTCAAACAAAATTGTGCAAACATCTCCGGAATTATTCAGGGATCTTTTGTCATTAGCAAATTGGAATAATCATAGAATCCCTACAGTGCAGAAGGAGGCCATTCGGCCCATCGAGTTTGTACTGACCATAATCCCATCCAGGCCCTATCCCCATAACCCCACGCACTGTGAGAAGAAAATGGAGCACCCGGAGGAAACCCACGCAGACACTGGGAGAACGTGCAGACTCCACACAGACAATCACCCGAGGCTGGAATTGAACACGGGTTCCTGGCGCTGTGAGGCAGCAGTGCTAACCACCGTGCTGCCCAATAGTGTGCCACATATAACAAAAAGATGATTACTCTTCCTCAAATGCTGGCTGGCTGAATATTTTGAGATTTTCCAGACAAAACACTTTGCTTTCCTCATTTGAGACCATCATTCAAATCAGTGGTCGGGATTCTCCAGTCCAACCGGCAGCGCGCCCCCGTCTGTGGATTTCCCACCAGCGTGGGGTGACGTTGATGAGAATTCCCACTGACAGCAGCGGGACCAGAGAATCCCGCCATTAGCCAAAAACGTGCCACCTCCCGCCGGCGGGAAACATGCAGCTCGGAGGCCGGAGAATTCCGGCCAGTGTCTCTCAACTCGCAAGAGTTGCTTTGAAGTCCACAGAAAATAAAATTGCATAAAGTTGTGAAAACCTGTTCAAATTTTTTTTTATTCATTCGTGGGACATGGGCGTTGCTGGCTGGCGAGCATTTATTGATGTGGAGATGCCAGCGTTGGACTGGGGTAAACACAGTAAGAAGTCTCACAACACCAGGTTAAAGTCCAACAGGTTTATTTGGTAGCAAAAGCCACTAGCTTTCAGATAGCTCGCTGCGCCTTCATCAGGTAAGTGGTAGTTCTGTTCACAAACAGGGCATATAAAGACACAAACTCTTTACAAGTAATCAAGTCTTAAAGGTACAGGTAATGTAAGTGGAGAGAGGGTTAAGCACAGGTTAAAGAGATGTGTATTGTCTCCAGCCAGGACAGTTAGTGAGATTTTGCAAGCCCAGGCAAGTCGTGGGGGTTACAGATAGTGTGACATGAACCCAAGATCCCGGTTGAGGCCGTCCTCATGTGTATGGAACTTGGCTATCAGTCTCTGCTCAGCGACTCTGCGTTGTCTTGTGTCGTGAAGGCCGCCTTGGAGAACCCTTACCTGAAGATCAGAGGCCGAATGCCCGTGACCGCTGAAGTGTTCCCCAACAGGAAGAGAACACTCTTGCCTGGTGATTGTCGAGCGGTGTTCATTCATCCGTTGTCGTAGTGTCTGCATGGTCTCCCCAATGTACCATGCCTCGGGACATCCTTTCCTGCAGCGTATCAGGTAGACAACATTGGCCGAGTTGCAAGAGTATGTACTGTGTACCTGGTGGATGGTGGTCTCACGTGAGATGATGGCATCCGTGTCGATGATCCGGCGCGTCTTGCAGAGGTTGTTGTGGCAGGGTTGTGTGGTGTCGTGGTCACTGTTCTCCTGAAGGCTGGGTAGTTTGCTGTGGACAATGGTCTGTTTGAGGTTGTATTACAATGGCATTGCCGTAAGACATAGGAGCAGAATTAGGCCACTCAGCCCATCTAGTCTGCTCCGCCATTCAATCATGGCTGATATTTTTCTCATCCCCATTCTCCTGCCTTTTCCCCATAAACCCCGACCCCCTTATTAATAAAGAACCTATCTATCGCTGTGTTAAAGGCACTCAATGACCTGGCCTCCACAGCCTTCTGCGGCAAAGTGTTCCACAAATTCACCACACTCTGGCTGAAGAAATTCCTCCTCATCTCTGTTTTAAAGGATCATCCCTTTAGCCTGAGGTTGTGCCCTCTGGTTCTAATTTTTCCTACTAGTGGAAACATCCTCTCCACGTCTACTCTAGCCAGGCCTCGCAATATCCTGTAAGTTTCAATAAGATCCCTCTCATCCTTCTAAACTCCAACGAGTACAGACCCAGAGTCCTCAACCATTCCTCATACGACAAGCTCTTCATTCCAGGGATCATTCTTGTGAACCTCCTCTAGAACCTTTCCAAGGCCAGCACATCCTTTCTTGGATGAATTGTGTGCCACCAACATCCTGGGGGCTACCATTGACCAGAAACTGAACTGAACCAGCCATACTGTGGCTACAAGAGCAGATCAGAGGCTAAGAATCCTGAGGCAAGAAACTCATCTGACTCCCCAAAGCCTGTCCATCATCTACAAGGCGCAAGTCAGGAGTGTGATGGAATATTCTCTACTTGTCTGAATGAGTGCAGCTCTAACAACATTCAAGAATATGTACATCACATGGACTGCAGCAGTTCAAGAAGGCAGCTCACCACCACCTTTTCAAGGGCAACAAAGGATGGGCAATGAAAATGCTGATCTACTCCATGACACCCATGCCTTGTGAAGTTTTTTTTCATTCTCAATTGTTCTCAAATTCACTAAGGTTCCTTTTGCAAACCCATTCTCATTTGTTCTTTCTGAAGTCCGATTCAAGCCCTGAGAAGTTTACAAGGCAGCTGTCAATGAAATGAAGACTGAGAGGGATTTACCATGCAACCTGCGGCAGGAGGCAACCTGCCATTGGCCAGTGGCGAGATCTTCTGGTCCCACTGTTGTCAATGGGATTTCCCATTAAATGCACCCCTCACCGCGGAGAAACCCGCGACAGGGGTGGGCAGTCAGTGGGACGAGAATATCACGCCGGCGTGAACGGACACAAATGTAAGGGACTGAGGAAAATTTGTGGGGAAGACGTTGACCAGTGTTCTTTGTCCCTTGTGGGTTTCAGTGTCCTGTTTGCCGGGCGGGTGCTGTGAACAGGATGCTGTTGGTTGAGTGATGTGGGCTGGGCCAATGGGATTGCTCTGGGGGCGGGAGGAAAAAAAGGAGCCAGGAAGTAAAGCAGCTGCAGAGCTGAGGAGGGAGTGTGCAGAAGAGGGACAGCCACGTTTTTGAAGAGAAGCTTTTCAGAGGCAGTAAAAAGTCAGTTCGAAGTGAATCTTTCTCCGGTAGAACTGCTTGGTTTTTCATGACTGCCGAGGAGGACAGCCTTCAGTGCACGGGATCTGCGTTACTACACAGATAGCTCGCGGCACCTCTGCCTCGTGTGCTTGCTCCATCATCTTCCCTCTCGTAGACCCGTCTGGACTGCGTATGTGTGTCGGGGTTAAGTGAGTACTATCAGACAGGAACGGTAACAGAATGTGGTTTTCTTCGGATATGCACCAACGGATGGGCCCCAACGTTTAAAATTCAAAGTGCTTGGTGATATTCTGAACATTTCTCAGGTTGAAACTGTTAATTGGAAAATCTTCAGTTGGGATTCTTTACTTGTTTATATCTGCTAACTATATTTGTTATTAAATTTTTTTGTTATTCCGTTTACCTTGTTGTTCCAAACCTTTTCTCATTATAAGGTTTATCTCAATAACATTTTTGGAGGCACCGCGCTAAACATACTCAAATCCTTTCCATGCAAGCCTGTACTGGCATTTATGGGTAAACAGGAAATTTAGCCAGCTCACCATCAACTGTTAGGAATTCAGGATCCTGTAAATCGAACAGTTAAATAGTAGCCCCATATAGTGATCAGCAGGGGGTTACACAAAGTTCAGGCCTTAAGTTCAAATAGCTAAAAACTATATTTATGCTGCCGTGAGGAATGGACACTTTTAAGTTTGAACTCTTCATCTGAAGAAGGAGACATCTGCCAGAAACCACTTTGTCACGTTTCGTCTTCTTCTTAGATAGCACCTCGAGATCGAGGATGACTTGCTTCAAAGGGTTCCAGGAGGGCTGATAAGTCCAGAGTCTGCGGACTCTGTCGTATATGGGGCATGTGGTGTTTGAAGGTTTAGGCAGATGAGTTGTTTGGAGATTCATGTGCTCTCTCTGAAGCCTCAATGTCCCCTTGTGTTTTCCCAAAGTCCCTCTGACATGTTTGTTGCCTTCCCAAATGAACTTTCTCCATTTTGGTTGGTCACAGGCCAGGGACTCCCATAGGTTAGGAATGGGCTTGTGGTGAGATGTTAGACATCTTTACGGATGCTTTGAGGACATCCCTAAAGTGTTTCTGCTCTCCTCCAGGGCCCTCTGCTGCGACCAAGTCTAGAGTAGAGCAATTGCTTTGGAAGTCCGGTGTCAGGCACACAAACAACAAGTTCCGTGTAAAGCTAGAACGTGTTTTTGGTGCAGTAGTTCAATGCTGGGCATGTTGACTTGGAAGATGATGCCTACATGCAAATTAAATATTTCCATCATCTACTACGTTAATTAAGCTAAAAGGACTTACAAAAACTGTATAAAACACATTGTTAACTTGGCAAACAAGAAAAAATTTATTGCATATAAACTGAGCTACACATATCAAAATTAACTCTATCCCAACAAGAATTTTTAATGGTATATATTTGGCACACATCAATGGTAGTAAATAGTCTCATGTTTCTCTGGACACTGACAGAACCTTAACAAGCTATAGCTAACGGTTTCCAGTTAAAAGTTGAAAAATGTAGAAAAAAGTTGAATGTTGCAACAGAAATTGAAATCTCATCTGGAAAACTTGAGCCTTAACAGCGTTTTTGCGGAGTATCCAACAATAATAGCAAGCTTTGAATTTTCCAGCTTAAATTACCATTGAATCTGCACTTTTTGAGATTATGCCTTAACATTCTACACAGCTTCACTGGAAGCAAAAAATGGTATTTAAGAAATGCAATGAGACCTTCATTTCTGAAAAAAATGATCAAAATAGTTTTCCTATAGTAAAGGACTAAGACATTTAATCTTTCCACCATTCTATCAGAACTGTTGGAGTGAATGCAGAACTGCATTGACATCAAACTCAACAAGGAGACCTTCCAGCAAGCGTTGGCCTGATTTCAGACTCCTTGCAGGAAATGGGCAGCACGGTGGCACAGTGGTTAGCACTTCTGCCTCACAGCACCAGGGGCCCGGGT
This sequence comes from Mustelus asterias, assembly GCF_964213995.1. NCBI lineage: Eukaryota > Metazoa > Chordata > Chondrichthyes > Carcharhiniformes > Triakidae > Mustelus > Mustelus asterias. The sequence continues at coordinate 123,701,397 of NC_135809.1, forward strand.
TCGATTTCTGGCTTGGGTCACTGTCTGTGTGGAGCCTGCACGTTCTCCCCATATCTGTGTGGTTTCCTTCGGGTACTCTGAAAGACATGCTGGTTAGGTGCATTGGTCGTGCTAAATGCTCCCTCAGTGTACCCAAACAGGCTTTTGAGTGTGGCGACTGGTGGATTTTCAGTTACATCATTGCAGTGTTAATGTAAGCATACTTGTGACATTTAATGAATAAACTTTAAAATGAAGTCACAAGCAGATGTTTCAGAGAAGACAACTGAAGGCAAACCAGTTGTTCTTTAAAAGTGACAAGCTCAAGAATGGCACTGGTAAAGGCCAAGGCGGAGGTCATGCTTCAGTTTGGTAAGGGGTGTTTCATGCCAAGCAAGTAACAAAGGCAAAATTGAATTGGCATTCACATTCGCTTCAACTTGCATCTGTTCTATTCTTAAAATTTATAATGGAATTACCAAAAACAGTAAAAGGAAACAAGGGTTTGCCATTCACCCAAATTGACCACAGAGGTCGTATGGAACTTTGATTATCAAAGTTGTGTCAACTGTCTAGTCCTTTTAAGTCAGAATGGTAGCTCCAGTGATAAAGGTTGTCTTTGTGTTTGCATATTCCTGTAATGTTAAGGCTGTAGGAGCATAAATATTAAGTACATAAATATTTACTGAAATTCATACCGTAGGTGTTTGTCTGGAGCTTTATTATTTCATTGGTGGAACCACCCTTACCCGGGCTGTGCTTTCTTCTGTAATACTTTCAGGTAACAGTATGCACATTGTTCCTTCATAGAACAATCAAATTCACAGACAAAAGAACAGAAAAAAGACTGCAGGACTTGGTTTTCATCAAAGTCCCCAAGACAAGGAGGACTTAAAATGTGTGATCTCTAATTACATTTACACTCTGTAGTGTAATATAAATAACTGCTAACAAGTGGTTCATTTTTCCCACCTCCAACTGACGAGCTGACTTAACTGACAGCTTCTAAGCATTGCTCTCCATTACAGTCTCCTCCCAGTGTTCCTTGTTGTATAAAAGCATTGCTTTTCAATTAAGCCAGGTTTCTCTGTTCACTTCATATTCCCTGCGCTCAACCCACAAAAGTCTGTAATTAAAACTGCCCACGCCTGAAGGTGCTTTTATATAATTGGCGTGAAATGAAAAGATGTTTCTTGGTGCCTTTTGAGGAAAAACTAGCAGATACCCAGGTGTGATAAAGCACTTTTCTGGGTACAAATTCCCTCAGCTTCCCAATTAGCTCAGGTGTTAAGGCAGTGAGTGACTAAACTATGCAGATGAGGAAAGTCTCAGGGTTGATGAGCCCACTGGCTATTGATTTGGCTGCTCTCAAACAGAGCACTCATCGGTACACAGTGATGCAGCACAGAAGGAAGCCACTCAGTCCATCGTTATTGTGCGGGCTTTTTGATATGCTGAAGTACACCTTGGCAGTTAGGTTATAAAAGGGAAAATTATTCAGAAAAATGTGTACTCATCGCTGGCTGATGTGTACTCATCGCTGGCTGTCTTGTCTGGAGACAATACACATCTTTTTAGCCTGTCTTGATGCTCTCTCCACTCCCATTGTTTTGTTTCTTAAAGACTGGATTAGTTGTAAGTATTCGCATTCCAACCATGTAAATTGAGTCTGTGTCTTATAAGTTCTGTTTGTGAACAGAATTCCCACTCACCTGAAGAAGGGGCTCAGAGCCTCGAAAGCTTGTGTGGCTTTTGCTACCAAATAAACCTGTTGGACTTTAACCTGGTGTTGTTAAACTTCTTACTGTGTTTACCCCAGTCCAACGCCGGCATCTCCACATCATACTCATCGCTATCCAGTGCAGCTTGTTGAAATAGCTTTTGAGTGGCTGAGTTAATTAAGAACAGAATCAGGTTTGACTGGAATAGGTGATCAAGCAGCCAGGGTTCACATGACACAAAACATCCCAAGGCGACCATTGTGGGTGTTCAGGTCACTCAACAAGCACGTCACAAAGCAGTTTAACTAATCCCTCATCCGATTTCCCTTCATGGGATCTTACTGTTCAGAACATTGGTTGGCATGTTTCCTTACATAACAGTGGCTCTACTTCAGAAGTAATGTGAGAAGCACTGAGTCAATTTACTCAGGAATATGATAAGGTGCTGTATAACGTAAACCTTTTTTTGAAAAAAAAACTTCATGAAAGTGCTAACCTAGACTAAGTGCATTTGCACCTTGTGGCTCATTCCATGAACTTTGTGACTCGGGCAAGATAACTACTAGGCATGTTAAGCTAACAGTTTCAGAATACTTTATACCTTCTTCAGAAATATTTATACATAAGAAGCATTAAAGTTATTCCATCCTTGACTCCTTTTCCTTTGATTTTTGCCTATATACTTCCTAAGCCTTCCTTCGTCAGGTTCAAAGACCTAATACTTTAATAACTTTACCACTAAAAAGAGTGGTTAATTCCTTGTGAGTTCTCAGGTAAGCAAATCATTTATAACTAAGACCTATGTTTTTGACTTAGTTTGCCCTTATTTAAAAGCTGATGTTTAATTGCATTCAAGGCAAAAACCTGGCACATTCATATACTTAATGAATTCGGGCAGCACGGCAGCACAGTGGTTAGCACTGCTGCTTCAGAGCGCCAGGGACCCAGATTTGGTTCCCAACTTGGGTCACTGTCTGTGTGGAGTTTGTACACTCTCCCTGTGTCTGCGTGGGTTTCCTCCGGGTGCTCCAGTTTCCTCCCACATTCTGAAAGACGTGTTGGTTAGGTGCATTGACCTGAATAGGCGCCGGAATGTGGCAACTAGGGAATTTCACAGTAACTTCATTGCAGTGTTAATGTAAGCCTTACTTGTGACTAATAAATATACTTTACTTTATAAATAAACTTTACTTCAATTTCAGTACCCATTAACAGGAGAAATGGTTGAGGTGGCATGAAATGGATAATCTTTCCATTTCTGCATTGATCTGCCAATAATGTGAAGCACTGTTTTGTGCATTAGACACCGCAGTTTCTCTAATCTCCAATTATGCAGCCTCAAAAATACAGCTACACTAAAATTCATCCAACATTGCCAAAATGCATTTCACTTGTGATCCTCAACAGATGTCAGACAGTCATCTAATCTCTTAAACCATGCTGCATTGAGTTGGATTCCAACACAGTTTACCAAACATAAAGAGAAGTGACTAAGAGGCAGAGACTGGGAAATGGGAGAGCCTCATAATATGAGATTTCACCAAATGACACTAATGTTATAAATCACAAGTAGAAGTGGAAATGAATATTATAAAACATGGATAGCCAATCCAATATTTCATTTCTGACTTCAAATCCTACAAAAAAACTTGCAGAACAAGTTGTGCTGTGTGATCGGAAGTAGCAAGAAGTCTCACAACACCAGGTTAAAATCCAACAGGTTTATTTGAATCACGAGCTTTCGAAGTGCTGCTCCTTGACTCACCTGATGAAGGAGCAGCGCTCCGAAAGCTCGTGATTCCAAATAAACCTGTGTTTAACCTGGTGTTGTGAGACTTCTAACCGTGCCCACCCTAGTCCAATGACAGCATCTCCGCATCATAATTGGAAGTAGATAACTCGTGATATTATAGCATGACGTTGGAAATAGGAACTAGTGGAAGAGATAAGGGAGAATCAGTGGATGTAGTGTATTCAGATTTTCAGAAAGCTTTTGATAAAGTCCCACATAAGAGGTTAGTGTGCAAAATTAAAGCGTATGGGATTGGGGGTAATATATTGGTAGGGATTGAGAATTGGTTAGCAGACATGAAACTGAGAGTAGGAATCATAAGAGATAGGAGCAGAAGTTGGCAATTCAGCTCCTTGAGCCTGCTCTGCCATCTAATACGATCATGGCTGATCTCATCTTGGCTTCAACTCCACTTACCTGTCTGTTCACCAGAGCCCTTCAAATCCTTGCTAATTAAAAATCTGTCCATCTCGTCCTTAAATTTACTCAAAGTCCCTGCATTCACCACACTCTGGGGTAGTGAATTCCATAGACTCATGACCTTTTGAGGGAAGTAATTTTTTCAATTATCGCTGTTTTAAATCTGCTACCCCTTATCCTAAAACTATAATATCTTGTTCTAGATCTTCATTAAGTATCTGCATCTCAAGAGATTTCAGTGCGCAGTTGTTGAAGTGAAATCTACGGACAAATGTTAGAGGTATTAAGGAGGAGCAGAATTATCTGGGCACTTTGATTTGGGAAGTAATCAAACTGCCTTGGTTACAGGTTGCATTTAGCAGTCAGGGATAGGATGGTATAACTGAGTCAGACAGTTAAAGGGATCTCAGGTGGAAGAGAAGACTCAGCCTGTACAGAATATAATTGACATTTTGAATATGTTCTGATGACTTACTCTTGAAAACCTCTAGAACTGCTTCTGATGATGGAAGATTTGAAACTGTCAAATCTCTGTTAACCTGATAACCTCATCCAGGCAAGGCTGCCGTATTGTCGTGAGTGCGCTAGCATGGCTCACTCAGAGGATGAAGAACTTGCATTCTACAGTACCTGTCATGACCTCAGGACATCCCAAAGTGGATTATTACAGTTGGATTATTTTCTAAGTGCAGTCACGGTTACGTAAGCAAGAGATCGGTGATCACCAGACTTCACAAATAGCAAATGAGTGAATGGCGGTGCAGGTCAAGAGAGGAATTTTGGCAAGGAAACCAGAAGCACGTTTTCCGAGTAATGCCGCAGACAGCGGAGGAATGATTTGAAACCTCTAGCCGTGGAGAATTCCCTCAGTACAGCATTAAAGTAAACAACACTATGCATTCACATCGCCCCTTTAACACAGTATAACATCCCATGACACTTTTTATGTGTCTAAGTTTACATATGCATCATATTTCACTAAAGAACTTTCTGATTGGGTTTAACAAGTGGTTCACCAGAGGATGTGACCCTATTGTCCCAGGGAAGAAAAAGAATCCACAGGCATTCGTCAGAGCGAATCTATAGTTTGATTTGTGTTATATAACAAATGATAAATGCCTTTCCTTTTTTTTCCTTTTTACTGTCTTTTGGCCATTTTGATGTGATTTCTTGGGTTGGTTGTTTGAGTGGCAGTGCATAGCACAAACCACTGTATAAACGCATACTCAATTATAATACCACCTCCTTTCAGAAAGGTACTTACTGTGCATTCTGTGCCATATGATATCGATAAAGTGCTGGCCAGGCCCATTCCTCAAGTATCAATACAGCTCGTTATCCTAGCATCCCTACGATGCAGAAGGAGGCCTTTCAGCCCTTCGAGTCTGCACCAACTCTCCAACAGCGCATCCCATCCAGACCCCATCCCTGCAACCCCACACACTTACCCTGCCAATCCCACATTTTAGGATACTTGGGGGCAATATAGCATGGCCAATCCACCTAACCTGCACACTTTTGGGACTGTGGGAGGAAACTGGAGCACCCAGAGGAAACCCACGCAGACAAGGGAAGAACGTGCAAACTCCACACAGTCACCCAAATCCAGAATTGATCTCGAGCGCCGTGAGGCAGCAGTGCTAATCACTGTGCCACCGTGCTGCCCATTATCACATGGCTACTTGTGGAATCTTGCTGTGCAACAGTTGACTTCTGCATATCCTATTTTACAACAGCAACTTCACTTCAGAAAATGCACTTCATTGGCTTTGAGATGTCCTGCGGCCATGAAAGGTGTAATATTATTAATGCAAGTATTCTTCGCCAAAAGCTACAAGGCCTTATTTTTCCATGGATGTCTCGTTGTGTACAATGAAAATCACTGTTCGTTTAAAATCTGTACCGCTGCCTGCCTGGTAACTCTGCTACCCCAGGCATTTGTTAAAATAGTAACTGACAACTTTGTTTGGATGATATTGGAAGATGAAAAGTGTTAGACTTGATTTGTGGTCACTCCATACCCACTTGTTACAGGATAGAAAAATAAGACAGGAAATCTGATCACAAATGACCCCAATACTTGAATTATGCTCAGAGATGTTAATTTTAAGCTGGTTTGATCATTCTAAGTTGAGTCTTAACCATAATTTACCTTGTCTTGAATCAAAATAGTTTGTACGTAGAAACATGTTGATCTTGAGCCAAAATTCATCTCACTCGATTTTTATCTTAAGTGGGCCCCACTACTAATTCTACACATGCTTATTGAAAATTAAATTTACTAGCCAAATTCAGTGTCCTCATGAGTATAGGTGTATCCCTAATATCTGACAGCTATTTGGCAAACGCAGGGAAAATAAATCTGTTTTCTGTATTTCTAAAGCACTGACTATTTTTCAGATGTGTGTCTCTTTTAAAGTTGCTTTTAAAGGTTGAAGGAGAGGTTATTCCAAGTTTTGAAACGTCTTTAATTTTTCCCATCTCTCTTGGCTCTTCACTTTTGGAAGAACAGAAATTTAGCTATGTAAATGTATTAGTTTGAGCTTTGTATTGAAATATCGTTACGGTGGTGAACCAGTACTTAGAATGTAAGTCATTCAGGTGAACAAGAGCAAAAGGTATGTTTTGATCCTTTAGCCCAGTTCTGTTGCTAGTTTATTGTGGCCTTATATCAATTGTGAAAGGATTAAAGTTTTATTTATCAGTCACCTGTAGGCGTGCAATAACACTGCAATGAAGTTACTGTGAAAATCTCCGAGTCGCCACAGTCCAGTGCCTGTTCGGGTACATTGAGGGAGAATTTAGCATGGCCAATGCACCTAACCGTGACGTCTTTTGGACTGTGGGAGGAAACCGGAGCATCCGGAGGAAACTCACACAGACACTGGGAGAGCGTGCAAACTCTGGACTGACAGTGATCCAAACCAGGAATCAAACCTGTGTCCCTGGTGCTGTGAGGCAGCAGTGCTAACCACTGTGCCACCGTTCTGCCCCTAGGACAGGAAATGAAGGGGACAGGACAAGAAGTCATCCCCTGAATCAAGACTTGAACGAATAATGTATGGAACTTTCCGACCACGCTCACTCCAAGACTGGATAATCCCGCTCAAGGTCAACGTACCTTTGCATGGTCCCGTGATGGGCGGGACAAGAAACTTCTGCCTGTTATTTCTGGAAGTGGACGGAGAGTATAGTGGGTCATTTTATGAGCATGTTGCTTCCTTGATGCTAGCAAGTAGAAAACTTGGTAAGCGGCTCCTTAAACATACATTTAAAGTATTTATTTTCGGATATTATGCTTGAAACTCTTGGGAATTCTCCAATTTAACAGTCCTCTTTTAAGGAAGGTATGGTTCTCAAATTTGTTTAACTATTTTGAGAGTTTATTCAGATATCAACATAATTTAGTATCTTTTATAGGCACTGTGCATCCATCATGTAATACTCATTTAAAGGAATCTGTAGGAAAGAAAAAGTGAAATGGTATTAACATAATGGCCGAGATTTTCCAGTTCTTCTGCAGGAGACGTAGCCAAATGTCCAACTACTTTGGGTGGGAAAATTCCAGCCAATGCCTTTCGCAAATTTAAGAATGTCCCGGAGTTGTTCTTCGGCCAATTAAATATTTTTGAAGTAGCCAGTGTTGTAATGTTGGGAACTACTGCAACTATTTGCACACGGCAAGATCCGACAAATGGGAATGCAATGGAGACCAGGTAATCTGTGTTAAATATGCTGGTTGAGGGATAAATATTGGCCAGGGTACTGGAGACAACTCCATGTTCTTCTTTGGAAGTTGAAAGCTAACTTGTATAATGGACTGGTGGATAATGAGCAACCTAGTAGCATAGTTTGGCCATGTTCTTCAGTATGACAAAAATAATGCATTGTGCAAAGGGGAAGGAGTGGCTGCTCACAACGGTTGAGATGTAGGTGGATGTATATGTGTGCGGTTTGCTTACGATCGTTTTCCTTTCAGAAGTTGATTGATTGAATTTTAACGCGACCTTCTTAAAACAGGATATCATTGGTGCATCCTCAGTGTTCTGGTTGTCTAGGCAGTTCAGATTATATAGCATTTTGTGAATTAATAAAAGATGCAACTATCAGGATCACCCCAATAAAAATGGAATTGTTTGAGAGATAAACGCATCATTGCAAAGCACTAAACAATTTTAGTGAAGCTGTTAGACTAGAGCAGTCCAGTCGGCTGCTTCACTTCCCTCTGACTGACCAGAGCTTTTAAGTGTGGCTAAAATCTATCAAACTAAGGTCACAGTGAACATTCTCAATGAATGTCTCATTGTGTGTTTTACCTTATTGAGGTACCATTTTTATCCTGTTGTTATGAGCTGCAGGAATTCACATCGGCAGATCCAATTATCCACTGATAATTGCAAATTGGTTACATGTGGCAACGAACTTACATGCGCTTAAAATTTGCTTTTGTTTTTATGTAGATAGAGTTCACATCTGATGGGGCAGAAAAATTCCCCAAGTATTGCTTCATTGCAGTTGTGCTGATTTGTGGGTAACCACCAATTTAAAAGTAGAAATGATCTGAGAAAACGTAATGGGTGCATGAATATGCAAAATGCTATTTCTTTCTCATTATTTCGTAAACCTTAATGACCAAGCACCTGTCTCCTGATAAGAGAAGGTTGAACAATATGTTGAAGAATTGGCAGTTGAATCAGACTTGTTAATTTGGGCGGATATTTCAAAGCAAAGTATCCCTGCAGCCCCCAATCCTCACAAAGAAAATCTCTGCAGTTTGTTTTGAGATAAGCTGTATCACAGTGTGATCGCATCAGTATATATTCCACGGATAATTGTGAACTTCTATTCTCCTAAGGTTGGCTCATTTTATCTCTCTCCCCCCACCCCCCTCGCCTACTCAGAAGACTGCGACTAATGCTGTTCATTGTTCAATGGGCACCAGCAACTTCTCATCAAAGTGAGTGTGTGAATGCAGAGACTGATCTGGTTTTTGCTGACAGGGGAATCCGTGCAGCTGACGCTAATCTTGCCCCGTGCAATGCATAGAGCAATGGTTCCCAACTGTTTTCTTTATGTGGACCACCAGACCGCCATCAAAAGCTTTTGTGGACCACAACATATGCAAGTCATATTTTTTAAACAATTTTCTTACATACTCTATTGGCTGACAGGAGTCAACCTTGTATATCAATAGTATTAAAAACGCAGCTATTTCTAATAGTTTATGTTGCACAGTCACAAATACATTGCGCTTATCACAGCACACTTACCTGCTGTAGGCCTATCAGTGGAAACAGTTAATGCTTGCCTAATGAGAAGGCTGATGTTGTTTTTGCACACATCAAATGCTCAATGTCAGGTTCCCGGGATGAAAGTCCCAATCGGAGATCTGCTTCCACATAAAGTTTCTTTCGATATTTGGTCTTCAGTGTGACAAACCCTGAAAATTCAGTTTGGCGAAGGTAGATTGTAGAAAAAGGCATCAGAAACTTTACCGTCTTGTCGGATAGTTCCTGGGTATCCTGAAGCAGCTTCAAGCCAAAAGTCAGTCAGGTAGTTCTGAGAAAAATCCAGCTACGAAGCACTGTCACAGGAAGGTTCTCTCCTGAGGTCGGGCTTGTGAAGCTCGCAAAGGGATTTTGTATCCAGTTGAACTTGGTGTCAGGAACAAGAAAGTACTCGCATAGCTGTGTTTTCAAACTTTACAGGTGCTCTCTGATGTCATGTTTCACATTGTTTGGAAGTTGTATTTTTGCCGTGGCCAAAACATCTGACCGATTCGCAAACAAGCCGTAATTTGACTTACGAGGTTATTTGGTCCACATCTCTATTTTCTCAATCATTGCTTCTATTTTGCCCTGCACATGAAAAACTGTCATTGATTCCGCAATATAATCAATGCTTATGGTTATCTGCAGATTGGGAATCACTGTTTGACTGCCTGGGGTCGATAATTTTGCACAGATTGATGCTGAACTCTGTTGGGTCCTTTCATCATCATCATCTGCACACTCTGAACAATGTGTCACTTGACCAGATTTAGTTTCTTTAGGAGGTGGAATTTGTTGACCAAAGCTCTTGGGGACTGTGGCTGCTGTGGACAGTTCTGCACCTGCTTTCAGCTCATTCTCTTTTGACCTTTCAAACAGATATTCCCATTCAATCTGCACTGCTAAGAAATCGAGCAAAGGATCCATGTTGGTTGGTTTGTCATGAGCTTCAACTGCGTATTTACTTGAGAGAACCTTCTCCAGATGAAAGTTGGAAAGCAATCTGTCACTTAACCCAATATTTCTGTTCCCCTCAGAGATCTCCAATACTGTAGGCGCCTCATGCCGATATGCAATCTCCACATTTTCATCAGATGAGTGATCAACAGTGCTGAGGAAGTTGAGCTGTGTTGACTCATTGCTTAGCTGTATGTGCTAGTTGGAGGTAATAGACAGGAAGTCCATCTGCCTCCTGGGACTTGGTGGCCACTGCTGCATCTTCAACCATTATCATTTCTTTGTTATCAAGATAACTTTGCAGCGCTCACTTCTATTTTCCAACCGTATTGCCAATTTCAGGAACAGTTTTTTTGGTCAAGTCAAATCTCTTTGTAGTTACATCCTCTGCGCTGTGCAAGATCCCATTGGCAACAGAACTGGTTGTCTGGTGCTTGCAGTGAAACTCTGCACACCTCCCATCCACTTATCATTCACCCCTTTAAAATCAGATAGTGTGGTTTCAGTTTGCTCGAGTCCCTTAGACTCCGGAAGAGAGACAGCAGTAGCACTAAAGGCCAGCTCAGTGTAGCAGCCAGAGGAACAACCTCCATGTGTGAGAACACAGGAACAGAGTTCACCTCCTGTAGAACTAGGTGAGGTGTATGGATAATGGCAATGTCATGAGATCTGGGCACGATTGCACTGCAGCTCTTGTCAAGACTGAGTTTATTCTGGTATCTTTCATAATACTTATCTTATTTCTTAAATCTGCAGTGGAAGGCCTTTCTATTTGCCCTGCTTAACTTCTTCAGTAAGGAGTCTAACAACACCAGGTTAAAGTCCAACAGGTTTATTTGGTAGCAAACGCCACTAGCTTTCGGAGCGCTGCTCCTTCGTCAGATGACATCTGACAACATCTGACGAAGGAGCAGCGCTCCGAAAACTAGTGGCGTTTGCTACCAAATAAACCTGTTGGACTTTAACCTGGTGTTGTTAGACTCCTTACTGTGTTTACCCCAGTCCAACGCCGGCATTTCCACATCATAACTTCTTCAGTAACAAGCACCAAGTATGCTGAATGCATTTGCAACTTTTTTTTCACCACACCTTCACATAACTTTATGTCTTCAAAAGTGTTTGTCTATACAAGATACACATAATTGAATTTTTGTTCCTCCACGGACCACCTGCAATACCGTCATGAACCATTGGTGGTCTGCAGACCACAGGTTAGGAACCACTGGTACAGATCTTTATATCTCCAAAACATGCAGTGGCAACACCAACACCATGTATAGTCTTTAACAAACAAAATAAACCCCTCGTATGAGTAATAAGATGAATGGGGCATGACATTGGAGAAGGTGACTGCAGGCTTGTGAGACGATGGGTTTTGAGGATGTTTTAAAAGGAGGAGAGATGAAAAAGGCATGAGAAACCAATTGCTTTGGTGATTTATTAATGAGCTGGGGTAGTTTTGAGCTTTCCAAATACACTGGTAGCTTAATTACTATGTATTGCAAGTATTTGAAAAAATTGGAAACTCCTCTAAATCCGGAAACAATAGTAAATTAAAATAATAGTAGCCACTTGAAACAGCTTGCAACCTTGCCACTTCTTGAATGTTTACACCACTTCATGTATGGAATAAAGTGAGCACTGAATGAGTTAGAGCTTGAATTTCGTGTTGCTCGGGAAGCAGATGTTTGGATTTGTTGTTGTTGAATTTGCCAATTCCAGCTGTCTAGCATGCTGCAGTATGGAATCGTCCATGTCCACAATCGACTTGATTGGATTCTAATTTCCAGCGTGCTGTCACTTGTGAAATACCCATTCGGTTGTTTCCTCACAGGAATGGAACTAATTGGAGGCTAGTTACCCTGCATTACTGTCTTCATGCCTTCACGGCTTGTTACAGATTGGCTTTGGGACTTGGGGGGGGGGGGGGGGGTAAGGCCACCATCAAACCGATGGCACCGGAGCGTTGCAACTTCTTGCGAGCTGTGCTCAACATACTAGGGCGGCACGGTGACAGTGGTGAGCACTGCTGCCTTACAGTGCCAGGGACCCGGGTTCAATTCCCGGCTTGGGTCACTGTCTGTGTGGAGTCTGCACATTCTCCCCGTGTCTACGTGGGTTTCCTCCGGGTGCTCCGGTTTCCTCCCGCAGTCTAAAGATGTGTTGGTTAGGTGGATTGGATAGTGTCAGGCAGACTAGCTTGGGTAAATGCATGGGGTTACGGGGATAGGGCCTGGGTGGGATTGTGGTCGGTGCAGACTCGATGGGCCGAATGGCCACCTTCTCCACTGTAAGATTCTATGATACACTCTAATTCTATCTTTTACTTCCGTTCTATGCTTCTAAAACTTTATTCTAACCCTTTGAATTCTGCACGCTCTCCTTTCCTTCTCTGTGAATGGTATGCTTTGTCTGTATAGCGCACAAGAAACAATATTTTCCACTGTATGCTAATACATGTGACAATAATAAATCAAATCAAACCTCTTGACTAGGATATATGGAAAGAAGAGACTTTTTGGAGGTGGAAAAAATAAATTCATTGTCTCAAGACCTGTATAGCTCATTTTTTTAGCTACTGTCTTTTATAAAACCCAAGAGGTTTCTGCATGGGAACACACTGTATTGCTTCAGTAGTTATTAAAGGAAATGAGTGCTTTTTTCGTATCAGAATATTTCTCTCTTTGCTTCCTGACTTAACATACTACAGCTGGTTTCCTTCAAAGTGATTCTTCAGTAAGAGAATCTCCTTGCTGGTTAGCTGGTTTGAGTGGTTCTGTTGTGGCTGTTGTGGTTTCGATGTCGGCAGGCAAGCAAATGATATGTATGATGTTTTTAAGTCATTTTATAGATGGGAATGGATGGTAAATGCAACCTTTATTTAAGCATTATCAATTTCAGATTTCACCGACCACATCAGTGACAGTATTTGGGCAACGGCACAAAATCCCACCCTATGTTATTTGCCTCTATGATTCCTGTGATTGTAAGTACACAAGAACATAAGAACTGGGAGCAGGATTAGGCCATCTGGCCCCTCAAGCCTGCTCCGCCATTCAATAAGATCATGGCTGATCTTTTCGTGGACTCTGCTCCACTTACCCGCCCGCTCACCATAAACCTTGATTCCTTTACTGTTCAAAAATTTATCTATCCTTGCCTTTAAAAACATTCAATGAGGTAGCCTCAACTGCTTCACTGGGCAGGGAATTCCACAGATTCACAACTCTTTGGGTGAAGAAGTTCCTCCTCAACTCAGTCCTAAATCTGCTTCCCCTTATTTTGAGGCTATGCCTCCTAGTTCTAGTTTCACCTACCAGTGAAAACAACTTCCCTGCTTTTATCTATTCCCTTCATTCTAACCATTCTCTGGGTAAAGAAGTTTCTCTAAAGTTTTTCAAAAGAAGTTTTTTTTATTAGTTAAAGGGCAGCATGGTGGCACAGTGGTTAGCACATCACCACGTGACTTGGAGACACTTGATGCTGACACTTGAGTGAGTGAAATGGAAAGCATTCAGTTCACTAGAGAGGATACTAACCAACTTGCATATTGATAAACATATCAAATTCCATCAAAATAAAAACAGATGGTGACGCCGATTGTATTGATGACTTCTGAGTTGATTGCATGAAGGATGCAGTGAATGTCACAACTTGAAATCATTAATATATATATAAGCAAGAATAATTCTCGGTAGTGGAAATGAAATTATATAGACATTTTCGAGAAGTTTGAAGAGAAATCGTCTTCGCGAGAAACTGGTGAACTGTGTTAATATAGTCATGAACAAAAAATATAATTTGCATAGTTGCATTGAATCACGTCATTGCAACACCTGGATGCAACATCAGTCTCGGCAACCCTGTACCTGGCTGTCTCTCCTTGCCAGTCTGACAAGTTGTTCACCAAATCCTTTAGGGCCAGACAGTTTTGAAATCAACGGTTAATTTTTATTATAGTGAGGCAGCAGAAAATTAAAAGGCAACTTTTCGTCTCTTGCACCTCCTTTCTTTTTTTTAATGTCTCACCTTTTTAATTTTAAAAGGACACTGTGTATATTGTCTTCAGTAGTTACTGAGAATTACAGAAAATACTGTATTCAGTAATTAAATCAAATCGTAGTCGCAAAAGGGTTAATCAGATCAGTGGCTGTTGCTAAATGTTTGATTTTTTATTTAAAAAGTGTTTGAGCATTGCTATATTTCTTCAGTGTGACATGAACTGAAAAATGGTGTGATTTTTCACAACTTGCCTGCATTTCACAATACCATAGGTCATCACCACATGGAACCTATGAAGATGGCTATGACATCATGCTCCAGATAGCCGTCTGGCTTTGTGTGGTAGCATTCTCTTTGTGCCACTTGCCAGCGACAGTTCAGTCGATTTGCCCTGAATTCGTTTCAATACGAAACCGTGAATTGAGCTGTAAGATGCACCTGCTCTGAGTAGTTAAAACCTTTAATGAGCTGTTGTAATATTCCCTGAAGGATGTATTTGAAATGTTATTGGTCATTGTTGCTTTAAAATGCTTTGAGTTTTGCCTACCATTAGTGTAAGGTGAGCTCTAATAAAGGTTTTGTGATCTATGTTGTTTGCATACACTTATCATTAGCCTCTTGAGTGATGTATTCAGAGGCTTTCACTACTTCCTCCTTCCATTATTCAGACAGCAGTAGGGAATTGTAAGAATGCATATAGGTTTTAGCTTAGTAATGCAAGGTTTTATTGCAGTGATGCACTATGTTATTGCCAACATGAGAACAGTTGAGAATTGGGTGTTGATATGCTTGCTGAAGGTGTTGCTTTATTAGCCTCAAGTCCCACTCATCCAACATCTCTGTGCTTACCAGCTGACAGCACCTCGATTTTAAAACCGCTCTATAACCTTGGCCCTCCCTATCATCAAAACCTCCTCCAGTCTTCAATCTCTGCACTCCTCCAATTCTGGCATGCTGTGCATCTTTGATCTTTCTTGCTCTGCCACTGACAGCCATGCATTCAACGGCCCTACACTTTGGAATTTCTTAGTGTAACCCTCTCTTCTCTTTTTGGATGCTCCTTAAAACCTACCTGCCTGAACTATCTTTTACTCGTTTCTCCTGATGTATCTCTTCCTTTGGATCAATGTTAAATTTTTATTGATAGTGCTGTTGGTAAGCGCCTTAGGATATTTCACAACACCAAAGATGCTAAACAAATGTAAGTTATTACACTATTTCACCCCATCACCATTCACCAATTGTTTCCTTCTTTCCTCTCCTGACAGCATTGACTCATGTGCAGTTCATAGACAATGGAAGCCTTGTGCTGCCTCTTTCAAGTAGCCCTTTTCATGTTGCATTCAGGCAATGGCTGCTGGCAGTATATTTTCCCACAGAGGTTATCACAGAGATTCTCTTCAAACTCTGCACCCTGACACATGCAATTTCAACTGGGGTCATTGGATGGAAGAATTCTTGATGGTATTCCACAGCCTCTGCTCCTTCCCTAGTTCAACCCAATTGCATCATCTTCACTGCTCCACCGACTGCGAACAGCTAACTTGTGACCGGTTAGGAATCATCTTGATCTGCCTTCATCAGTGGTACATTGGGCACTGCATTTACTCTGTAAATCTATTAAAATGGTACAAATGATAAGGTACTTTATGGAAATTAAATAGTTGTTTTTTTGAATTCCAGGATGACCTCTACTAAAGAACACTTGCTAGTGGTCAGGTGTAAATTTTGCTGAGTCTGGTTAAGTTCCTCAATGATGCAACTTTCTGGGCTACACTGCAGGCGTGGTGAAAAGCTGATAAAGCTGCCTAATTATTCCACCAGTTCATGCCCTCTGAGTTCAAAAGTTTATTTATCCTTGTCACAAGTAGGCTTACATTAACACTGAAATGAAGTTACTGTGAAAATTCCCTAATTGTCACATTCCGGCGCCTGTTGGGGTACACTGAGGGGCAATTTAGCATGGCCAATGCACCTAACAAGCACGTCTTTCGGACTGTGGGAGGAAACCAGAGCACCTGGTGGAAACCCACGCAGACACGGGGAGAATGTGCAGACTCCACACAGCCAGTGGCCCAATTGGTTATAGAGTTACAATGCTTATGGTTGTGAAGTAGTCATGCCCTCAACAAATGACCCTCCCTTCTACATTTCATTTATTCATTTATGGGATGTGGGCATTGCTGGCGAGGCTAGCATTTATTGCCCATCATTTATTACCCATTACTAATTGCCCTTGATAAGTTGTTGGTGACCTGCCTTCTTAAACTGCTGTGGTCCCCATGGTGTAGGTACACCCACAGTGCTGCTAGGGAGGGAGTTCCAGGAATTTTACCCAGCGACAGTGAAGGAATGGCAGCAATATATTTCCAAATCAGGATTGTGGGTGGCTCGGAGGAGAAATTCCAGGTGGTGGTGTTCCCATGTATTTTCTATCCTTGCCCTTCTAGATGCTAGGGCTTGTGGGTTTGGAAGGTGCTGCTGAAGGAACCTTGGTGAGTTCCTGCAGTGTGTGTTGCTGATGATACACACTGCTGCCACTGTTTGAGAGTGGGAGTGAACGTTTGTGGATGTAGTGCCAATCAAGCAGGTTGGTTTGTCCTGGATGGTGTCAAGTTTCTTGAGTGTTGTTGGAGCTGCACTCGTCCAGGCAAGTGGAGAGTATTCCACCACATTCCTGACTTGTGCCTTGTAGATGAAGGACAGGCTTTGGGGAGTCAGGTGAGTTACTCACTTCAGGATTCCTAGCCTCTGACCTGCTCTTGTAGCCGCAATATTTATGTGGCTAGTCCATATCAGCTTCTGGTCAATGGTCATGCCCAGGATGTTGATAGTGGGGGATTCAGCGATGGTAATGCCATTGAATGTCAAGGGGTGATAGCTAGATTCTCTCTGGTTGGAGATGGTTATTGCCTGGCAGTTGTGTGCTGTGGAATGTTACTTGCTACTTGTCAGCCTCAGCCTGGATATTGTCCAAGTCTTGCTGCGTTTGAACATGGACTGCTTCAGTATCTGGGGAGTCGTGAACGGCGCTCGACATTGTGGTATCATCAGCGAACATCCCCACTTCTGACCTTATGCTGGAAGGAAGGTCATTAATGAAACAGCTGAAGGTGGTTGGACGTAGGACACTAACTGTAAGGAACCTCTGCAGTGAGGCCCTGGAACTGAGGTGGTTGACCTCCAACCACCTCATCCATCTTGCTTTGTGCCAAGTATGATTCTATGATTAGGAAATGAATCCCATGAAAGCAGAATTTAGAGTGGGAATTGGGATAAAAAGAACTGTGTTTCGAAGAATATAATGGAGAGAAGATGAGACATTGTGGAACCTTTTGGGACCAGATAATGCATTTTGGGATGTTAATTAAATAATGGCTAGAAGTGAACGATTGTCTTGTATTACTGCTCCACGCCCACAAAATCTCAAACAGCTTCCATCACTAGTTCAGGCATGTAGCGCAGGTGTTGGTCAAGGGAATGTATTTGGTACAATACTCACATTTAGAGGGCTGAAGCAGCCAAAAGGATATCTCACCAGGTGTTTAGAACTGAACTGGAAGATTGCCAGAAAAAAGGAGTGCTTTTCATGCATGAAATGAAGTTGTCTGTCTAAACAAGATGTTTTGAGTATTTGTATGGAAAGGGAATTAACATGAGGCAGCCTTGGGGAATTTGTTAATGAATGGGTGCGGATATAAAATCAGCTTGTTTGGATGAGGCTTCTTTGAAGCAACAAATATTTAATGAGCTTGTACAATGTAGCTGTTACATAAATTTACCAATGCAAACAAATGTATACACAAATTAATATGTTTACACATTAATAGTGTTTACAAATCGTTTATAGTTCAGATTCTTTCTGCAGCGGATCCAGAAAACTCCTCCAACGTCCATGTTACATCAGGAAGTGGGCGATTGAACCGTACAGATAGTGATGACCCAGGGTGGAACCCTCACTGTAGATCTTGGGCAGGGTGGCAGCAGGGCATTTGCAGCTGACCTCTGACTCGCTGAGATAAGGAGGGGAAAAGCAACCCGATTTCTATAGAGAAGTTCCCTGCTGGAACTTCATGGTGTGCGAGCTTTGGATGAGGACCTGATCTGAAGTACCTGTGATGTTCATTCCTCACCCTCATCCCACACCCCAGTCCCCAGTCCCCGTTTACCACCTTACAATTGAAAACACCGCCAGTATTCACCAAAAAAATCTATCTGGAAGAGCCCAGCATCTTTAGCAATGGCTCCAATATATTCAGAAGAGGAGAGAAGAAAATTGCTTGAGAGTTGGGGAGCAAAAGACGAAGTTTGTGATTATTTTTATAAATGGCTTTGATAATTAAGATAATTTGGCTAATTAAAAATCTTTAATCATCGTGCGTTTTGAGTGAGAGAGAATTCCCCGAAATCACCATGTGCTAGTCACTTATCTTTTATGCACATGGTACCTTTTTGCCTCCTAAGTCTAAGGGAGAGTGACCCCTCCACAAATATTAAAATAATCTAACTTGAATGCAGTTTTGGTTTTGTGCGATCCTATCCTACAATAGCTGTATTCATTACCAGATGTAAGAAAGAAGTGGGGCTTTACTGAATTACTCGTCTCGCATCAGATCACTAATGCGGTCTGTGTTAGAGAGTGTATGACTGTAACAATAAAGTTGTGATGTTTTCATTGGCGCTGTGTTATGAGGAAACATGTTGATTCAGTCAGCTGGGAACATTGTACCTCACAGTCATTTTTGTGCCTAATAATTTAAGAATAAGAGGTTATATTACCTGTAAGGAGTTACTTGAGCAATGGTAATGAGCAAAAATAATATATCTTGTAGCAGACTATGTAAGGAAGAGATTACAGAGGCACCCTGTTTACTTTTTGTCCATGGAATTTACAGCTAAGCCTTCAAAGAGAAGAGAAAAATTGGCAGGCAAGTTTAGGGATAAGGTTAATAAAACACTGAAACTGGTCAGACCAGAGCCTGTGTGCAAGCTTAAGTTGAATCTTGCTTTTGAACATTGCTTACTTATTTTTTACTGTCATCGAGATTTCCATCACTCAGTCTTTCAAAGATAATTGAATCTTTAAAATAAATTTTCACATTTTGTCGAATTATACAGGGCTGCCAGTGCTTTTGTTTTAACAGCCCTCTATTTTTAACTAAATGGAGATTTAGTTGCAGTAGGGAGTCTGTGTAAAAGGTGAAGCTGTGTTCAACATCAATGGAAGTTGCTAGCGGCAGCACGCAGTCTGGTGAGACCCCTGATCTTTCTGCCTTTTCGTTTCTCCCGTTCCCACAAGGCAAGTTATTGAGGTTATTGTAGAAAATAGATCTGCTGAACCAATCTTGGCCACTTAAGAGTCATATTCTATTTTAACCAGGATCCATTTCAGCCAATGCTCCACTCAGGGGAGCAGAGAGAATTACATAATAAATGTTTTGGATGGACTCTCTGCTGCTTATGTGATCCAGTGTGTACAGTAACTTTATATTTGTTACCGGGGAGCTGTTCTTGTCCATGTTGATTTGAGGGGTACACCCATTCTCAGTGTAAATCAGAGGCATTTTGAGTTGGTTTTCATTTAGCAATGCTGGATTTTCGTATTATCTCAGAAATAGCAGTAAATCAGGAAGGCGAGGGAGGAACTTGAGAAAATTATAATTACCAGAGAAATACTGAATAAGTTGACGGATTTGCGGCTGACAAGTCCCCAGTTCCAATAATTGGTAACAGTGATTGCTAATATTCTTTCGAGACATGTCAACTATATTCTTAAATAAACTTTGTTTGATAAAAGCTCCCTGGTGGGTCATTTGAATCATACCTGAGGTGAAACATATCATGCTTATCCTAGCCAAATTCAAGATGCAAAACTTGTGATCCAGACGGGCTCCATAAACCACTTTGGAGTTTCTGACCCGAACCATAACACCATGATACAATTCTAAGTAACGTGCTGTGGATGAAGGGAAACCAGTATGGTACTTACATTTCCAGAAAGCATTTGATAAAGTGCCATATCAAAGGTTATTGCAGAAAGTAAAAGCTTATGCTGTAGTGGGTAACATATTGGTATGGATAGAAGATTGGCTATCTAACAGGGAACAGAGGGTAGGCATAAATGCATCATTTTCTGGTTGGTAGGATGCAAGGAATATTGTGCCACAAGGATCAGTGCTGGGGTCTCAACTTTTTACACTTAAATAATTGACTTGGATGAAGGGACTGATGGTATGGTTGTTAAATTAGTTGATGACACAAAGATAGGTAGGAAAGTAAATTGTGAAGTGGACATAAGACTACAAAAGATATGGACAGGTTAAGTGAGTGGGCAAAGACCTGGAAAATGGAGTTTAAAGTTTATTTATGAGCATCACAAGTAGGCTTACATTAACACTGCAGTAAAGTTACTGTGAAAATCCCTTAGTCGCAATGTGGCAAAATGTGAAATTGTCCATTTTGGAAAGAAGAATAAAAAAAGAAACATATCACCTAAATGCCAAGAGATTGCGGGTGGGATTTTACCGCCTCGCTCGAGCGAGACTGGAAAATCCCGCCCGAGGTCAACGGACATTTCCATTGTCCGCCCTTTGCCCGCTCCGATTCTGTGGTGGGCGGGGCGGTAGAATTTCGGCGTGCAGGTCTAAGATTCAGAGGGATTTGGGTGTCCAATTGCATAGAGTCATACACACAGAAAAGGACCTTCGGCTTATTGAGTCTGCACTGACAATAACGACCACTAAAGGTGCGCTCATCCCATTTTTCTGCACGTTCCATATCCTTGAATATTATGGTATTTCAAGGGCTCATCCAAATGTTTTTTGAAGGTTTTAAGTTGTCCGGCCTCCACTACCTTCCTCGGCAGTTCATTCCAGATTCCTACCACCCTCTGAGTGAAAAAGATTTTTCTCAAATCCCCTCTGAATCTCCTGCCCCTTAGCCTAAAATTATGCCCCCTCGTGACTGACCCCTTAACCAAGGGGAAGAGCTGCTCCCTTCTTACCCTGTCCATACCCCTCATTATCTTTTACACCGCAATCATGACCCCCCCCCCCCCCCCCCCCCCCCCCCCCCCCAGCCTTCCCTGTTCTAAATAAATAATCCAAACAAATCTAGTCTCTCCTTATAACTCAAATGCTCCATCCCAAGCAACATTCTGGTGAATCTCCTCTGTATAACACTCTAGTGCTGTCACATCCTTCCCATAGTGCGGTGACAGAACTGCACACAGTACTCCAGCTATGGCCTAACCAATGCTCTGTACAACTCCAACATTACCTCCTTGCTCTTATTCTCAATACTACAACTAATGAAAGCAAGTGTCCTATATGTCTTCTTAACTATTCTATTCATATGCTCTGCCGACTTGAGGGATCTGTGAATAATTACCCCAAGATCCCTCTGTTCCTCTGAGCTTCCCAGTGCCCTGCCATTCATTAAATACTCCCTTGTCTTGTTTCCTCTTCCAAAGTGCATCCCCTCGCAATTATCATGGTTAAATATCCTCCGCCACTGCTCTGTCCATCTGACCAACTCATCTATAACTTCCTATAACCTACAACCATCTTCTTCACATTTAACCACCCTACCAATCTTGCATGAATTGTTAAAGGTTAGTATGGAGGTATAGCAAGTAATTAGGAAAGCTAATAGAATGTTATTGTTTATTGCGAGGGGCATTTAATGCAAAAGTAGGGAGGTTGACGGTGGATGAGGAAAGGATGTTTCCTCTTGTGAGGGAGCCTAGAACTAGGGCCAATGTTTAAAAGTAAGGGGTCGCCCATGTAGGGCAGAGATGAGGAGAATTATTTTTCTCTTAGAAGGTTGCGAGGCTCTCTTCCTCAAGAGGCGGTGGAAGCAGGATCTTTGAATATTTTTAAGGCCAAGGAAGATTTTTGATAAAGGGTTATTGGAGTGGGCAGGAATATAGAGTTGAGGGTGCAATCAGATCATCCTTGATCTTTTTGAATAGCAGAGCAGGCTCGAGGGGCCAAGTGGCCTACTTTGCTACTAAGTCATATGTATGTTCACATATTGGAATGGCTATTTTGGGAAGCAATTCTGAAGTAAAGTAGTTGTTAGTTTTCATGTGCTTCATGGGGGGGGACAGCACAGTGGCAGAGTGGTTAGCACTGCATCCTCACAGCGCCAGGGACCCGGGTTCGATTTGTGGCTTGTGTGGACTTTGCATGTTCTTCTCCTGTCTGCGTGGGTTTCCTCCGGGTGTTCCGGTTTCCTCCCACAGTCTGAAAGTCCTGCTGGTTAGGTGCATTGGTCATGCTAAATTCTCCCTCAGTGTACCCAAACAGGTGCCGGAGTGTGGTGACTAGGGAATTTTCAGTTACTTCATTGCAGTGCTAATGTAAGCCTACTTGTGACTAATAAACTTGACTTTACTTTATTTCTCCATTTATATCGACGTACTTAAGTTTTCTATCTATTGCATGTGCCGCACATGAATATTGTGGATGGGAAGGGGAAATGTGATTGAAATAATGGTCACCCATTGAATTAACCATTCACATTGACTCAAATATCATATTTACTAATTTGAAAAACAGTTTTGTTCAATATGTTTGTCCAAAAGCTGCCAATTAATTAGGAATGAAGCACCACAAAATTACTCATTTTCTTTCTCTTCGCACCCCCCCCCCCTGCCCCCCCCCCCAAACCTCTCAAACTTTGGCTCTATTCTCGCTCTACAGATGCCGTCAGACCTGCTGAGATTTTCCAGCGCTTTCTGTTTTTGTTCCAGATTCCAGCATCCGCAGTATTTTGCCTTTAACAATTTTTGGATTGATGGGCGGTTTACCCATGGGATGCCAAACTTTGGACCCACCAGCAGCTTCCTCCTGATGAAAGCATTAACCAAGAGGAAAAAGAATGGGGAGAATATTCAATCTTGCTGTATGCCCGTGATGATGCTGAACAAGTCCTTCATGCCCATGCTGATCTCGATGCAGCAACTCGAGTCACGACATATTGCTTTAAGTTTAAAGTTTATTTATTAGTCACAAGTAGGCTTAAATTAACATTGCAATGAAGTCACTGTGAAAATCCCTTGGTTGCCACACTCTGGCCTTTTGGGGTACACTGAGGGAGAATTTAGCATGGCCAATGCACCTAACCAGCATGTCTTTCGGACTGTGGGAGGAAACCGGAGCACTCGGAGGAAACCCATGCAGACAGGGGGAGAACGTGCATATTCCGCCCAGACAATGACCCAAGCCGGGAATCGAACCCGGGTCCCTGTGCAGCAGCAGTGCTACCCTGACGAGAGGGGGGAGTTAATAGTGGGAAATGAGGATATGGCTGAGTCTTTAAATACGTTTTTTGTGTCGGTCTTCACGGTGGAGGACACAAATAGTTTGCCAAATATTAACGATAGAGGGTTGGCAGCAGGAGAAATACTTAATACGATTAATGTTACCAGAGAGGCAGTGCTGGGTAGACTAATGGGACTGAAGGTGGACAAGCCCCCGGGTCCGGATGGAATGCATCCCAGGGTATTGAAAGAAATGTCAGAGGTAATAGTGGATGCATTAGTGATTATTTATCAAAACTCGTTGCATTCTGGGGTAGTGCCGGTTGATTGGAAAACGGCTAATGTTACGCCGCTGTTTAAAAAAGGAAGGAGACAAAAGGCGGGTAACTATAGGCCGGTCAGCTTAACGTCTGTAGTAGGGAAAATGCTGGAATCCATTATTAAAGAGGAGATAGCAGGGCATCTGGATAGAAATGGTTCGATCAATCAGACGCAGCATGGATTCATGAGGGGAAAGTCGTGCTTGACGAACATGTTGGATTTTTATGAAGATGTGACGAGGGCGGTTGATGGAGGAGAACCGGTGGATGCGGTGTTTTTGGATTTCCAAAAGGCGTTTGATAAGGTGCCCCATAAAAGGCTGCTGAAGAAGATTAGGGCACACGGAGTTGGGGGTAGTGTGTTAAAGTGGATTGGGGACTGGCTATCCGACAGGAAGCAAAGAGTCGGAATAAATGGGTGTTTTTCCGGTTGGAGGAAGGTAACTAGTGGCGTGCCGCAGGGATCGGTACTCGGGCCGCAACTGTTTACCATTTATATAGATGATCTGGAGGAGGGGACGGAGTGTAGGGTAACGAAGTTTGCAGACGACACAAAGATAAGTGGAAAAGTGAATCGTGTGGAGGACGGAGAAGATCTGCAGAGAGATTTGGACAGGCTGAGTGAGTGGGCGAGGATATGGCAAATGGAGTATAACGTTGATAAATGCGAGGTTATACACTTTGGAGGAAATAATAACAAATGGGATTACTATCTCAATGGAAACAAATTAAAACATGCTACCGTGCAAAGGGACCTGGGGGTCCTTGTGCATGAGACGCAAAAGCCCAGTCTGCAGGTACAACAGGTGATCAAGAAGGCAAATGGGATGTTGGCCTATATCGCGAGGGGGATAGAATATAAAAGCAGGGATGTCTTGATGCACCTGTACAGGGCATTGGTGAGGCCGCAGCTGGAATACTGTGTGCAGTATTGGTCCCCTTATATGAGGAAGGATATATTGGCATTGGAGGGAGTGCAGAGAAGGTTCACCAGGTTGATACCGGAGATGAGGGGTTTGGATTATGAGGAGAGGCTGAGGAGATTGGGTTTGTACTCGTTGGAGTTTAGAAGGATGAGGGGGGATCTTATGGAGACTTATAAGATAATGCGGGGGCTGGATAGGGTGGAGGCGGAGAGATTCTTTCCACTTAGTAAGGAAGTTAAAACTAGAGGACACAGCCTCAAAATAAAGGGGGGTCGGTTTAAGACAGAGTTGAGGAGGAACTTCTTCTCCCAGAGGGTGGTGAATCTCTGGAATTCTCTGCCCACTGAGGTGGTGGAGGCTACCTCGCTGAATATGTTTAAAGCGCGGATGGATGGATTCCTGATCGGTAAGGGAATTAAGGGTTATGGGGATCAGGCGGGTAAGTGGTACTGATCCACGTCAGATCAGCCATGATCTTATTGAATGGCGGGGCAGGCTCGAGGGGCTAGATGGCCTACTCCTGCTCCTATTTCTTATGTTCTTATGTTCTTACCCACTGTGCTACCATGCTACCCCAATATACCAACACTTTTATGGTGCTCATTGGGAGAGCTGGCTGTCTAGAACACCACCCATATTTCTACTGCAAATGCTCGCTTTGGTAAATTGGGAGGGCTGGTACGTGTTGAACCCCCAACAACAATTTTTTTAAAAAGGGGTTTAACTTGGACAAAAGTGGTCAAAATGCCACAGTGTTTCACAATGTTATGACTTTGTTCCACACTTTATATTCCAAGATGTATTTGAATGCTATTACTTATTGCAAAACCCCCTTTTGCAATATCAAATAGCTGTGAAAAACCATATAATTTTTAATCCCTGGTGCATGAAATAGATTTCATATGTATTCTGTGTCTGCCCATTATTCGTGTTGTTGTGCGGTGGACTTCTATTTGAATCAGTTCATAAGTTACTCACTACCTCTGTAGTGAGAATGGAGCGATTGTGCGCTCGCTAGGTTTTGATTAATACCCAATAGTATTGGATTTCTTATGACTTAATAAATTATCACACTGACTCGTTTTCATTTGTGGGAAACTCTTAAGCAAGGCAATTTTTTTTTCGAAAAGCTCACCTGGCAGTGTTGTAATAAAGGACTAGCTTGCCTGCAGATATTAGCTTTTGAAAGTGTACGCTCAGATATTTTAAAAAGTGTTTGAGGTATAACATGACCCGTCTTAGCAAACCAAAAGCTAGAACAATTTCTTTCACTCCCTGCCCCACCCCCGCCCCAGTTTGACATCTGAGTAATTTGGACACTAAGGCAATTTGGCCTTTCTTTCTGGATGAAGCAATTGCCATGGTGTTTCCAAAATAGAATCTTTCTTTGTTAAAATACATCGATCGGTCCTATTAAATCTGACAACCAATTCTGTTGTCTCTGTCTTTAGCCACTATCTGCACACATGGGCTGATTCTAATTCTGGAGCCGTGTCTATGCCAACCTTTTTGCGTTGCGGTTCATTCAATCAGGGGAGGCTGAGTGTTAATATCTGACCAGAAGCAGGTTTGCTGTGTAAAATTAATTGTCCTTTCAATCTGATCACCCACTAATTTGTGTTAATTGCTTTGTGGCAGTGTCATACAGTTTCCTTTTGTCGCTCAATTTTTATGTTGCTGACTCAGCGGAGATGACTGGATCACTAATCGGGTAATAGCATTGAGCGTGGTGGCGGCTGTTGTTCCTAATCTAATTGTGGGCAGATGAAGCCTGGAGGATTGTGTTATTGAGCCTGGATATTGAGCAGATTAAGGAAGGTGCTACATCATTTCTGCAATGCGTCTCGCCTATACGGAGCGCTTCCTTCATCACTGGCTTCCAGAGCCCATTGACTATTGGAAGTTCCTCTATGCTGTTGAGATCATGTTTAACTCTCCCAAAGCACAATTTATTTTTATGTTAACCACTGCTATTTTTCGAAGTCAGTCTTGGTGAACCTTAAACATTGGACTTTATTTTTGATTTTCCGCTAAACATTGGCTGGAATGTTACGGCTGTTCATGCTGGCAGGATTCTCTGGTCCTGCTGCAGTGACCGTAGATTTGGCTGGGCGCCAAATTCTCCGACTTCACTGCAATGGGAGCATGGCATGAACGGCTGGTAAGATCACGCCCAATGTTTTTCAGAGTTGAAAAGGTGACACTTATGATGGACACATGCACAACCAATAATCAGCCATTGGAAAATTTGTCTCACTTATAGTGGAGGGTTCCAGCCTGTCCTTGGTGTAAAGTTAAGGCTGTCCGACAACTGCATTTGGCAAGGCATCATGTCGGGGATAAAAACGATTGACTCATGCGGTGATGAATGCAGAGTTTATCAAAAGAATGAGGAAGATCTGATGTATTGCAAGTGACATTATGAAGCCCTTGCACATGAGTGCAGCTTACAATCCACGGACTGAGCTGAATATTTCGTTTACATAACGTAGTGTGTGTGTGTGGGATGAATGTATATGCAGATACCCCTGTCCTAACTGCAAAGGTTAGTTGCTATCATCATCAAAGTTCTCGTATTTAATTAAACCCGTGATGTCTTTTTGTATTACAGTGACAAGCCACCAATCTGTATACTGGATTTCATCTGTAGGTGCAAAAAATAATAAAATGTTTAGAGGTATCTCTGGCAAGTAGCTCAAGTAATGTAAGTTTAATCTCCTCTTGCACTGGTTGCTTGTATGTGTGTGAAGCAGTTTATTGCCCGTGCAATAGCAAATATGCAGAGGGAGGATTAAATATATGGAAGATGTTTGACATCTTAAATGCAATATTTTTTTGATCGCCCTTCCTCCCTGTCCTCCTTCCACCACTCCCCAAACTCCCAACCTAATTTCCTTCCTTTAACATTGGTTTTATTGCAAAAGGAGCTGTTGTGAGGGCAAGTAGCATTTAAACTTGCACCACAACTACATAAACCCAAATGATCAGTGCTGCTCCTGTGTGTGAAATTGTGACCCTTGCATGCCAACATTTGAATGTAGATCTGGCCATCACTCACCGTGGAGCAGTCCAAGTCTTTGACTCCGTGGGACAGGACATAGTAAGGCGTGTTCCCAATAAATGACTTGCTCTTCAAGCTGGTGATCCTAGCAGTTCTTGGTGTTGTGTTTTTTGATTTGTGACAGCAATGCTTTTTTAACTCCCAGTTTGGCAAAATTCAAACGGCATGAGCCTCTAAATAGTAATGATGATAAACACCAATAGAACCGAACAACCAGGGCTCTGGGAAACATGATAGAAAGAAACAAATTAAACAAGCGTTTTGATCATTCTGTCTATACCTGTGTAAGCTTTGCTCTGGCTGACTTCCAGTAAGCCTTCCTGTGCTCTTAGGTTGCATGTAGGTTGCGGAGAAATTGGTGCAATTGTATAGAGTGTTGGTGACGCCACACCTAGAGTATTGTGTGCAGTTTTGGTGTCCTTATCTGAGGAAGGATGTCCTTGCTACAGAGGAAGTACAGAGAAGGTTTACCAGGTTGATTCCTGGGATGGCAGGTCTGTCATATGAGGGGCGACTCAATCGGCTAGCATTATATTCACTGGAGTTCAGAAGAGTGAGAGGAGATCCCATAGAAACTTATAAAATTCTAACAGGGTTAGGCAGGGTAGATTCAGAAAGAATGTTTCCAATGGGGGGGGGGGGGGGGGGTGGGGGGGGGGGCGGAGGAGGGAATAAACCTTTTAGAACTGAGGTGAGGAGCAATTCCTTCACCCAGAAGGTGGTGAATGTGTGGAATTCACTACCACAGAAAGTAGTTGAGGCCAAAACGTTGTCTGATTTCAAAGAGAAATTAGATATTGCTCTTGGGGCTAAAGGGATCAAGAAATATGGGGGGGAAGGGGGAAATACGATTGTCAGCCATGATCAAAATGAATGGCGGAGCAGGCTTGAAGGGCCAAATGGCCTACTCCTGCTTCAGGTTTCTAGTTTCTATGTGCCTGTGGCTTTTCTGCCTTTTTAAAAATCATTTCCTTTTATATTTGCTTCTTTCCACAACCTGTAGGCTTCAAAATCTATCCCCCAAGGTTGGTTTCACCCAATCATTACTACTTGAATTCCCATGGCTTCTTCTTATGTCCTGCACTATTAGCCTTGATCCTTTTATCTAGGTTTTATAATAAAAATGAATGCGACTTGCTTACTGATTTTCCCTGTAGGTCACTGGGAACCTTCTTCAACATCCAGGCATGTGCACTTTCCCACAGAGGATCTCTGTTTAGCAATCACTCCTGCTGCCTACATTTGCCTGAAAGTCACTGTGACCCATTTGTCACACCCAAAAGACCAACAATTAAAGCGACCACTTTTTTGGCATTGTAAGCCATGGTATCACAACATACCGTAGAATCCCTACAGTGCAGAAGGAGGCCATTCGGCCCATCAAGTCTGCACTCTTCACAATCACACCCAGGCCCGATTCCCGTAACCCCACATATTTACCCTGCTAATCCCATGAGATGAGGGTCATTTTAGCATGGCCAATTAACCTAACCCGCACACCGTTGAACTGTGGGAGGAAACCAGAGCACCAGGAGGAAACCCACGCAGACACGGGGAGAATGTGCAAACTCCATGCGGACAGTGACCTGAGGCCGGAATTGAACCCTGTGAGGCAGCAGTGCTAACCACTGTGCCACCATGCCGCCTTTATGATGCTTTTACCTACTCTACTAAGACCTGTTTGTTTTTATAAACTTGGATTTCAGAATGAAACATTTATTTTCTATCCAGAAGTTTTAAACTTTTATTTCTTGATGTTTTTTCTGTCAATATCCGCCACTCCTTACATTGGGTTCTGGCTGCCACATATTTCTTTGTGTGCTTGTTGTTTCCAATACTTTGCCCAAGTTGCTTTTATTTGTGTAGGAGCCTAAATATCTGTTTGCCTGCATGATATTATCAGTATGATATCTGACCCAAACCCAAACCTGACATTCAGACACTTGCTGTCGCACACGTGGTCATCTGTGGCTCATTTGGAAGCCTCTCCATCACAAAGTTCTGGGTTCAAGTCCATTCCAAGGCTTGGATGCAGATATCAAAGTTGACACTCCAATGCAGAACTGATGGAGTGCTACACTGTTGGAGGTGTTGCCTTTTGGCTGAGACATTAAACAGAGGCTTCATCTGCCTGCTCAGGTGGATCTGAAAGATTCCATGGTAGTATCTTAAAGAGTAGTAAGGGATTTGTTGGCCCACTCTTGCTCCTAATGTGTACATTCATGTGAGTTATCCCCAGTGTCCTGGCCAATAGTTATCCACAGTAAGAACATAGAACATAGAACATAGAAAGCCACAGCACAAACAGGCCCTTCGGCCCACAAGTTGCGCCGATCACATCCCCACCTCTAGGCCTATCTATAGCCCTCAATCCCATTAAATCCCATGTACTCATCCAGAAGTCTCTTAAAAGACCCCAACGAGTTTGCCTCCACCACCACCAGTCTCACAACACCAGATTAATAGCAACACCTTACACTTTAACCTGGTGTTGTGAGACTTCTTACTGTGCTTACCCCAGTCCAACGCCGACATCTCCACATAATAGTTATACCTCAGTCAACATCAGAAGAAACAGATTATCTGCCTATTGTGATGTTGCTTTTCATCGGCGTTTGCTGTGCACAAATTAGTTGCTGCATTTCCGACATGACAACAATGACTACACTTCAAAACGTACTTATTTAACTGTAAAGTACAATTTGAGACACATGGTGGTCACAAAAAGCACTATACAAATGTAAGTCTTTGCTCTTCTAGGATTATTACAGGATAAGGTGGCACTATGGTTAGCACTGCTGCCTCACACCACCAGGGACCCGGGTTTGATTCCCGGCTTGGGTCACTGTCTGTGTGGAGTTTGCATGTTCTCCCTGTGTCTGCGTGGATTTCCTCGTTTCCTCTGGGTACTCTGGTTTCCTCCCACAGTCCAAAGATGTGCTGGTTAGGTGCATTGGCCATGCTAAATTCTCCCTCAGTGTACCCGAACAGGCGCCAGAGTGTGGCGACTAGGGGATTTTCACAGTAACTTCATTGCAATGTGAATGTAAGCCTTCTTGTGATTAGTAAATAAACTTTAAATAGTAATTAAGAGTGAAGGATGCTGGTTAATTATTTCCTCTCTCCTGAAGTCAGGTACTTGTAGGAGGACCCTTATTGTACAGTTGAGGCCAGGCTATCCAGAGCAGACTGACGATCAAACACTTTTCCTGCTCTATATGGTTCACCTCCTTCCTGCCCCATTCACATGACCCTTTAGGGAAATGTGCGATTTAGTCAATTTTAGCACCAAGGGAAAATTGACTTGCTTTCTTGGGACTGCCTGAAACACATGTGGCGGTTAAGAACCAAAAGGGATGTGGAGGGTAGGTTGATAACAAACGGAGCTAGTTTAGGGTTTCAAATAAAAATTGCACCGTTTTAATTTTTACCATTGGAAAAAGTAAAGTTTATTCATTAGTCACAAGGAGGCTTACATTAACACTGCAATGAAGTTACTGTGAAAATC
Source organism: Mustelus asterias (assembly GCF_964213995.1). Taxonomy (NCBI): domain Eukaryota; kingdom Metazoa; phylum Chordata; class Chondrichthyes; order Carcharhiniformes; family Triakidae; genus Mustelus; species Mustelus asterias. The sequence continues at coordinate 123,732,618 of NC_135809.1, forward strand.
CCTGAGTCGCCACAGTCCGTCGCCTGTTTGGGTCAATGCACCTAACCAGCACGTTTTTCAGACTGTGGGAGGAAACTGGAGCATCCGGAGGAAACCCACGCAGACATCGGGAGAACGTGCAGACCCCACACAGACAGTGACCAAAGCTGGAAATCGAACCCGGGTCCCTGGCGCTGTGAGGCAGCAGTGCTAACCACCGTGCCGCCAAGTTACTTAAAATAAGTTTGATTTTCAATTGTTTCTGCTGTTTGTACATCTTCCATTTCAGCTGCACCTGTGCAGAAAGTAGCACAAAGATGACCTACGCCGATAATGTTGACGCTTGGTCATTTTCATTTTGCAGAATGAACATACGTAATGCGACTGGGGTTTTTAAACCTGGTGTAATCTTTCTGATTAGCATTCTGTCAGCCTGCAAGAACTTGGTGTTTTATCAAGTTCCATTCACTGAATGCAAATGATTTTGTTTTCCAGCTTATCACACCTTTGCCAGCGCAAACTGGAATTAATGTCTCTGCCTTGGCTAACTGTTCACAACTGACATTTAGGTCAACATCCTAGTAACAAAGTCATCAGATGTTGCGGCATTGATCCTGCAGTCTGCGCTACCTAATTGTCAATATGCTTTATTTTAAAAAAATCAAACAACACATGACTTGTCAGTAGTTTGTACAAGGCTCAAGTATCTGTGGACCTGTGAATAAGTAACTCAGTCGAAAGACTGAGGTTGATGTGATAACAGGAGAAACGGAACAAAGCCTCCTTTCCTCACTTTCCCCGCCCCTCCATCACGACATGCACGTACTGAAGCAGGCTTCCTTCTTTATCCAAGTGAACTTAACAACAAATGGTGTTGATTTCTGGTTGGCCTGAAATCGTTCCATCTTCCTGAGCACAGCTTGCTGCTGTGCACTTGTTCTGGCTTAGCCCCTCTCAACTTTGACGCAGGTTGTGCATTGATTTTTATTTTGCTTGTGCATGATTAATGTCCTCATTAACTCCAACCTGGTCAACTCCTTGACCAATTAATTTATTTAATCAGTAAGCACCTTTTATGCCTTGCGTGAACTTTAACCAGGCTGAAGTTTTCATTACAGTCGGTCCCTAGTTACATTTGCAGGTTTTACTCCAAACCATAAGGCTCCTGTTAGTTCCAGGGCTTCTTCAGGTTGATACCGGAGATGAGGGGTTTGGATTATGAGGAGAGGCTGAGGAGATTGGGTTTGTACTCGTTGGAGTTTAGAAGGATGAGGGGGGATCTTATGGAGACTTATAAGATAATGCGGGGGCTGGATAGGGTGGAGGCGGAGAGATTCTTTCCACTTAGTAAGGAAGTTAAAACTAGAGGACACAGCCTCAAAATAAAGGGGGGTCGGTTTAAGACAGAGTTGAGGAGGAACTTCTTCTCCCAGAGGGTGGTGAATCTCTGGAATTCTCTGCCCACTGAGGTGGTGGAGGCTACCTCGCTGAATATGTTTAAAGCGCGGATGGATGGATTCCTGATCGGTAAGGGAATTAAGGGTTATGGGGATCAGGCGGGTAAGTGGTACTGATCCACGTCAGATCAGCCATGATCTTATTGAATGGCGGGGCAGGCTCGAGGGGCTAGATGGCCTACTCCTGCTCCTATTTCTTATGTTCTTATGTTCCCCATTGTGTTTGCTTCAGCTGAATTGATTTTTGTCAGCCTTCAATCAGGTTACAAGACGGACCACCACCAAGGAGGCTGAGGTATTCAGCTGCCTAAATGCTGTTTTCCCATGGCCAGTCCTTGAACAATGTTGCCAACCCTGCAGCAGAGACCCATCAAAGGAACTGTCAAAAGGGCGTTGAAAGTGCTATCAGGTTGTTGAATGCGAAAAATGTGAGTTGAGCTGAGATAATTGTAGCATGGCCCTTTTCTTATTTCTGTGCAACACAACAATTGTCTATCAAGGGAAGGGGTCTACTGCCTATTTCTAAGCTTTCCACTGCTCAAAGTGATGACGTGCAGAAATATGCTGGGGTGACTTTCTCCTGTGGGGATTCTCTTGTCCTCTGCTCTACAATTCATTGCCAGCAATGGTGATGTGGGAACAGGTCCGTTTTATATTTCAAGATTTTTGGGGGGAGGCAGTGGTGGTATTGTCACTGTACTAGTAATCCAGAGACCCAGGGAAATGCTCTGGGGAACCAGGGTTCAAATCCCACCACGGCAGATGGTGAAATTTGATTTCAATAAAAAATACCTGGAATTAAAAGTCTACTGATGACCATTGTCGATTGTCGTAAAAACCTATCGGGTTCACTAATGTCCTTTTAGGAAAGGAAATCTGCAGTCCTTACCTGGTCTGGCCTACATGTGACTCCGGACCCACAGCAATGTGGTTGATTCTCAAATGCCCTCGGGGATGGGCAGTAAATGTTGGCCTAGCCAGTGACCTCCACATCCTATGTACAAATAAAAAATAGATAGTTTTGACAGAAATTGGGCCCATTTTACTGCCATTGTTTTATACAAGGATTGCATGTAACAGCAGGCGATGTTAAACCAGCACTTTGAATAGCCTGTGATTTCATCAGAATTCTCAAAATTACCACTGCACGAGAGTGACACCAAAGCTGATTTTTAAGCGAGGAAACTTGGATGTAATACACTGAGGAACTGCTGCAGTAGAATTTCCTCATCTTTCCTGCAGTATGCTCGGATAAGCACACGAATATGCAAGAAATAGAGGAGTGTGGACCAAGAGGAGGCAGAAGGGATTAGTTTAATTTGGCATCATGTTCAGTACAATATTGTGGGCTGAAGGGTCTGTTCCTATGCTGTACCGTTCTATGTTCTAATGTGGGATGAATAATTACAGCCTCCTGCATACTTCACAGATTTCACCCCGTGAGAAGGATTTGGGGCTAGATTTTTAAGCGGTGTTGAGAAAGCAATGCCTGAATCATTGCTGGCTCCCGGCCCCATTCAGCGGACTTTTAAATGGTCCACCAAATTTTCTGTCTTGTCCACTACGATTCCTGCGGTGGGCGAGACAGGAAATTTACGGCCTATGAATTTCCTTGGGGCCTCTATTGGTAACATTGCAATTGTGTTTGTTTTGCACTGGTTTTCAAGTTTTAAAGTTTATTTATTAGTGTCACAAGTAGGCTTACATTAACACTGCAATGAAGTTACTGTGAAAATCCCCCAGTTGACACACTCCAGTGCCTGTTCGGGTACCCCAAGGGAGAATTTAACGTGGCCAATGCACCTAACTAGCACAGTCTTTCAGACTGTGGGAGGAAACCGGAGCACTTGGAGGAAACCCATGCAGATAGGGGGAGAATGTGCAGACTCTGCACAGTGACTCAAGCCAGGGATCAAAACCAGGTCCCTGGCGCTGGAGGCAGCAGCACCAGCCACTGTGTTGCCAGTATTAACAAATGCTTTGCAGGAAATCTGTCGCCTATATCATTGTAGAATCCAGTGTAAAGTTTGGTATTATACATCTTAATTTGAGGAATATCTGGATCAGTACCTCAATTCTGGAAGATTTTGTGGTGCAGAGGGTAGTGTCCCTACCTCTGAGCCAGAAGCTCTGGATTTGAGTCCAGAATTGAGTCCCATCAATTGAGTCCCATCCCATGGCTTGATGGCCAAGAAAGGTGTGTTCATAACTCGACCAAACACGTTGAGTATCCTTCCAATAGATATCAATGGCAGCAGTAAGAGTGGGAGAGATTCGTGGTTAGCCATGTGATGGAAAGGGAGATGGAGCCTTTACCATCACTACCCATAGCTCCAGACTACAACATGCTTGTGAATGTGCATGTTACCACAGCAACCCTGACTCCAAGTGAATAGTAACACAACACTGCCACCTCAATTCTGTTAACAGGGGTGGCTTCAACCTCTGAAACTGGATTTTCACTTTCTATCTGCAGCCCACATTCTCAGCAGTAGCAAAAATTTGGCCCACCATATTGAGATCGGACTGCAGGTGAGGCGATCATCTCCTGTGTGGGCCAGAGACCTGTTTACTGCAGTGATGACTTGAATTGTCTTTTCTTTTCTCAGCATGGCAATGCACACCCTCACTGCACTGTTAGTATGTTTGCAATTAATTTTCAATACTGTGACCCTTTCCCTGGGCAGTGGCTCCCTTATTGGGTGTCCAAGGCAGCAAGAGCAAAAGCACTTCTGCGAGGATTTATCAGAACATCAGCTGCTGAAGGCTTTCTTTCCACTGGAGTTGAAGGATGAGATTTAAACTACCTTTTTTAATTGTGCTTTCGTGCACTGCCCCATTTAGATTACTGGCTTCTTGCCAGCAATGGTGCAGCTGTTTGAGACAAGGCAGGAATGTAAATGGATTATTAGATTAGAAATGTACTATGTGGGAAATCACAAGTATTTGATTCCTCTGTGACACATGGTGTTGTATTATCATTGGACCACCATCCCACCCATTCAATTATCTTTAGCTCACAATGTGGTTCTTGTGTTACTGTAGTTTATGTTGTTTTGAATGCATCATGTATTTGTTTTGAATGTATTATGGTTGCATCTGAGAAAATTGATAAATGTTCAAACTCAATCAATTACTAATAAATAGTGTAATTATTGAGGTGCTAAATTGAGGAATAAAATGTATCATTTATTTTACTTGGCTATAATTGTTTTTTCAATGAACATTTCCTAACTTCAAACACTGTACATTGTTAATGAGGAATTTGCACATTGTGAAATAAAATCTGTGTTTTCAGCTATCTGGATCTGGAGTAAATTCCCAACATTGCGAGCATAATAAAGTTTTACTTTTGTTCATCTTGTTTTATTTCCAAATAAAAATGCTATGATTTTTAAATATTAATGTCAAACTTAATGCATGTCAACAGCTGTGAGACTAAAGATTGCAGCATTGATCGGGTGTCCCTGTGAATAGTTAGTTCCTGCAGTGCAAAATGTCCTGTTAATACTTATTAACGCACCAATGTGGTTAGTGGTGGTGATTTTCCGATCTCGCCGCGCCTGCCGCAGATCACACCAATCCTAAACAATTGTGTGCTGGCCTAAAGATTGGCTACGTGCCCGGCACCAAGCAGTTTGCAATCGCCCTGGTTCCTTTCTACTGGAGTGAACTAGATCGCACCCAGAAAGGCCAACTAGCATATTTAAAGGAACATTTAAATATGCATAGCTCGTTCGACGCTGGGCTCTCCTAGCTCCTGGGACTTTCCAGCCTTCAGACACGGCGTGAGACCGGTGAGAATCACTACTCGTCTCCACTAGCAGAGACCAGGCGCAATGGCCACGCCAGGGGCTCGAAGGTCATTCAAGCCCCCAGGTGGTTGGGGACATGGTTTGGCAGTGCCTATTGGGGAGTGCCCATTGAGCATCCTGACAGTGCCAGTCGGGGATCATGAAAGGTGACCCATTGCAAGGGGCCCCAATGCCGGTGAATGATTTTGGGGAGATGGTGGGAAAACATGTCGCCGCCGATTGGTGGGAGGTGGTGTCCCGATATCTACGGGGGGAGGGTGGGACTCTCCCAGTGCACTTTGCAGCTGGACTCATAGAAATCATCCTTTCCGGATGCATTACAGCTTGGTATGGCTCCTGCTGAAACCAAGACCGCCATAAATTACAAAGAGCTGTGAACGTAGCCCAGTCCATCATGCAAACCGCCTCCCATCCATTGACTCCATCTGCACTTCCCGCTGCCTCGGAAAAGCATAATCAAGGACCCCTTGCACCCCAGACATACTCTCTTCCATGTTCTCCCATTGGGAAAAAGATACAAAAGTCTGAGAATACATACCTAACCGACTCAAGAACAGCTTCTTCCTTGCTGGCATCAGATTTTTGAATGGTCCTATCACATATTAAGCTGATCTTTCTCTTCACCCTATCGGTAGCTACAACACTACATTCTACACCCTCTCCTTTCCTTCTCCCCTATGTACTCTATGAACGGTATGTTTTGTCTGCATAGCGCACAAGAAACAAAACTTTTCACTGTATCCCAATATATGTGACAATAAATCGAAGCAAATCAATTCAGAACAGATGCGCAACTCACCGCTCTCCTAAAACATGACTGACTGTGGGACAATTGCCGTCTGGACCATGCCCGAGATGCTGGCATGGATTGTCCTGGTATACTCGCCGTTATGACACTTAGGGCGGAATTTTACTGGCACGTCCGCTCGAGGTTCACACAATCCCGCCTGAGGCCATTCTCCGAGCCTCACCTGCCCCCGGAATTGGGGTGCGCGTGCTGGTAAAATTCCAGCCTTAAGGTGGAATTTCCTGGGGTTGTTTAGGCCGGCGGGATTTTCTGCTCCTGCTGCTGTGAATGGAGATTTGGCTGAGCGCCAAATTCTCCGACCTCGCTTGCAGCGGCGGCAGAATGTGAACGGTTGGAATATTCCGGATGCTCTGTCTGGGATTTTTACCAGCTGACTAGAGAGGTTCTGGGAAGTGAGGTGTGGTAAAATGGTGACAAAAGACATCAGGGAGGGAAACCTAACCTGTTCCCGACATCATGGGATATTCCCAGTGGTGGGAATGGCAGTGGCTCGGCTACCCACTGATTAGCGACTGGCAGCCAATGAATCCAATGATTTGGCCTGTTGACAGCCATTTTTCCAGACAGCTCAGCTTAGCGAGTGTTGGAGTGGGCTCCCCGACCATGCGGTGAGTCCACCAATGGATCAAGATGGCCTTCCTGCAGTTTTCCGGAGATGCCTTCCTTTCCGGAGGCTTCATGACCCAAGTAGGAGCCCCCCGCCCCAGTCGCGATGGCTGTCCCTACTGTCACCGCTGGCGATTTCACTCTTTTGATCGCAGGGGATTGCCTGCCTGGCCTGGCTCATCCATAACTCCCTCAACATGGAGGCATCCTCTCCTTTATTGGCGGTGCTGTTAGACCTATAGTTTGTTCAGCAGCTCAGAGAAACAGAGCACTGTCTGTAATTGGGTGGTGGTTCCAGTGGCGATCTCTGAATTGGCCAAAGTGCCACCTTGGTCCTGCCATCCACTTGCAACGACTTGGGAGCTGCATTTCGTTTCAATGGCAGGATCCTCTGCGTGCTGGCCTTATGCATCTTGTATATTATCTCTTAATATGTGTATCTTAAATGTATTTGTGCACATTCATGTGGTAATAATGGAAAATCTTGTTTGTTTTCATTCATAATATATTTGTAAAACGCTTTTCAATTAGACATAGGCAGTGGATAAAGTGAGGGCAATCTCGATTGGAATGCATCTATTGAAGAAGTTTCTTGACCAGACACATGAAGGATGGATTTTGAATGCCATTCTGTAAAGACTGAATTTATTTGTGTCATAGCTCTGGGGGAAGCACTTCCTGCACATGCGTAGATGTTGTGTGATATTGCGGGCTGCAATGACCCAGGTAGTTGCGGGCACCAAACACTGCGGGGGGGGGGGGGGGGGGGGGGGAGGGGTGGGGCGATTCTCCGACTCGCCGTGCCTGTCGCAGATCTTGCCAATCCCGGAAAATAGCGTGCGGGCCTAAAAATGGGCTTGGTGCCCAGTGCCAAACAGTTTGCGATCCTCCCGGCCCCTTGCTAATGGCATGAACAAAATTGTGCGCAAGGCCAATTAGCATATTTGAACTAGTACCCTAGAATCCCTACAGTGCAGAAGGAGACCATTCGGCCCATCAAGCCTGCACTGACAACAATCCCACCCAGGCTCTATGTTCGTAATCACCCTGCTAATCCCCTGGACACTAGGGGGAATTGAGCATGGCCAATCAACCTGACCTGCACGTCTTTTAAGTGTGAGAGGAAGCCTGAGCACCCAGAGGAAACCCACGCAGACACGGGGAGAACATGCAAACTCCACACAGATAGTCACCCGAGGCTGGAATGGAACCTGGGTCCCCGGTGCTGTGAGGCAGCAGTGCTAACCACTGTGCCATCATGCCGTCTCTACAACTAGCATTATGGTATGGGCTTTATACCATAAAGGGTACTGTTGGCTCGGTGAGATATTTTTCATATTTAATGTGGATGTTTGTGAGGAAGAACCTGCCTTTATATTTATAAAGTGGCTGAAGTATTCAAGACTTCCTGAAGCCCCTTGCAAACAATGGACAGCAGCCAACTTGTATGGAGTAAGGCCACAAAACGATCTGATAAATGAATTATCACATATTGCTGTTGTTAGCGGTGGAGGTTGACTGAGGGAATGTTATAAAGTTCATTTATTAGTTGCAAGCAAGACTTGCGTTAACACTGCAATGAAGTTAATGTGAAATTCCCCTAGTCGCCACAGGCCGGCGCCTGTTCGGGTCAATGCATCTAACCAGCACGTCTTTCAGAATGTGGGAGGAAACTGGAACACCCGGAGGAAACCCACGCAGACACAGGGAGAATGTGCAAACTCCACACAGGCAGTCACCCAAGCCAGGAATCGAACCCAGGTCCCTGGCGCTGTGAAGCAGCCGTGCTAACCACTGTTACCACTGTGCTACCATGCCGCCCCCTGAATGTTTGTCAGGTCACAGAGCCAACATCCTATTCTATGTCGAATGGCGGTGCTGGAGTTTTTTCATCTTAATTGAAAAACTGCACACACTACTCCCTCAGTAGTGCCTCAGTATTAGCCTAGATGTGAGACTCTAACATGGAATCTTCTGAAGCAAAAATGAGAATGCTGAGGCAAATTGGCACAAATTGGAAAGTCAACAAAATTGTCACCAATGGCACTAATATCAGCCTGCACTCCACACGTTAGTTTAGCTTATTTTTATCATTTCCTTTTGATTTTAATTCTGTAGTGATAACGTCACTGGACTCATCATCCAGAGGCTCAGGCTAATACTCCGGAGACACGGGTTCAAATCCCACCAAGGTAGCCGGAGAAATTTAATTTCAGTTAACAAATCTGGAACGTAAGGCTAGTCTCATTAATGGTGACCATGAAACTATCATTAGTTGTCGAAAAAGCCTATCTTGTTCACGAATGTCCTTTAGGGAAGGAAATTTGCTGTTTCTTGCCTGGTCTGCCCTAAACTCCAGACCCAAAGCAACGCATTGACTCTTAACTACCCTCTGAAATGGCCTACCCAGCTATTTAGTTTAAGTGCAATTAAGGGTGGGTGGCAAATTCTGACCTTGTCAGTGACACACACATCCCCATGAAACAATAAAAAAAACACCCAATGTGATTTAAACAAAATACCTGCTGAATACCATGGAATACACATTTTACCCATATGCGTCTGAAGATGTTTCGGTGCTGGTGAGGGAGTGACAAAGTCCACAGGCCTTCATTCATTCTCTTTTCCTCCCCCTCTGTTCTATTCTGGCCGAATGTATTTGGTATACCCAGGCACATAGAATGGTTAGGAGTCCAGGGTTTCACACTGTGCTGATTTTATTAATAATAATAATATCTCCTGTGCTGCATTCGGATACTATATTCTCGAAGAAAATTTTGCTGGTGGAGAAATGATACCCTATTAATTAAAGGGGACTGCCACAGGAGTTAGTTTTGTTGCTTGTGGCAATTGCTAAAAATGAAAGAAGATTGTACTGTCAGACACGACACGACTTTTTTGAATTAAGAGAGGATAGGATATGATGGATTGCTGTAAGTGATAAATTGCTGCTGCCTACCACTGTCCATGGATAAAGAACATATGAATAGGAGCTTAATTATTGATTAATATAATTCAGAATTGAAGAGGCAAGTGCATTCTCTTTATTACATCTGTTCTTCAGCATGGTGTTTCAAAATGTAATTCCTTGCAAAGTTTTGGTTAATTGTAGAGCAACATTCAATCTTATTCATTGATCTGTAGTTGAAATTAATTACCTGGCATCATTTCTACTTGCAATTACTGTCTAATTCATTTTTCTCTCTGGAAATGTCTGACTGTAGCTTCTGGCATGCTGGAAAGTAATGATGTTTGAATGGTACCATTTCCCTTTCCGCCACAGTATTTTAGGGTATTGCTCTGGGAAGAGACACCTAGTTAAAGCTCTGTGCATTTATCAGAAGCTGTATTGGAAGAATACCTGCCTGATAGAAGTCTACAAGATTATGAGAGACATGAACAGAGTGGATAGTCAGAAGCTTTTTCCCAGGGTGGTAAAGCCAATTACTAGGGGGCATAGGTTTAAGGTGCGAGGGGCAAGGTTTAAAGGAGATGTACGAGGCAAGTTTTTTACACAGAGGGTGGTGGGTGCCTGGAACCCCCTGCCGGAGGAGGTAGTGGAAGCAAATACGATAGTGACATTTAAGAGGCGTCTTGAGAAATACATGAATAGGATGGGAATGGAGGGATATGGTCCCTGGAAGGATAGGGGGTTTTAGTTCAGTCGGGCAACATGGTCAGTGCAGGCTTGGAGGGCCAAAAGGGCCTGTTCCTGTGCTGTAATTTTCTTTGTTCTTTGTAATACTGATTGCATCTGCGACATTTGATGTTAGGACATCTTATGAATCAATTCAACCACTATCCGTTTGAAGTGGTGGATAGGCTGCTGATCATGAAGGCTGTTTTGTCTTGGATAGCTCCCTGAGTGTTGTTTCAGCTGTCCCCATCCACTCAAGTGGTGTGTATTATGCCACACTCCTGACTTGTACCTCCTTGTAAGTGGTGGTGTTGCTTTGAGGAGTAAGGAAGTGTGCCAGTTGCCACAGGATACCCTTTCCCTGGCCTGCTGTAATAATGTGGAGATGCCGGCATTGGACTGGGGTGAACACAGTAAAAGTCTCACAACACCAGGTTAAAGTCCAACATGTTTATTTGGTAGCAAATACCATAAGCTTTCGGAGCACTGCTCCTTCGTCAGATGGAGTGGAAATGTGCTCTCAAACAGTGCACAGAGACACAAAATCAAGTTACAGAATACTGATTAGAATGCGAATCCCTACAGCCACCCACATTGTACCTTTAAGACCTGGCTGGCTGTAGGGATTCGCATTCTAATCAGTATTCTGCAACTTGATTTTGTGTCTGTTTGCACTGTTTGAGAGCACATTTCCACTCCATCTGACGAAGGAGCAGTGCTCCGAAAGCTTATGGTATTTGCTACCAAATAAACCTGTTGGACTTTAACCTGGTGTTGTGAGACTTCTTACTGCTGTAATAGCCAGAGCATTTTTAATGCCTGCTCCAGTTGTCTTAAATAGTTTGATTTGATTTAAATTTTGATTTGATTTATTATTGTCACATGTATTAACATACAGTGAAAAGTATTGCGCGCTATACCAACAAAGTATACCGTTCATAGAGAAGGAAACAAGAGAGTGCAGAATGTAGTGTTACAGTCATAGCTCGGGTGTAGAGAACGATCAAATTAATGCATGGTAGGTCCATTTCAGAAGTCTGACAGCAGCAGGGAAGAAGCTGTTCTTGAGTCGGTTGGTACGTGACCTCAGACTTTTGTATCTTTTTCCCGACGGAAGAAGGTGGAAGAGAGAATGTCCGGGTGCGTGGAGTCCTTAATTATGCTGGCTGCTTTACCGAGGCAGCAGGAAGTGTAGACAGTCAATGGATGGGAGGCTGGTTTGCGTGATGGATTGGGCTACATTCACGACCTTTTGTAGTTCCTTATGGTCTTGATATTATTGCTGTTGAAATATAGTATTATTGCTGCTAAAGTATACTACCAGTAGCAAAAATGAACAAAAAGGAATAACTCATCCATATGAATGCTTAGATGAAATTGTTTGGACTTTTCAGTTTTACAATCGCAGTGAGTTAAGGATGAAGAAATATCTTCTCATACATTCCCTTTCAGTAGCAAATTATGGACAATGCCATAACAGTCTTGAACGTTATCTTGCATGTTGAAATACTCTTGTGGCCAGGAAGCTTTCTGGAATCAACTGAGTAGAATTCTTCCCGCTAGCCCAGTTATCATTTTATGATGTTCTCAAGTTCTCTTTTTAAAAGTATTTTGAGTTCATTGACACTCCCATAACATGAAACAGATGATCTTTTCTTCCTTGATCTTTATTAAAGAAAGGAATATTTTCTCTAGATTAGACAATGATGTAACTCATGGTAGCTGCATCGTGTGCTTTTCCTGGTGTAGCATCAGCACATTGTAGTCTGGTTGTAACCTCCTTAGGCCACAGCAGCCTTTGTACTATTCTAGATCTGATAGCTTCTACCTCAGGACCTGTGAATGTAGGAATTATAGTTTTTTTCCAAGTACTGTTGGGCACTAACTACATGGTGCATCTGCCAGTCTACAGATGAAGCTGGGATAATTTCTTTTGACTCATTGTTTGGGGTTGGAGAGGGTCTGGTATTGTGCTTGTGCTGTGCATCATTTATCAGTGATATGTTTTGAATCCATAGTTAACAAAGTGGGGGAAGGGATATTTGTTTTTACCGGAGCTGCAACATGCCGACTTGCATGTTGCACATTCTAATGAGAGTGCTGAATATATAATGACCAGATTTTGCTTACAAAGTGGAATAACCTGAAGCTGAAAGAGTAAAGGAAACCTGATTGCTCATATCGGTATCTACGTCTGCACAACATCTGTTAAACTGAGGCTCTCAAATCGTTTGAACTGGTATTTCTGTTGTAAATTTGACCGAGTGAAATGGTTCTTTTGCAATCTATGCCATTGTTGGGATGAGACTTATGCTGATTGTCATTCGCATTTTAATGATTATTGTTGCCGTTTTCCATTTAGTTTTTATTTTGTTTTTACGTTTGGTTTCTGGATCACACTATACTCCAGTACTGTAATGATTTATGCTTAGTCAAGCAAGCCAACCCTGCTGGATTTGGCAAGACGTGTGCAGAGAAGAGTGCTGAGGACCAGACTTGCATGAGTAGAGACAGCTGGTAATTGCTGGCATTTCTCTCACGGAAAGTTCACTGTGGGGATGGGGACTCTCCCAGCCTTCAGTAATCATAAAGGACCTTTTTAAAACTATAAGGACGTTCATTGCAGCAATTAGCACCAGGATAGCCCTGCCTCCCTTGCTTTCTCTCTCTGTCCAATGTGAGAAAATGCTGGCAAGCTCTCCACTTAAGTGAGCTATGAAGAAAGCGACTGAGAGAAAGATGAATAAGGGTAAGGGAATTTAAGGTAAAGGAGAGAAGATACGTGCATTAATTCCACTTAGCTGTCTGCCCCATTGCACAATGATAAATGCAATTGGTTGCTTTTAATTATATCTATGTTTTACTTTAAGTGGATACCTTGGGTATATGGCTTGGGATTGAATATTTCTCACTGAGGATTTCCCCATCATTATTTGCTCTGGTTAATAACACAACGGCAATGTTGTGAAAACTGTGAGTGACTGCAGTGATGAATGAACAGATCTTTCATTAATTAGTAAACACTGGTGCTCCACAAATATCATTGTTCCTGCCATTTACTCTGGAGATCTAATTTCATAGAATCCCTACAGTGCAGAAGGAGGCCATTTGGCCCATCAAGTCTGCAGCAACTCACTGACAGAATATTGTATCCAGGCCCTCTCCCCGACCTATCCCCACACGTTTACCGTGGCTAATCCATCTAACCGACACATCTTGGGACACTAAGGGGCAATTTTTATTATGGCCAATTCACCTAACCTAATAGATTTGAATTCTGGAAATAAACACTTGAAGGATTATAATGACTGCCCTAAATAAATAACGTGGATATCATGTGGTTTACACCAAAGTGTTTTCATTCAAATGGAATCGATCATTATGCTGTATCAAGATAATTAAGCATTGATTGAGAAAATGAGGAAGAATTGGGATTGACTCCTGATACCTCCAGTACTGATGTCTCTGAATAAGCATACTGAAGACTCATGTTTTGATTTGATTTGATTTATTGTTATCACATGTGTTAGTATACAGTGAAAAGTATTGTTTCTTGTGCGCTATACAGACAAAGCATACCGTACATAGAGAAGGAAAGGCGGGTGCAGGATGTAGTGTAGTCATAAAATAATTAGAATAGAGCTTTAAAAGCATAGAATGAGCGTAAAAGATAGAATTGGAGGATATACTGGGCACAGTTTGCAAGAAGTCGCCACGTTCTGGTGCCATCTTGAATCAAAGACCCTATGAAGAAACAAACTTTGAATTTGATTACTTATGTGTTCAGGGCGAAATTGATGCACTTTTTTCTTTTTTTCCTGCTTTCACCTTTCACGGAATATATGCCGTGTTTGTGAAACCTATCTCTCCACTCACCTGGTGAAGGAGCAGCGCTCCGAAAGCTTGTGATTCTAAATAAACCTGTTAGACTTTAATCTGGTGTTGTGAGACTTCTTACTATTTTAAGGGAGGCACTGGAGTGTTGGTAATGTCACTGGACTAGTAATCCAGCGGTCCAGGTTAATGTTCCAGAGACCTGGGTTCAAATTCCACCTTGTCAGCTGATGGAATTTAAATTCAATTAAAAAAATCTGGAATTAAAAGTTAGGGCGGAATTTTTCTGTCCCGTCCACCGTGGGAATCATAGCAGGTGAGGGGGCAGGCTGTGCAAAGGTCTGTTGACCTTGGGCGGGATTTTCCGGCCTTGGGGCAAGTGCAGCTGGAAAATCCCACCCTTAATCTCAGCAATAGTGACCATGAAACCATTGTTGATTGTAATTAAAAGCCATCTGGTTCACTCATGTTTTTTAGGGAAGGAATTCTGTTGTCCATACCTGGTCTCATCTACCTGTGACTCCAGACCCACAGCAATGTGGTTGACTCTGAAATGACCGAGCCAGCATTCAGTTTTATGAAACTGCTCTTAAAGTCTAAAAAGAATGAGATCACCCTGCATTGACCAAGAGTGGCTTAGTAGCATCACTACTTACTGAACTGCCTGAGTCCTAAGGGACATATCCTGGGTCTGCGGAAGATGTTCAGGGAACCACTAAGAGGGAAAAACCTATTTGACCTCATCCTCACCAATGTACTTGTTTCAAATGGATGTGTCCATGACAGTATAGGTAGAAGTGACAAACCATAGAGTCCTTGTGGTGGCAAAGTCCTGTCTTCGCTTGGAGCATACCTTTCAATGTCTTGTGTGGAACTACAGCCATGCTAAATGGGGTGGATTCCGAACAGCGATGTTGGCAGCCTTGGGTATCATCAACAAATGAGATGCACTGCAGCCAAGGCTCCTTTGACATCCAAACCTGCAACCTCTACCACCTAGAAAGACAGAGGCAGCAGATGCATGGGAACACCACCACCTGCAAGCCTCTCTCCAAGCCATTCACCATCCCGACTTGGAGTTATATTGCCATTCCTTCAATGTGGCTGGGTCAAAATCCTGGAACCCCTCCTCCCTAACTGCATTGTGGGTGTACCTACACCACATGGACTGCAGTAGTCCAAGAAGGTGGCTCACTATCACCTTCTCAAGGGCAATTAGGGGTGGGAATAAACGCTGGCTTAGCCAATGATGCTCAGGCCCTGTGACTGAATAAATAAAACAGTGCTGAAGTTGAGTTGAAGGATATGTTCTGTAAATGTGTGACACTGATCTTTTGTTACTGTTCATCTTGTGTAAAATAAATCTGCTCGACATTTCACAATGATACTGAAGTTTAATATGATGCCCTGCTGCTTCTGAGAACTTATGGAGGCGTAGGATAAATTCAGTAGCGAAAAGCAATTGCCAGTTTGCTTTTGCCATTCATTTCCCAGTGGTTTTACTGGAAACCTAGTCAGATTGAAGGACACAGATAGAAGATATAAGTTGCGATCCACCTAGCATGAGCAACAGAAAGAGTCCTAGCATTGTACACAGCATTCGTCCTTTTTCATAGAGTCCCAACAGAGCAGAAGGAGGCCATTTGGCCCATCGAGTCTGCACCGACCACAATCCTACCCAGACCCTATTCCTGTAACCCCACATATTTACCCTGCTAATCCACTACACTAGGGTTAATTTAGCATGGCCACTCAACCTAACCCGCACATCTTTGGGAGGAAACCAGAGCACCCGGAGGAAACCCACCCAAACACTGGGAGTATGTGCAAACTCCACACGGACAGTGACCCGAGGCCGGAGTTGAACCCGGTTTCCTGGCACAGTGAGGTAGCAGTGCTAACCACTGTGCCACCGTGGTGCTCATCCATGCTCAACAAATAACATGGTTTAAATGACAATTTATTGGGTGTTTTTACTTTTTGCAACAACCGAGAGGTCTAATCTTAACAAATGAAAGGCAAGGTTAGAGTAACTGGCTAATGGAACAGATATTATAACACAACTTTGAAAGGGGAATTGCGTAGCTATTTAAAAAGCAAAAAGTGGTAAAGATTTGGGCAAGGAATGGGGAAATTGGATGAAAGTACATGGCTCAAGTTGCCAATAATGCTGGGCTGAATACTTCCTCCTGTGCTTTGACTTCTATGCTTCAAGCAATGAAGCAATATCTTTGCTTTACGCAGAATGAAGGAAGAGTATTGGCCAGGCTAGTTTTGGAGCTACAATTAGTGGAGACCAGGGCTGTACAGTGGTTAGAACTGCTGCCTCACAGCACCAGGGACCCGGGTTCAATTCCAGTCTCTGTCTGTGTGGAGTTTGCATGGGTTTCCTCCTGGTGTTCTGGTTTGCTCCCACGGTCCAAAGATATGTGGGTTAGGTTGATTGATCATGCCAAATTGCCCCTTAGTGTCAGGG
This sequence comes from Mustelus asterias, assembly GCF_964213995.1. Taxonomy (NCBI): domain Eukaryota; kingdom Metazoa; phylum Chordata; class Chondrichthyes; order Carcharhiniformes; family Triakidae; genus Mustelus; species Mustelus asterias. The sequence continues at coordinate 123,749,230 of NC_135809.1, forward strand.
GGACTAGCTGGGTAAATATGTGGGGATACAGGGATAGGGCCCAGGTAGGGTTGTGGTCGCTGCAAACTCGATGGAACAGATGGCCTCCTTCTGCACTGTAGGGATTCTATGATTTTTCTATGAACTATTGCCCAGGTTTACTGTCAGTTTCTCTAATTTTGTTCTAATCATAGAATCCTGCAGTGCAGAAGGAGGCCATTCGGCCCATTGGGTCTGCACCGACCACAATCCCACCCAGATCCTGTCCTCATAACCTCATACATTTATCCTAGCTAGTCCCCTTGACACTAAGGGGGAATTTAGCATGGCCAATCCACCTAACCCCCACATCTTCGGACAGTGGGAGGAAACCGGTGCACCCGGATGAAACCCATGCAGACACGGAGAGTGTGCAAACTCCACACAGACGGTGACCCAAGCCGGAATCAAACCCGGGTCCCTGGCGCTGTGAGGCAGCAGTGCTAACCACCGTGCCACCGTGCCGTGGGCGGGATTTTCCGCCCACGCTCGCCCCAAGGCTGGAAAATCCTGCATGAGATCAACGGACTATTCCATGGTCTGTCCCTCGCCTGCTGCGATTCCCGTGGCGGGTGGAATGGGAAATTTCACCCCATCCCTCATACTGGTGAGATAACAGGAATGGGAAAATTCTGTTTAAAAACCTATCGGAGGAAACGTTGGGTGAAGACGATCAGTAATAAGGATAAAAGTGTACACTGCCGCCAGCTCTGAGCTCTCAAGTATGCTCATTACAATACCCTGCCACCCACTTATGGCAACTCTCGTTTAGGGACAGGAGGACCACACTTTACAAAGCGCCTTTTGTTTCTGCACAAGTGTCTGAGAGCTGAGCGGGGCTGGTTTCCCACCCACGTAGCATCTTTGGAATCTCCCGTGGAGTTTGAACAGCGCTAAATCAGACAAAATAATACCAGGCATCACAAATAAAGTATTTTAATCACAATGATTACTTATTCATGGAGAATTCCCTGGAATAAGCATAGGCTTCAAATTCGGACCACTTTGGGCAACTTTGCTATGATAATCTACTGCAACAGCCATTTTAAATGTGAATGCAGATTTTCATTTGATGAAAACTTGTCTTGGAAAAAGCATTCACATTTAATTTTAGTTAAAATAATTCAAGTTATACCTCGGTTGGTATTAGTGTTGGACCTTCACGATGAGGTGCTCAACTTAATAATTATTTGATTTGTCCTGGGTTCACGTGTGTAACAGATAGCTATAAAAGCTGCTCAATTCTTATTTTTTTGTGTGTGAAGCTGCGCTTGTCACACCGTTGCAAAGCTTCGCTTTTATACTGCTTAATTTCGGGGAGTTGAGTCCCGAGGAGTTGTGCAGGCTCGTTGACCAGTCTGCTGGATGTAACACTCCCGAGCCTGCTTGTTAACGTTGCTTTGGGAAAGATTGTGGCTGCTTGTTCAAGTGTATGGAACAGCCTATCAGTTTGAACAAGGGCAACACTTTTAATGAGGATTGATCGAGGCTTTTCATGACTCTGTCTGTCTTTTGTTGGTGTTGCTTTATCGAGTATTTCACACTGAGTCCGAGGAAGTTGAGATTAATGCCACACTGCTGGATTAGTGATGGTGAAATGTGGATAGCAGATGGTGCTGAAGAAAACTAATCACAAGATAGATTATTTTGTAATAATGAAAGCTACTGTAAAATAACACTGGGGGAATAATGACCAATTAGATATTCATTATTTTCATGTTTTCTTTTCAGTTCTTGGTCATATTTTTGATAATTAGTGTAATGGTTAATTCTTAAATTAAGTTACTTGCCGCTTCTGTCATTCAACAGAAAGGCAAATACAAGAACAGCAACGATATCTTCCATTTGTTTAAAGTTAAAGTTTATTTATTTTGTCGCGAGTAGGCTTACATTAACACTGCAATGAAATTACTGTGAAAATCCCCTAGTCGCCACACTCTGTCGCCCGTTCGGGTACACTGAGGGAGAATTTAGCATGGTCAATGCACCCCAACCAGCACGTCTTTCGGACTGTGGGAGGAAACCAGAGCACCTGGAGGAAACCCATGCAGACACAGGGAGAAGGTGCAGACACTGCACAGACAGTGACCCAAGCCGAGAATCGAACCCGTGCCCCGGCGCTGTGAGGTAGCAGTGCTAACCACTGTGCCACCGTGCCGCCCTTTGGGTTATGGGGATGGGTAAGAGTCGGTGCAGAGTCGATGGGCCGGATGGCCTCCTTCTGCACTGCAGGGATTCTGTAATTCTGCTTCTTCAAGGCAAACCTGTGTCATGTTTGTTCTAATAAGGGTAGCTACTGTTTCAAGGTCGCAGTTATTGTATGCACTGACTAAATGCAGAGCATCAATTGTGTAGGTGCATCTGTACTGCAAAACAGTCGTTACTACTTTTTGTTTGTTTAGACCAAAACCTTCATTTGGTCTTTCTCGGAAGCTTGTGAATACCATTACCAGCAAGAATTGGAGGTTTGTTATTGTTGTGTCACATAGTGTTACGTGCAGTTTATGAGACAAGGTGCGTGGTTAGGGAGAGTTCCTTCTCACATGTCCTACTTGATGCTTTGTTAAAAGGCAGAAGATTATCAGACAGTTGCAGTAGCAAAACAGCCTTTGCCTTCTCACACTGTCCTAGGGTTTGAATCACTGTGCGCGCGTTCGTGTGACTTCAATCCGGCATCCTCTGCTCTGGAAAATTCATTGGTTTCTTTTTTTGGGTGTTCTTTTCTGGATGGCGTGTCACACGATTCTCAGCCTCTTGGGAGAGTGAAGAACAGTGTCCACCTTCTCCTGTCTGAATTTATATTCCCTGCCAGCTGATCACAGAGCATTGATGGAGAGTTAAAGATCCAAAAAATGCACGTTCATCTGCATCTGTGAAGAGAAAAGGAATGTTTTTGTTTTCCACGGGTTTCTATTTTTGTCTCATTTTCAGGTTTGTCCCTCTCCACCCCTGTTGCCGGATGAAAGCACACTGACTTGTTTTTTCTGCTGAAGGAGATAAAACTATCTTTAAAAACTGTGATTACTTTTTAAATTTACATTTTAATAACGTAAATATGGCAACGAGGGTGAATCTTATAGAAATCATTGAATCGCTACAGTGCAGAAAGAGGCTATTCGGCCCATGGAGTCTGCACTGACCACAATCCCACCCAGGCCCTATTCCCGTAACCCCACATATTTACCCTGCTAATCCCTCTGACACTAGGGTCAATTTAGCATGGCCAATCAACCAAACCCGCACATAACATAGAACAGTACAGCACAGTACAGGCCCTTCGGCCCTCAATGTTGTGCCGAGCTTTGTCCGAAACCAGGATCAATCTATCCCACTCCCTATCATCCTGGTGTGCTCCATGTGCCTATCCAATAGCCGCTTGAAAGTTCCTAAAGTGTCCGACTCCACTATCAAAGCAAGCAGTCTATTCCACACCCCAACCACTCACATCTTTGGACTGTGGGAGGAAACCGGAGCACCTGGAGGAAAACCACACAGACACAGGGAGATTGTGCAAGCTCCACACAGACAGTGACCCAAGCCGAGAATCGAACCTAGGTCCCTGGAGCTGTGAGTCAGCAGTGCTAATCACTGTGCCACCATGCTACCCCAAACTGGAACATTATTTATTTATTTTATTTTTAAAAGGGCAAAACAAAAGTGGAGGCGATAGCCCAGTGGTATTATTGCTAGACTATTAATCTGGAAATTCAGTGACCGGTTCCAAACCCTGCCATGGCAGATGGTGGAAAAACACATCTGATTCACTAATGTCCTTTAGGGAAGGTAATCTGCCATCCTCACCTGCTCAGGCCTACATGTGACTCCAGATCCACAGCAATGTGGTTGTCTCAACTGCCCTCCAAGGGCAACTGCGATGGGCAATAATTGCTGGCCAGCCAGCGACGCCCATGTCCCATGAATGAATTTTTTAAAAATGCAATTTTTGAAAAGCCCAATGGGATGTGTTGTTCGCCCCATCCAGGAATCACCGTGGAGGACCCAGCCAATATTAACGACTCAGCTTTCTTTCTGTCCTGCCCGCTTGAAATGGGTACAAAGAGGCAGCAAGCTGTCTGCTGCCAGGTGAAGATCAGGCATCCAAGAATCACTATCTGTTGGCACACGGTGGGTTGGCAAGGTTTCATGGTTTGGTAAGTGGAGAGCCCAAGGCTACGGAGACCCAAACTTTCATTGTGCGTATTCTCCTCCTGATCGCACAAAAATTAACTTCATTTTCCCATGAAGACTAAACCCAGCACCTTGGGTCTCTGTTGTGCACTCAGGTAACCAGTTCTACCCCTCTTTCCCTGTCAGGATCAAAAATGTTCACAACTCAGCATTCTGTTTAACTCTGTGCTGTGTTTCTGACTCCATGTCCTTTTCTATCATGTTAATCTTCAATCCCCCCCCCCCCCCATTACCATTGTCATCGCCCTCCCCACCCTGGTAAACTTCAACATCTCTAAAAATCTGCTCATCACTCCTGTTCCTACTGACCTGCATTGGTTCCTGTTCCCCGTTGCCACAAATTTAACATTCTTGTCTTTGTGCTTAACTCCCTTTGATTATCGGTGTAACCTCTACCATCTCTGAATTTCTCCCTCTCAAACTCTTTCTTCCTCTGATTCAGACCCGTGCGTCCCCCACCCCCCCCTCCCCTCCCACATCCTCACTCCAATCTGTACTCAAAAATTCTCTTCCCAAACCCATCTGCCTCTTCCTCTCCATTTCCTGCAATTTTAAGATCATTCTTAACACTCATTTTGGTCACCTCTCGTTCTTTGGCTCCATGTCCCATTTTTGTACTAAATACACCTCAATTTAAAAATGACACTCCCCTCTTTTGAAGATATATAAAAGCCAGTTGTTCTATTAAAAAGAAATGCAATGCTACAATTTGGGTGTTTGTTGAGTTGATTATCTTGGCTTGCAAGAAGCCTTGCTGTGATAATGCAAAACTGTGTTTTGCTTGTGGATGCATTTTCAACTTTCCTTTTTGATTCTGTGGGGTTGTCGCTTCAGAATGGGAAATACTGTGCTGTTCGGAGCGTGGTCCAGCAAGCAGTGTTTTTCATGAATTTGACGAGTTAGCAAGACTGCTACAAATTGTTCTATTTAGCCCTTTGGTCCCCATAATAAACCACTCCAATCTGCTCCCAACCAGTCTTGTCCTTGATACCCACCTCAGGGTGAGGTGGTTCAAATGAAATAATTACCTGCTCTCCTCCCACTCCCCCTCCCCTGCACACTTCACCAGCGAATGTGCCTCACTTTTCTTTTGGATTCCTAGATTTAAGAAAAAATGCCATGCTTCGGACTGAGGGAGGGAATGATTGACATAATATTTACAGCGCAGCAATGGACCATTTGGCCTAACAGGTCCCTGCCGGTGTTTATGTTCCACACGACTTGGTGTGAGACTTTTGCTATGAAATGGAAGACTTGCTGATTGACTGCTCGGAGATAGATAATGCTTTTTATTCATTTCTCAACATTCAGGACAACGTTTTTGTCAACGTCTTTTATTTTAGCCAGCCCCCCCCCCCACCTACTCTCCTCACACTCATTAAACTTTTCCAAGAACACCAGCTCCCTCCAATGCTTCGCTTCAGTGGGCCATTGTTCATGTAAACCTTGATGATGAGTGTTAGCGGGCTGTATGACTGCAGGGGAAATTGCAACTGAACTTGAGTCTGATCCTCATCTAATATCCCCACACATACAGATTCTGGCAAGGGTCACTGGATAGCAATTAGGAAGGGTGATTTTTCTTTCACTAGCCCAAGACAGTTACTGCAGCGATTGAGTTCTTCCTGCCACCTCATTTGGAATAGCCTGACTCAGAGCAGACTGCTATTTTGTGTCTGCTTTTGTTCCACTGTGTTTGACTTGATTTATTATTGTCACATGTATTGGGATGCAGTGAGAAGCATTCCTTGTGTGCTATGCAAACAAAGCATACCGTTCATAGAGTACAGAGGGGAGAAGGAAAGGAGAGGATGCAGAATATAGTGTTACAGTCATAGCTAGGGTGTAAAGAAAGATCAACTTGATCCATTCAGAAGTCTGATGGCAGCAGAGAAGAAGCTGTTCTTGAGTCAGTTCGTACGTGATCTCAGACTTTTGTAGCTTTTTACCAATGGAAGATGGAAGAAAGCAGGTCCTCTGTTCGGGGTGTGTGGGGTCCTTCATTATGCTGGCTGCTTTTCCAAGGCACCAGGACATGTAGACAGAGTCAATGGATGGGAGGTTGCTTTGCGTGTTGGACTGTGTTAAAACAATAAGGAAAGACTTTGGACTGCAAGATTATCGGTCAGTTCAAATGGGGAGCAGAAACCTGCCTTTTATTTATTAATAGTGTCACATGTAGGCTTACATCAACACAATGAAGTTATTGTGAAAATCCCCTAGTTCCTACACTCCGGCGCCCGTTCAGATACACTGAGGGAGAATTTAGCATGACCAATCCACCTAACCAGCATGTCTTTTCGACTATGGGAGGAAACCGGAGCACCCGGAGGAAACCCACACAGACACGGGGAGAACGTGCCAACTCTGCACAGACAGTGACCCAAGCTGGGTATCAAACTCGGGTCCTTGGTGTTATAAGGCAGCAGTGCTAACCACTATGCCCTAGTGTGTTGCATGAAATTACAGCTAATATGCAAAACCTGAAATGGCAGTCGTGCCAAAATCTGAGTTGAATGGACCTCTTGCTGGGTTAGTGAGCAGACTCCCTGCAATATATACCATGGTACGGAGTCATCAAGATTAAAAAGGTCCTGATTCATGGCCTGGTCTTCACTGACTGTAGATGATCCCCATTGGGATATCAGTCGGAGGTGCAATTATTCGCTTTGGTTGGGCCAGGGGAGCAGAAAATTTGGAACCATTTCCACTCCTGAGTTGCTATCCAATAACCCATGCTGTAGGCTTGGAAGTGTGACACAGTCAGGCATGACCAAGCCTAGCTGTGATGGAGCCTCCTCCTCCCCTTTCCTGCTCCTCCCCCACCAGTTGAATAACCATCTGGGTTCACACCTGGAAGAGTAGCCATTGAGGCAATGTGCCAAAATTAACCTGGTGCCAATAGAAATGCACTCACATATGGTGCCACTTGCAGAAGAGATTTTGGGGAGATGAGAATTTGAAAAGAAAAATAACTTGGAACTAGACTGCTATAGACAGAGGGCAGCTAGAAAAATAACTTGCAGTGGGATGGATGGACCCAAATAAAGCTGTCTTACAGCTGTAGTTTTAACATTTACTTTTAAGCAAGTTCGCTTTTCAACACCCTCATCTAATTAATACCAGACAAAAATTTGCTACAAAACTGTTGGACAGTCTTTTATAGTTGATCCATATCTGTTCTGCATCACTTGTTTCTCCGTCTATGCTGGGCTGCGGGCATCAATTTGCATCCCATGTAACTATTGCTCATCTGGAATAGTTGCTGGGAAAGTGCTTTATCTTCAGAATATAGCTTTTAAAATGCTGGATGTTGAGGTCACAGCAAATTCACAGTAACTTTTTTTGTTACTGACTAATTTTCATTTTGTTTAATAAATGTACATGCTGCAATGTAATTTACGGCTCAATGTAGACTGAGTTAGAATTAACTTGGGGGGATGGAGTGGGGAAGGGAGACATAATGATGGCCTGGATTTTGTTGTCAGTGGCAAGTTTACGTTTAAGCATTAGTGTCACACGTAGGCTTACATTAACACTGCAGTGAAGTAACTGTGAAAATCCCCAAGTCGCCACACTCCGGTGTCCGTTCGGGTACACTGAGGGAGAATTTAGCATGGCCAATGCACCTAACCAGCACGTCTTTCACACTGTGGGAGGAAACTGGAGCACCCGGAGGAAACCCATGTATACACGGGGAGAACGTGCAGACACCACACAGACAGTGACCCAAGCTGGGAATTGAACCCGGGTCCCCGGCGCTGTGAGGCAGCAGTGCTAACCACTGTGCCACTTGGGGTGTGGGTGAGTGCAGCCTCCCCACAGTTTTCGGGGCTCGGGATGGGGAGGGAAGAGATGCTACTGATCCACCCGAGGGCTTTGCAGCTCCGTAGTTCGTTCCCAGTGACAGACCCAGATCAAGAGGGAGGAGGAGTGGGGGGGGAGGTGGGGGGCTGCAACTGCAAATGTTATAAAGACAATGGCCGGAATTTTCTGGCCATTCATGCCAGCAGGATTCTGTGGTCCCGCTGCAGTGAACGGAGATTTGGCTGGGCACCCAATCCTCTGTCCTCGCTTGCAGCGGGGCGTGAATGGCCGGAAAATTCCAGCCGCTGCTTCCCTTTGGTAGAGAGTGTTAACTTGATGCTGCCGGCACTGTGATGTTTATATTTCCAGGGTCAATAATGACCTTGCAAGTGCCCTGCTGCACATTTCCTTCTGTACAAACAACAGCCGTGCATGCATGGCATTGCGAGCAATCGCAGCCTTTGGATTCCACTAATGCCATCTGCCTCCAGGCCTCAGAATGGCCTTGGTCACACATGGGCAAAGGAGCTGCTGAATTCCAGAGGTGAGGTGGACATTAAGGCAACAGTTGGCCAAATGTGTCATCAAAGAGCCTGAGCAAAATGGAAATCAGTGGGAAGCAGGGACAAAGCTCTCCACTGGCTGGAGTCACACCTAACAAGAGGAAGATGATTTTGATTGTTGGAGGTTAATCATCTCAATCCCAGGGCTTTGATGTAGCAAAGTAGTTCCTCATGGAAATTTTGACATTACACAAATGTGACATTTACTATGATGCTACGGACTTAATGGTTTGAGTTATAAGAAAAGGCTGGATAGACTGGGACTTTTTTCCCTGGAGCGTCGGAGATTTAGGGGTGATGATCAGCTAGATAGTCAACATCTTTTCCCAAAGGTAGGGGAGTCTAAAACTAGAGGGCATAGGTTGAAGGTGAGAGGAGAGAGATACCAAAGGGTCCAGAGGGGCAATATTTTCACTCAGAGGGTGGTTAGTGTCTGGAACAAGTTGCCAGAGCCAATAGTAGAGACGGGCACAATTTTATCTTTTAAAAAACATTTAGACAGTTACATGGGTAAGATGGGTATAGAGGGATATGGGCCAAACACGAGCAATTGGGTCTAGCTCAGTCGTTTAAAAACTTAAAATCAAAGGGCGGCATGGACAAGTTGGGCCAAAGGGCCTGTTTCTAGGCTGTAAACCTCTATCACTCTATGACATTAATTTTCCAGCAGCAGGGAGATTGTTCGTCAGCAGGTACGGCTGAGTATGCCTTTAAAAATCCAGTTGCTCCTCATTAGCAAGGTGGATCAGTGATGGTTATGGGGTAAAAGCAGAAGTTTTTGTCTGCTGGTGATTTGTAAAGGTTTCCATCTGCAAAGGTTGCAACAATGCACCCTGGGGAGCAGAAGGAATCACTGACGGCAGCTTCTGGATTCTGCATTTTCTGTGCAGATGCCAGAGGATGCTGTCAGTCATGCAGAGTAATGACGGTGAATGCTGTCAGTTTCACTGTAAATTTCAACCGCAAAATGTGTACACCAGTGTGTGTGTGTGATTTAAAGCTTGCATGCAGGCAGAAAGGATCTGCAATCCTCGAGTAAGATGAAATGCCAGTTTCTTGATAGCCCTAGTTGATTTGCGAATCGAGTAGAATTGTGCTCAATGGCATATCACTTGGACCCGGTGCCCAGAAGCAAGCGAATGCTGGGAGAAGGGACATGCCTCCCATGGCCTGAGGCTGGTAGAATTTTCTAATTTGGATGAACAGTGGATTTGAATTGAGATGTACTGGTTGAGAATTCTGTGTTGGAACGTTCTCTGTTTGCACCTCTTCATGTGTTCTTGTTAACATTTTGCATCTATGTGGATTCAGTGAATAGAAGTGATATTTAAAGACAAGCAGATTGTCTTGACTTTCGACCATTGGCCTTTCTGTTAAGATGAAATGCTGCTGACCTACCGAGAACAAGAAGGCCTTCAGCTCATCTCAGTTGGGTTTGGGACAGGAATGTCGATGTTGCCTGCGATGCCCTCAGGTTTGTGAAAAATTAACTTGAATTTCTGCTCCCTCGGTACTTCTCACTCGTGTGTGGAACAGCCAATTAGTTAAGGCATCTGGAGGACAATTCATACTTGTGGTGCTGAAATTCACCAAAGAGTTAAAAGTGGAGAGAGCCAACAGGAAAAGGTGGAGATAGAAGATCATCAAACTGATCACCATTTTGCATGTCTGAGTAAGGCACCAAGGAACCGAAATTGGTGTAGTGAAATTGAAAAATTGTTGAATATTGAAAGGTTGGATTTCTTCCACTGCACGGTGGTTGTCCGGGGCACAAGTGACTGCATTTTCTTCTGAGTTAAGTTCAGAAATGTTCAAGTGTTTTCTCTTCCCACTTGGATCAAGATGTGGGTGTAAAGTTTAAAAATACCTGGAGGCTAATGTCAAACTCTCGAATAGATGACTTCTAATTGACTTCAGATGAATGAGTTTTTTTTCAGCATGTAATCTTAGCTTTTGTATGCGCAGGAACATATAGGTTAGTCATCGCTAGTTTGTGACCATGTCACCGTGGGAATAGTTGTTTTGACCTTCACCTTGCAAGGTATTTATGCAGTGTGATTTTGGTCAAATGACAAATTGAGTTTGGTTCTTTGTACGGTTTATAAAATATGAGTCATCATACCAGTGATAGTTCAATCATGGGAAAATAGTCATAGCTTTGACCTCCCAGTGCTGTGTAGTTTACTAGTGCTATCAGATTGTTAGCTGCTGATTATCACTGATGTGATGCATTCATGTCTCATCCCTACTTATTAATCAATGTATTCATTCCAGCTTCATCACATTAACAGAGTCCACTGAGCTTGTAGATCTAAGTTCTGCTTGTTGCTCTTTTCCTGCTTAGTCACTTGGATGCCCGTAATTTTAAAAAGTCTCTATTTAGTAAAAGTTGACAGATGATGGAATTATACTGATGGAACGTCGAGCAAGAGCAGCCTTCAAACTTGCAGGCTCTCCGGACTTTCCTTCATTCAATTAACTTTCCTAAGGAAACAAAGTCCTGTGTGAAAAGTACAAATGATCAATTAATCCTCAGTAAGAAGTCTCACAACACCAGGTTAAAGTCCAACATGTTTATCTGGAATCACGAGCTTTCGGTGCGCCGCTCCTTCATTGGGTCTAACCCTTCCCGCACCTGATGAAGGGAGAAGTGCTCCGAAAGCTCGTGATTCGAGATAAACATGTTGGACTTTAACCTGGTGTTGTGAGACTTCTTACTGTGCTCACCCCAGTCCAACGCCAGCATCGCCACATCATGGTTAGCAGTTAATCCTCCACTGGGGCAATCAAATGTTTTCAGTTTTTTCCGCATTTCTCCCCCACCCACTTGTGAAGCGGTGTTGCTTGTTAAAATTTTGCTGCACACTGCAGCAGCACATTATTTTTCGTGTAATTCTCAAAACGTTATTAGTAGCATATGTGCTGTTTATAATGTCCTCAGTGCCTTCAGAAACTATGGCGTGAAACTAAAGGATAGATTTTCCCCTCCAGAATGGAGGTGGCATGGCAGAACCAATGACGGGGTGGCCTGCGTGCCTCTCTGGCACCCCCATTCCTGACTTCCCTGAGGATGGGAATGGTTGGAGGTGGGGGGGGAGTGGGGCAAGGGTCGGAAAGTGAAGTTGCCTGCCACGTGAATGCGGAATTTTGAGATCCTTGGGTTGCTTGTTAAGAGCTCTCCTGATGGGAAGCCATTTGGAGCTCACTGATTGTGATCAGCTGTATCCCAGCAGGAACAGATGCAGTGTTTATTTGATGGAAAAAGGTGCAAATTTGGCCAGAAATCTGCTGAGCAACAATGAAATTTTAGTAAGCAACCTTTTCCTCCCCATTCATTGCCACAGAAGGCTGTGGAGGCCAGGTCATTTGAGTATATTTAAGACAGAGATAGGCTCTTGATTGGTGAGAGAATCAAAGGTTAAAGGCAAAAGGTGGGAGAATGGGATGAGAAATTTATCAACCATGATTTAATGGTGGAGCAGACTCGATGGGCTAATTATGCTCCTATATCTTATGACCTATGATCCCAAGTACGTCGAAGGCAAAGCTTTTTTCACGTCATGCACAGACAGCAGCCACAGCAATGGTTACTGATTCATACCAGCATGTGGCCCACTTCCCTGGTACCCTATCACCATTCCATCCCCATCGGTGTTTACTTACATCTGGTTGGGTTGCTGAGAAATCTATGGGATCTGTTTCGTCACATTTGCTGTACATTGTACCATCAGGTGCATTTTAACACAGTATGCCTGTCAATTCACGTGTACCTGATATTAACCCCGAATGTTACAATATAAAGTAGATGTTGTCAATCGTTAATTCAGCCCCTCAAGCCTGCTCCATCATTCAATACGATCATGGCTGATCTCATCTTGACCTCATCTCCACTTTCCTGCCCGGTCTCCATAACCCTTCAACCCATTACTAATTAAAAATCTGTCTAGCTCCTTAAATTTACTCAATGTCCCGGCATCCAACAGAGTCACCACTGTTGTAAATCTGCTACTCCTTATCCTAAAGCTATGACCTCTTGTTCTAGATTGCCCACAAGAAGAAACATCCTGCATACGTCTACCCTGTCAATCCCCTTGAGCATCTTATGTGCCTCAATTAGATTGCCTTTAATTCTTTTAAACTCCAGAGAGTATAGGTCTAAACTGCTCAACCTCTCTTTATAAGACAAACCCCTCATCTCTAGAATTAATCTACTGAAGCTCCTCTCAGCAGCTGAAAGCACAGCTGCCAAAGCTGGAGCAATTTGCCTCTCTTTCTTCTTCTAAGACTTCATTAAAGTCTAAACTTTTGACTAAGCTTTTGGTCATCTACACGGATACAGTGGCCCTACCCCGCTCCCCAGTGAGTGCAGTCCCACCTATCTAGCTGGACGACAATAAAGAGGTATTGGAGTCAGTTGGTGTGGTCAACCTAGTCTAAGGCTGCAGACACATGAGAAGAAGGGAGAACAGTTTACTTTGTTACTTTTGCACTGGATATCATTTGTGACCTTGTCAAGAGCTGCTCTAGTGTTGTAGCAGGGTGGAAACTTGACTGGAATAATGGGTGGGCGATCTTAAGGCTCGTCCTGTTGGTCGATCGGCATGGCGAGTTGGTAAGCTCAGGTGACGGGTGAAAAATTGGGCTCGTGCATTGGTTTCTCGCCTCTTGAGATGTTACTGGCCCCGATCTGCCGGCAAAATTAGCCTCATGCCTGGGGCGGGGGGGTGGGGGCAATACCTGGGGGTCGATTGTGATGGGAGTGGGAGTGACAGATCCCCTAGTGTACTGGGAGAGTGGGGCACCTGCGCAATGGCGTCCTACAGCTCAGCAGCCGGCTTCCTGCCATCAATAGGCTCTGCCCACTCCCCCTGCTGGCAGGAATCACACTTTGCTTCATTTCTTTCTCTAAGTGCCTTACAAGTGCATCTGGCAGCTCGCCCAGAAAATGGGTGCGATTCTGTCCTGTTTGCACCCTTGTTCAACACTTAGAATTTTTGGTAAGATCGCCCCATGATCTTTGAACAAACACATTGCACCCTACTTGTACAGGCACATTTATATAGTTCATTATGTAAGGATTGAAAAGCCTTGTAGCTGAAAAGCTGGTTCAATCCACAATATTATATTTTATCAATTTAAATTAATTTTAAGTTCGATGCTTCAGTAATCACGAGGTAATTGAAGCTTTGAAACTTCAGACAGGATTGCAGTTTACTGGGGAGTGGATGGTATAACTGTAGGCGGCATGGTGGCACAATGGTTAGTACTGCTGTCTCACAGCGCCAGGGACCCGGGTTCGATTCCCAGCTTGGGTCACTGTCTCCCCGTGTGTGCGTGTGTTTCCTCCGGGTGCTGCGGTTTCCTCCCACAGACTGAAAGATGTGCTGGTTAGGTGCATTGACCCGAACGGGTGCCAGAGTGTGGCGACTAGTGGAATTTCACAGTAACTTCATTGCACTGTTAATGTAAGCCTTACTTTTGTGACTAATAATTAAACTTTTTTTTGAAAGGTTATGAGTTGAAGTTGTAGCTTTGCAGTTGATGATATAGATTCTATTCAGACTTAAATCTGAACGGGAATTAACAGAAGCTTCAAGAAATACAGACATGAGGTGGGATTTTATGGCCTCGCCCATCCTGAAACAGTAAAATCCTGCCCAAGGTCAATGGACCTTCCCGTTGTCCACCCTTCATCCGCTCCGATTCCCATGCAGGATGGGGTGGTAAAATTCTGGCGATGGTTGCAGAGCTGCTGTGAATATTACTTTCTTCACAGGAATCAGACGAATCAGGCAAGAAGGAGCGCCTTGTAAAGGTTGTAATTATGCCAAGTTGGTAATTCTTAAATTGTGCATGCTACATAGTTTTGGATGACAATAATGGATGCAAATTGATTTATCTTTGAAAAGCAATCTTGCAGATAATTCATTCTGATTTCATAGGTAAATAAGCTTTCTGAATACCAGTCTAACCCGTCCACATGTCGATAGAGCATTCGCAAATACAAACATAACAAACATTTGAAATATTATCTCTGAAGCTGAGTAAATCTTGGGACCGCGCCAATGAAGATAGAAGAAGTGTCTCCAAAGAATGGGTGAATTACAGGATAAATATATGCATCTTTGAATTGTGAATTTGGTGTAAAGTAATTTCTCTGAAGCATTTATCAAGCATAATGCATTGTTAATGTGGAACAGTTCTGTATCGAGGAAGTTCCCCTGGGAATAAAGCTCTAAACAGATTACTGAAGAGGCCTTTTATTCTACGAGATGCAATTTATTAAACTGACTTCAAGGTCTGATGTCACCAGTACCATAGGCACACAATTTGACAACTTCGAGGCAAACTTAGTCTTGTTTTATATGCTTCTTTTGGTGATTAGAAGGTTTGTACATGATACACAATTCAAATTTCTTCTTTTAATGTTTTTGTGAAACCTTTTGACGCTTTTTGCTCTAGCAGCACTATAATGGCTCGAGTGAGATCTGTCATTTGTTGTTGAATCATCAGACTGCTTTCCTGACATCCACAACTGAACAGATGAACAGAAATTTCCTGCCACTAAACATTGGAAAGATCAATGTTTTCGCTGCAAACCGTTCCCCCGATACCAACTTCATTTCCCTGGCAAAAGTCTGAGGCGCAACAAAATTGTTCACAACCTTAGTGTCATTCTGAACACACCTTCGTGCCATCATTACAGAAAAACACCTTTTTCTGCATCCATAATATCGCCCACCTTTGTCTCAACTCATCTGCTGTTGAAACCTCAACCTTATCTCCTGTTACCTCAAGACATATCTGCTGCAATAAACAGCAGGCCGACATTCCCCACTGTAGCTTCTGTAAAATTGAAGTCTTGCAATACTCAGCTGCCCGTGGCCTTACTCATGCCAGGTTAGGGTTAGGGTTAGTCACAAGTAGGCTTACATTAACACTGCAATGAAGATACTGTAAAAATCCCTTGGTCGCCACACTCTAGCACCTATTCGGGTACACCGTGGGAGAATTTAGCATGGCCAATGCACCTGACCAGCATGTCTTTCAGACTGTGGGAGGAAACCAGAGCACCCGGAGGAAACCCATGCAGACACGGGGAGAATGTGCAGACTCTGCACAGACAGTGACCCAAGTCGGGAATAGAACCTGGGTCCCTGGCGCTGTGAGGCAGCACTATGCCACCGTGCTGCGAGAACTGTATATTCCTCTATTTGCTCTCTTATGCCTCTTCCTGTGCATCACCATTGGTGAACATGACTTTAGACATCTAGGAAGTAAGCTCTGGAATTCCCTCCAAACTTCAGTGTTTCTACCTCATGCTGGCTTCCTTTAAGAGACTCTTTAAAATCCAAGTTTTCGACCATGCTTTTGTAAGCATCTTTTCAAGACCCTTTCACCATTGCCGTTACACAAATCCTCTGCTTTGAAATGTTTTCCCCCCGCTGTTCAGTAGATTCCTTTTACACATTAAAGTTTACACGATGCTGATGCTGCAACAGAAACAAAGGTCCATGGCACAACATTGACATCAATGAGGTAAGTTAGAACCATAGAACCATAGAAAATTACAGCTCAGAAACAGGCCTTTTGGCCCTTCTTGTCTGTGCCGAACCATTTTATGCCTAGTCCCACTGACCTGCACTTGGACCATATCCCTCCACACCCCTCTCATCCATGAACCCATCCAAGTTTTTCTTAAATGCTAAAAGTGACCCCGCATTTACCACTTTATCCGGCAGCTCATTCCACACTCCCACCACTCTCTGCGTGAAGAAGCCCTCCCCTAATATTCCCTTTAAACTTTTCTCCTTTCACCTTTAACCCATGCCCTCTGGTTTTTTTCTCCCCTCGCCTCAGCGGAAAAAGCCTGCTTGCATTCACTCTATCTATACCCATCAAAATCTTATACACCTCTATCAAATCTCCCCTCAATCTTCTACGCTCCAGGGAATAAAGTCCCAACCTATTCAATCTCTCTCTGTAACTCAGCTTCTTTTATAACATACTACCCATTGGTTACAGTTGCCAAGTGAATCATAGAGTCATAGAATCCCGATAGTGGAGAAGGAGGCCATTCAGCCCATCGAGTCTGCACCGATCACAATCTCGCCCAGGCCCTATCCCCATAATCCTACTTATTTACCCTACTAACCCCTGACACTAGGGTCAATTTAGCATGGCCAATCAACCTAACCCGCACACCTTTGGAGTGCATAAGAAAGTATTTTGTTCTGAGTGTAATTTGCACCGTGTAGTATATTACAGATGGCCATTTTCAATCTCATCAATGAAGACATCTTTCCATAGGAAGGCATCGGATTTTGCGAAACGACTTGATTTCTGCTGTAAGTGGGAGGTTGGGAATCTAACCTTTTCCAAAAAGGCTATTTATTTTACACTGTGTGATGATAAATATAAAATCCATGTCTATGATTCAAAGCAATTATATTTTGAATCACAGCAGCCCCTATTATATTAGATTGTATTGTATTTCTGCTTGGTGCTTCGATAATTGCACTATTTTTGAAGATATTCATTATCATCAAATTGTGTAACACAATGACAGATTGCTGAGCATGAGATATTGCAAGAAAAAAAATTATCAAAATTAACTAGCCACGAAATTAAATAGAAATTTGATGAACTGTGCTGAAATTTGCATACTGACTACTTCCAAGCTCAATAAAGGTTGGACCCATCTCTATTCAAATTTCCTGTATTCTTTGATTTGAGGAGCCTAGATGTAACCGTTATCAGTATAAACAGGCGAATACTTGATGGTTTCATGTGATAGTCCCATGTTTAGCATTAGACCAATTATTTTAAAACAGCAGCCTGAGAAATGTCATATTAATATATTAAATATTACACACAAAATTTGGAAGACGTAATTGCCAAGCTAACTGATTTGCAAAAGCTGAACCACATTGTTATCATTTAGTGAGGATTTTCCAATAGAAATTAATAAACAAAGAACAAATTGCAAGTCATGGGAGTTGGGTTTTAATTTTTGTAGCTTCACCACAGATACACTGGTGATTCTTTATGCTTCTGAACTAGAATCTTAACTCTAATTCTATCTGAACTGAATCTGATTTTAAATGTAAATTCTGAGAAACCCAGCAGATTTGAAATGTGTTTTTAGATCAACGGAAACCCTCCATCCCTTTTTAGTGGCATGGTGGTTAACACTGCTGCCTCACAGCGTCAGGGACCTGGGCTTGATTCCTGGCTTGGGTCACTGTCTGTGTGGAGTCTGCACGCTCTCCTTGTGTCTGCGTGGATTTCCTCTGGGTGCTCCGGTTTTCTCTCACATGCAAGATGTGCTGGTTAGGTGCATTGGCCATGCTAAATTCCCCCTCAGTGTACCCGAACAGGCGCCAGAGTATTGGCTGAGGTTATTCATGAAGGCCCCGCCTTCTTATCCTTGCCCCTCGCCTGAGGTGTGGTGTTCCTCAGATTAAGGTCACCACCAATCAGCTCTCTCCCTCAAAGGGGACAGCAGCCTATGGTCATCTGGCACTATTGCGATTTTACCTTTTACTAATTTGCAAATGTTTTGAGTCTTTGCCAGTTTACAATTCAAAGTGGTTAGCACTGCTGCCTGACAGCGGCTGGGACCCAGGCTCGATTCCCGGCTTGGGTCACTGTCTGTGTGGAGTCTGCATGTTCTCGCCGTGTCTGCGTGGGTTTCCCCCGGGTGCACCGGTTTCCTCCCACAGTCCAAAAGACGTGTTGATTAGGTGAATTGGCCATGCTAAATTATCCCTCGGTGTATCCGAACAGGTGTCAGAATGTGGCGACTGGGGGATTTTCACAGTAACTTAATTGCGGTGTTAATGTAAGCCAACTTGTGGCACTAATAAATAAAAATCAGTTATGATTCCTTTTGGCGAGTAAGGAGAGACATTTAATGAAGCTAAGGAAGGGATCCGTGAAACAGATGTCTCTCAAAGTCTGACAAGGAGGTAGCACCAGAAACATAGTAGATATAGTGTGTAAAAGGAGATAAATGTCATTTTTATTTAATGAACAAATCTGCATCTTTATTGGTGATACATCTAAAGAAATTACCTGATAGATACATTTGCTGAGAAGCGTTTACCTTGAATCAGCAATTCTATGTAGAAAATTTTGAATTTAATGCTTCAGGCACATTTTAGCTGGACTTGATCTTCTAAAGAAAATTCAGTGCATGCATTTGGCATATGTGACTTCAGAAAACCATTTTATTTTTGGCTTGAACTTGATGTTGGTTTTTTTATCGAACTGAGGGAATCTGCTTTGAATATGATGAGGAAACGTACACTGAAAAGCTGGAGTAAGATAAGTTGACATCAAAATCTTAATCCATCACAGGCTGATTTTCTGCAAGTGTGGTGCCAGATGATCACTGTCAGAAATTCTATTCATAAATTAGGGTGGAATGATCCAGGTCAAGGTAATGCCTTGATTTTAAAATTCTCATTCTTGTTTTCAAATCCCTCCATGGTCTTCCCCCGCCCTTTCTCTGTTAGCTCCTCCAACTACATCCCAAAATACTCGGAGATATCTGTGCTCCTCTAATTCTGGCCTCTTGTACATCGTTGATTTTAATTGCTCCATTATTGGTGACCGTACCTTCAGTTGCCGAGGCCCCAACCCTTGAATTCCCTCTCTACACCTCTTTGCCTCTCTACCTCGCTTTCCTCCTTGAAATCCAACTCTTTACCCAAGCTTTGGCAGGTCTGTCATATGAGGAGAAACTAAGTCAATTAGGATTATATTCACTGGAGTTTAGAAGAGTGAGAGGGGAATTCATAAAAATTTACAAAATTCTAACAGGGTTAGAAAGCGTAGATTCAGGAAGAATGTTCCCAGTGGTGGGGGGAATCCAGAACTAGGGGATCATAGTTTGAGGATAAGGGGTAAACCTTTTAGAACTGAGGGGAGGAGAAATTTCTTCACCTCCAGAGGGTGGTGAATGTGTGGCCAGAAGTTGAGGCCAAAACATTGTCTGATTTCAAGAAGAAATGAGATAGAGCTCTTGGGACTAAAAGGATCAAGGGATATGGGAAGAAGGAAGAGATCAGGATATTGAATTTGATGATAAGCCATGATCAACATGAATGGTGGAGCAGGCTCGAAGGGCCGAATGGCGGACTCCTGCTTCTAGTTTCTATGTAATCTCGCAGGTGCAAACTGCGTTATGGGCGGCGACTCTCGCGAGAGGGCCATAACACTGGTTTGCAGTTGGGAAAACACACTTAAATAAAATGTTAGAGTGTTGTGTATTTATGATGTCTCGAATGAAAATTCAACTCCCAACCAATGACAAAACCTAGGCCGTCTCAGGACTAAGTGTTCACGCCAGTGGGAAGGCCTGAGTGTTTCCCCCGGGCCCTGATCCCCTTCCTCTCCCCAATTTCAGGGCCTGAGCTCTGATGGCTGGCCCCAGCCTCCGATCGCCGGCCCCACCATCACCCCCACCCGCCCAATGCAGAATTTCTCCCCTCCCCCTCCCCCCCCCCTCCGCCTTCCGCCACCATCTGGCCCTGATCCCCTGTGAGGCCCCGCCCTGTTCCAGTGTGCCAAGCTGCCTCTGCCCAGGGCAGTTAGGAAGGCAAATACAATGTTAGCATTCATATTGAGAGGGCTAGAATACAAGAACAGGGATTTACGTCTGAGGCTGTATAAGGCTCTGGTCAGACCACATTTGGAGTATTGTGAGCAGCTTTTGGGCCCCATATCTAAGGAAGGATGTACTGGCCTTGGAAAGGATCCAGAGGAGGTTCACAAGAATGACCCTTGAAATGAAGAGCTTGTCGTATGAGGAACAGTTGAGGATTCTGGGTCTGTACTCGTTGGGGTTTATCTTATTGAAACTTACTGGATACTGCGAGGCCTGGCTGGAGTGGACGTGAAGAGGTTGTTTCCAGTAGTAAGACAAACTAGAACCAGAGGGCGCAACCTCAGGCTAAAGGGAAGATCCTTTAAAACAGAGATGAGGAGGAATTTCTTCAGCTAGTGTGGTGAGTCTGTAGAACTCTTTGCCACAGAAGGCTGTGGAGGCCAGGTCATTGAGTGTCTTTAAGACAGAGATAGATAGGTTCTTGATTAATAAGGGTATCAGGGGTTATGGGGAAAAGGCAGGAGAATGGGGATGAGAAAAATATCAGCCATGATTGAATGGCGGAGCAGACTCGATGGGCCGAATGGACTAATTCTGCTCCTATGTCTTATGGTCTTATGGCACTGCACCCCCCCCCCCCTGAAGTCCTGGGGGGCCTCAATGGCCTCCGATCCCACCAGTGAGACCATCATGTCAGTCCCGATTGCTGGGGACCATCTGTGACCCCCCGCTCGTGTGGATCTCCACCCGTGAGGTTGGAAACATTAGTGAGCCCAGACAATTGCGTCCCAGGTGCAAATGACATAAATATTTAAATCAGCCTTATGCCATTCTACAACACGTCATAAAGGGCGGCATGGTGGCAGAGTGGTTAGCACTGTTGCCTCACAGCACAGTAAGAAGTCTCACAACATCAGGTTAAAGTCCAACAGGTTTATTTGGTAGCAAAATCCACTAGCTTTCGGAGCGCTTGCTGCTTGCAGGTGAGTGGGAGTTCTGTTCACAAACAGGGCATATAAAGAAACAAACTCAATTCACAAATAATGGTTGGAATGCAAGTCTTTACAGGTAATCAAGTCTCAAAGGTACAGACAATGTGAGTGGAGAGAGAGTTAAGCACAGGTTAAAGAGATGTGTATTGTCTCCAGACAGGACAGTTAGTGAGATTTTGAAAGCCCAGGCAAGTCATGGGGGTTACAGATAGTGTGACGTGAACCAAAGATCCCGGTTGAGGCCGTCCTCATGTGCGGAACTTGGCTATCAGTCTCTGCTCAGCGACTCTGCGCTGTCGTGTGTTGTGAAGGCTGCCTTGGAGAACGCTTACCCGAAGATCAGAGGCCGAATGCCTGTGCAGTCTCTCCACTCCACTCACATTGTCTGTACGTTTGAGACTTGATTTGGGCTTCCTCTGGGTGCTCCAGTTTCCTCCCACAGTCTGAAAGACGTGCTAGTTAGCTGCATTGGCCATGCTAAATTCTCCCTCTGTGTACCCGAACAGGCACCGCAGTGTGGTGGCTAGGGGATTTTCACAGTAACTTCATTGTAGTGTTAATATAAGCCTGCTTGTGACAGTAATAAATAATCTTTAAATAAACTTTATCTGATCTTATTGAATGGTGGAGCTTGCTCGAAGGGCCAAGTGGCCTAGCCTCATAATTTGTGTTGTTTTGATGGGGAGTTTTCATAATCTGATGCGACAAATTGCTGATGGAAGAAATTTTATCTTTTTGTTGCACACCGTGATGATGAATGTACTCATTTTCATAGAAACTAGGAGCAGGAGTTGGCCGTCCGGCCCTTCGATCCTGCTCCACCATTCATGATGTTCATGGCTGACCATCCGACTCAACAGGCCTGATCCTGCCTTCCCCCCCATATCCTTTGACCCTCTTCGCCGCAAGTGCTACATATCTAATAGCTTAAAATGTTCCAGCCTTAACTGCTTTCTGTGGTAACGAATTCCACAGGCTGACCATCCTCTGGGTGAAGAAATATCCCCTCACCTCAGTTCTAAAAGGTTTACCCCGTATCCTTAGACTATGACCCCTGTTTTTGGGCACCCCCATCATCGGGAATATCCTTCCTGCAGCTACCCTGTCTCGTCCTGTTAGAATTTTATAGGTTCCTATGAGATCCTCCTTCATTCTTCTGAATTCCAGCGAATATAATCCTAACGACTCAACCCCTCCTCGTACGTCTGTCCTGCCATTCCAGGAATCAGTCATACTTTACATTTTATATCATGCCTTTCGTACCTAAAAGCAAGTGGTGGGGAAGGCCCAAAAGGTTGATCATTGGTGGAAAAAAGAATGAATCGTGGACAGTTATAAATGGGAGCAGAATTTATGTGCTAAATTCCTTCAATATTCTTCGAATTGGACACAACGAGGTTTTCTTTGTTCCAAAACATGTGAAAGTGTTTCACAACACAGAGTTTAAATTCATTTGGTTGCCGCTGGAATGATGGCTAACAGCTGGTCGATTTGAAAAACCTTCTATTTCATCTTTAAATTTGACAAGTGTGAGAGTTTGAGCTTTCCTCTCCCGACCTCCCCTTCCCTAACAACAACCCCCCCTCTCTCCCCACCCACCCCCAACAAACGGGTTGTTTAATCTTGTTCCATCAGGGTGGCTGTTGATTATTCAGTTGACTTGACTTCTTGTCATGCAAATTGTGGCATCTTTCTTGGTGACTGCACAGGCTAAGATTAGAGGTGAAAAGCAAGTCCCACTGACCAGCTGCTGTGTTTTTTTGTGTGTGTGTGTTTGCCTCTCTAGTTTTTATCACACCCCCCTGCGCCCCCCCCCCCCCCCCCCCAACCCTCCCTCCCCTCTCCCGGCCTTCTCTCTTTTTTTGGCTGATAATATTCTCATAATGCCGTCCCAAGGGCGACGAAGCAGTGAGCTGAATAGTACCATATCAGAACGGGCTGTACGCAGCTGCTAGGTTGTGTAATGTGAGGGCAGGTGGTATACCTTGGGGAATGTTTTTGTCTTGGCTGCTGGTTCCTGCTGTTACTATCTCCTTGCAGACTGTATGGAAGCGGGGGTGGGGGAAAGGGCGGAAAAACCTCATATTCTCGTTACAGTCAGCAGAGAAAATGCTTTGTGCGATACTACTTTAAAAAAAAATTAAACAGACACCTCTCGCCACTCACCTGCCTTGGAAAAGCAGCCAGCATAATCAGGGACCCCGCCTGCCCCGGACATTCTCTCTTCCACCTTCTTCCGTCGGGAAAAAGACACAAAAGTCTCAGATTATGTACCAACCCACTCGTAGATCAGCATCTTCCCTGCTGCCATCAGACTTTTGAATGGACCTACTTTATATTAAGTTGATCTTTCTCTGCACCCTAGCTATGCCTGTAACACTACATTCTGCACTCTCTCTTTTCCTCATCTATATACGGTATGCTTTGTCACAAGAAACCTTCTATTTCATCTTTAAATTTGACAAGTGTGAGAGTTTGAGCTTTCCTCTCCCGACCTCCCCTTCCCTAACAACAACCCCCCCTCTCTCCCCACCCACCCCCAACAAACGCGTTGTTTAATCTTGAGAGTTTGAGCTGTTGGAAAGAAGATACAAAAGTCGGTGAGAACATGTACCAACCGACCCAAGAACAGCATCTTCTCTGCTGCCATCAGACTTTTGAATTGGTCCTGTCACATATTAAGCTGATCCTTCTCTGTACCCTTGCTTTGACTGTAACACTATATTTTGCACCCTATCCTGTCCTTCTCCCCTATGTACTCTATGAATGGTATGCTTTGGCTGTAGCAGCTTGCAAGGAAACAGTACTTTTCAATGTATCCCAATACATTTGGCAACAATAAATCAATTCAGTTCGGTTCAATTTTTTTTTTAGACTGTCACTGCTAATGGTGGTGACCTGATTAGTTATTGTTTTGGTTCTTGGGGGTCTTTCCAGCTGCTGGATTGATTTCCACTGGTGGGTTTTATAAGGCATGGCCAAGGCCTTTGCAGAAGAGTTTTGTTGTGTAGCCTGCAGCAAGGCTCTTTCACCAACATAATTTCCACCCTATTGCCTTTCTCCCTTTTAAACCTCGTGAGCTGATCAGTTTGGTTGTTCTTCATGTGCAAGCTTAAATGGTGCATTGCAGGCCCTTCAGCATTGCTGCTGTCGTCAATTTGTCACATGCTTATACTTATCAGCAGAAGCTACTGGATTGTCAAATCTACTCTCAAGCTTCCCCCTTAGAATCCCTACACTACAGAAGGAGGCCATTCAGCCCATCGAGCTTGCACCGACAACAATCCCATCCCTGTAACACCATGTACCCCCTGACACTAAGGGGCCAATCCACCTTACTCGCAGATCTTTGGACTGCGAGAGGAAACCGGAGCACCAGGAGGAAACCGACGCAGACACGGGGAGAATGTGCAGACTCCACACAGACAGTCATCCAAGACCCTGTATTGAATCCGGGTCCCTGGTGCTGTGAAGCAGCAGTGCTAACCACAGTGCCACCCTTACCCAGACCCTGCATCCTTTTGTGTCTTCTCCGAACTGAAAATGAGACCAGCTCATTTTCCCCACTGCTTCCTAGCCCCAAGATCTGTTAATAGTACTGCCTGCCGCAGCTTCAGCACAGACTGTGTATTAAATCAGGAACGTGCATCGCTCAATACTGTACCAAGAAGTCCACTTACTTACCCACTGAGTAATCCAAGATGTTAGTGAGTTAATACGATTTGTTTTTTTAAAAAACGAATTGTTGGACTATTTCAATTCACTGTGGTTGCTGAATAGTTTGCTGATAGTCTACCAGCTGGAACAGTGACGGAGAACAACTGGGAAAAAAATAAATTGACCTGAATCTAAAATAGATTTTTTTTTTACAGCTTTTCAATTTTGAACACTTGACTGCATAGCTTTTCCTTTTCTCATTTTGTGAGTTTTACACAGCATCAGTTGGCCAATCATTGCACCATCTCCATTTGTGGACGATTCAGTGGAAACTGTTGAAGCTTAAAAATAGCCAAGAAATTGGAACTGAGTCCTCCCAACCTCATTTATCCTGCAAAACAGATAGAAGCAGAAACATGAGTAATTGGATGATCTTTTGCGTAATACAGTGAACTTTATTTTTTGATCTGTAAAAATAGATGCTAGAATCAAAGTGAGCATTTAATCTTTTGAGCTCACTATTGGAAGATGCAGTGAACTTCATAATTTGTCGGCGGTTGGTCGTGCTCTTGCCTCTGAGTCTGAGGCCGTGTTTTCAAGTCCATCCACCAAGACGTAAACATAAAAATCAAGGCTGACTCCATCTCTCTCCCTAGCAACAGTCTGAGTTCAAACCAGTCTGTTTCCAAACTTGGTGTAACATTTGATCCTGAGATGAGTTTTTATTGGCACTTTCATATCATCGCAAAGACTGTCCCTTTCCACCATCTCTAACATTGCTTTACTTATCCCCTGTTTCAATTCATGTGCAGCTGAAACCCTAACCCATGCCTTCATTACCTCTAGACCAGATGGTTTGAATAGACCCCTGGCTGGTTTCCCGGATCCTCCCCTCCCCTCCCTGAACTTCAGATCATCCAAATCTCTGCTGGCAATGTCTTAGCTTGCAGCAAGTCCTATATTCCTCCCTTAGCCATGTGCTTGTTGATCTACCTTGGCTTCCGCTTAAGCAACATCTTTGTTTTAAAAATCTCAATATTTCATTCAAATCCCTTCATAGCTTCACCCTCCCCGTCTCTGTAATCTTCTTCAATGCCACAGGCCTCCTGGGTACCTGCGCTCCTCTAATTCTGACCTCTTATGCATTCCCAATTATAATTGCTCCACCATGGGTAGCCATGCCTTGAGTGGTCCAGGCCCCAAGCTCTGGAATTCTCTATCTGCACCGCTCCACCTCTCTGCGTCACTTTCCTCCTTTAAGGCACCTCCTCGAAAACTACCTCTTTTTCCCAAGCTTTTGGTCATTTGACCTAACATCTCCTTATATGGCTCAGTGTCATGGTTTATTTATTACACCTCTGTGAAGTGATTTGGACTTTTTGCTATACTATAGGTGCTTTAATTTGTTATTATTGCTGTTGCTAACATTCCAGTCCAGTACTGGCATCCATCCACAAACATTCACTCCCTCCACCACCGATGCACAGTTGCAGCAGTGTGTACCACCTACAAGATATCCTGTAAGGCCTCACCAAGGCTCATTAGACAGCATGTTCCAAACCCACAGCAGCTACCCTCTAGAGGGACAAGGGCAGCAGACACATGGGAACACCACCACCCAGAAGTTCCCCTCTAAGCCACACACCATACTCATCTGGAAATATATTGCCATTCCTTCATTGTTGCTGGGTCAAAATCCTGGAACTCCCTCCCTAGCAGCACGGTGTGTGTGCCTGCACTACATGGATTGCAGTGGTTCAAGTGGGCAGTTCACCACCACCTTCTTGAGGGCAACTAATGATGGGCAATAAATGCTGGCCTAGCCAGACATGCCCACATGTCTTGAAAGGCGGCACAGTGGTTAGCACTGTAGCCTCACAGCGTCAGGAACCTGGGTTCAATTTCAGCCTTGGATGACTGTCGGTATTGAGTTTGCACGTTCACCCCATGTCTGCATGGCTTTCCTCCAGGTGCTCCAGTTTCCTTCTACAGTCAGAAAGACGTGCTGGTTAGGTTAATTGGCCATGCTAAATTCTCCCTCAGTGTACCCGAACAGGCGCTGGAATGTGGTGACTAGGGAATTTTTACGGTAGTTTAATTGCAGTGTTGCCTGCTTGTGACAATAATAAATAAACTTTGTAAGAATATGCAAAAAAGTACTGAGGGAATGCTGCACAGTTGGGGGTGACGTCTTTCGGATGAAATATTAGCCAAGGCCCTGTTGGTCCTCTTGGATAGACGTAATGGCATTATGTTGAAGAAGACCAGTGGAGTTATCCTTGGTGTCGGCCAATATTTATCTCTGAAACAGCATCATAAAAATCTGGTCATTTTCACATTGCTGTTTGTGGTTTGCTGTGGGCAAAATGGCGGCTGCATTTCTTACAACAGTAATCATAATTCAAAAGTACTACTTGGTGTAAAGTGCTTTTGAGGCCTCCGGTGTTGTGAAAGGCACTATGTAAATGCACGTTTTTCTTTCTAAGCTTTTTCAATCTGTAAGTAGAAGATATGTTTGCCGCAACCTGGCAACAGAACCAAGATGCTTGCATTATTTATGCAACTTTTACATCAAATTGTCAGATTTCCAATATAGGACAGGCAGACAGACTAATGGGTCATGCATTCATTAAAAAACTGGAAACAACAATATTTCACTTTAATTATTCCCCTGTAATTTTTGTTTGAATGGGGTTTGAAGTCCATCAGGGTTTAATCATGCCTCATGTGGGTGGCTGTGTTGACCACTTTACATAATCTCATTTTCAAACTAAATGCATTGATCAAATCCAGTTCATTACACTTCAAAAGAATTGACTGTTCATGTTTCAGTGCATGTTTATTGGCTTCCTTTGCTTTAAGATTCCCTGATCTTACATAGTCTGACCTTTTAGAATGATTTATTATGACACCACATCCTCTGTCCTCTTAGAATGTTGAATAACCTGTATCTTAGCTACAACACTGATGATGCTATGAAATGATGGTGATGTGACATGTTACAGCAACTTGGAACAATTAGTTTGGGTTTGGATGCTTTTTCAGCCAGTAAGTAGTCAAACAGCTGAGAGGGGTAATAACTTGAACTGCTGGATAGAAAGCGATGATGGCGCCAATGTACATTACAATGCCCTGTATTGCATCAGATTGTGGGGCATTGTGTTAACTTCTCATGATGTTGGGGCCAGTGGAGATTACTGAACAGCCAAGTTCCTTGCTTAAAATGACCACTTAGGCAAAATAGTCTAAGTCCCCTCTCATGGGCTTGCACCTTCTACTATTCATTTCTTAGCTATACAGATATGTACAGGAGCCTTCTCATACCTACAGCTTCTTAGAGAGAGAAATGATGTGGAGTTGCTGGCGTTGGACTGGGGTAGGCACAGTAAGTAGTCTCATAACACCAGGTTAAAGTCCAACAGGTTTATTTGGTAGCACGAGCTTTCGGAGCATTGCCCCTCACCTGATGAAGGGGCAACGCTCCAAAAGCTCATGCTACCAAATAAACCGGTTGGACTTTAACCTGGTGTTGTGAGACTACTTACTAGAGAGAGAGAAAGGGGGATCCTTTCTGCATAATGGGGTGCTGCCAGGTGACCAGGGGGAATGGAGAGAAAAGTGACCAGGCCACTTCAAGTTTTTCAGAGCTGAAAGGCAGGACTGAAGATGTTGATCACAGGACTGCCTGAAATCACCATGCCAGGAGTGATCTTCAGGTCTGCCAGGGTTATAAGGGGCAGTCGAGCCATGGGGAGAGTAGCGAGGTCAACACCTTGCCCCCAAACTGAACCCACCCAACCTCTAGGACTCTTGAGCCTGGGGAGGGGGTTGAAGAGGGGGGGGGGGTTCTGAGGAGGCTGGGGGTTGGGGAGTCTGATGGGGAGCGGCTATGAGTGGATGCTTGAAGGGGTTGGAAGATGAGTAGTGGTCTGAGGGGGGTGGCCTGAGAGGGGAGGTCATGTCACCCTCATGCCTTCGTGGTGTAGGGGAGGAGGTGACCTGCTGTCTGGGTGGTGGGGAATGGCAGGTGGAGGATGCTGACGGGTTGGTTGTGTTCCCCTGGTCGGGGGGGGGGGGGGGGGGGGGGGGGTGGGGGGCACCAGTCTATTATTTTGGGGGAGGGGGACTTGCCTCTGACCGTGAAGATCGGGCCACCGATCTCCGAACAGTTAGGCTGGCCGGCGGGATTCTCATAATGGGCTCATTTGCATCTTACAGGCCCCCACCTGATGGACACTGTCAGTGCCAGCAGGAAAGACTTATTTTCTTACTGATGTGGGCACTTTGGCCCGATTCAGATGAATGGTGGCCTACATCCTAGGCAGCATTTCCTTCGTAGTCATGATGTGGAAATGCCAGCGTTGGATTGGGGTAAATACAGTAAGGAGTCTAACAACACCAGGTTAAAGTCCAACAGGTTTATTTGGTAGCAAACGCCACTAGCTTTCGGAGCGGTACTTCAGCGGTCACGGGCATTCATCCTCTGATCTTCGGGTAAGCGTTCTCCAAGGCAGCCTTCACGACACACGACAGCGCAGAGTCGCTGAGCAGAAACTGATAGCTAAGTTCCGCACACATGAGGACGGCCTAAACCGGGATGTTGGGTTTATGTCACACTATCAGTTTGCCTGCTGGACTTGCAGAATCTCACTGGCTGTCCTGTCTGGAGACAATACACATCTCTTTAACCTGTGCTTAATGCTCCCTCCACTCACATTGTCTGTATCTTTAAGACCTGGTTGGCTGTAGAGATTTGCATTCTAACCCGTATTCTGTAACTTGATTTTGTGTCTCTGTGCCCTGTTTGAGAGCAGATAGCCACTCCATCTGACGAAGGAGCAGCACTCCGAAAGCTAGTGGTGTTTGCTACCAAATAAACCTGTTGGACTTTAACCTGGTGTTGTTAGACTCCTTACAGCATTTCCTTCTCCAGGGTAATACCTCGGCTGTTGATAACACTAAAATTCATGCAGTTTGAGTGGGATAGATTCGGGAGATTCATGCCGGTAAGGGGTGGGTGGGGCCTAATCTCGCCCGAGAAGCTGGCAGCATAGTACTGAGCGGGCCACTGCGCATGCGCTGATTTGTCAGTGGGGAGATTGGCGCATGCGCACTTGTGCCCTCCATCACTGGCCTCCTGATCGCCAGCTTCCGCAATTGCTTCCCCGGCGCCCCCTCTTGATTGCTGGCTTCTCCAACCCCACCTGCCGAGCGCCCCCCTCTTCGATTGCTGGCCTTTGTGACCTGAACTCACTAATGATATGGAAATGTCGATTTCCATGTGCTACATCGCACCCCATGTATCCACATATATGTATGTGACCTTGTCATCACAGTCTATTTTTGACTTGATTTGATTTATTATTGTCATATGTATTGGTATACAGTGAAAAGTATTGTTTCTTGCGTGCTATACAGACAAAACATACTATTCATAGACTACATAGGGGAGAAGGAAAGGATAGGGTGCAGGATGTAGTGTTGCAGTTACAGGTAGGCTGAAGAGAAAGACTTGATTTGATTTATTATTGTCACTTGTATTAGGATACAGTGAAAAGTATTGTTCCTTGCGTGCTATACAGACAAAGCATACCATTCATAGAGAAGAAAAGGAGTGTAGAATGTAGTGTTACAGCCATAGCTCGAGTGTAGAGAAAGAAAAACGTAATGCGAGGTAGGTCCATTCAAAAGTCTGATGGCAGCAGGGAAGAAGCTGTTCTTGAGTCGGTTGGTACGTGACCTCAGACACTTGTAACTTTTTCCTGATGGAAGAAGGTGGGAGAGAGAATGTCCGGGGTGCGTGGGGTCCTTGATTATGCTGATTTGATTTTGATTTGATTTGATTTATTATTGTCACATGTATTAGTATACAGTGAAAAGTATTGTTTCCTGTTTGCCTTGGACTTCAAGTTTCAGAGGAAGAGGATTACTTAATGTGACTGGAGAGTTTAATCCCGACTCAATAATCCAAGGATGTTATTTTGAGAATGATAGACTTTTGTCCTGCAGGTGTGTCTGTTTGTGTGGTTTATTCATGCCGTCTTTTTGGACTTTGACCTCATGTTTTTCTTGACCAGTATTTTTGATGAACAGTGATGCACTTTGAGCTGGATTGTGCCTTTATCTGCCTGGCAGGTAAATAATTGTGATAAACCCAGGGCATACATTGTTTAAAGGTCCAGCTGTCACCAGTAACTTATTTCCCCTCAAGTTTGTTTGCTGTGGAAAAACAGTCAAATCTCCTGAAATATGACACTAACACAACATCAGACCTCATTTTAGATTTAAGTTAGGAACTGAATTAAAAGGTGGGCAAATAATCATCTAATTAATATATATTTCTGTGGAAATTCTTCGCAGGAGGAAACAAAAATGCCAACATCCATCAACATCCTCATGACACTGGTGCGTATGGTTTACAGAAAGGAAGAAGCCATAATGATTTTTCCCAGAGTTCATTGAATACTTTGATTTCTGCATCGCTCAATCATTTGTCAAAACCTACGTGGCTGTATCTCGAATATGAAGAGAAATTAAGCCTCCCCACTGAATCCCTGGGTGTCTGTTCTGTATCCCACAGCCACTGTGTGAAGTTGTTCAATATAAACAGTTTATCTTCACTCTTCTAGGCTTGAGTGTAGTTATGTTAAACAATTTCATAGAATCCTTACAGTGCAGAAGGAGACCATTCGGCCCATCGGGTCTGCACGGACCACAATCCCACCCAGCTAATCCCCTGACACTAGGATCAATTTAGCATGGCCAATCAACCCAACCTGCACATCTTTGGGCTGTGGGAGGAAACCGGAGCACCTGGAGGAAACCTACGCAGTCATGGGGAGAACGTGCAAATTCCACACACAATAACCCAAGCCCAGAATTGAACGTGGGTCCCTGGCACTGTGAGGTAGCAGTTCTAAGCACTGTGCCAGCATGCCACCCCTCCCTCCCTTATAAAGACAGGCTGTGGCTCCTTCCTTGCTGGAGCGCCTCCTCTATCGTCAGAATCCTTTGCACCATCCTTAATCTGATGGCGAGTGTGCTCTATGAACACCAATTGATCAACCAAGATAAAAATTAAGTTAGGGTGATGGTTCCCGATGACATTGCTGGTCTGGGACCAACGTTTGATCCTGGCGTCAGTACCCCTAACCTAACTTGCACAATCCTGCCCCATGAGTTAATTGGATTTTGGAGTAATTTAGTTTTAGTTTATGATGCTTTTAAAAAATTATTAAATGGGATGAGAGTGTCCGTGACAGGCCAGCATTTGCTGTTCATCCCTAATTGCCCTTGAGAGAAGGGGTTGGTGTGCCGCTTTCTTGGTGAATAATGGCTCCCAACCCATTTATTTTTCTCAGTTGCACCAGGGCATTTAAACAGTTATAGTTTTGATTTGTTGGGTTTTTTATCCAGAGGGACATTTATACCAATCAGAACATTTTTCCTACCATGTGATGTGATCGAGATGTTCTAAATGAAGGACTTGGATTGATGGAAATTAAGAGAGACTTCAATACAGCGCTTTTAACTACCTTGGGTATTTGAACATACTCTGCTCAATATTTTGCAACCTATTTATATATCTTGTATGGAAAGATCTGTTCACTGCTAAATCACAACATTAATGGTAAATGAAAGACTATGCTGTATAATAATATGTACAGGATTTTTATGAACTACGTTATGAGACTTTTAAACTTTTTGTATGGTACTATGTACAGTCTATAGGTTTTGGTACCAAGAAAATATGAACTGGAAGATGGCCCTTTGTTAGTTTCTTCTGATTCTGCAATTTTCTTATGAAAGTTGGGTGGAAATGCCAGTACAAACTTCATCTTTGCAAAGTGCGCATTGCTTTTATGCAAATATAATTAGCTGTCATAGAATCCCGACAGTCTGCATTGACTCTCCAACAGAGCTTTTTACCCATCCCTGGCCCTATCCCTACAACCCCAATGTATTTACCCTGCCAATCCACCTAACCTGCATATCTTTGGACGGTGGGAAGAGACTGGAGCACCCGGAGGAAATGCACACAGACACAGGGAGAACGTGCAAACTCCACACAGTCACCCAAGGCTGGGATCGAATCTGGGTCTCTGGCGCTATGAGGCAGCAGTGCTAACCACTGTGCCACCCTGTCCAGGACCCAAAGTCTAGAATTCCCTCTCTAAATCTCTCTGCCTCCCCAACTCTCTCTCCTGTTTCAGAAGATGTTCCTTGAAACATGTGTAATCTTTGTTTCTGCATCTGTATTGTTTGAGCTTTCAGTTCAGGCACCTTTTCAATTCTGACTTAATTCATCTGTTGTGACCAGGTATATTATGTAACCGAGGGGCTTTTGATTCTGAACAATTTAATTTTGATTCTGAACATTTAGTTCTAAGCAATGCTGTGTTTCAGCATTGTTTAAAAAGTTAGAGTTTATTTATTAATATCACAAGTAGGCTTTACATTAACACTGCAATGAAGTTACTGTAAAAATCTCCTAGTCGCCACACTCCAGCGCCTGTTCGGGTACTCTGAGGGAGAATTTAGCATGGCTAATGCACCTAATCAGCACATCTTTCGGATTGTGGGAGGAAACCGGAGCACATGGAGGAAACCCACTCAGACACGGGGAGAACGTGCAGACTCCACATAGACAGTGACCCAAGGTGGGAATCGAACCCAGGTCCCTGGCTTTGTGAGGCAGCAGTGCTAACCATTGTGCCACCCCCACTATGTTATATAGTACCAAGTATAGGGTTTTTTTTTGAGTTACACTTTGAGACTGCCTGAAGGCTTTGTTTACTTTTTATGGTGGACTATGTACAGTCTGTAGATTCCTATACTGAAATATATGAAACGTAAGCTAGTCTTTTTTGATGTCTTATGATTCTGCTCTCGGAATCAAGTCAGTGAGATCTTTATCTTGCAAAATGCACACAGAAATAAAATTAGCTGTCTGCACCCCAAGCTCTAGAATTCCCTTCTTCAACCTCTCTGCCTCCAACCTCTCTCTCCTTTTTGAAGATGTTCCTTAAAAAGTAGCTGTGTGTCCCATAATCTCTTCCTTGGGGTCTGCGCCATATCTTGTTTGATAGCACTCCAGTGAAGCATCTGAGGATGTGTTACTGCATTAAAGGCATTCCTTAAGTGCAAGTTCATAGAATCATAGAAGCCCTACAGTGCAGAAGGAGGCCATTCGGTCCATCGAGCCTACACCAACTACAATCCCACCCAGGCCCTATCCCCGTAACCTCTCGTATTTACCCTGCTAATCCCCCCGACACTAATGGCCAATCAACCTAATCGGCACATCTTTGGATTGTGGGAGGATACCGGAGCACCCGGAGGAAACCCACGCAGACATGGGGAGAACGTGCAGACTCCACGCAGGCAGTCACCCGAGGCCGGAATCGAATCCAGGTCCCTGGCGCTGTGAGGTAGCAATGCTGTACCACCGTGCCGCCTGTTTAAACTTAATCCAAATTCCATCATCTGTTGTCGTGGGATTCGAACCGGGTCCCCATGAGATTATCCTTTGGCCGGAATTTTACCACCCCACCTGCCACGGGAATTGGAGCGGGCGAGGGGCAAACAATGGAAAGATCCATTAACCTCGGGCCGGATTTTACGGTTTCAGGATGAGTGAGGCTGTGAAATCCCCCCTAGGGTCTCTGGATCACCAATCCAGTGACTCAAGTTGTTCTTGTTTCTTTACCGAGCCCAGTTACAGCTGAAAATTAACACTGGATTTCTCGGCTGTGTCAAACATAGATAGAAACATAGAAGATAAGAGCAGGAGGAGGCCATTTGGCCCTTCGAGCGTGCTCTGCCATTCATTATGATCATAGCTGATCGCACAACTCAATAGTCTAATCCTGCTTTTTCCCCATAACCTTTGATCCCATTCACCCCAATTGCTATATCCGGCCGCCTCTTGAATACATTCAATGTTTTGGCATCAACTACTTCCTGTAGTAATGAATTTCACAGGCTCACCACTCTTTGGGTGAAGAAATGTCTCCTCACCTCTGTCCTAAATGGTCAGCCCCGAATCCTCAGATTGTGACCCCTGGTTCTGGACTCCTGATGTGGAGATGCCGGCGTTGGACTGGGGTAAACACAGTAAGAAGTTTAACAACACCAGGTTTAAGTCCAACAGGTTTATTTGGTAGCACCAAATCTCGATCATCTGGATTATCTGGACTCCCCACCATCGGGAACATCCTCTCTGCATCTACCCTGTCTAGTCCTGTTAGAATTTTATAAATCTCTATGAAATCACCCTTCATTCGTCTGAACCTTTAGCAATAGGCAAGTATTGATGGAAATTTGACTGATCTGATTGACATGAGAATTTGTTACAAGCGCATTTTGCTCCCATTTTCTATCGTAGTTTTTCGGAACTAGCTGTAACCTAAACGCTCATCCGCGCAGGTGTATTAGAAAGAAAGACTTGGAGTTGCATAACGCCTTTCGTGACGTCAGGATGTCCCAAAGAGATTTACAGCCAACGAAGTATTTTTTGAAGTGCGTTTGTTAGGATAATGTAGAAAACCTCCGACCAATTATGGAGAGCAAGCTCCCGCAAATAGCACTGTGGTGAAGACACTGGTCATCTGTTCTTTGGAGTTGTTTGAGGGCTAAATATTGGTCAGAACACCAGGGGGAACTAATATATTCTTAATTGAATAGTGCCACGGACACTATGTCCATCTGAGAGTGCAAATGTGACTTCAGTTTCAAGTCTCAGACAAAGGATTGCATCTCTGACAGTGCAGCACTTCCTTTGGTACCGTACTGGTGCGTCAGCCTGGAGTTTGTATGCAGGTCTGTAGAGTGCGACTTGAACCTGCAGCCTTGTGATTGGTAGGAAGGACCGCTACCAACGGTGCCATTCGGGTCAGAAATGAATGTGGTGTCTGCTCCTATTTCTTCTCTTCAATCCGGTTCTCTGATTCTGGTAACTTGCTTAAAAGACCCGCAAGACTGCTTCCAGGTAATCCACCAGGAACTGCCTTTATGTAGACGTTATGGCAGGTCTGGCATATGAGGAGAGTTAGGAATATATTCATTGGAATTTAGAAGAGTGAGAGAGGATCTCATAAAAACTTGGAAAATTCTAACAGGATTAGACAGGGTAGATTCAGAAAGAATGTCCCCAATGGTGGGGGAGTCCAGAACTAGGGGGTCATAGTTTGAGGATAAGGGATAAACCTTTTAGAACTGAGGTGAGGAGAAATTTCTTCACCCAGCGGGTGGTGAATCTGTGGAATTCACCACCACAGAAAGTAATTGAGGCCAAAATGTTGTGTGATTTCAAGAAAAAACTAGATATAGCTCTTGGAGCAAAAGGGATCAAGGGATGTGGGGGAAGGTGGGATTAGGATATTGAATTTGATGATCAGCCACGAACAAGATGAATAGCGGCGCAGGCTCGAAGGGCCGAATGGCCTACCTCTGCTTCTACATTTCTACGTTCCTCAGAATCCAAATTAAAACAGCTCTCGTATAAAAGTAGCTTATATTGTGCTCTGTGCTTGGCTTCTGATGTTCAGCTTTGTTCAAACAGCATCAACAGCACAGTAAACCTATTGGAATTCCCTAAAGCCAGTGGCTGGCCAGATCTGTTTTCGCTGGCTGCTCCTGGCTGCTGGCCTTAACTATTCTGGCAAGTTGCTGGCCGGGTGAATGAGACCTGCACGCCGGGAGCGAGCAGCACTAAACACCCGATTTAAAGCAGCTTCAGTGAATCTAGCACAGCTGGGAACACATTTAAAATCCACTCTCTCTCGCGCCCCCTCCCCCCTCCCTCCTTTTCCTTTAATGATCCCTTGGGCTTTAAACCCAGAATTAATAACTACCATCGACAATATAGGTAAATTATGTCCGTGGTTCGTCGATAACTAAATATGCCGATGCAGTGCTCTTTAATCCAGAGGAGTTCGCTGTAAAGGGTGTTTATGCATGCCTGAACATAAATCACAAATACAGATCTTTCGCCTACGACTTGAACAGGTTGCTGCTGTTTACACGAGCAGAACTGAATGAGCTTCCAGTAGGATTTTATTTTCTCTGGCTGTCACATTGTTGTGAATAGCTCCATCAGAGAATGGTTGTTTTTCACATTAGATTCTGAGTACCTTCCATAGATTGAGGTATTGATCTGTGAGGAAACCATTGCATACAGTGTGGTTGGTATACGAGCAGTGTTTGAGTGCAGAAATAAAAACCAAGGACCCAATGCAAAAAAAACAGTAAATGCTATAATCCAGTGGTTCCCAAACTTTTTTCACTGGGCCACACTTTCGGAATAAAAATTTGCTCGTGCCACACCAAATTTTTTATTGATAAGAAATACATTCAAAGAAATACATTCAAAAACAAAAAAAAACTCCTAGCAGTGCTTGATTCATAACATAGAATACAACTACTTTATAATATGATCATGGGACATCCAGAAAGTATAAAACAATGCTTGTTTAAACCATGTTTAAATGTTTCTTTGATTGTCCTTGAATCTTCCCGCCACACTTGCCATCCTCTCTCGCCGCACCAGTGTGGCGCGCCGCACCCTTTGGGAACCACTGATATAATCGCACTGCACCTGAAAGAGTCTCAATGGCACGTTAACACATCAAGTTACAACCTTGACTTTAGATAAGACTTCATAGCCTGCATGTTAACCTATTTCCTCAATCAGATACTGACTGATCTGTGGTGTACTTCACATCTGAGAATCTCACAGCTCCGAAGGAGGCCGCTCAGCCCATCATGGGCTTTCAAAGAACTATCCAATTAGTTTCACTACCAAAGAACAAAGAAAATTACAGCACAGGAACGGGCCCTTCGGTCCACTGAGCCTGCACCGACCATGCTGCCCAGTTGAACTAAAAGCCCCTACTCTTCCGGGGACCATATCCCTCTATTCCCATCCTTTTCATGTATTTGTCAATACGCCCCTTAAAAGTCACTATCGTATCTGCTTCCACTAACTCCCCCGACAGCGAGTTCCTGGCACCCACCATCCTCTGTGTAAAAAAAAACTTGCCTTGTATATCTCCTTTAAACCTTGCCCCTCGCCTCTTAAACCTATGCCCCCTAGTAATTGACTCTTCCACCCTGGGAAAAAGCTTCTGACTACCCACTCTGTCCATGCCCCTCATAATCTTGTAGATTTCTATCAGGACGCCCCTCAACCTCCGTTGTTCCAGTGAGAACAAACCAAGTTTCTCCAATCTTTCCTCATAGCTAATGCCCTCCATACCAGGCAACATCCTGGTAAATCTTTTCTCTACTTTTCCATCGCCAGCTATGTATTGAGTTCCTTTTGAAAGGCATTTAATGGGATATTTTCTGTTTCTCAGGTTATCAATGATGTTTTTGTAAATTAAAATCCCTTTCCCCCGCTCTATCTCTGTAACCCCACACATTTACCATGGCTAATCCATCTAACCTATACATCTTGGAACACTAAAGGGGCAATTTAGCATGGCCAATCCACCGAACTGGCACATCTTTGGACTGTGGGAAGAAACCGGAGCACCCAGAGGAAACCCACGCAGACATGGAGAGGACATGCGAACTCCACACAGACAATCACCTAAGGCTGGAATTGAACCTGGGTTCCTGGTGCTGTGAGGCAGCAGTGCTAACCACTGTGCCACCATGCCGCTGATCTTGAATACCCTGTCATAGAATATATCCAAGACAGAGATGAGTAGATTTTGGCAAGTTGTAGGATAGTGCGGGAAGGTGGTGTTGAGGTAGAGGATCAGCCACAATAGCACTGAATAGTGGAGAAGGCTCAAAGGGCAAATTATCTCCTTCAGTTCCTATTCCTTATGCTTGATGTTCTTACATTCTTGAGTATGGTCCTTGGCCTGTGTTGAGTTAGCTGATCTCAGCCAGATTGGCAGTGCCCGCTGGAGTCTTAGCACATGCGAAAAGTTAATAATTGACTCGAATCCTTGCTCCTGACTACCATCCAGCCACTACGGCTGAAAGTGCAGGTTTGTGTGCTGTCATGATTTTATTTCTGTTGGTCCCCACAGTCGAAGAGTGAAAAGCAATTGCTGTCTGCTTTACGTGTTAAGGGCAGCGTTTGGATGAGGTCCTTGTGGGCCTGCTCCAATGCCGCTGGAAATGTGTACCAGCACAAATTGCTGCCTTCGGGGAAGAGTTTTAGGAGGAAAAGGATCAAGGGGCAAGAGTAGCTTGTCAAACCCTAAAGCCTGCTCTTATCAAGCAGTGAATTTGTTGATGGTGTGGTAAAAATGAAGGGTGAAAGTGACCAAATACAGCTTTGGCAATTTTGTTAATTTTTTTGAACGGTTATGTTCGAGCAGATGATTTACCACTGGAGAACTTGTTTTTTAACTGAAGTTAATTTGCGTCTAAAGGCTGTCCATTTCAAATTGCCGAGTACTCATTCTCTTGTTCGCCCATCTGATGTCAGCTTTCACTGAAATTGATGCACATGTAGTGGTTGCACCTGAGCACTGTCTACAGTAATGTGCTTCATATTTCTGATCTGGGGTGGCAAGGTAATGATTGCACAGTGTTTGGGCGGCACGGTGGCACAGTGGTTAGCACTGCTGCCTCACAGCGCCAGGGACCCGGGTTCAATTCCCGGCTTGTGAACTGTCTGTGTGGAGTTTGCACATTCCCTCCATGTCTGCGTGGGTTTCCTCCGGACGCTGGTTAGGTGCATTGACCCAAACTGGCGCCGGAATGTGGCAACTAGGGGAATTTCACAGTAACTTCATTGCAGTGTTAATGTGAGCCTTACCTGTGACTAATAAATAAACTTTAAAATAAACTTTATATCGTGTTGCAATCCAACCTATAAATAATGCAAATAATCAGTGTACAGTGTGACCCGACTTTACCATCAAAATTATTACTTGACTTCTCTGAACCCTGAAGTACTTTGCTTATTATCCACTCTGAAATAAATTGTCTTGAATACTGGGCTTGCTTAACTTTTCTTATCAAGAGGGAAGTACCTTTACTGTAGCCATTTTATCTTCAATTCAAGTGCAAATTTGCACGTTGTAGTCATAATGCAACTTGTAGTAATACTTAATAGAGTAAAGTTTATTTATTAGTCACAAGTAAGCTTACATTAACACTGCAATGAAGTTACTGTGAAATTCCCCTAGTCGCCACACTCAGGCGCCTGTTCGGGTCAATGCATATAACCAGCACGTCTTTCAGACTGTGGGAGGAAACCCACGCAGACACGGGGAGAGCGTGCAAACCTCACAGACCGTGATCCAAGCTGGGAATTGAACCCGGGTCCCTGGCGTTGTGAGGCAGCAGTGCTAACCAGAACATAGAATATTACAGCGCAGTACAGGCCCTTCGGCCCTCGATGTTGCGCCAACCAGTGGTACCAATCTAAAGCCCCTCTAATCTACACTATTCCAATATCATCCATATGTTTATCCACAAATAAAGGAATCATAATAATGATTGGTGCTTCTTCCATCATGGTTGTGTTGGAAAGAAAATTTATTTCAAAGAAAATCTCTCCTGTGCTCAAATGTAAAGGTGCTTTGTTAAAAATAAAGTTAAGCCTTGAGTTTAGTGTTGTAGCCGGGAGCTGTCTAATCCGAATTATTTGTTTCAAAAAGTTGTGATGCTGAATGTATGGGAAAGAAGGATGGCTGGGATCCCAGTTACGTTGGGTTGTTGTAGGTAACACCATTGCACACCATTCTTTCTCTTCTACCAGAGGCAATCAATTTCCAAGCTTGTCATAGTAACGTTGACCTCACTGGATAGGGATGACTGTTTTTTCCTTCTCCGATGATGATGGATGTTTTCAGAATTAGCTGCTCACTTAGATTAACGTTGAGACCTGTGACTGCTGTCAGCGCCTTTTAAATAATGGCAGCGCTATTCTGCCCTTTAAAGAAATTATCCATCAAGATATGAGTTTATGTTTTATCACTGGAGCTAACAGCATGCTACTTGCTTCCTTTCAGTGTTGAATCTGCATTGAACAATTTATTCTAGCATTGGAAAGAAATTTGAAGTAGCTGCAATAATGCCATGTCAACAATGAGTCAAACACCATGGAAAATTGTGTCGCCTCCTCTCCTTCTCCATTTACTAATCTTTTCTCTCCTGAAGGTGTAGACTCAAGCCTTGATATTTGTATTAATCCATCAGCCCGGGCAGGGAACACTATGTCAGAACATGCATGATTTGCAGTGTGAGTTATTGGGTAGCAGGGGATGAACAGTGGCCACAATTTTAACTGATTTGTTTTCTTCCCTCTCACTTTTGGCCAAGTTGCAGTTCCCAGCACTCCAACTGAAGTCCATAGTTTACCAGATTGGCCATGAAAGCTCATGATTCAATGAGGGGCATGTGTCCAGTACAATGTGATCTTCTTCTGAGCTATTCGTGGAATATGGAAAGTTGTGTCCGAGTGCAAAATGCATGCATTAGAAATGTATAGTATCAATTTCCACCGACCAGTACAAACCTAACTTTCTGTTCTTGCAGCAGGATCTGTGAATTTTTTTTTATTATTCAGTCGTGGGACGTGGGCATCGCTGGCTGGCCAGCATTTATTGCCCTTCCCTACTTGCCCGAGGGTAGTTGAGAGTCAACCACATTGCTGTGGCTCTAGAGATACATGTAGGCCAGACCTTGTAAAGATGGCAGATTTCCTTCCCTAAAGAACATTAGTGAACCTGGGTTTTTCCAACAATCGACAGTGGTTTCATGGTCATCAGTAGATTCTTAATTCCAGGTATTTTTTGTTGAATTCAAATTCCACGAGCTGCTGCAGCGGGATTCTAACCCAGGTCCCCGGAACATTAACTGAGTTTCTGGATTAATAGCCTAGCGATAATGCCACCAGGCCATCGCCTTCCCTGATATGGTGGTCAGTCAAATTCCCAAGTATATTCCAAATACTGCTCCTTTCATTTTTTGTATTCCTCCCCCCTTTTAATTTGTGCAAAGTACAGACTTAATACTGGAACTGCAGTCGCCGTGAGCACTTAAAAAAAAATCTTCAATCTTAAGCTAGCTGCTATTGTGACACTCTCAGATCTAGAGTCTGTGGTGTAGTAGTGAAGTTTCACTAAGACTTGGACTCCTGTAGTCAGCCTTGGAGAGAGCTGGTAAGCTGGTCACAACTGATAAGCAGCAGGTTCAAGACAGTGGAGGCGAAGCACCCACAGGTTCTCTGTGCATGAGCCTGCATGACGTCTTGATGGTGCGGCAATTGGAGGAAGCTGCTTCTTTTAACTTTCTCTTCTGCTTTCTGATTGCACGGAGCAGGTGAGTGGTGAAGGGGAGAGGAATCCCTACTCAGTGCTAAAGAAATAGTTCTTAAGTGACTTGCAGATGCATGGCTAGCAAGAGGGTTTGTGGAAGCTTTGCCTTGGCAGTCTCAAAATAAGTTACCTGGCAAACATGGACTGTCATTAAGTGCAGAAAATTAACCGCATTCCAAAAATACAGATGCAGCAATACCATTTTTTAATACTCAAAGAGCCCAAAATACAGACCTCCTTGACTCACATTAAGCCCATCCCTTTAAAACAGCTGTTAGCAAAGCAGTTGTTCTGGATCTGTTGGGTGCAAAGTTTTTCTGGATGTAGTTTGTTCCTGACTTGTATCAGGTGATATTACCGGTAGGCAGTTTGCATTCATTTACGTGACGTCTTCCTTCCTATATCAGGAACAGATTCCAAGGACATGATTGTGTAAGCGTGAATGCGGTACTACTCAGAAGCAGAATGGAAGGAAGGGATTGGCACCCAATGTTTCTTAGGATAGTCATGATGTGGAGATGCCGGCGTTGGACTGGGGTAAACACAGTAAGAAGTTTAACAACACCAGGTTAAAGTCCAACAGGTTTATTTGGTAGCAAAAGCCACACAAGCTTTCGGAGCTCTAAGCCCCTTCTTCAGGTGAGTGGGAATTCTGTTCACAAACAGAGCTTATAAAGACACAGACTCAATTTACATGAATAATGGTTGGAATGCGAATACTTACAACTAATCAAGTCTTTAAGAAACAAAACAATGTGAGTGGAGAGAGCATCAAGACAGGCTAAAAAGATGTGTATTGTCTCCAGGATAGTGTCATAGAATACTTACAGCACCAAAGAAGGCCACACGGCCCATTGTGTTCGTGCCAGTTCCCTTCAGCAGCAATTCACCTCGTCCTACGTGGTTGCCTTTACTCAATAGCCATGCAAGTTTTGTCTCCTCATAAAATTATCCAATTTTCTTTTGAAAGCCTTGATTGAAGCTGCCTCCACCACACTATCAGACATTGCATTCCAGATCGCTGCGTGAAAAGGTTTTTCTGCACGTCACCACTGCTTTAAATCAGTGTCCTTTGATT
Source organism: Mustelus asterias (assembly GCF_964213995.1). Classification (NCBI taxonomy): domain Eukaryota; kingdom Metazoa; phylum Chordata; class Chondrichthyes; order Carcharhiniformes; family Triakidae; genus Mustelus; species Mustelus asterias. Next base: position 123,792,438 of record NC_135809.1, read on the forward strand.
TGTTGACCTTCCCGTGAAAGAGAACGGTTTCTCCCCTCTATTCCGTCCAGACCCCTCATGGTTTTGAACAGCTCCAGTCTCTTCTTAATCTTGTCTTTGCTCAGGAGAACAACCCCGGCTTCTCAGATCTATGCACATAACTGAAGTTTCTCATCTCTGAAATTTGTAAATCTTTTCTGCATCCTCTTTCCATCCTTTTTTAAAAATTATTTTCAATGTTACAAGTAGGCTTACATTAACACTGCCATGAAGTTACTGTGAAAATCCCCGAGTTGGGTACACTAAGGGAGAATTTATCATGGCCAATGCACCTCACCAGCACGTCTTTCAGATTGTGGGAGGAACCCGGAGCACCTGGAAGAAACACGCAGGCATAGGGGGAACATGCAGACTCTGCACAGACAGCGACTCAAGCCGGGAATTGAACCTGGGTCCCTGGTGCTGTGCTAACCACTGTGCCGCCCTTAAAGTGTGGTGGCCAGAATTGGACGTACTGCTGTAGCTGAGAATGAATCACTGTTCCATAAAGGGTCATCATAATTTCCTTGCTTCTGCATCCATATCTGGCTGGGTGTTATTTGGGAGCAGGGTAGAACATTGGCTTCCATTATATGATTTTTAGGTGCATAGAAAGTCAAGTAAAAATAAATCATCTTATGTAATAGGAGTTTTTTTACACAGAGGGTGGTGGGTGCCTGGAACTCGCTGCCAGGGGAGGTAGTGGAAATAGATACGATAGTGACTTTTAAGGGGCATCTTGACAAATACATGAATAGGATGGGAATAGAGGGTTATGGTCCCCAGAAGGGTAGGTGGTTTTAGTTCAGTCCGTCAGCATGGTCGGTGCAGGCTTGGAGGGCCGAAGGGCCTGTTCCTGTGCTGTGATTTTCTTTGTTCTTTGTAATGCACATTAGGACATCTCAAGAGAGGTGATTAAATGCAACATAAATGCAGATTTATTTTCTCCCATCTTTTGCTGATGATGATGTTTCATTTATTTTATTTGTAAAACATGTTCAGGCCAGGTCCCATTGTGTTGTGTTGAACATTCTGCAGTCGTTCGATCTAACTCTTGCATCGATTAGTTTGGAGTAGTTCTGTAGTTTCATTCATTGCAGGTCTTTGCTAGCACAGTACAGATAAAAATTTCCAACGTTGACCCCCTGACCATTGTGCTTTCAGTAACTCTTACTGATAAAATACCTGGAACAAAATACTGCGTTGCCTAAATTGTAGATTTCTTAGCATGTAGCCATTGTTATTGTGTATTTACACTGTTTAAAATTGAGTCATTTTATTGCGCTTCTGTGTAACCATTACACGGTAATGGGATTAGCCAATGTGAAGTGCTTAATGAGGAGTATTGTATTACAGTCTTTATCCACTGTAATGATGTTTGTAATTTTAATGAGTATAATCAATTTTGCTGTTGTGCTGGAAAGTGTTGATATAGTCCAGCATCTAAAAGAAATGATGTACTTGAACGAAAAGGGACATTTATTTATACAGTTGCTTCATTGACATTCAATATCTTCTTCATTGAAGTAACAAAGGTTTGGGGCAAACATGTCACTTAAGTCTAGTTGCATAGTTAAATGACATTATGAACAAAAAAATAGGGTATTGGTGCTTTCTGCTCAAGCTCGAATATTGTTTTATATTAACCAACCCCATGGCACTTGGCTGAGCAACTGCAGTAATCAGGCAGACTCCAGTGCCTTTCTTGCAGCTATGACAATCAAAATAAATATCACATTAACATTTTCGGAAAAGAAACCTGTTACAAGTATAAAATAGAATCATAGAGTGAAAATGGTCATAGCACAAAAGGAGACCGTTTGTGATGGCTTTCTGCACAAGAAGTTCAGCTCGCCGCACTCACCCGCAGTTTCCCCTCAGCCCTGTAAATATTTTCCGTGCGGCACGGTGGCTCAGTGGTTCGCACTGCTGCCTCACACCATCAGGGACTCGGGTTCAATTCCGGCCTCGGGTGACTGCCTGTGTTAACTTTGCACATTCTCCCCATGTCTTTGTGGGTTTCCTCTGAATGCTCCGGTTTCTTCCCGCACTTCAAAGATGTGCAGGTTTGGTGGATTGGCCATGCTAAATTGCCCCTTGGTGTCAGAAGGACTTGCAGGGTGTGTACGTGGGGTTCCGGGGATTGGGCCTGGGTGGTATTGTTGTCGGTGTAGGCTCAATGGACCAAATGGCCTCATTCTGCACTGCAGGGATTCTATGATTTCTGTTCTATGAAATAATTATCCAGATCCCTCTTGAAAGCTGTGATGCAGTCTGTCTCCAGCACATTACCAGGCAGTGCATTCCAGATCCTAGCCACACCCCGTGTGAAAAACCTTCTCCTCATTTCCCCATTGGCTCTTCAACCTGATTCAACATAATTGAAGTCCTCATCCCTGGAACTATCTAGGAAATCTAGTCTGCACCCTCTCTAATGCCTTCACATCCTTCTTATAGTGTGATGCCCAGAATCAGACACTGATCAAGCCAGAATTTGATTAAGGTTCATCCTAATTCCCTTGCTTTTTGAACTTCATGACCCTGTTTATAAAGCCCAGGATCCTGGATGCCTTCCTAACCTTCTCAATCTGCCTTGCCACCAGTAATGATTTGTGCACATTTACTGCCAGCTCCCTCTGCTCTTGCATCCCTTTTGAGAATTGTGTCCTTTATCTCATATTGCCTTTCCTCATTCATTAAATTTCATCTGGCCACCTGTCTAGCCATTCCACTAGCCTGCCTATCTCCTCTTGAAGTCTATCACTATCCTCCACATGGTTCGATATACTTCCAAATTTTGTGTCATCTGCAAGTCTAGGTCATTAATGAAGGTCAAGAAAATATCAGACATATAAACATAGAAAATAGGAGCAGGAGTTGGTCATTTGATCCCTCAAGCCTGCTCCGTCATTCCATATAACCATGGCTGATCCTCTATCTCAACACCATACTCCTGCTCTCTCTCCATACCCCTTGACACCTTTAGAGTCCAGAAATCTATTTCCTTCTTAAATATATTCAATGACTTGACCTCCACAGCGTTCTGTGGTAGAGAATTCCACAGGTTCATCATCCTCTCAGCCAGAGTAAACACCATCAGTCTGGCCAGTCCTGTCAGGTTTTATATCTTTCAATGAGCAAAGTGTGAAAATGACCTATCAGTTTAAGAATGTTAGTAATTAAAATCAGGCAGTCTAAAGAGGTTTAGATTTCTGATAGTTCCACAGCAGTGGAGCATGAATAGCTTGGAGCAGCAATAAATGTGGATAATTTAAATGTTCAAAAAGACAAAAATCTCTCATTATTATGTGGTACACATGGGGCTAACTCTTCCTCTGGGCTTGGGAGAACCTGACCTGTGCAGTATGCAAACTGCACACCCAACCCATATGCGACCTCACATGCCAGTTTTGTCTTTTCATACTGGGGTTGCAGTTTGAGCCTCACTCATAGAGTCATAGTCATATTTTACTGCACAGAAAGAGGCCATTAAATACCTATATATTCTAATCCTATTTTCCAGCACTCAGACCGTAGCCTTGTATGCTATGGCGAGGAGTGTGGATGTGCAGAGATGTGCTCTTCTCCAATAAAGTGCCCTGGTTCCCAACAGTGTTCAAAGGCCCCTTAAACCTCATTTCTCACTTCCCTCATCACCCTCCACACCACCCACTCCTCATGCCAGCTTGTGCTTACTCAGACTGCTGCCAATGCCACCTTAATACCCTCCAAGTCCCCACACCATCTAGGCCACCTTGATATCCCCATGTATCCTTGATGCCCCCTCAGATCACCCATTCCACCTCATGCCATCTCCCTGCTCCTCATGTATCCTCCGTAGCCATTCACCCAGTATGCACAATGTTCAGTCTTTAGATTCCATACACTGTCAATGGAAAATATTTTTCATTCCTTAGCGAAAATTAATTAAACCTTTCCTCATCCCCCATATCACTGATACTAAGCAGATGCGTTCTGCTATGGGAAAGAAAAATTCTTACATTTTTAATTCTATTAGCTTGTGCCAGCAAATCAGAAACCACATCAAAGGGGGCAATCTGTTGGTACAGCTTCTTGAAAAAGTCATTCATTCTCAGATTATTGGAATATCTATCCTGCTGAAACCCACTAGAAACTGAAACTCAGCAAAGCATTTGAAATGGCTACAGCTGTCCAAACAATAGTCTACTCACTGGAGAGGAAGAACAAACGATGCCCATTTCAATTTCACAGCAAAGTGCCTGCCAATCAATGAAAGGGAGCAGGTGGTTAGATTTTTTCACATCCAGATTTTTTTGCAAGTTTCAAAGCCAGTTTTAAAAAAAAATAAGCCAGCGCCATTTAAATTGCAGCAGAAAAGATGGCAGCACAGCTCACAGGATGTTTTGTAGCATTTTTCATGTCATTATTATTATTATTAATTATAATTATTATTTAACCATTATTTAACATGCAGGTTCAGTCGGCAGTTAGGAAGGCAAATGCAATGTTAGCATTCATGTCGAGAGGGTTAGAATACAAGAGCAGGGATGTACTTCTGAGGCTGTATATGGCTCTGGGCAGACCCACCCCATTTGGAATATTGTGAGCAGTTTTGGGCCCCATATCTAAGGAAGCATGTGCTGGCCTTAGAAAGCGTCCAGAGGAGGTTCACAAGAATGATCCCGAGAATGAAGAGCTTGTCATATGAGGAATGGCTGAGGACTCTGGGTCTGTACTCGTTGGAGTTTAGAAGGATGAGGGGGGATCTTATTGAAACTTACTGGATACTGCGGAGCCTGGATAGAGTGGACGTGGAGAGAATGTTTCCATGAGTCGGAAAAATTAGAACCAGAAGGCACAACCTCAGGCTAAAGGGACGATCCTTTAAAACAGAGATAGAGTGATAGAGGTTTACAGCCTAGAAACAGGCCCTTCGGCCCAACTTGTCCATGCCGCCCTTTGATTTTAAGTTTTTAAAACGACTGAGCGAGTCCCAATTGCTCGTGTTTGGCCCATATCCCTCTGTACCCATCTTACCCATGTAACTGTCTAAATGTTTTTTAAAAGATAAAATTGTCCCCGCCTCTACTACTGGCTCTGGCAACTTGTTCCAGACACTAACCACCCTCTGAGTGAAAATATTGCCCCTCTGGACCCTTTTGTATCTCTCCCCTCTCACCTTAAACCTATGCCCTCTAGTTTTAGACTCCTCTATCTTTGGGAAGAGATGTTGACTATCTAGCTGATCTATGCCCCTCATGAGAAGGAATTTCTTCAGCCATACAGTGGTGAACCTGTGGAACTCTTTGCCGCAGAATACCTTCTTTTAGGATGGGAATAGGGGGATATAGTCCCCGGAAGGATAGGGGGTTTTAGTTACGTCAGGCAGCATGGTCGGTGTAGGGTTGGGGGGCCGAAGGGCCTGTTCCTGTGCTGTAATTTTCTTTGTTCTTTGTCCTAAGGCTGTGGAAGCCAGGTCATTGAGTGTCTTTAAGATAGAGATAGACAGATTCTTGATTAATAAGGGGGTCAAGGGTTATGGGGAAAAGGCAGAAGAATGGGGATGAGAAAAATATCAGCTATGATTGAATGGTGGAGCAGACTCGATGGGCCGAGTGGCCTAATTCTGCTCCTATGTCCTATGGTCTTATTATGGTGATTTTTCTACTGGAAAAGTTCTGTACTACATGTGAACAATTACACAATGCTGGTCAATGTAAGGATCAACTTCCCTTTAAAGGAGTCATCCCGATGGTGAATCACTGCATTAAAAACATCTCTGCATCACAACACAGCTCCTAATAGTAACAGTTAAAGGTGTGAAAACACTTTACACTTGATCTTCAATATGTTCTGGATTCATCAGCAGTCTTTACATTTCCTTCATAAATTCTCAAGCCCGGCCTGCTCTTAATGGGCTTTCAAAATCCCACATCACCAGGTTTTTGTCCCCCATTTAAAAGCGCATGGGCAGGTGTGCGATTTGCATGCTTGGTATTCCTGAACTGCCGAAAGGTCAACGAAAAATGGCACAGGGTTGTGAATGGAGAGGAAGATGGGATTTCCTCCAAAAACCACAAAGGGCAAGATTTTCTGGCCCTCCCCCTGCGGCATGTTTTCCGGCGGCGGAGGCAACTTACCATGGGCTTTCGGCAAGATCTTTTGGTCCAGCGGGGGTCGCTGGCGTTTTGTGTGGCTCGCCTGTCCTGCCGTGGGGGGTTACCTTCAGTGGGACTGGAAGATCCCATCGATGGGAAGGGCTGGAAAATCCCACCCTGAGTCTGACCAGTGGTGTACCAAAGCACACTGACAGACTTGGGTGAAAATTCAGCTCTTGATATATCTATTATCGCTCTGGAGGAGTGAAAATATTCTGCTGTTTTCATCAGCCTCTGGTTATAGTGCCTTTATCTTTCATGTGACAAAATCATGTCTTCAGTTTCTGCTTTTTGAAAATAAAGATTTGCAAAAAAATCGCCCTTTAACTTGCGTGGTGCAAAATGGGGAAACTAAATAGCCATAACAGAGATTGGCAGCGTTGACAGATCTGTCTACAGACTGAGTTCACTCGTACGTATCCAGTTCAGTGATCCGGTGAGAAAATGGAGGACTTGTATTAGTCTTGTTCTGATTGAAGATTTTGTTTTAAGAAAAGATGTCAGTTCCATAACACCTTGAGGTACTGACCGCGTGTGTCACCAAGTCTTCTGAGGTTGCTTCTGATCAGAGAGATTAAGATGCCTCCTCAGAAGCAAGTAGAGAAAAATAAAACAGGAGAAATCAACTGAAAGCGATCAGAAGAAAGCTGTGAAGAAGGCTATTTGCTTTACATCCTAGTCCTACAAAAGTCTGAGGTCACGTACCAACCAACTCAAGAACAGCTTCTTCCCTTGCTGTCATCAGACTTTTGAATGGACATATCTTGCATTAAGTTGATCTTTCTCTACACCTTAGCTATGACTGTAACACTACATTCTGCACCCTCTCCTTTCCTTCTTATGAATGGTATGCTTTATCTGTATAGCGCGCAAGAAACAATACTTTTCACTGATACATGTGACAATAATAAATCAAATTGAATCAAATCCTTGTATCCAGGAAGAGCGTATCCCAAAACTGCATCCAGCTGCTTGAATTTTTAACCTCAAGACCTTAGTCCAAAAGTTTATGCAATATGCCAGCCATTTATCATGTGGAAAAATGTTGCCTGATGTTTGTGACATTATTTTTCCTAATTTGTCTGTCCACTTTTTAGATTGATGTTGTTCATGTGGTTAAACTTTTCCATTTACTCAGTTTCCTTTTCTACATCTAAAAGGTATCAAACTTGCCTTCTCTGAAGGTCGAAGGAAGTGTCCAAGGCCTGAAATTCCATTCTGAAATTTGGGATCATGTGAAACTTTGACCACCTTGCATTGTTTTTCTGTGCCCAACTCATTTAGGTAAATCAGAAACTAAAGGAGTGTAGTGTAGCGAGGTAAGGCTCGAACTCCGGTCAGTGACTGGACTAACAAAGGTTTATTAACAGAACGACCACACGCATCACAGAGCAGGGGAAAAGGTCTTAAACTTCACAGGTCCAAAACTCCCAACTCCTGGAATAAGCCCAGGTAAGTCAGAGTGAGTTCCCAACTCAGTTCCAGATTGGACCAGGAGATCACACGACCCTTTCAGAGAAACGCCTGTTAAAGAACTACGACACCAGAAGGACCTTGGACCAAGGGGTCTTAGGGAGCCGAATGATGGCCAAAAATAATAGATGAAAGGAAAATTAAGCACTGCCCATGTCCCTTCTGGGCTCAAAGAGGCACTGGATTAACCTGCTGGGGAAGGTGAATTTTGATTTGTTTGTGTACTAGAATGCACAGACAAAATCTCCCAGAGATTAACATGAGCGTTGTGGAGCTATTTAATGGAAATATTATGATTTACTTTTGGGCATGTTCTATATAGCATTTGCACTTTAAATACAAGGAAAGCTGTTTTAGGAAACTTGATCCATGATATCAGGACTTGGTTTTTAACCCAAACTTCCTTCAAGAAATTGCTGAATTTATCTTGAAGCTCCCATGCGGCTCATTAGTTTTTACATTTGCTTCTCTGACAATGAAAAGCTGCAGTGTGTTTAAAAATCTGTGCCATGATGGGGGAAGTGATCATGCAGTGGCAATGATACATGAGTATGTGCGATGACAGCACAAGTGAGCTCTGAATTAAATCTCTCACATTGTTCAGACCTTCACAAAACCTGCCTGTGGGGTGATATTGCAGACTTTAAGGTCCAATTTCAAAAGGTGACAGACTCACGAGATTATAGAAAATGTGCTTGTCTTTAAGTACTGAGGTACAATTTATCCACGTTTTTTGTGTGTATCCAGCAGCCAGCTGTACTTTTTTTAAAAAAATTGATTCATGAGACACGGGCGTCACTGGCTGGCGAGCATTTATTGTAAGAAGTCTCACAACAGCAGGTTAAAGTCCAATAGGTTTATTTGGTAGCACAAGCCACTAGCTTTCGGAGCGCTGTTCCTTCATCAGGTATGTGGGAGTTCTGTTCACAAACAGGGCATATAAAGGCACAAACTCAGTTTACAAAATAATGGTTGGAATGCGAGTCTTTACAGGTAATCAAGTCATAGATAGATAGAGTCATAGAGGTTTACAGCGTGGAAACAGGCCCTTCGGCCCAACCTATCCATGCCGCCCTTTTTGTGCAAAACCCCTAAACTAATCCCAATTGCCCGCATTTGGCCCATATCCCTCTATACCCATCGTACCCATGTAACTATCTAAACGCTTTTTAAAAGACAAAACTGTGCCCGCCTCTACTGCTACTTCTGGCAGCTTGTTCCAAACACTCACCACCCTCTGTGTGAAAAAATTGCCCCTTTGGACACTTTTGTATCTCTCCCCTCTCACCTTAAACCTATGCCCTCTAGTTTTAGACTCCCCTACTTTTGGGAAAAGATATAGACTGTCCAGCTGATCTGTGCTCCTCGTTATTTTATAGACCTCTATAAGGTCATCCCTCACCCTCCTACGCTCCGGAGAAATAAGTCCCAGTCTATCCAGCCTCTCCTTATCTTAAAGGTACAGACAATGTGAGTGGAGAGAGGGTTACGCACAGATTAAAGAGATGTGTATTGTCTCCAGCCAGGACAGTTAGTGAGATTTTGCAAGCCCAGGCAAGTCGTGGGGGTTACAGATAGTGTGACATGAACCCAATATCCCGGTTGAGGCCGTCCTCGTGTGCGGAACTTGGCTATCAGTTTCTGCTCAGCGACTTTGCGTTGTTGTGTGTCGTGAAGGCCGCCTTGGAGAACCCTTACCCGAAGATCAGAGGCCGAATGCCCGTGACTGCTGAAGTGATCCCCAACAGGAAGAGAACACTCTTGCCTGGTGATTGTCGAGCGGTGTTCATTCATCCGTTGTCGTAGCATCTGCATGGTCTCCCCAATGTACCATGCCTCGGGACACCCTTTCCTGCAGTGTGTCAGGTAGACAACGTTGGCCGAGTTGCAAGTGTATGTACCGTGTAGCTGGTAGATGATGTTCTCACGTGAGATGATGACATCCGTGTCGATGATCCGGCACGTCTTGCAGAGGTTGCTGTGGCAGGGTTGTGTGGTGTCGTGGTCACTGTTCTCCTGAAGGCTGGGTAGTTTGCTGTGGACAATGGTCTGTCTGAGGTTGTGCAGCTGTTTGAAGGCAAGAAGTGGGGGTGTGGGGATGGCCTTGGCGAGATGTTTGTCTTCATCAATGACGTGTTGAAGGCTTCGAAGAAGATGTCGTAGCTTCTCTGCTCCGGGGAAGTACTGGACGACGAAGGGTACTCTGTCTGGACATGCCGTCACATATAGGCCAGACCAAGGACAGCAGATTTCCTTCCCTAAAGGACATTAGTGAACCAGATGGGTTGTTTCGACAATCGACAATGGTTTCATGGTCATCAGTAGATTATTAATTTCAGATATTTTTATTGAATTCAAATTCCACCATCTGCCGCGGCGGGATTTGAACCCGGGTTCCCAGAACATTAGCAGAGTTCTGGATTAATAGTCTAGTGGTAATGCCACCGGGTCATCACCTCCCCATGTCAAATATATTATCATTTTTACCAAGTCCCAGTTGTACCTGTTATTCAACACAACAGAAGATGCAAAGTTTCTATGGAGTGAAGGTTTGTGAATGCCCTCATTCCCACATTAACCCTCGATATACCAGACCCTTCTGTTACTGTTGGCAGTGCTAAGTTCAGTAAGAAGTCTCACAACACCAGGTTAAAGTCCAACAGGTTTATTTGGTAGCAAATTTGCTACCAAATAAACCTGTTGGACTTTAACCTGGTGTTGTGAGACTTCTTACTGTGCTTACCCCAGTCCAACGCCGGCATCTCCACATCGTGCTAAGTTGCTCAGACTAGAAGCTCACCGTATCAGAATGAGCAGATGATAACATTATGTACTCACTCCCCTCAGACTTATGAAACAATTGGTTCCAGAAAACCACATCAGAAGGCAAAACGTCATAAGTTGAAACTGGTTAGATGATAGGAACAATGTTGCAAACAGAGGATTGGTTCCTCAACCAAGCAGCGATACCCTGTTTTCATTGAATAGTGAAAAGTTTGTGAGAACTCGCTTCAGTATAAATGCAGGAGTGTATTTCCCATGATATAATAGTGCCTACACGTTCAAAAAACGCTACTATATCTGAGAAGTAATTTGCCCTTCCTTAGGTTGTAAAAGAGTTAGGAACATAACATTTGGTAAGACAAATAGTTTGTTGGCATGGTGTCATAAACTGTAACTGACATAGTAATGTCGAAACAGGGTATCAATTTATAAATATTGTAAGTGCCATTTGTTGTAGCTTAAACATCATAAACTCGAGGACTGCCTGTATTAATATTAACGTTATTCTTCCCTGTCAATTAACCTTTACTTCAAATGTGTTTTTTTTCCCCCCCTTCATTAACAGTTTTTCAAACCTGGTTGCGAATTAGAAGGACCTCTTCCTCTCCCTATCCCTACCCTGATCTGAAACAGACATTCGGGTCCAGGCAGTTTCTTCTGCTCCGTAGCAATTTTAAAGAAAATATGGGTCGAAATTAATCTGGCCATTTTGTGCTGGCGGGATTCTCTGGTCGTGTTGCAGTGAATGGAGATTTGGCTGAGCATCAAATTTTCTTATCCTCACTTGCAGAGGTGGCGGGGTGTGAACGGCTGGTAAAATTCCGGCCAAAGTGTCCGCATGCCCTGTTTGTTCCGCCTGAGGTTTAACTCAATACATATCGTGAGTCAGAGACGCAAGCACATTGACGTGGACAAAAATAAAATCAACACTCCAGTATCAGGATGCGTGGGTCTTTGAACCACGAGTGTTGCAACTTTGAACGCTCTAATGAGCATCTACAGGAGATTGTTCCTGTAATGATTTCAGTCAGGCCATTGAGGTTGGCCTATTGGAATATGAACTCCCTGATTAAGGGGTCAATTGATGGGCCAATCAGGGAGTATTTTCCTTGTATTTAACCGGGACTGCCAGTTCCTCTGGCACTCCCAAAGGTAGACTGCTGACGGATAGCACTCTGTGTACTGTTGTTGGAATTGTAAATATTGATGAAGGGACTTCTGCCTCCGAAGACTTATTACAGTTCCATTGATCATTTTATCTTAAGTGGGTCTCTGTCTTTTAAAGAATTGAAATATTCGTGTGAATTTTTAAATATTTTTTGATTGTATATAAATATTGATCAGAATTTTGAAAGTGTGCAGTCAGCTTTTTAACTCAGTAATGTATTTATTTTAATCATTTGAGGAAGGAAAATACATTTTTAGTCTTCACGTTTTTCAGCTGGATTTTTTAATGTGCAGAAAGTTGAATGTATCAATTTTTTAAAACACTGATGCGTCCTCCAGATCTGTTAAATTACATTTAACATCATTTGTGAAGAGGAAACCTCTAAGGGAGCAAACTGACTTATTTTTTTTTAAATTTAAAGTTACAAAGCTAAAGTTATGAGAATCATAGAATTCCTACAGTGCAAAAGGAGGCCATTCAGCCCATCGAGTCTGCACAGACAACAATCCCAACCAGGCCCTATCTCCCTAACTCCACTTATCTACCCTACTAATCCCCCTGATGCTAAGGCTCAATTTAGTATGGCCTAATCTACACATCTTTGCCAGGCAAGCCCAAATCCATCGCCTTGCTTTCTCCAAAAACCAAATTCAAATTGAATCCAATTCATGGTCCCCCTAAGAGAGATGTCCAAGATCCATTGCACCCCATCTGGATCCGATGATGATGCTTGATCTTCAAGAATGATTTCTCCCTCAATTCTCCTAACGATGTAGCTGGGAGTTCAGCTTCCTGGGAAATTGTGAAACGCCTGAAACTTGGACTAATTGGCTGAGTATGGCGCAGGTCTTTTTTTGATCCCGATATTTGGTCACAGGTGAACCTGAAACTGCCCTCAACTGACAAGCGCACAAGTGCACTTGAGGCAGTGTTTGCTGGATCACAACCAGTAGGGAGAGTTTTCTGCTGCCTCGCTTGGGACACTGGGCGGGATTTTCCGGCCTCACTCGTCCCAAAGCTGTAAAATCCTGCCCGAAGTCAACGGACCTTTCCATGGTCCTCCCTTCGCCAGCTCCGATTCCCGTGGCGGGCGGGGCGGTAAAAGTCCGGCCTGAGTCCCATTGTGCATCGCCAATTCTGAGAGCAGTTAACTGAGCACAGACATCAGGATAAAACTCTTCGTCCTTTTGGACTCAAAGGGGTGAATATTCCCGTTCCGCCAGCCACAGAAATTGCAGTGGGTGAGGGGCGATCCATGGACGGGCCCGTCAGCCCGGAGTGGGATTTTCCGGTTTTGGGGCGAGCGTGGCTAGAAAATCCCGCCCAAAGAGTCACTGGATTAGCTTGCTGGTGAAGGAGAATTTTGATTTGTTTGTGTACTAGAACGCACGGAACAAAACTCCCAGAGATTAACATGAGCATTGTGGAGCTATTTAATGGAAATAATCATGATTTATTTTCAGGCATGTTCTACATAGCATTTGCACTTTAAATACAAGGATAGCTGTCAACCATGGAGAATGGTTATGCAGCAGCTGACTAATTAGCTGCTTCATTTGTGGGCTCTGTAATTGGTTTAATAGGTCTGCTCTTATTTACAAACAATGTTTAGTGTGGTTGAAAATCCAGCTGATGTTCAAGTATTTAAGAGTAATGGCATAAAATGTGTTTTCATCGTAACAGCCTCACACCTCAAGCAGGAGAATTTCTACATTATGTCATTTTTTTTCTTGCATGACATTGGTTGGAGTACGGTGAATTCGAGATTAGCTGTATTTATTTTTAAATTTCCTTTTGTCTTTCTCAGAAGACTGCTTGCTCTCCGGGTTCATACCCCTTTGCAGTGTCAATGTAAATTTGCAGACTTCTTTCAGACGTTAGAGATGAATTTTCAGACTCCATCAGACGTGAGGAATGGTTTCTCTGGAGGTCACACGTCACAATCAGACCAATCCCAGATGGCCAAGAGTCTGCTGTTCACACCTCATTTACTCCACAGTAGAAATGGTTAATGTTATGATTGAGTAGAATCCCTTTGATCTTCAGAAGCTTGCCTGGTAATCATTGAAAAGACAAGGGACGTACAAGGCCTGCATACCGGCAATAAAGGTAGTCCCAGTTTCATGAGGCAACGTCAAGTTATATTTGTATAACACCTTTAATGCAATAAAATGTCCCCTGGCATTTCACAGGAGCATTATAGAAGGGAATATGATGCCAAGCCACATAAGGAGATATTAGGTGAGATGATCGAATGTTTGGTCAAATGTATAGTTTTAAGAATGTCTCAAAAGAGGAAAGTGAGGCAGAGAGGTGTAAGGAGGATATTCCAGATCTTGAGGCCCAGCCAACTGAGGGTGCGGCCATCAATGGTAGAGCGATTAAAACCAGAGATGCTCAGGAGGCCAGATTCAGGGAAGCAGAGATATCTCGGAGAGGTGTGAGGCTGGAGGAGGTTACAGAGATGGGGAACAGTTTGTCTGTGGAGGAATTTGAAAGCAAAGATGAGAAACTTAAAATCAGGATGATTCATGACCAGGGGCCGATGTATATGAAAAGGGGAGAATCAGAAGATATTGGAAGTGTTAAGAAAAGTTAATTGTAACATACCCAACAATGGGGCAGCACGGTGGCACAGTGGTTTTCACTGCTGCCTCACAGCGCCAGAGACCCGTGCTCGATTCCTGGCTTGGGTCACTGTCTGTGCAGAGTCTGCATATTCTCCCCGTGTCTGTGTGGGTTTCCTCCGGGTGCTCCGGTTTCCTCCCACAGTCCAGAAGATGTGCTAGTTAGGCACATTGGCCATGCTAAATTCTCCCTCAGTGTACCCGAACGGGCGCCAGAGTATGACGACTAGGGGACTTTCACATTAACTTCATTGTAGTGTTAATGTAAGCCTACTTGTGACACTGATAAATAAACTTTAAATTACAGATCTGGTTTTCCAGATGGATTGCTGTGACTTCTTTTTCCGGATTGCTATTCAGTCACATCTTCCTTTTGGTTTACTGTTATTGAATTGCATCCTGGACAAAGGGTAGGAAATCTTTGTAAGAGTTTGTTTGAGAATGGTGTCTGTTTGTTAAATCAAGCAAGATACAGGGTCACGTTGCAAAAATTCACATTCCCACCAAAGAGATGAGTGGGCTTGCCGATGGACACATCATCATCACCTATGGTTCCTACCCCTGATTGGTGAGTGCTTGTGGAATTATTAACGAGCAGGCAATACTATCTTTGGGTACAGGTGCAAGATTATTGCGGGGGGGAAGGGTTGCAAACAGAATTACTCTGGTGGCACAGTGGTTAGCACTGCTACTTCACAGTGCCAGGGACCTGGGTTCTATTCCCGGCTTGGATCACTGTCTGTGTAGAGTCTGCACGTTCTCCCCGTGTCTGCATGGGTTACCTCTGGGTGCTCCGGTTTCCTCCCGCAGTCCGAAAGCTGAGCTGGTTAGGTGGATTGGCCATGCTAAATTCTCCTTCAGTGTACCCAAACAGGCGCTATGTGGTGACTGGGGGATTTTCACAGTAACTTTGTTGCGGTGTTAATGCAAGTCTACTTGTGACACTAATAAATAAACTTTAAATTTAAACTAAAAGACTGGGTTGAAAATCTAAGTCTTTTTTTTTGTGCTCTTTATCTGATGATGGGCCAAAGTTTGAAGTGACCAAAGTAATACAGAGATCTGTAAATTTGAAATTCCCTTCCAATTTGATTATGATGTTTCATAAATCATTGAATTCCTACAGTTCAGAAGGAGGCCGTTCGGACTGTCAAGTCTGCACCGACTCGCCGACAGAGCATCTTACCTAGGCCCACTTCCCGCCCTATCCCCGTAACCCCACTCATTTACCCCACTAATCCCCCCTAACCTACACATGTTAGACACTAAAGGTCAATTTAGCGTGGCCAATCTACCTAATCTGCACATTTTTGGACTGTCGGAGGAAACGGGAGCACCCAGAGAAAACCCACGCAGATACAGGGAGAACTTGCAAACTCCACACAGACAGTCGCCTGAGGCTGGAATCGAACCCTGATCCCTGGTGCGTTGAGGCAACAGTGCTAACCACTGTGAAGCCCTGCACTGCCTTGCCAATTCCATTTAATTTCGGTTTACTATAATCTCAACCTGTATTCTCGCTTCTCCTTGCCTGTTTGAATTTCAAACTGAGTTTTCTTAACCTGCGATACAAAGTTGTTGAAGCTGAGAATAATGACTTACCCTTAATAACGTTCTACATTCGCCATAGCCATCACAATAGTGATACAGTGGCTGAGAGAGGAGTGGCACTGGAGGTCAATGATTTAAAAGGTGAAGGCTTCTATTTTTTTTGGAGTTGAGATTTGTTTGCTTTTTTTCTTCTTCGCTCAAAGTAGACATCCCATTTCTTCCCCAAACCGTGATGTGGGGAAGGGCATTTGAAAATGTGATAGGCCTCCAAAAATACAAGCGAAAGTATTTCACAAACTAATCGTAGCCGTCTGTGGAAGTACTACTTTGCATATTTTCATC
This sequence comes from Mustelus asterias, assembly GCF_964213995.1. Taxonomy (NCBI): domain Eukaryota; kingdom Metazoa; phylum Chordata; class Chondrichthyes; order Carcharhiniformes; family Triakidae; genus Mustelus; species Mustelus asterias. The sequence goes on from NC_135809.1 coordinate 123,808,541, forward strand.
CTGTTCGTTTCCCCGAGGATCTGATGTGTGTTAATTGCTGCACGATGCAGCTGCAGCCCTGACAGATATTGGCGGAAAGCTAACAGATACCGCAGCACAGCAAGTCCCCAAACAGAGCAGGAGAGGCGGCGGTTCTTCACTTTGTCCCCTGAAGACGATGGGAACTTAACTTGGCTCTTGAGCTTACTTTGAGAGGATGGCAGCATAAGAACGCATTCACGTGTTGGTCTGAAATTCCTTTGTCTGCCAATTCAAGTGGTAGTGCTCACCCATTCCAAATCGGTGGGTTAATTTCAGAGCTTTAGGCTTTTGTTTGTCACGGTTTAAAAACGTGACTGCTACGTTTTGCTTCCATTTGCATTTTTTCCCTGAACGTGATTAATATAAATTGGTACTTTCAAAAAAATCTGAGATCCTTCTATTAAATTTTATCTGTTGTTGTATTGGAGACTGTGGTTTGTTGTCAATAACGTGCAGTTAATAACAGCCTCTGAAACACTTCCTACATTTGAATGACAGCTTTTCTTGCAGTAAGGCACAGCAGGATACAGGAGATGGTTATAAATGTATGAACGCGAAGAGAGGATAGCTACTTGTCAAACAAAAGGAGAATGGTTAAACACTAATGGATTGTATTATTATTAAAATAAATAACTCTTCACGGCTCTCAGTATGCAGAATTTTTGTATTAGCCTGAAATTATACTTAGGCTTTTATCAATTCTTTATGGAGTGACTGTATTTCAGATAGAATGCCTACAGTGCAGAACAGGCCATTCGGCCTATCGAGTCTGCACCAACTCTCAGACAGCGTTTTGTTTAACCAAGGCCCTCTCCCCCAGCCTAACCTCATAACCCCACACATTTACCATGGCTAATCCATCTAACCTACACAACTTGGGACACTAAGGGGCTACTTAGCATGGTCAATCCACCTAACCTGCACATCTTTGGACTGTGGGAGGAAACCGGGGCACCCGGAGGAAATCCACCCAAAGACAGGAAGAACGTGCAAACTCCACACAGTCAGTCACCCAAGGCTGGAATTGAACCCAGCTCCCTGGCGCTGTGAGGCAGCAGTGCTAACCACTGTGCCGCGTTTTTGTTTAGTCCCACAATCATTTCATTCCTGCCTTTTTAGACAAATGTGGATTTAAACTGCGACTTTTGGGTGATCACAATTCAATCTTTGAAATGTTAGTGCTAGTTTTGGTTGTTTGTCAAAGCAAAGGCGTTTTGCAAAAAGATGTGCCATTTAGCTGTGAGTTGCGATATAAATCTGGTACTGTATCTATCCAAATCAGTTTATATCGTCATATATCAAAGCTCTTGCATGTGATGCACATCTTCTGCAACAGTCACGTTTACCATTTATAACAATTCTTGCATTGCTGTCACGAGTCCTGAGTGACTTGAGGTGCTCCAGCAGCAAATGAGGATTCAAGAGGTAGAGAACGTGTGAATACCAAGGACAGAAAATTGGTAGAATACCAGCAGTGAGAAATACCATCGACTTGGGTAAACAATCCATCCCAACGATCAGTCAGGACAAACTAGTTGTAATAATTTTAAAAGGCAAACCAATTAATTATTCAAATCTCTTTCAAGTTGAATCCCATCTGCAGTTGTTTTAATTGATGGAAATTTCTTAAGACTAGACTGAGAGTTTTAAGTAAAATAATAACATGAAATCAGATTGTATATTTCGCTGTAATAATTCGGCCGAATGCCAGTTTCCCATCACCAAGCACCCTGTATTGTGTACCATCAAGGAGACCACCCCCCCCGCAGCTCACGGATAGGCAGTTAACACCTCGGGACTTGCAATAATGGACTAGGTGAAATAACAGGTTTAAAAGCCCCTGTTGAACGCTTCCCGTTGGGAAAGCCTTCACCTTCTCAATAAGGGAGCTCATACTTCACACAGCCCATGAAGGGATCTATCGACAATCCCCCATGGCCTTCGTGACAATCGTCACATTCACAGTAACATGATTAAATTGTCTATTTTGATGCTTTCAGTGAAATCTTCGCTTAAAGACCTTAGCTTCCCCCTCACCGCCAAGGGGCCTTGACCCCTGATGCCTTTCCTCCTCTTCCTGGCACTTAGTTTCAGGCAGCGAGCTGCAGTGTCTCCAAAAGAGAAAAAATGCTGGAAAATCTCAGCAGGTCTGGCAGCATCTGTAAGGAGAGAAAAGAGCTGAGGTTTCGAGTCCAGATGACTCTTTGAGCTGCAGTGTTCCTCCTGGCCACTGTCGCGCTGTCCCTGGAATGACTGGAGAACTGCTCGGCCAATCAAATTGGCTGGCTGCTCTCCAAGACGGATGGACATCCCGCCTTCTACCAAATCAATGCTTCTTAGAGCGTGAAATGACATTGGGCCTGCTGGAGTTGGCAAGGATGTGTTCCTTAATGACACTTATGTAAATTCTGACAGTGATCGTGTTGTTGAAAGTGGGTGACTTCTGTCAGATGAAGGCAGAGGCAACAGCCTGAGCTTAAGAATTGTTTCCCGAGCTAAATGATGGGATGTTTCTTTTGATGTCTAACACTTCTATTTAGTTACTGTTCAAAGATATTTGAAGAAAGGTTAGAAGACAAACTTAAAGTTAAAAAGTTTATTTATTAGTCACAAGTGGGCTTACTGCAATGAAGTTACTGTGAAAATCCCACTCTGGCGCCTGTTCGGGTACACTGAAGGAGAATGTAGCATGGCCAATGCACCCTAACCAGCACGTCTCCTGGACTGTGGGAGGAAACCGGAGCACCCGGAGGAAACCCACGCAGACACGGGGAGAATGTGCAGACTCCTCATCGTCTCCACGAGTGTTTTTCAAATAAAATGGTATTGGCTAATTGTTCTTCCCTCCTCGAATCTATAAAAGAGAAAGAGTTGTATTTTAAAGGCAGAACAAAATGACTCAGCAGCATCAGCTTTTCTGTTGGTAGAAATTGGCCAAAGTTCCTCCAAGTCTGCCATCCTACTTTATTAGCAGTTGCATCTGTTGTGTCTCCCTGCAAAATCCTTGTTTATTTAGACTTAGAACAACTTAGAGCAACTTGCCCTGGCCTGAAGCTCTCGTTAAGTCGTTTGAAAAATCCGACCATCTCCTCAGTGAAGCTGTGTCTTTTTCCGCTACATCCTTCCTGAATACCGTGTCTCGTTTTGCTTTCAATATCGTGCGCAGCATCCCTGAGTTGGAAAGGGAGAGATCAGCCAGGGTTTCTGCTGTTGGGGTTTCTGCTCTTTTTGACTGATTCCTGCTGAAAAGTGCATTCGTGGCTCAGTCAGCTGCTGATAGGGTCAGGCTATCACGGCCTCCATCATCAAAAAGCACCCTGTCGAGGTTCACAGTTTGTATTCACCCACAAAGAATGGCCACATGGACGCACTGTGCTGGTTCAAGTCCAGGGCGTCAAGCCTGCATTGTTAGGTGTCAGCACCCGAAGAACAAAATGCTCTGATGGACATAAGCCCATTTCAAGCTCCAGTTGCATTTACGTTTTCAGTGGCTCGTGCACACAGTCATGACAAACGGTCTGACCGTCGGGATTTTAAACTGAAAGCAAGCCGTGTCCTTGGCGGGTGTGGTGTCATGTTGGATCTGACGCTTATAAAAAGGATCAAAGCTTCCGAAGCAAGGACACCATTGTTGGTGCCATACATCTTCCTTATGGGCTGGATTTTAGCAGAGGGATGGGTGAGCCTAAGGCAGGGGTGGGGGTCTGTGGTGGAGTGCCCGTTGCCTCCCTGCCGCCGTAGCATTTCACTCCTGCCCAGAATGTGATTTGTACAGCCAGGGCAAGTAGCTGAATCAACCTGCTCAGGTTTGGAAATGTCTGCCCTGTTGTTCCATCCTCCCTGCTGCAGTTCAACGCTAATGGATAAATCTCCTGTGTGACGTCATGGTTAATGCAGCTCAGAAATTAATAACTTGGGGAAATTAATCCTGCCATTCCTTTCATGTTAAAGGTGTTGCTTGTCTAGTAATCTAGCTAAGCGTTGACTTCAATTTCCACATGTCGTGGATGTTCGAGTCACCCACAGCTTGTACCTACAACCACATTAATGAAAGGCACATGACCTCTCTTTGCCTTGGCGCTGTTTAATGTGATATTACTGCAGTTTAATTTCCTAAAATGGCACTTGTCCAGTGATTCATGTCGAATGTTAAGTGTTCATTAAGAAATGGAAAGTAACTGAGCTCGATCCAGATGCAGAAGCAAAGGAAAGAGAAATCTGCTAATCTGTCTGAACGCAGTGATGACTATTAAGTTATTGCGGGGGCACAGTTTGCAACTGAGCTCAGTCAATCCTGACGGTGATCACCGACCTTCCGAAGATAGGACCCCACCAAACATCTGAAACTGAACCTTATTGGATTGGGAAGTGTCTTAATTTTTATTTGCAATTCTGGAACCAATTAGAGAATGATCGTCTTAGTGAGGTAAATGTGTGGGGTTACTGGGATAGGGAGGTGGGCCTGGGAAAGATGCTCTGTTGGAGAGTCGGTCAGACTCGATGGGCCAAATGGCTGCCTTCTGCACTGTATGGATTCCATGATTCTATTTTTTGTGATCCTGCATGGTGGCACAGTGGTTAGCACTGATGTCTCACAGCTCCAGGGACCCGGGTTCGATTCCGGCCTCGGGTGACCGTGTGGAGACACATTCTCCCCGTGTCTGCATGGGTTTTCTCTGGGTTCTCTGGTTTCCTCCCACATACCAGGGATTTGCAGGTTGGGTTGATTTGCCGTGACATATTGACCATTAGTGTCAGGGGGATTAGTGGGATAAATACATGCGATTACGGGATAGGGCCTGGGTGTAATTGTTGTCGGTGCAGGCTCAATGGGCTGAATGGCCTCCTTCTGCACTGTAGGGATTCTATGATCTTCTAGATAGAAAGCTACTATTTAAAATAACTTGCGTATGGTTACTTTGTTGAATCACACGACAGAGTTTATCATTCACAAAAAAAAATTGCTGCTTTAACCGGGGAACAAAAAAGGGAACCAAAAACCAGAAATTTACATTTAGTAAGAAAAGGAACTATTTTGTATTACCATTCCTGATATTTGCCAAATATTCTGAAGGATTGTAATGACCACAGTGGGTTTGTAAACTAGAAAGTCTAGTCCATGACTTAGTTGACAGCACGCTTGCCTCAGAGTCACAAGATCTCAGGTTCAAGTCCAACTCCTGGGCTTGGGTACAAATATCCCGGCCAGGATTTTATGCCACCCCACCGGTGTGAATTTAGGCAGTGAGGGGGAGTGTGTGTGTGGAGCAGGAAGTGGAAGGAACGGCATTTCTTCTGGGTTTCTGCCCACCCCGAGCAAGCAGTGACTTTACACTGGGGTATCAGACAGGAACCCCACCCTAGCCCCGATTTGAGGCCCACACATGGCCAATAGTTGGTCACCTCAGGGCTGTTTCCAGCCCATCCTCCATTTTTAACTGGCTTGGGAAGAGCCTGAAAAAGAGCGGGCTTAGATTTTGGGGAGGAAAAGGGAGGGCCCTCCATTGGAAACCCCTTTCTGATTGCGTGCACCCATCCTTAAGGTCCATTGGCTGCTGGATCCCCCGCCCCCCTGTTTCATCCACTGTCGTTCTTGCCATTATGATTGGCCAGCAGCTCTCCAAGGCAGAACTTCCCCCTCCCCGAGTGAGGAGCAGAAGTCCCTCCTGCAGTCACATAGCATTTATTCAAGCATAAAGTGGCTTCTGGGCACTTGAAGGTGGCAGGGATGTGTTCCCCATTGACTTTTTGGATGACAGGAAGGGAGACCCGGCCATCTGAAAAAATTTAGACCCTCGCTTGACACTGAAGTGCAGTACTGAGGCAATAGTGTCTTCCAGATGAGAAACTAAACTGAAGCCCCATCTGCACGAAGGCACTATTTTGATTAAGAATAGGGCAGTTATTCCCAATGTCCTGGTTAGTATTTATCCCTCAACCAACCAATTTGAATTCAATAAAAATCTGGAATTAAATGTCTACTGATGACCATGAAACCATCGTCAATTGTTGTAAAAATCCGTCTGGTTCACTAGTGTCCTTAAGGGAAGGAAATTTGCCATACTTACCTGGTCTGGACTACATGTCACTCCAGACCTACAGCAACGTGGTTGACTGTTAAATGCCCTCTGAAATGGGAAGCAGTTAAGGATGGGCAACAAATGCTGGTCCAGTCAATGACGTCCACATCCCATTAATAAAAAAAATCATCTGGTCTTTTCTCACTGCTGTCTGCAGTGGTTTGTCGTGCTTACATTGGCTGACACGTTTCTTACATTCCAACAGTGACTGGACTTCAGAGTACTTCATTGGCTGTAAAGCACTTTGAGCTGGCCCATGGACGTGAAAGGTGGATGGGTGTCGGTGGCATGGTGGTAATGCTTCGGGGTTGGTAATCCAGAGACCCAGGCTAATACTCTGGGAACATGGATTCAAATCCCCCATAAATCTGAAATTAATCTCAGTAATGGTGACCACGAAACCATTGTCGATTCTTGTAAAAACCCACCTAGTTCACCAATGTCCTTTAGGGAAGGAAATTTGCCATTCTTACCTGATCTGGCCTACATGTAACTCCAGAGCCACAGCAACGTAACTTTTAACTATGTTTTGAAATGGCCTAGCAAGCCGCTCAGTTCAAGAGCAGTTAGGGATGGTCAATAAATGCTGGCCTGGGCACCCACAGCCAGTGAAAGAGTAAGAAAAAGGTGTAATGTAAATGCAAGTCTTTTTTACTTTCTCATTTTCTGCTATATTTTTCCAGTGATATATTTGGATTGGCTTGGTAGGAATGAGCAGGCGTTAGAACTTTGAATCAATCTGAGAACCAAACTTGCAGCTGAGAAATCGGCCACGCTAGCCAGTAGGATGGGCCCTGTGGCACACAAGAACCTCTCAGATGGCGTATCTTTGATATCATTGACATGGGATAGTAGGAAGGAATACTTGAGGGTTCTTATCAGAAAATAGTCATGCGTTTCCAAAAGAGAAAATGCTGGAAAATCTCAGCAGGTCTGGCAGCATCTGTAAGGAGAGAAAAGAGCTGACATTTCGAGTCCAGATGATCCTTTGTCAAAGCTTTGTTAAATTGCCCTTAGTGTCAGGGGGATTAGCCATGTAAATGTGTGGGTTACGGGGATAGGGCCTGGATGGGATTGTTGTCAGTGCAGGCTAGATGGGCCCCGTGGCCTTTTTCTGCACTGTAGGAATTCTGATTCTATGACTCTAACTTGTCTAGAATGTCATTCCAAATTGGTTGGGTGGTTCTGAACCAAAGTTGGTGACCAGGCGGGAGTTAATTGCAATTTGAGTGGTACAGGAGCTTCATGAACAAAGAGATGTCTGTCCGTATTCAAAAAGTCAGCAGTATTTGGGGGGTCCGAGTTTGAACTTGGATCATCCTCCGTGGGCTTCTCGTGCAGCTGTGAGAGCACGAGGGAAGAGTTGAAACCAGCAGATTGCAAAAACATAAAGAAAGGAAACGCATTTGAAAATATACATTATCAAGATTGTGAAAAACTTTGGAAATGTAGCCAAATATGACCACGGGTTGCAAAAGGCAAGATCCCATAGGTACCAAATGTAAGGAAAGACCATTTAATCTGTTCATTTCAGTGCGAGTGGTTGAGGGGGAGTGTTGGCCAGATTAGAGGAAAGTTTTTTGCCTCTTGTTCAGTTAAATGCCTTGGCTTTTTTGGGGGCGGCACGGTGGCACAGTGGTCAGCACTTCTGCCTCACAGCGCCAGCTTCGGTCACTGTCTGTGCAGAGTTTGCACGCTGTCCCTGTGTCTGCATGAGTTTCCTCCGGGTGCTCCAGTTTCCTCCCACAGTCTAAAAGTGGTCAGATGGATTGGGCCGTGCTAAATTCTCCCTCAGCGTACCCGAACAGGCGCCGGAGTGTGTGACGACGAGGGGATTTTCTTCATTGCAGTGTTAAGCTTATTTGTGACACTAATAAATAAACTTCAAACTTTGACTTGTCCTGTGCCCTAGTCTACAAGATTGTCAGGGCAATTTATTTCGCTTTGCGTCTGATGCGCTGGAAGTGATGTGGCAATTTTTGATGTTGACAGTGAATAGCTAATGTTGGATGTTATTTTGGGGGAGCGGGGAGGTGGTTTCAGCCAAATGTAAACACACATGAAAAGTAAAATGATAGCACCAGTTTTATTTGAAGAATATGACGAAAAGCAGTAACTTCTTTTGTCAGCTTGCAGTGCAGTGTTTCCTAATTATGAACTGTAAAGAACAGATCTGTGAAAACTTGTCAGCAAGTTCAGTCTCAAATTACTGTTTATAAAAGAAGCAAAATAATACCATAAATTACCATAGCAGCAGGTCACTGCAGTTCAGGGTTCTTTTTTAATTGTTACAGAAGAATGCAGTCCCTTGAGGGTTCTCAAAATTGTTCAAATGGCTGTCATTTTGCTGGAAATCTTGACCCTTCTTCATCGAAAACGGTTTGAAACTAATGAAAAAATGTTCTTTTTAACTGGAGGATATTTCCAAATTAACGTTGGAAATGGTGGTTAACACATCTCGTAAAATTTATGTATACATATTTTCTAAATTCATTCTTGGGATGTGGGTGTCGCGGGCTAGGCCAGCATTCGTTGCCCATCCCCTAATTGCCCTTGAGAAGGTGGTGTTGTGCCGCCGCCTTGAACTGCTGCAGTCCCGGTGGTGTAGCTACACCCACCGTGCTGTTAGGGAGGGGGTTCCAAGATTTTTGACCCTGTGACAGTGAAGGAAGGGCCGATTATATTTCCACGTCAGGATGACGATTGACTTGGAAGGGAACATGGAGATGCTGATATCCCCATGTGTCTGCTACCCTTTTCCTTATAGCTGGTGGTGGTTGTGGCTTTGGAAGGTGCTGTCTAAGGAGCCTTGGTGAGTTCCTGCAATGCATCTTGTAGATAGTACACACTGCTGCAGCTGTGCATTGGCAGTGGAGAGAATGGATGTTAGTGGATTCCCCCTCAATCATTAGCACTGAAATTAACTGAAATTTCTTTTCATTTGGTACCGATGGGATCTGTCCTTTTGCAATCCTTGGTCCTTTTGCAACCCATATTTGGCTACATTTCCAAACTTATTCATAATCTTGATTGTGTATATTTTCAAATGCGTTTCCTGTCTTTATGGTTTTGCAATCTGCTGATTTTAACTCTTCCCTCGTGCTCTCTCAGCTGCATGAGAAGCCCTCTGAGGACGATCCAGCTCAAACTCAGACCATCCCCCCCAAGTATTGCTGACAAACATCACTTTGTTCATGAAGCTGCTGTACCACTGAAATTAAACAATTCATAATCTTCTAACAAAGGAAAGAATGGCTTGCATTTATATAGCACCATTCACGACCGGAGGACATCCAAAAGCACTTTTCAGCCAATGGAATACTTTTGAAGTAAGAAATACTTTTAGTGTAAGAAACATGGCAACCAATTTGTGTACAGCAAGCTTCTACCAACAGCAATGTGATAATGACCAGATAATCTGTTTTAGTCTCAGCGATTTGGGTGTAACTATATAACGACTGACAGGGACATGGGTGGGTGTGGGGGGCGGCGGGGGGGAGGGTGAGGAAGGAGACACGGGTAGAGAAGGAAGGGGGTGAAGGTGGAGGAGAAGGGGCAGGGTAGGGGGGTGGGCAATTTTCCTGCTCTTTGCATTAGTGCGGTGGGATCTTCTGTACCCACTTGAGAGAGCAGATGGATCCTAGGATTAACGTCTCAACTGAAAGACAGCACCTTTGACAGTGCAGCACTCACTCAGCACCGCACTGGGGTATCCTAACCTCCATTCTTGTGCTAAAGCCTTGGGTGAGATTTGAACATCTGGCCTTCTGCCCCAATGATGAGGCGAGGCAGAGAGAGTTAAGGACAGGCTTTTTGAAATAGAAGGCTGTATGAAGAATCCAGCTTTTTTCAGGAGAAAGTTATTAGGCCTTTGCTGAGACAGATGTTAGAAATGTTAAACTGTAGTTGGACGCGATATTCGTTCCAAATTAAATAAAGTGACTTGTTGATGTGGGGGAGCATGATGTTTTCTTCATTTTGTATTGTTATGCAAAGATATGTACGTACTGATTGAATCTAATCATTACTGTCGCTCTGTGTGTTCAATTGCTTTGAAATAAAACAGCTCCATGGTTTGTTTGATATCCTGCTTCATCAAATCTTAACTTGATCTCCTCTGGAATAGTTTGAAAAAGCACATGTGTGCAAAGTGGGGGACAGTTGGCTCAGGTCACACGGGACACAGCTGTACTCCACTGTTGTACAGGGCACTGCAAATTAACTCCCAAGAAAATTAACATGCTCAAATCGCTAATTGAATCGTAGGATCCCAACAGTGCAGAAGGAGACCATTTGGCCCATCGAGCCTGCACCAACAACAATCTATCCCCGAAACCCCACGTATTTACCCTGCTATCCACCCCCCCCCCCCCCCTTGCTGTGGGATGACGACCAGAGTCGTGCATAATCCTCTGGGTGTGGCTGCACCAGTGTCTTACAACCTCTTTGCCACCAGGTTGGATAAGGTTGGAAATTGTGCTCCACCTTCAGTGAAAAAAAATAAGTTGAATTTTGGCAACCTCAGGATGTTCCAATCTGTTTCGCTGCCGTTGAAGTACTTTTGAAATGAAGCCGCCGTTGTAATGTAGGCAAACTCGGCAGCATGTTTACAGAGAGCAGGTCCCAAAGCAGCAGTGAGATAAGTGATCGGATAATCTCTTTGGCTAATGCTAGTTGAGAGATTAATGTTGGCCGGGACACCAGGAGAACTCCCCATGCTCTTTTCAAAGCACGACCGTGGTATCTTTTACATCCGCCTGAGAGGGCAGCTGGGCCCTTAGTTTAACATCTCAAATGAAAGACTCCCTTAGTACTGCACTGAAGTGTCAGCCTGAATTATGTGTTCATATATCTGGAAAAGGATTTAAATGCACTGATTCAGGTGAGAGTACCATCACTGAACCCTGGCTGACACCTATACATATATCCCAGGGCACTTTGCTAGTGATCGCTTGCTGTGCTGATGCAGCCCATTCATAATTACCATTTGCTTTCCTTATTTTTGCCAATTTTCTATCTATCTCAGAATTATGGCATTCTACTCGGTGAAAGAATTGAACGGCTAATTGGCCCAGGTTTATTATTCTTTTTTTCCTCTTCCCTGGAAGGACATCCCTGGCTTTTGCTTAACACTTCTCCCCCACAGTACGCAACACAAAGGGTGGGATTTTCCTGTCCCGCTTGCAAAGATGCTTCGACGGTAAATCCCATCCAATCTTTTTGACATGGTGCACTTATGGCCATTGGGCCTAAAGTCATTATTTTCTATGCTCCATATTTGGGAGTAAACCAAGCCCTTACTTTAAGAATTCTTGATCTTCTGATCAATAATCCGTTTGCAAATTGATCCATAAGTTGTGGTTATTCCTTGGGCGCGATTTTCCGGGTCGTGCCTGCCCTGAGACCGAGAATTCCCGTTCGAGGTCCACAGACCTTTGAATGGTCCATCTATCAAATTGCCCTTCCTGCCCACAACAGTTCCTACGCTGGGCAGGCCCAGAACATTTACCTCCTTGAGTCTCAATGTTGGGAAAGGATGCAAACAGTTTTGTATTGTATTCATTTTGGAATTGAGTTGGAACAAAGCAGTGTACCGTTGGTTACAGTCCAAAAGGAGGCTATTTGGCCCATGATGTCTCGGCTGTCTCTCGGCAGTAGCAATTTAGCTAGTCCCACTTTGCTGCCTTTTCCCTGCAGATTTATTTCTCCTCAGCCAATTGTCCAATTCTCTTTTGAAAGCCACAATTGAACCTGCCCTCCATCATACTCTTAAGCAGTACATTTTGGATCCTAACCACTCGCTATGTAAAAAGTAATTCTCATGTTGTTGTTAGCTCTTTCAGGAGATCAGTGTCTGTTATCTTTCGATCCTTCTGACAATAGGAACAATTCCTGCCTTTCTACTCTGTCCAGAACTGTTGTCATTTTGTACACCTCTCTCAAATCTCCTCTTGATTTTCTCCTCTTCTGGACAACAGACCCGGTTTCTCCGATCTACCCAGGTAACGGATTCCAGGAATGAGGAACTTCATCCTCGTGAACCTTTTCTGCACCCTCATTGATGTCTTCACATGCACCTAAAGTGTTGTGTCCAGAACCAGGCACAGCATTCCAGTTTGAGCCAAACCAGTGCTTTATACAAGTTAATCACAAGTTCCTTGTGTTTTTGTACTAAATTCTCCCACTTATAAGCCGTTTCTTTAAGTTTTAAAGTTTAAGTATTATATTAGTGTCACAAGTAGGCTTACATTAACACTGCAATGAATTTACTGTGAAAATCCCCAAGTCGCCACACTCCGGCGCCTGTTTGGGTACACTGAGGGAGAATTTAGCATGGCCAGTGCACCTAACCGGCACGTCTTTCGGACTGTGGGAGGAAACCGGAGCACCCGGAAGAAACCCATGCAGACGCGGGGAGAATGTGCAGATTCTGCACAGACAGTGACCCAATCCGGGAATCGATCCTGGGTCCCTGGTGCTGTGAGGCAGCAATGCTAATCACTGTGCCACTATGCCGCCTTCTGTACACTTTATCAATTACTTTCACGATCTGATTTATTTTGACCTGGTGGCCTGACCTGAGGAAAAAGGATTCTATGAGAAAGACGTCCAACACTTCTGGGATCTTGCTGTGTGAAAGATGACTGCAGTTGCCCACTTAAGTCACCGCACTTGAAAATTCCTCAAGAGGTTTCTGAGAGAACAGATGAAGTACAGCATGAGCATGAATGTATCTCAAGTATGTTTTTCCTGACTGCATTTCTTCCCGGGTAATTTTCCTTATTAGCTCCACATCTTTACTGTGAAATTATTCCAAGTGCTTGGAGGAATTTCTGTCCCTTTAACTTGCTGTGCTTTCATTTATAGATAATGGAGATTTAAGGCTAATAAAGGAAATGTAACCTTGCTTTCTACTGCATAGATGCAGTTCATAGTTTGATGCTTGAAGCTCTTGTGCATACTCATTTATTTCGCAGTGCGTGATAAATCCTAGGCTTTTAAACAAAAATGTTGAAAATAATTATTGCAGGAGTGGAACTGGTTTGTCGCATTCAGGCACAGCTGGAGACATGAAGGGAGTCAATGGAATAGTGAGTTCCTATTGTCACAGGAGTCTGTGTAGTTACAGTGGTATTGCCATAGAAACCAGTCATGACAGCTGTTATTGCTCCTTAGAGTGGTGGTACATGATAATGGTGGTCAAAAGGGGAATAAGGGATGGGGGGATGGGACGGCAATCGAGGACTGTTAGATCAGTAATGGTTAATGCACGAATACCTTCCATTACTGTTAGCTAATTGGCAGCTTTTCTTTTTTATTTGCTGGAAATTTTCAATATTGAGGCATCAAATCCATCCTCTGAAACGTGACAGAATTCTCATCAAAGTGAGCAACATCATTTATAGATTTGCCGATTAATTTAATCAGCTGAAAATTGGCATTTCAGGGGAGTTGGGATGAATATTTTAACCTTGCCTGCCCTTACACATTACAGCGTAATGGAAGCATGTGAATTCTAGTCATAATCCTTTGTTTCTCAAAGGTTTGAACATGCACTCTGTCCATCCTCATTTGTGCAGCCGATCTGCAAATTGTGTCCATTATCCATGGCTCATGTTTCGAGGATACCGGGTTTGCTAAATTTTCAGCATACTTCTTTCTTTGTTTATTGTTCCAGCCCATCATTCACAATATAATGCGCTTTAATGACGAACTGACACCTCCCCAGAGCAACACATGAATTTCTCATGAATCCCAAACTAATTGAACAGCATTTTGATTGAAGGTGTTTCTCGTGCCAATGCAGCTGCCATGGGCCATGCCGTCTATGAGTCTATTCCTTATAACATTCCACCGACTGTGCAAGAGCGGTATTTACTCCCCTCTCCTCTCCCCTCCCCCCGACCCACCCGCATATCTGCTCGTACATTGTGAACTACTGCAGAGCCGAGTGCAGTCAGATATCTTTAGACCTGCGCCATATGTCTTGTGTGAACTATTTCAGCTGGTGACAAATATGCTCAGATGTAAGAATCGGCGAATGGGTTATTGTGCAGTATCTGATATCCCTGAAGTGCTGGCCAATATTTATTCTTCATCCAAAATCAATAAAGAATACAACTGTAGCCGATACTGTAGTTAAGAAGGCCCAACAACGCCTCTACTTTCTCAGGAGGCTAAGGAAATTTGGCATGTCTGCTATGACTCTCACTAACGTTTACAGATGCATGATAGAAACCATCCTTTCTGGATGTATCACAGCTTGGTATGGCTCCTGCTCTGACCAAGACCGCCAGAAAATAGAAAGGATCGTGAACGAAGCCCAGTCCATCACGCAAACCAACCTCCCATCCATTGACTCGAGCTACGCTTCCTGCTACCTCGGAAAAGCAGCCAGTATAATCAAGGACCCCACGCACTCTGGGCATACCCTCTTCCACCTTTTTCTGTTGGGAAAAAGATAGTAAAGTCTGAGGTCATGTACCAACCGTTCTCCTCGTGTCTGCGTGTGTTTCCTCCGGGTGCTCCGGTTTCCTCCCACAGTCCAAAGATGTGCGGGTTAGGTTGATTGGCCATGCGAAAATTGCCCCTAGTGTCCTGAGATGCGTAGGTTAGAGGGATTAGTGGGTAAATGTGTAGGAATATGGGGGTAGGGCCTGGGTGGGATTGTGGTCGGTGCAGACTCGATGGGCTGAATGGCCTTTTTCTGTAGTGTAGGGTTTCTATGATTTCTATGATTTCTAACCGACTCAAGAACAGCTTCTTCCCTACTGCCATCAGACTTTTGAATGGACCTACCTTGTATTAAGTTGATATTTGTCTACACCCTAGCTATGGCTGTAACACATTCTGCACTCTCTCCTTTCCTTCTCTATGAATGGTATGCTTTGTATAGCGTACAAGAAACACTGTATACTAATTATTGTGGCAATAATAAATCAAATGATCTCATTGTGGAAATTTGTTGTGTGTAAACTGGCTGCTACATCTCCCTACATTACAACAGTGAGACCATTTCAATGTACGTCATTGGCCGGATGTCCCAAAGTCATGAAAGGTGCTATATAAATGCAAATAATTTCTTTAATTTTCTTTTGAGTGTGCATGTGACATTGCCAGACTTTCATGTTCTTCTACAATAATGGTGAAAGGTTTTTCCTCTAGATCCGAGTGTGTAGGTATACGGATCCAGTGAAGAGATCAATAGTCCTAATGCATCTGGAACCAAGCATAGATCACCTGGTGCTGTTTTGACGATTGGTGGCTTTTCAACTATGAGGCTAGGTTTCGGTGTCCAAGCTTTATTATAAAACCAATATAGGCTGACACTTCACTGCAGAATTAAAGGAACGTTGCCTTTTCTGAGGTGATATCTGTTGGGAAGAATGGGCTGGATTTTTATTCTGTGGTAGAAGTGGGCTCGGAGGGAGGATGCCCCAACAATTTTGCGCAAACAGCCAGTGAGCTGGTAGATCACCACCTTCCTGCCACTAGCCTTTCCGTGCGATCTGGATTTTCCAGATGGCGGATGGGCCCCCTGAAGTAGTTGGAGCCTGTGGATGGAATGCTGGCAGCCTTCCCGAGACAGGCCAAGGGCAAGGTGGTGATGGTGGTGAGGGAGAGGGTGGGTGCGTGGTGTGGTGCCAGAGGCGCATCACACTATAGTTAAGGAAGCCTCTACTTTCTCAGAAGACTAAGGAAATTTGGCATGTCAGCTACGACTCTCTCCAGCTTTTACAGATGCACCATAGAAAGCATTCTTTCTGGTTGTATCACAGCTTGGTATGGCTCCTGCTCTGCCCAAGACCGCAAAGAACTACAAAAGGTCGTGAATGTACCCCAATCCATCACACAAAGGAACCTCCCATCCATTGACTCTGACTCCACATGCACCCTGGACATTTTCTCTTCCACCTTCTTCTTTCGGGAAAAAGATACAAGAGTCTGAGATCACGTACCAACCGACTCAAAAAAAGCTTCTTCCCTGCTGCTGTCAGACTTTTGAATTGACTTACCTTTAAGTTGATCTTTCTCTACACCCTAGCTATGACTGTAACACTACATTCTGCACTCTTTCGTTTCCTTCTTTATGAATGGTATGCTTTGTCTGTATAGCGTGCCAGAAACAATACTTTTCACTCTATGTTAATACATGTGACAATAATAAATCAAATCAAATCAAATCAAAATCAAAAAAAGAGGTTCGGATGGGGTGGGAGGGCCGCAGATGTGGCAACTCAATATTCAGTGAAAATGTTCCCCTGCAATGATGGCCTGGCAGCTCTAACACCAAATTTTACAACATTTACCAAGTCTTCAGTGAGTGCCTCCAAATCCTGTAAGTTCCTCATCTACATCAGCAGTGTCCACGTCTGCCAGTGGGGCAGCCAGCTGTCCAGAGCCCCGGGAGTTCCATGTATATAACCAATGGAGCATTCAGTAGCAAGGGCAGGTGTCACAACGGCAACAAGAGAAAAGAAGTACCCATTCAGAAATGTTCCTTAGAAAAGAAACTGTTTCTACAAATCAATGAGAGTATCAATTAGCAAGATTATTGAAGTTCAATAGAAGATTCAAATATCTCACTTTTCATTATCTTGTCCAAATAAAACTTTTGAGACTTTGACAAAAGAGATCACAGCGCACCTTATTATAACCACTTAAAAATGTCAATCTATCAAAGTCAACATTTCACTTCACTTGTCAAAAGAGATTCTCTGTTGAGTTAATGCTTGCATTGGTCCTGGCTCTCAACCACAATGAGGAGAGGTCATGGAGAAGCTTGCCCAGTTCCATGAATGTTGCGAGAAGGTTACCGCAGCAAAGGAGATGGCCTGGTCAGGAGTGCAAGGTGCTACCTGCACCCTTATTCAGCAACACCGGCCGAAATTGCTGATGCCGAGAATGGGATGGGAATCTCAGAATTGGAGCATGACCATCAGTTTTGACACCATGAAAACCCAGGCCCTGGTTTTGTGCTGGTTAAAGTGCTTAGCAGCAATCACTGTCAATCTAGGTTGACTGGTTGGCTTAATTTCGTAGTGCTCTTTTAAAAAAAATATAACACTGTTAATAGGATGCCGTGAGCTGGAAGATAGCTTAAAAAAAACTCCGTCAAACAAGCTTTAATAGCCATTGGCGCAAAATGAAGGACATTAACTTGTTGGTGCAGCACATGAATGCTCACAGTTGTGTGCTCTGCTAATGCTCAAATTATGAGCTGAACAGCTTCCTTTCAAGTTGGTTTGCGCGCCACTCGAAATTCCCGTTTGTTTGTTACGAGGTGGGTTGGACAATTCTGAAACCATGTACGGAAATTTAATGAAGACTACTGCCTTAGGTCATGCTTTGTCCCAAGATGAAATGCTAACAGATAATGGTAATCAGTAATTACTGTGTAATTACGTTAGCGTGGAATGACAACTGCTTTTAAAATACAGCGCATTGTAACCTTAATAAAGCTGCTGTAATTTAAATAGCTACGTCCCATCTTATCTGGAATTAAGTTCCATCCAGTTTACATGATTGAATTTTTTTCTTGCCCCGAGGACCACCAGACATTGTAATTATGTGCTTACAGTATAATGTGTGTTTCTACAGAGTTAGTGAATCAGCACTCTCGAAAGGATTAGTATGGCAGAACTTTCTGAGCGATATGGTTAGGGACTCAAACTTGTTATAATGATTCTTAATATAAACAGACAGTGATTGTGGATGTACTTTAGAGCATCTTGAGAAAGATTATGCTCTGTTTATTTAAAAAAAAATACTTTACTATCTGTAGATATCCTGGATTTTGAGAAGTGACCGCCTCCACCAAACAAATGCGAACCATGGGCTCACAAGTTGATCTGGTCAATAAGAGAAAACAAAGTTAACATTGTACGCCAACTCTTGGACACTTTTTCTTTGCTTAAAGCACAAATGCACCAGATCTGGTTTGGTAAATTAGAGAACGGATCAGTGGAGTGTGATCATTTTGATCCGAATGTATTTTCTAATGTACTTGACAACTAGCTGAATAATACCTGCCAACATTTGAGGAGTGATGCTAACTTCTGGGAGTTACAGGGCACCACCTCATAACGATGGAGTAAGCTTGCACGATAACAGTTTAGAAACAACTGCTAGATGACTCGCTTTCTCCCTGTAGCAACGTCCAGCTAAAAATGACTTAAGACCAACCCCAGTGCTGTAAATAATGTAGAAGAACCCTGAAGGAACATCCAACCTGAATGAAGGGTCTGGTTATTTATATTCTGACATTGGTAGGGCTCACTACATATTCATCACCCTTAGGTGAATTTGCACCTAGCCATTGTTGTACTCTTCCCCATTTTTCGAATTGTGTTGCTACCTGCTAGGTGGTATGGGTGAAGAAGCCAAAAGAGGCTGGCGCGGATCAAGATTCCAGTGCATCAAGATTCCAGCACCTGAGCACATTGCAAATGACTGCCAGCAAATGATCATTGATGTCCAATAAGCTGCTCCAGAATCCTTCTGCCAAACAATGGGTTATGCTGCACAAGTCTTTTACTGAGAAGCTTTATCAGAAAGCTTTCAAATGGCAGGCAGCACTGAAAATTAAAAGGCTGGTAATGGAATCTGGGCAAAAAGAAAACAGAACGAGTGGGGTTTGTTTAAACTTACGCCATGAGTGCATGTTGTAAATGCTGATTGGTTGCCCCTGTTTTGCCACGTGAATTTAGAGTTGTTGATGACAAAGTTTGAATCACTCATTTGAATTCCATCAAACAAACAGCACAGAAGTTTGCCATTTGGCCCAAACCATCCATGCTGGAGCTCATTTTCCACATGAACTTCCTCCCAACTCCACTTTATCCCCATCAGCATTCTGTTTTCCCTTCTTTTCTCCCTCATGTGTTTATTTAGCTTTTGCTGAATGATTGTTTTACAGAACGTGACAAAATTCAACATATTTATCCCCCGGGAGCATTTTTTAAAGAAACAATCTGATCATTATCACAATGCCCTACCAGCTTCAGTAGTGAATTGCAGGACCTGCCATAGATTTCAACATACTATACCTGCATGCAATTGAATGCCTGCAGAAGGCTGACAATGTACTATGATTGGTGTAATGACCTCAACGAGCTCCATGAGGTTGGCCTCTTGGAGTATGAGCTCTTTGACTGAGGTAATGATTGCCTGCCCAATCAGGGAGCCTCATCTGTGTATATATCGAGTGTCAGGGCTACTGATGCTCCGGATTCTGACTTTGTACCTGAAGCATTCTAAGGAGTGGAATCAAGTTTGTAAATAAAGGGAACCTGGTGAAGGAACGCCGGCCTCTGAGGAGTTATTTCAGTGGCGACGAGGATGGGATGTATCGAACAGGCGCTTGTCTCTTACGACGTGAGCACCAGAGTTCTGATTTGCTGCAATTGGTAAATAGGCTCAAGAGTATAAATGTAATGGACAGGATTTTCATTACAAGCGAGACCAGAAATTCCCATCCGAGATCAACGGAGATTTCCGTTGTCGGACCATCGCCCCCTCCAATTCCGTGGCGGGCGAGGTGGTAGGGATCCAGCCAATGTGTTTCTCAAAGAAAGACTTGACTTTAGAATTGCATTTATACAGTGCCTTTCATGACCTCAGGGCATCCCAAAGTGCTTTACAGCCAATGAAATATTTTTGAAGAGTAGTCGCTGTTGTAATGTAGGAAACACAGAAATGCGACAACGAACATGTGCTCAATGAGCCTCCACAAAGAACAGTGTGATAATGACGAGTAAAACCATTTCTGTGCTACTGATTGTTGATTGAGGGATGAGTATTGACCAGGACACTGGGGATAACTCCACTCCTGTCTGGCAAAGTAGGGTCATGGAATCTTCTATGTATGTGTTAGAGAACAGCCGGGACCTTGGTTTAACATTTAATTCAAAAGCCAGCTGCTCTTATAGTGTTATATTCTCTCAGCGCTACATCGAGTAGATAATCTAGAAAATTAAGTGTCTGGAGAGGGATTTGAACCTGCAACCTGTGTCTCAGGTGAAAACCCTACTACTGAAGCCATGCCAGACAGCCATCACTAAGCATGGGTTAGACAGAAGTTAGAGTACGGAATTATTGCTGTTTTATGCTGCTCATTATAGATTTGTATGATACATAGTTATCAGGATAAGTGGGTGTAATGACTTCAATGAGGTTGGGCTATTGGAGTATGAGCTCCGTGATTGAGGTAATAATGCCCTGTCCAAACAGGGAGCCTCACCTGTATATAAAAATGGGAGTGTCAGGTCTACTGGCACTCTGGTTTCAGACTCTGTACTTGAAGCACTCTTATAGAGTGGAGTTAACTTTGTAAATGACGGGATTCTGGTGAAGGGGCACTGACCTTTGAGGAGTTATTTCAATTCTGAGATTTGTGAAACTGTAGCTTTGAGATTAACCTTGAGATACCGAGACCCCACTAGGTCGGAAAAGGCAATGAGAAGATGTAATAGAAGTTTTAAAATTATGATGAATTTTTATTGTGAAAATAGGAAAAGACTTTTTGCTCTGCTTGGGGAGTCGGTGACGAAAATCACAAGATTAAAATTATTTGTAAAAGAGTGATTGGGCAAATTTGGGATTGGTTCATACAGACCATTTCGTACCTGAAGTGGAAACAGGACTAATGCACGGGGACAGCAAGATTAGTTTTGTATTGTTCGAGCAAGGAGTTAGACAGACCAAAGGCCTCCTGCTTCTGCTGTGCCATTTTACCATGCTTTTAAGATGGTTTCTACTCGCTGGGATTTGGAATGGCTGCACAGAGGCAAATCTTAGAATCCTAGGAGCAGTATAATAATCTCTCAATGCATTGTGACGCCAGTGTGCCTTTAAGTAATGGTTTATTTTAAATCATATTCTCTAGAGATTGTAAGCAGTTTTTTTTTCATTATGGCACTGGCTGCCTATTTAGATGTCCTTTTATTGCTGCTTCAATGGTTTAAATGGGGTTTTGTTTATTTTTACTCAGGGCTTCATGCAGTTTCTGGGATTTTACAACCTTTTGAATTGTTAAGCGGAAGATCGATTGACAAGTCAAAGTCAGGCGGTTCACTTTCAGTTTTGATTCAGAGTTGGTTCAGGTGGGCAGCACCGTCAGAGATAGACTGCGGAAAGCATTTCCAATAATCAGATAATGGTTGAAATATAGTTTGGACTTTAGTGTGTGTTTTTCAGCTTGTTTTTCGAGATCCGTTCAGTGCAGGAGAAGCCAATCTTCAAGTTCGCTTTCTCTTTTCGCTTCTGTCATGTTAATGTTTTGAGTTCTGTTCAATAAAAGAAAACCGATTTAAAACTTGTATCAGTGCTGTCCCCTCGTCTATTCAAGCGAATGAATGGACAGCACTGATATAGCAGGAATATACCCAGCATCGGTGAGATGGACGTGCCTGCCTTTCATTGCGGAATCTGTTTGCCTTTCATCTAATATTTGCCACACTCTGCTCCTGCCTCCCACCTCTTGGTTGCCACTCCTTTGCTTACTTTTGACCATGATACCATCTGGCGATGGCACACTGGGTGGTCGTTAACTCTGAAGGCCGGGTCCGTGCTCTGTCAGCCTGCTCACATTATTTCAAAGAATTTCTGACGTCTGTTTGCGAATCACTGCAGTCTGGAAACTTAAGAATGTAGGTAGAGGTTTTGCAGACTGAGCAAGCTAAACTAACCGCATGTAGACCACGCCTCGATCCATTTGCCTTTAACGGTGTTGTATACTATTTGGCTAGTATCATTTCTCCTGTAAATCACAACTGAGATTGATTATATTCTTTAAAAGATAGGCCAGGTATTGAATATTTGCCATCCGCTGAATTAACAGGAGAAATTGTGAGAATATTACCCTGTGTCCAGTGACTGTTAGCCCGAGGCTGTGTAACATAAGAGGTAGATTCACAGATCTTGAGGGATCTGCTTAAGGAGAGCCTAATATAACCATTAATGGAGAAATGGTGTTTTGAAAAGCATTAAATGCATTGCACCCAGTGTTCCTCCGATATCTCAGGAGCATACTGCACAATAATGGATTAAATGCAGCATACATCAAGTTCTTGATGAGACCCAGGAGTCCAGGATACTAATAAAATCACCAGCATATATATCATACTCTTGAAGTTTGATTAAAATCACCAGTGTTGATCTATTGGATGCCGTAGCATGCTAAGGTTCCTCAAGATCTATTAGATTTTATTTTGCTCCCATTGGATTTTTTTTTTCTTGAAGACAACATATTAGTTGAAACCAAATAAGATTTTAGAATTTTTGTGTAAGTTGGCCATTACCATTGACATGCAGGTTTGATTACTATTGTGCAGGCTTTGCACAAGCTTTAAAAATGTCACAGATGCAAGAGCAAAATATTCTAGGTGCTAGAAATTGGATAAACAAACTGAAAATGCTGGAAATATTCAGCAGGTATGTAGAACTGAAAAGGTCAAGGGGTCGAATGAAGGGTCATCAAGCTGAATGTGTTGGATTTTCACAGAGTTCACTTGGCTCCAGAGGCCATTAGAAATGGTGGGTGAGACTCAGATACAAAGGTTCTGATTCCATTTCTTGCAGATTCAATAATTCCTGGCATATAAAAGAGGGTGGGATCTCACATGCAGGAAACCCGAACAAGCGCAGCCATTGGAAATTAGTGCTGAGGAACCACAATTTTATATAGGAGGCGTAAACACTGTGTAAAGGTGGGTGTGACCTATTTAAATGTCATGGTCTGAAGTAATTTAAATCCCCAGCCCTTTAAAAAAAGACAGGCTATAACTTTCGGTTAAAATAAAAAAACAAATAACCACTGCATCAGTGCATTGATTGACATGGCAACTGGTATAGCTTAGAATAAAACCATTAGCCATCTGTTCCTGCAGTTGCACTGGATTGTATTGTTGACACTTTCCAAGGCTATTGTTATAGCTGAGCTCATTATGAATGCTTGGCTGAATTTTAAAGCTCCAAACCACTAATCACAGTAGTGGACTGAGTTCACATTTTGATTAACAGTTTTATTATGGGGTTAACTGTCTTTGATGGTGGTGGGTGGCTGAGAAGGGTGAGGTTCTAGACTTTTGTACAGTTGGGATGACGTCCCAGAGAACCAAGGCGGTAGGTCTTCTAGTCAGCCCACCTCAAAACCTGTCCGCTCCTGTGGTCACCTCTGAACTGCTTCCAGAGGTGGCAGGCTCGACTCCATCCTGCCTGCGCCTCTCTGGAATGGGAATTTGGCAGGCCGGAGGTCTTTTACTGGAAAAAGGACTGCTGAGCAGGAAATTTTACAACTGGAGGTACCCACCTCGATTGCAAAAATTCAGCCCATTCATTGTCTGTCTGCACAGGTGCCAATGTGTCTTCAGCCATACGTGCCAATTCTTGTAATTTTCCCCTTTTCCTCTTCTTCAGCATCCACAGTTCCTCCTCAATGTAAAACACTTTGAATGGTTAGTTCTCCTGCACAAAAGTAATTCCACAGAAATGTAACGGTGGAAACATTGTTTAAGTGGTTTGAAGAACAGGGCATGTTATTCTGAATCAATAAAGGACAATATGTGAATCTAGGTTGCAAGCTGTTCTGAATTAATGAATCGGCGGCTACAAGCTGTGGAGGGCAGTGGTGTAGTGGTATTATCACCGGACTAGTAAGCCATAGACCTAGGATAATGTTCTGCGGACTTGGGTTCAAATCCCATCATGGCAGACAGTGAAATTTGAATTCAATAAAAAAAAAAATCTGAAATTGAAAGTGTAATGATGACGATGAAACCGTTGTCGATTGTTGTTAAAAACCCGTCTGATTCACTAATGTCCTTCAGGGAAGGAAATCTGTCGTCCTTACCTGGTCTGGGCTTCATGTGCCTCCAGACCAACAGCAAAAGTAAAGTATATTTATTAGTCACAAGTAAGGCTTACATTAACACTGCAATGAAGTTACTGTGAAATTCCCCTAGTCACCACATTTGGACACCTGTTCAGGTCAATGTTCAGATAGTGGGAGGAAACTGGAGCACCCGGAGGAAACACACGCAGACGCGGGGAGAACGTGCAAACTCCACACAGGCAGTGACCCAAGCCGGGAATCGAACCCGGGTCCCTGGCACTGTGCGGCAGCAGTGCTGACCACTGTGCCACCGTGCTGCAATGTGGTTGACTCTTAAATGCCATCAGGGATGGGCAACAAATGCTGGCCCAACCAGCGATGCCCACATCCCATGTACGAGTTTCTAAAAAACGTTACTGGTGGTAATCCCAGTGAATAAATGATGAACTCTTTCCTACAACATTCCACTTCCTGTCAGTTTGATATGAGCGTTAATCTACCCAAAGTAAGCTGGTTAGCAATTCTGTTAGAATGAACAAACATATTAACCATTCGAGTGCCAGTATTGCAAATGATAGCTTCTAAGGCTCAGTGCTGAATTGTTCATACAGCAAATATGTGATTATAAAAAGTAATAGCTGTTTGAGGTGAAATAATGAGTGTTGCAAAAAAACAAAATGCCCTTAGCATCCCCCTCCGGTTCAGTTTATAGATACAGGGGGAGCCACACAAATGAGCATGGTTCCAGGCATCCTGTTGTTTGCCCATGCACATCAACATAATAGTGCACTTCCTCCAAGTTTTTATATGTACATAATTATGAAAAACGTTGTTCTCTTCAGATCTCTATTCCGGCCATATCATGCAATTAATGAATTTCTGTGGCAAATACCACGTTACAGTCAATAAAATCGTGAATGCCCAAAGTGGTTAACAAACCTCGCAAATATGGTTCTGATTTAATTATTTTGTTTTAAAAGCTTGAAACTGGGAGCTCTGGGGGAGAGTGTAAAACCACTGGATAAAACCTGCTAAGAGCTAGCTATTTGCTTCAAACAATCGGGGCAGAGCAGGACGGTCCTGGAGTTTCAGATAAATAGAAAACAGCTGCTTGGTAATATACAGTTGTTCGTATAGATGCCTCTGTGGACGTGAACATCCCCTTTTAGCCAATCTTGGGTACATGATCCACTCGGAGAAGAGCCCTGTGTTTGTGTGTGTGTGTGTGTGTGCAATCCGTGCTTTAAACTATTCATCCCATTTCCGGCACAATGCTCGAGTCCCTGTGCTTCACAGGCAACCTTTCAAAGGTTTTATTTAAGAAAAAAGCCTTTATTCAAGATTTCCTCCCACCCCCCCACTTACCATTCTGTGTGTACCGTCTTCCCACTGAGCTGGCTGGCAATTCATGCACGGACTCACTGTTGGAAAAAGGATATCATTTTTTTCTTCCCGTGTCATGACGAACTACTCCTACTTTGTGATAAATATCCTCATGCTGCGAGTTGGTGGATATATGTGTCAGCTGTCATGTGTCAGATGGCTGGTAGGTGCTGTGCAGTGGGAGATTAGTTGTTTGTTTTAAAGGTGTGACGGCTGTTTAAGAACATATAAGTGTATTCTAGGCAGCATTTAGTGGAGACAAGAGGGGTCTCGCCCACCAGCTGGAGAGACAGTGAGAACCCCACATTGCCTCCTTCGGGGAAAGCTCGTCCCATTAAGAGCCAGCCTGTCAGTGGTCTGCAGCTCTTCCTTGATCAGCATTGCATTGTCGCCAAGAAAGAGGTGGCTGCTGCCACTGCTATACCCACCAGACACCCTGGATCACCGAGGGAGCCTGGCACAGATGGGTGATAGAGGGGGAGGGGTGGGGAGATGGGTCAGCAGCAAGGGAAGGTGGAGGGGGGTTGGGTAGCAGTTCTCAGTGGGTCCACTCTTCCCAATGCAGGTTCACTCAATCAGGCACTGAGTGCTTTTGAACACAGAACCGCCTGTTCCCAACAACCCCCCACAGCCCCCAGGGAGCTGGAAGGAACCCTGACAACATGAGACTTTAGGGCTTCCCACTTGTCGAGTGCTCGATGTGCTGCTTTGTGAATACCAGCGGCGGGATGAGGCCCTTCATTGGGCATTTATTGCCCGCTTAAAGGTCTCAATGGCAGCAGAGTGGGAAGCCCATCCATGAGCCTTGCCACTATGGACATAACTGGGACAGTGGCAGGAAGGTGGGGGAACGAGGAGCAGGGGGTTGGTGGAGTGTGGCGGTGGGGAAGAGGTCACCATCCCACCAGATTAAATGCCCCCTGCCATCCAACAAGACACATTGAAGGACATTAAATTCCACCCATTGGATTGGAAATAAGTATGAGGCAGGAATCTCCAGCCTCCCAGCAGTGTGTTTCTTGGTGGCGGGAGGCAGCGGCGCCATTCACTGGTGGGCTGGCAGTGGATTCTCTGGTCCTGCTGCTGTCAATGGGAATTCCCAATGAAGCCACCCCATGCTGCCGGGAAGCATAGAGGGGCGGGAGGAGGGGGATGCGGTGCTTCCGGTGGGACCGGAGAATCCCACTGGCGCAAACAGCCGGAGAATCCCGCCCATAATTACAATATCAGCAGATAAAGAACATATGAAGTAAAAAGTGATTGACTGAACACTTGGTACAAAAGTATGCAAATATGTGACCATGTTTTATCTACTTAATTGTATCTCGTAGTGAAGTTATAACAATTGTAATTTTTTGTGCTGATTTTCTAGCCTCTAGCCATCAATTGATTTGTTTTATAATTTTATATTCCAATTATGCTTTTTTTGATCTAACATGTTCGATTCCTGAGGGCTTGTATGTATTTATGTATGTGTCGATTCTGATGTGTTGAGTGACAACGTTCAGGTCACAGTTGCATTATGAAACATTTGGGGTGTTCAACAATGTTGAACACTTTTACAGTGTTTGTAATGTAAGAGATCATCATTCAGAATTTCACACTCGCAAAGTAAGACAAAAATTAACATTTGATAGTGGAAAAAGGAAGGTGGTGGTTTTCTTTGCATTCCAGGATGACCCAAGCATTAAGCAGTCATATCAGCTGTTTTCAGCTGGGCAAGTTGTCTGCAGGTGAAAATGCTAATATTCTTGTAAATATGATCTTGGACTTTCTGAAGCCAAGATAAGACCAGGGCATGCAATATCCTGTGTGCTTGCATCCATGGAATTTTGGGCACAACATGCTCGATCCTCCAGTGAACCGGGATTTCCTTGGGCCTTTGTTCTCTTTTCCCAGGACCGTCCTCCATTCATCAGCGTTGTCTCGTTCTATCTGAAAGAACATACAAAGCAAATTTCTGGCATTTGCGCAGGTTCAGCCTGGGTGTAAATTTGCATCCAACAGTTTGCACACATTGGCTTCCTTGAAAGAGATTGACGAAAGTGAACTCTGTCTCGAATTCAAAATCGAAAACTGCATGAATAAAGCTGTTGGGGCACCGCCCCTTTAAGAAAACGGGTCATGTGACCTGGGGTGTGGGGTGAGCTGGTTGGGAACTGTCCTGTGTGAGTAAGCCAACGTTTGGACTGTGGAGCGAGTAGACTGAATAAAGATCTTTGTTCCCTGACGCCTGACTGTAGACTGATTCTTGAGGAGACACTTCAGTACTAAGAGATTTAACAAAAGCATTTTAAACTTGTTCAATGTGTTTGTGCTATTCATCAAACTGCAATGTATGGATGGATCAATGAATCAGACAGAGAGAGAGAGCTGGAGGCCACATCCAGTTTGGTTGTGCTCGCGGTGCAATCATTGCGTTGTTTAACGGACAAGTGCCAATACAGACAAGTTCTGCCAAACATTATAAATCAATAGTTAGGCTCCTGCAGGAATAGAGCATCCAATTTTTAAAATTCAGTGGTTAGCACTGCTGCCTCACAGCGTCAGGGATACAGGTTCAATTCCGGCCTCGGGTCACTGTCTGTGTGGAGTTTGCACATTCTCCTCATGTCTGTGTGGGTTTCCTCCGGGTGCTCTGGTTTCCTCCTACAGTACGAAAGACGTGCTGGTTAGGTTGATTGGCCATGCTAAATTGACCCTAGTGTTCGGGGATTAGCAGGGTAAATATGTGGGGTTATGGAAATAGGGCGTGGGTGGGATTGTGGTCGGTGCACTCAATGGGCTGAATGGTCTCCTTCTGCATTCTAGGGATTCTATGATTCTCTGATTCATTCATGGGATGTGGGCATCACTGGCTGGGCCAGCATTTGTTACACATCCCTAATTGCCCTTGAGTAGCCTGTTTGGCCAGATCTCAGGAAGAATGTCGAGGCCTTGGAGAAGGTGCAGCTGAGGTGCGGAACTTTGGTTGCATTGGAGAGATAAGAGAGATTGGGGTTGTTCTCCTTTGAGCTGAAAAGATTGAAAGGATAGAGCAATTCAAAATCATTAAGGATTTCGTTCGTCTAAATAGGGAGAAACTTTTACCAGTCACTGAAGGATTGTTAATCAGAGGTGAAGTGAGTTTTTCTTTTACACAGCAAGTTGTTATGATTTGGAATGCACTGCCGGAGAGGGCAGATTCAATCATTCTTTTTAGGAGAGTTGGATAAATACTGGAAGGGGGAAAAAAAATTGATGAGCAATAGGGCCTGGAAATGGAACTCTTTGGATAGGTCTTTCAAAGAGCTGGTACATTCATGATAGGTCGAATAGCCTCCTTCTGTGCTGCATCGTTCTACAATAGTGAAGACGCCTCTTCATTTGTATCAAATTTAATCCATTTTACCCAAGTAAGGTACACATTATAGATACACATTATAGATACACATTATAGATACACATTATAGATACACATTATAGATACACATTATAGATACACATTATAGATACACATTATAGATACACATTATAGATACACATTATAGATACACATTATAGATACACAGACACTACAGTGTGGTTCCACAGCAGGGCCATTACATTACTTCTTTTTAAACAAAGTCCCTAAATACATTACTTTTGATTAAGAGGTTTTTTGAACTTTTGGTGATGTTGAAGTTAAAAGATCTTTTCCATGGTTCTTAAAGTGATTAGTGTGACCCGGCTGCGCTATTTGGGAGAGCCTGTGAAAGCCCCCTTTCATGCTGCACTGTGTGAAGAAGTGACATCGAAGTCTGGATAAATAATCTCATTTTTATATGCATAGGTTATGAAGAGTGCACACAAAATGTTCTGTCTGTTCTCTTTGCAACTCGGTGAACAAGAGTATTATTTGTAGAACTAGTAGTGGTTCGTCACTCCGCTATGGAGAAATGTAGCCGTCAGGAAATTGCTGGTATCAAGGAAGGAGCGGGCGTCTTTATGGTGCTAATCACACTTGTGCTGATGTAGCCAAATTAGGTGTGCGAATTAGGAGCAAGAGGAGACCACTCGGCCCTTCAAGCCCTGCTCCGCTATTCAAGAAATTCATGGCTGAGACATAGAATATATATAAAAAATACAAGCAGGAGTAGGCCATTCGGCCCTTCAAACCTGCTCTGCCATTCATTGTGATCATGAAAATCAATCCCATCCCATCTTTCCCCCGCCCCCATCCCCCCACCCCCATATCCTTTGATCTCTTTAGCCCTAACAGCTATATCTGAATCAAATTCCTTCTTGAAATCACATAACGTTTTGGCCTCAATTTCTTTCTGTGGTAGCAAATTCCACAGATTCACCACTCTCTGGGTGAAGAAATTTCTCCTCACCTCAGTCCTAAAAGATTTACCCATTATCCTCAAACAATGACCCCTGGTTCTGGACTCCCCCACCATTGGAGACATTCCTTCTGAACCTACCCTGTCTAACCCTGTTAGAATTCTTTAAGTATCAATGAGATCCCCTCTCACTCTTCTAAACTCCAATGAATATAACCCTAACTGATATAGTCTCTCCTCATATGATGGACCAGCCATCCCTGCAATCAGCCTGGTAAACCTTCGCTGCACTCCCTCTGTAGCAAGATCATCGTTTCTCTGATAAAAGGACACCAGAACTGCACACAATACGCCAGGTGTGTGCTATAAAACATCCCTATTCCTATACTCAAATCCTCTTGCTATGAAGGCCAACATACCATTTAGAAACCCTTCAGTGCAGAAGGAGGCCATTCGGCCCATTGTGTCAGCACCGGCAACAATCACACCCAGGCCCTATCCTCGTCACCCCACATATTTACCTTGCTAATCCATCTAACCTACGCATCCCGGGACACTAAGGGGCAATTTGGCATGGCCTTTCCACCTAACTTGCACATCTTTGGAGTATGGGAAGAAACCGGAGCACCCAGAGGAAACCCACGCTGACACGGGAAGAACGTGCAAACTCCACACAGACAGTGACCCGAGGCTGGAATTGAACCCGGGTCCCTGGAGCTGTGAGGCAGCAGTGCGAACCACTGTGCCGTCTTTACTTCCTGTTGTACATGCTTACTTTCAGTGACTGATGCACGAGGACACCAAGGTCTCACTGATTAACCACCTCTCTCCATTTATACCTACTAAAATAATAATCTGCCTTCCCATTTTTATGATGTGGAGATGCCAGCGTTGGACGGGGGTAGGCACAGTAAGACGCCTTACAACACCAGGTTAAAGTCCAACAGGTTTATTTGGTAGCACGAGCTTTCGGAGCGCTGCTTCTTCATCACTCGCCTGATGAAGCAGCAGCGCTCCGAAAGCTTGTGCTACCATATAAACCTGTTGGACTTTAACCTGGTGTTGTGAGACTTGTTACTGCTTCTATTTTTACTACTGAAGTGGATAACCTCACATTTATCTGCATTATAATGCATCTGCCATGCACATGCCCACTCACTCAGTCTGTCCAAATCAAACTGAAGCATCTCTGTATCCTCATCACAGCTCACCCTCCCATGCAACTTTGTATCACCTGCAGATTTGGAGATAATGCATTTATTTCCCTCTTCTAAATCATTAATGTACAATGTGAACAGTTGGGGTCCTAACATAGATCCTTGCGGTATCCCACTAGTCACTGCCTGCCAATCGGAAAAAGACTCATTTGTTTGAACTCTTTGCTTCCTGTGGTCTAGAAATGTCAATTACTAGGTTTAATGTTAGAGAGGGAAAGTTTAAAGGAGATGTGAGATGCAAGTATTTTACACAGAGGGTTGTAAGTGCCTGGAATGTGCTGCCAGAGGAGGTGGTAGAAGCAGAAGTAAAAGCAACATTTAAGAACTATCTTGACAGATACGTGAATGGGCAGGGATAAGGAGGATATGGACCGCGGAGAGACAAAAGGGTCAATATTTTGCGATCCTGTTCGAGCAAGGCTCGTAAAATCCCGCCCGAGGCCATCAGAGAATTCCGTTCTGTGAGCTGACGGGGCAGGTGTGCTAAAATTCTGACCAAGGTCTTTAGTTTAGCTTCTTCCCTGCTACCGTCAGACTTTTGAATAGACCTATCTCATATTAAGTTGATCTTTCTCTTCACCCTAACTATGACTGTAACACTACATTTTGCACTCTCTCCTTTCCTTCCCTATGAACGGTATGCTTTGTCTGTATAGCGCGCAAGAAACAATACTTTTCACTGTATACTAATACATGTGACAATAATAAATCAAATCAAATAAATTTATACCATAAGTTTACAAATGAGATCAATGGCCTGATATATCCGTGAAGTCATCATAACTTTGCCTCTCTGTTGCACAGATCTGTATTATCCTGTTACTTACTGACTGTCTGCTATGTTCAATCATAGAAATCATAGAAACCCCTACAGTGCAGAAAGAGGCCATTCGGCCCATCGAGTCTGCACCTACAACAATCCCACCCAGGCCCTACCCCCATGTCCCTACATATTTTACCCGCTAATCCCTCTAATCTACGCATCCCAGGACACCAAGGGGCAATTTTTTAACATGGCCAATCAACCTAACCCGCACATCTTTGGACTGTGGGAGGAAACCCACGCAGACACGTGTTATTTAGTCATTTCTTTTAAAGGATATTTTTGGATTGATTGCTCTGTTTCCTTTGGGTGTCCAGTGTTTTTGAAAGTTTAGGTGTCACTGATAATTTGTCTTGGTTGCTGGAGATTGCTAGCTTACGAAATTTCCAGGGTTTTTTCCTTCACATTTAGTTTTCAAAACACCATAGTAATAATTATCCAGGTTGTGTGTTCAAGGAGGACTTCAACACAAAAAAAAAGGCTGACAGTCCAGTACAGTGCAGTTCTGAGGGGCGACCTGATAGAAGTTTACAAAATTATGAGAGTCATGGATAGTCGGAATCTTTTTCCCAGGCTAGAAATGTCAAATACTAGGGACATGGGTTTAAGGTTAAAGAGGGAAAGTTTAAAGGAGATATGAGGGGCAAGTATTTTATGCAGAGGAATGCGCTGCCAGAGAAGGTGATAGAAGCAGGTACAATAGCAACGTTTAAGAAGCCTCTTGACAGATACATGAATAGACAGGGAATAGAGGGATATGGACCCCGTAGAGACAAAAGGTTTTTAGTTTAGAAAGATGTCATGTATCGGCACAGGCTTGGTGGGCTGAACAGCCTGTTCCTGTGCTGTACTGTTCTTTGTTTGCAGTTCTGTCTTTTGGATAAGGTGTTTAATTGAGACCCCCATCTGCCCCTCATGTGGATGTAAAAGATCCCATTGCACTATTTCAAAGAAGAAAAGTGGATTTATCTTGCATGTTCTAGCCAATCTCTATCCCTCAACCGACATAATTAAAAACTTATCTGGTGCATTCTGTTTGTGGGAGCTTGCTGTGAACAAATTGGCTGCCATGTTTCCTACATTTTAGCAGTAACTACAAATCAAAAGTACTTAATTGGCTGTAAACCATTTTGGGATGTCTGGAGGTCATGAAAGGCACACTGTAAATGTAGATTTTTTTCAACAAATGCGTTTTGGAGTATTCCTAATTGAAGTTGAGTTGCACATGGTGGGTAAAGGTATTGCTGAAATAGGAATTAAGAACTGATGATCAAAATAAAGGCATGGCAGCACAGTGGTTAGTACAGCTGCCTCACAGCTCCAGCCTTTGGTGACTGTGTGGAGTTTGCATGTTCTCCCGTGTCCGCGTGGGTTTCCTCCAGGTGCTCCGGTTTCTTCCCACAAGTCCTAAGATGTGCAGGTTAGGTGGATTGGCCATGCTGAATTGCCCCTTTGTGCCCCAAGATGTGCAGGTTGGGTGGATTAGCCACGGTTAATGCGAGGGGTTACGGGGACAGGGTAGGGGTATGGGCCTGGGTGAGATGCTCTTTCGGGGTGTCGGTGCAGACTCAATGGACCGAATGACTTCCTTCTGCACTGTCGAGGTTCTGTGGAAATTGTTGTTTGGCCTGAAGGGCATGATTACAAAATGGGGGTGGGGGAGGAAAGTGCACTTGTGGAAGTTCAGCCATGATCGTATTAAATGGAAGAGCAGGTTTGAGGGGCCATGCAACCAATTCTTGCTCCTATTTCTCATGTTTTGAAATGCTGTGAGTAAAATGCTATTGACAGTATTGTAACTAACTGCTGTAGCTGTGAGTTGACCACAATTTGTGTTGAATCCATATAGAGCTCAGTTTCAAATGTGCCCTTGACAATCAGGAAGCAGCGAGAACTGGATAATTTAGCATCCTTTTGGTCTTGCGGCAGGATGCTGGTAGCAACCTACTTAAAAGTAGCTCTATTACAAGTCATCGAGCATCCGAACCCTTGTGACCTTAAATGCTGTTCGCACTTTATAAATCAATTATGCGCTGAAGAAGAATCTGAAATTCTACAACTCTTGTCATATTCTAATAGGAAGCAGCTGCCTAACCCCTGCTTATACTCCTGACTTGAGCACTTGCGATGTGCCACTTCTTCCTTATCTATTCTTAAAGTGTCTGAGTTAGAACATCTGGGAACACATGCAGTTTGCACTCAGCGCTACATGATTGCTTGCCATTTCATTTCCTGGCCTTGTGAGGAGGAGAATATTCCACTTCATGGTGGCAGGAGGCAAGTGAACTGGAGTAGTCCGGCGGTAAATGCAGCAATTGGGCTGTGTCGATGCATGGCTGCTGATACATTTTAATGAGGTATCTGAAGCGCAAATAATAACAAATACAATTTCCACATGTCAGCATTCCAGTTCGAGTGAGTTTCCTTCAATAAAGATCAGACTGAAAAGCTGATTAACTTAAGAGATTTAGCATAGGCAGCAGGAGAAACTTTCCTTTCAACCTGAGGGTTATGAGATTTTGGAAAGCATTTTCAAAGTCAGTGATTGAAGATTTTAAGAACTGGTGAGATTGGTGGTTGGAGAAACATGAGGTAAAGGGATATATAGAAACATGCCTGCTGCACAGCCTTAGGATTATTGCCAATATGGTGTATAACACCAACACATACTGGCTGGGTGAACTGCTTTTTGTAATTTCTCTATTCTACGGGAGCGGGGTGATTACGCCATAAAAGGAATTGAAAGACATGCTGGTTAGGTGCATTGACCTGAACAGGCGCCGGAGTGTGGCGACTAGGGGAATTGCACAGTAACTTCATTGCAGTGCTAATGTAAGCCTTACTTGTGACTAATAAATAAACTTTACAAGCTTCATTAATGAGGATAGGTTCATCTCGGGAGGTGAGTGTCTAAGGTGCACCTGGCCTGCAGTTTCTGCACATAAGGAACACTCCTCCGAACACAGAATTACATAGAAATTATGACATGGAAACAGGCTGTGGGTGATAATGGGTGGCATGGTGGCACAGTGATTAGCACTGCTGCCTCACCAATGCCAGGGACCCAGGTTCAATTCTGGTCTTGAGTGACCGTCTGTCTGGAGTTTGCACGTTCTCCCCATGTCTGCGTGGGTTTTTTCCAGGTGCTTTGGAGTCTTCCAACAGTCCAAAGATGTGCATGTTAGGTGGATTGGCCATGCTAAATTGTCCCTTAGTGTTCAAAGATGTGTAGGTTGTGTGGAATTGCCATGGTAAATGCGCGGGGTAATGGGAATAGGGTGGGGGGGGGGGGGGGGGGGGTGAAGAGCCTGGGTATGATATTCTTTTGGAAAGTTGGTGCAGACTCGATGGGCCAAATGGCCTCGATCAGCACCGTAAGGTTTCTGTGGTTCTGTGATAGCCAATATTGTAAATTCAGCAGATGGTGTTTGTCTTTCATACAAGACTGCCTTGGCACCCCTCACCTCATAAAAACTACCCCTGACCCCACTGTCCTGGCAAACTACTGTCCCATCCAAACTCCCTTTCATCGCCAAAGTCCTTGACTGTGTCGGCGCATCCCAAATCCATCTTCCCCAGAACTCCGTATTTGAATCTCTCCCGTCAGGTTTCCGCCTCTGCTACAGTATTGAAACAGTTCTGATCAAAGTCTCAAATGTCACCCTATGTGGCTGCGATAAAGATAAACTTTCCCTCCTCATCCTTCTTAATCCATCTTTGCTCTGTGTCTATCATCAGTTTGGAAGTTGTGGAATGCGTTACAGTAGGAACTACAGAGGTTTTTTTGGGGTGCGTGGCGGGGATGGATGGTAAAATCCTGTGTCAATGGGGCTGCTTTGTTTGCAGCTTGCCGCTGGTGTTTGTTAGCAGCCTGCCGCTGGTGTTTGTTAGCAGCCTGCCGCTGGTGTTTGTTAGCAGCCTGCCGCTGGTGTTTGTTAGCAGCCTGCCGCTGGTGTTTGTTAGCAGCCTGCCGCTGGTGTTTGTTAGCAGCCTGCCGCTGGTGTTTGTTAGCAGCCTGCCGCTGGTGTTTGTTAGCAGCCTGCCGCTGGTGTTTGTTTGCAGCTTGCCGCTGGTGTTTGTTAGCAGCCTGCCGCGGGTGTTTGTTAGCAGCCTGCCGCTGGTGTTTATTAGCAGCCTGCCGCTGGTGTTTGTTAGCAGCCTGCCGCTGGTGTTTGTTTGTTTGCAGCCTGCTGCTGGTGTTTGTTTGCAGCCTGCCGCTGGTGTTTGTTTGCAGCCTGCCGCTGGTGTTTGTTTGCAACCTGCCGCTGGTGTTTGTTTGCAGCCTACCGCTGGTGTTTGTTAGCAACCTGCCGCTGGTGTTTGCTAACAGCCTGCCACTGGTGTTTGTTAGCAACCTGCCACTGGTGTTTGTTTGCAGCCTGCCGCTGGTGTTTGTTAGCAGCCTGCCGCTGGTGTTTGTTAGCAGCCTGCCGCGGGTGTTTGTTAGCAGCCTGCCGCTGGTGTTTATTAGCAGCCTGCCGCTGGTGTTTGTTAGCAGCCTGCCGCTGGTGTTTGTTTGTTTGCAGCCTGCCGCTGGTGTTTGTTTGCAGCCTGCCGCTGGTGTTTGTTTGCAACCTGCCGCTGGTGTTTGTTTGCAGCCTACCGCTGGTGTTTGTTAGCAACCTGCCGCTGGTGTTTGTTAACAGCCTGCCACTGGTGTTTGTTAGCAACCTGCCGCTGGTGTTTGTTTGCAGCCTGCCGCTGGTGTTTGTTAGCAGCCTGCCGCTGGTGTTTGTTAGCAGCCTGCTGCTGGTGTTTGTTAGCAACCTGCCGCTGGTGTTCTCTGAGACTAATGTGTTCCCTGCTGACATTCTGCACACCTAAAGAATGGCAACTTAGGTGAGCAATGAGACGAACATTGTACTTGTGAAGCTTTCCCTCAGCCTGAGACAATTCCTGCAGTTGAAATTGGGAAAACTGGAAGGAAATTTTGGAAGGACATTGACAGTGAGAATGTAGCTTATTACACTTCTTTGCACCTGTTGTGAACTTCCATTACAAGAAACGAAAGTGAAAAACACTGAGTGCTCTACTATTGGTAACTATTAACCATGTGCTCTGCTGTTATTAGATGGGGCTTTTATTACCTTCGAGGGTTCAAAGCCTACTGCGTAAAATTGAATATGTTTTATTTGAAGTTTTACAGTAGATAACACCTCAAAAACATGTCATGTTGGAAGATGCGAAATATGAAGTGAGTATGCTGAAAGCATGCCTTTTCAAAAAAAAAATTAAATCTTGCTAATTTGGAGTGGCAAAGAAGGTTTGATTACCCTCTTGTCTACTGGGAGTTAGCCTTTAGCACGGTGTTGTAAATGATATAATGATGCCATGTTCCTTCATTTGAGGGTCAACACAAGTCGATTCTTAAGCTGCGCAGACAGCATAACAAAACTTCAGCATTCGCTGCTGAGACTTGGTGACCTGGGTTCAAATGGTGGCCGTGGTGTTACTCACACTTGAGCTGTTAGGGCACTTTCGTATGAAGCCTCATTGTTGTT
Source organism: Mustelus asterias (assembly GCF_964213995.1). Taxonomy (NCBI): domain Eukaryota; kingdom Metazoa; phylum Chordata; class Chondrichthyes; order Carcharhiniformes; family Triakidae; genus Mustelus; species Mustelus asterias. The sequence continues at coordinate 123,845,703 of NC_135809.1, forward strand.
AATGTGAGAACATTTGAGAGGACTTCGGAAATAACAATGAGAAAATCTCCTTGGTTTAAAAGGTTGATGCCTACAGTGTATTGAAATTAATATTCAATTGCGTTGCGCTGTCCTATTGTTTAAAAAATATATATGAAATAATGGAATAGCCATCTCTACTTGCGGGAGAGAAAATAATATTCTCTGAAGCTGCATTCTTCAGCATTACGTGGGGTACTGGCATGCTTCCAAAAATTATTTCCTAACTGTGACAATTTAAATAAACAGATATTTGGACCTGGAGCCTGGTTACATTTTGCATGACAATTAGATTTTTATTTTCTAGCCCTAGTTTTAAATGCTCTGTAATTTTCTCCTACACTTTGGCTTTTGTACAAAATATATTCTTCTCGTGGCTATGCGGGGGGTAAGAGGGGGTGCAGGTGACCCGTTCCCAGACCTTTCCTACTGTTGATATTGAGCTGGTTCCTTCAGAGATGGTTTCTTTGTACGTCTCGCATCGCTAAAAAAAACGCTGGTCGAAATTATAACGTCGGTATTTCCTTCCACTGACTGTAAATAATACGCTTGGCCACGGTTTATTCACGACACCTAGCAAAGTCGTCAGTTGTGCATCGCCGCCGTGGTACATTCTCTTGTCCGTACACAAAAATGTCAGAGCTCTTTGTGTGATGGGTTTAGACAGCGTGACATTTGGTTTGGTTTCCAGCCAAGATTACCCAGTATTAATATTCTAAACCTCGGAAAGAAAGATATTTGTTCTGATAAAAATCGTATCTGTCTGGGCAAGTAATAATTTGTATTGGATGGGGCTGCATGAAAAGCTGTCTAATCCTTTTTAATAATGGCCAAATCTAGCAAATAAAGACTTGTTGCTATAGCAACAGAATATTGTTTCCTTCGGAGTATAGTTGATAATGAACAAGTTAAATTTGAAGGTTTTTTTTTTCATGAACTGCAGACACAGCACCTGCGCTACTTGACACTGGTCCCTGTGTCCAGCAATTTACGACCCACTTATTTCAGAAAATAGAGAATGCTACGGATCTTTATTTTGCGCTCAAAGGAAACAACCAACCAGGTTAAAATCTTTTAGTTTGCAACTGCTGACATCTCCCGCATGGCCTGCGTGGAAAAATACTCAGACTGTACAACCCAGTCACGCCGCTTAAATCCATAAATCGGAAGACCCGAAGTATCACAGGTCAGAAAATACAATCAAAGTGAGATGAGCAGAAAGACAATTCCTATCCTTTGGAACTCAAATTGATTGGATTAGATTATTCAAGAGGATTAGCAGACCGGGCGAGCTTCACCCTACTTAAAAAATGAGTGTGCTGATTTCACAGATATGGTCCACGGGGTCAGGCAAAGGTCATATCGAACTCGGGTCCCAGGCACTGTGAGGCAGCAGTGCTAGCCACTGTGCCACCGTGCTACCTGAGTTGAGGAGTCTGTTTTTACAGTTAGAGGGTTGTGGATCTTTGGAACCTTCGACCCCAGAGGGCTCTGGATGCTTCAGGGTTGAGTATGTTCAACGTTGAGATAGACAGATTTTTGGGCTTTCACAGATTCAAGGGATCATAAGAAATGCGAGCAGGAGTAGGCTATTTGGCCAATCGAGCCTGCTCTACCATTTAATAAGATCGTATCTGTTCTGATTGGTTATGGGAAGTAGAAGGGAAAGTGGAGTTGAGGAGATCAGCCATAATCATACTGAGTGGCAGAAAAGGCCCAAGAAGCCATAAGAAGCCATCGGCGGCATGGTGGCACAGTGGTTAGCACTGCTGCCTCACTAGTGCCAGAGACCCAGGTTCAATTCTGGCCTCGGGTGACTTTGCACATTCTCCCCGTGTCTCCGTGAGTTTTCTCCGGGTGCTCCGGTTTCCTCCCACAGTCCAAAGATGTGCGGGTTAGGTTGATTGGCCAGGTTAAATTGCCCCTTAGTGTCCCAAGATTTGTCGGTTAGGGGGATTAACAGGGTAAATGCGTGGAATTGTGGGGGTGGGGACTGGGTGGGATTGTTGTCGGTGTAGGCCCAATGGCCGAATGGTCTCCTTCTGCACTATGGGGATTCTATGATTCACTCCTGTTCCTATTTCTTTCTTTCTTGCATTCATCCCCTTTCTCACACATTAGCCCAAATTTGCTCAAACTTTACTGACAGTAAAAAGGTTTGTTGGTCGTGGGTGGAATATCTGAATCTGTGATTGGTGACACTTCACTCAATGTTATTCTTGCATTATCAAAAAGGTGGAGCTATTACCTCATGTCCCGTCCTCCTCCTCAGCAGGAACTGACATACTCTTGTCTGAGTTGTTGCTATTTGGCCAGCCTTGCACATGATGAGCAGCAAGTGGTAAACTACTTGTCAGTCGGGCTGTTAAGACGGAGTTTAACCCTGTTCTCAGCTAATACGTACACACTTGACAGCAGATAACACTTACAGATAGACAATATTGAGCAGGCATTCTGCTTGCTTTTCCTGCCTTAGCCTAGACTGAGATCAATTGGACCCTCATTACTGTCACTGGGTTAGCACTGCTACCTCACAGCACCAGGGACCCAGGTTCAATTCCGGCCTTGGGTCACTGTCTGTGTGGAGTTTGCACTTTCTCACTGTGTTTGCATGGGTTTCCTCCCACGGTCCAAAGATGTGCGGGTTAGGTTTATTGGCCATGCAAAATTCCCCCTAAGTGTCAGGGGATTAGCGGGATAAATGTGTGGGGTTACGGGAATAGGGCCTGGGTGGGATTGTGGTCGGTACAGACTCGATGGACCGAATGGCCTCCATCTGCACTGTCGGGATTCTATGATTCAATGAAATTGGCTAACATAGCACAGAGAAGATGGACGCAGACTGGAGCTTCGTTCAGCTCGGCTGCTCAACTGCTTTTAAACTTGTTGAGGTGTAGAGGAAGTCCCTCGTTTGTGTGTTTTTGAATATGAATATTTCTACAGCAGAAACTTCTTGTGAATCTCAGCCAGTGCCAGCTGGCATAGTCTGAAGGTGTGGCTTCTGTCTGCTTTTTGCAAACAACTGCATTGAAATATCTCTTCCCTGTGAAGGTTTTGTTGCACTTTGCTGCAGTGTGTAAAAAAAATTGAAAAGGAGAAGATGTTGGTATGGACTTAACAAAGTACCAAAATAACATAGACTGATGCTGTTGGATGTTTGCAGATTGTTAAGGGATAAAAGTGGCAAGCTTGAGCTTCATTGCACATTGGTTACATCTTCCTTTATTGTCTGCCTCTAATGCTTTACCTTTACCAGAAAATTGAATCCATAACATCAATTCTCTTCCTGCACCTAGTGGTGCGGTAAGGCAAATATTTGTCTGTTTCCATAACTAGCTATTCCTGGAGCAGTCGCTCGGGGCTTGTAACTTGAGGGGCGCCACTCCACATCAAGCATGGCTGACCATGAGCCTCTCCCGCTCTTACCACCTGTCACTGACGTGTTGGAAGGATATTTGCATGCCGACACTCAACCTGTTTTGGCCACGTTACGAACGCTCCTTCCTTGGCCATCAGGTCCTTGGGTGGAACTTGAAACCGGAGCTAATGGCTTCAGAGGCAGGGACACTGTCCAATATACCACAAAACCTCTCATAACATCAATCCTGGTAACCAAATAATAACTTCATTTCCGACCGTGTTTCATCTTGTTCACCTGTGCCTGTGTTTACCCTCTTACGTGTGGTGATTCCAGTAATTAGAAAGGACAGGCAGGAGCTTTCAATCTCTGTCGCTATCTTTTTATATCTCTACGTGAAATATGGAATTTTGCTGGAATGAAAATTGAAATTGATGTCACTCAGTTTACTCTGGTTCAGCACTTCAGTGCACTTAATGGTCACATTTCAAGATGGATTGCCAAGTTGATAACACCTTTCAGTGATGTGAAAAGAATTGCTTTCAGCAACAAGAAACCTGTGCCCCATTAGTGATGAGAATCCATTACATTGTCTGGCGCACCATCTTGCTAATATCCTCCAAGAAAAAGATGACCACTGTTGTTTTTTTTAATTCCATAGTGGGACGTGGGCATCGCTGGCTGGCCAGCATTTATTGCCGATCTCTAATTGCCCTTGAGAAGGTGGTGGTGAGCTGCCTTCTTGAATCGCTGCAGTCCACAAGCTGTGGGTTGACCCACAATGCCGTTAGGGAGAGAATTCCAGGATTTTGACCCAGCGACTGCGAAGGAACGGCCGATACATTTCCAAGTCAGAATACTGAATGGAGGGGAACTTGCAGGTGGCGATGTTCCCATGTATCTGTTGCCCTTGTCCTTCTAAATGGAAGTGGTCATGGGTTTAGAAGTGAGAAAAACCTGTTTAAAAAAAATAATAATCTTAATTCTAAGATACATGAAGAGTAATTTCAGCCCAGCCCAAGTGGAGGAGTGTAGATCCTGTTGGTAGGTCTGTAGTTTAGGTACTGTATTGCTAAATTGTACTACCTGCTTTCTAACATTCCAGAATCAGCTATTTTTAGGCTTAACGGGGCATATGGAAAGAAAAACGCTGCAGGTTCAGAAATGCCACTGAGACAAGAAAGGTGCTTCAGCTATTAAAGTCTGGAGTGGAAACCTGCCACAGCCAGAACATGAGGTGAGATCTAACAGAAGTGGAATGGGAAATAGGATCCGAGTCCGGCCAAGCAGCTGTCCAGCAACCGTCATCGAACCATGGTGCTGAATTTAATGGGGGGGGGGTGTCAGTAACTCTGGCCGGGGTCTAGAAAACCAGGAAAGCCTTGGCCGCTAACGGGAGCTCCGATCCATTTCTGTGCTCATCGGGCTATCAACTGCCTTTTTTCTGTTCATTTTACGGGATGTGGGCGCCGCTGGCTGGGCCCAGTATTTATTGCCCATCCCTAATTGCTCACCATCTCAGAGGGCATTTTGAGAGTCAACCACATTGCTGTGAATCTGGAATCACATGTAGGCCAGACAGGGTAAGGACGGCAGATTTCCTTCCTTAAAGGACATTAGTGGAGCAGATGGGTTTTTATGACAATCGACAATGGTTTCACGGTCATCAGTACACTTTTAATTCTAGATTTCTACTGAATTTAAATTTCACCCTCTGCCATGGTGGGATTTGAACCCAGGTCCCCAAAACATTACCTTGGGTCTCTGGATTCTAGTTTAGTGACAATACCACTATGCCACTGCCTCCCCTTAATGTCTGGCGTTGGGGCTCTTGTCACTGCAAGGGTGGAGATCCCACCACCAAGATCTGCTGGCCAATCTGTGGCCACTGCTGGGACTGCACCTGGAAAGGAGCAGCATCGTAGACGTCGCCCTGGAACGCAGATGAGTGGGCTCAGTGTGGCTGGAGCAAGGTCCTGGTGAGGAAGCAGGGGGAGTTGTTGGTGGGAGATTGGAGGCATGCATCTGCGGAGATGAACCCTACCCAGCAGAGGCCTGACCAGTGTTTGGCTGTAACTTCCTTGCTTTTATACTCTATTCCTCTACTGATGAAGCCAAGTTTTCCCGAAACATTAACAGCCTTCTCAAATTGTCTTGTCGCTATCGGAGATATGTGTATGCCAGACCCTTTCAAAGTTATACCACCACCAAGAGCCAGTTACTCTGCAGTCTGCGACCAGCAGCAGTTGAACAGAAGAGGGTCTTGGTTTCTTGTGGTTTGGGAACAGGAGCAATGGCAGTGATGTTAGGAAGCAGAGTCACCCAAGCAGAACGTAGAAAAGAGAACTGACACAACATGAGAGGGAAATGGTAGCATTCAGAGCATGAGGTGAGAGCTAACAGAACTCTGAACAGGGCAGGCAGTGGCTATGCAGTCAACATTTTCTTCACTATGGAAGTTTCATGGATGTGTTGGTGAGACATCTCCGCAATATGTCAACCATACCAGCACGATTGCTTTTGATCCCGATTCTGGCAGCAAATCATAGAAACCCTACAGTACAGAAAGAGGCCATTCGGCCCATCGGGTCTGCACCGACCACAATCCCACCCAGGCCCTATCCCCATATCCCTACATATTTACCCACTAATCCCTCTAACCTATGCATCTCAGGACACTAAGGGCAATTTAAGCGAGGTCAATCAACCTAACCCGCACATCTTTGGACTGTGGGAGGAAACCGGAGCACCCGGAGGAAACCCACACAGACACAAGGAGAATGTGCAAACTCCACACAGACAGTGACCCAAGCCGGGAATCGAACCCAGGTCCCTGGAGCTGTGAAGCAGCAGTGCTAACCACTGTGAACTTGTGACAGATTATTATTTTTCACTCTCTTTAGGGGCAGACAGATTCTTGCTGCAGAATCATAGAATGCTTAGGGCACTGGTTTACTTCCAGCTGGGTTTTCCCCATGTTGGGATGCTGGAATGGTTACATTTCACCGGTTTGACTGTCATTTTTTAAAATTCATTTACGGGATGTGAGCGTCGCTGGGTCAGCATTTATTGCCCATCCCTAACTGCTCTCCACTTCAGAGGGCATTAAGAGTCAATCATATTACTGTGGGTTTAGAGTCAGATGTGGGCCAGACCGGGTAAGGGCGACAGATTTCCTTCGCTAAAGGACATTAGTAAATCAGATGGGTTTTTACGACAATGGTTTCATCGTCATCATTGACTTTTAATTCCAGATTTTTTTATTGAATTCAAATTTCACCATCTGCTGTGGTGGGATTTGAACACAGTAAGAGTTTTAACAACACCAGGTTAAAGTCCAACAGGTTTATTTGGTAGCAAACACTATTAGCTGTGTTCACCCCAGTCCAACGCCAGCATCTCCACATCATGGGATTTGAACCCAGGTCCCCAGATCTTGCCCTGGGTCCCTGGATTAATAGTCCAGTGACAATACCACTCTGCCACTGCCTCCCATAGATACTTATCCTGAGCCAATGGGATGATATATCTGAGAGCATCAAGACAGCAAATCAGTCGTTAATTTGCTAAGTGAAAGAAAGTCTTGGATTGTACCTGTCCCCCTGTCAAGACACCCCAAAGCACTTTAAAGCCAGTTAAGTATTGTTGAAGTGTAGTCGTCTTTGTTGCTGCAAGAGGAAATGCACCAGACCTTTAAATTTGGATAGCATAATTAGAAAATTAATGTTTGTGTTGAACCAATCACTTGTGCCGAGGGTTCTTTAGTTTGAGCTCTAAGAATGTTACAGTTCACAGTGGAACAAAATCAATATGTGACTTTGGGGTAGTTTTAATGTGGATCCTTGCGATCTTGTTTGTTTGGGAGATAACAATGAGGTTTTTCTGTCTATTTCTGTATGGAACCTCCATGTTTTCTTCTAAATGAAGACAACAAAAACAGTTAATGTCATTGAAGAATGATGTACAATCCTCTGACCTTTAGGTCAACAGCTTGCGGCCCTAACGGATTCATTGCATTATTCATGAGTAAATTCATGTTAGTTTGGGGTTAATTACAGTGGGCTCTTTTGAACTGACGTACTCACAGCGTGTCTTGCTTCAGCATTTGAGAGCGCTTTACTTTTTGGGAGAGCGGTGGAAAATCGTCAGTCCTTTGCTCGCTCACATAAAAACCGGGTTTAACTTTGCAGCCAGTCTACACTGCGACCAGCGACACGCTGGAGGATCCACACACTTCAGCCACTCTGGTGTGGCCTGGTGTTCAAGATGAGGTGGCGTGAGAAGCCAACTGGGTGCCGATCCAGACCATTCAAAGCGCAGCTGGGACAATGGGGTCAGAATAAAGGGCAGTGCACTGTAGTGTATGCATACTTGTCTTGTCTGGGGACGGTGACCACGACATTGATTTTTAAGTCTGCAGTCACTTCACATAAAACAAAGAAATAAGAAACTTCATGTTCAAGCTTGACGGTGTACATTATTGATTGTGCTGTTTGAAAAACAATGGGCAGGATTTTCCAGCCTCGCCCGCCCCGAAACCGGAGAATCTCACCTAAGGTCAACGGACCTTTCCATGTTTGACCCCTCGCCTGCTCCGATTCCCGTGGTGGGCGGGGTGGTAAAATGTGCCCCTATGGACGGAATTTTCCTGTCCAACCTGCCACGGGCGGGGCACGGACCATGCAAATGTCCGTTGACCTGGGGCGGGATTTTCCTGTCTTGGGGCGAACGCGACCGAAAAATCTCGCCCAAAGTGTTACTTCGCCAGTCTTTGCCCCACCTATTTACCTCGAGGTATTGAGTCCAGCTTAGGAATGATTCTCTCGACCCTGATTTCAGCTGCCCCTCCAAATAACAACGTTTGGTGAGAGAGGATCTTGCATTTTACCAGCCAGTGGAATGAATAGTTCATTCCGCAACCAACCACAAGGTTTGCTCAATCTTTGAAAGTTGTTTTAAAATTATTATTCTGCATGTGTCAGCGACAACCGGAATGCCTAGCTTGTATTATACTTTGTGTTTAACATCATTACCAGCTGGTGCAGACTTAAATATTTATCATTTTTTCAGTGTGCTCAACTTCCTGATGCTTGGAGCAAAGGTGCCAGATCCAAGGAACAAATTTATAAATTACAGAATACAAAAGCTCATTAGAGCAATCAAACATTTGCTCCGTTTACTTCTTTGGTTAATATTTTTTTCATTTATAAATTTTCCGTTTCTACCCATCAAGGCGCACAGCTGGCAAGCAGCCTCGCTGATTACTTACTTCCCTCACAGGTGGCCTCTTGCTGTGCAGTGACCAGCCAGCCTCAGTAAATTAATGAATAATGCATTAAACCCAATGGAGAAAAGCAAATCACTCAAATAATCGCATTTAAAATGCAGTTTCCCACCTTTTCCACACAATACCAACCTATTGTTGATGAATCAGTCCACTGAAGATTGATTCCTGTGTTTAATCGAGGAAAATGAACAACAAAAAAAGTGTGTTTTGTCACTCTGGAAGAAGGACTTAATTAACTTCATCGTCGATCTGTTCCTCTTTCAGTCATTCCAGTAATTCCTGGTGGTCGACCCGCTAAGCCCATAACTAAATTTGAAGAATGCTCTATTGCATTAGTGATGAACTCATTCAACGTGCTCTTGAGAAATGTATTCCTGTGCATTAGAAAGCTTCCTGATAACTGAGCTTATCTTTAAATCATGACATTGACTATGCTGACTTGCATCATCTTGTGTTTATACATTAATATTCCAATATATTAACATGCTGGTGCGAGGTGCTGGAAAGTTACTTTGGTAAGAGTGGGTATTCATCAATTTAAATGATTGCAAAACTCTCACAAATGTAGTTAAAAACACACTGGCACTGATTGTGGGTCTCTTTTCTGCAGGAAGCTATACCCAGCAGTGCCGGTATCACCTTTTTGATGGCCAATGCCCAAAGAAGTATCAGTCGGATTGCCTTTCTAAGAGGTTTTACTGGTACTAATTAGTAATTGCTGAGAATTTACCATCAGGCTTTAAGCAACGGTTATATTAGATCGAGAAATAATTAACAAATGACAATTTGCAGTCCGTGGTACCACAGATTTCAGAGTTTATTGCTCTTAGCTTCATCCGCATTTCCATCTGACACTTGGAAGTGTAATGTGGTTAAGTGCTGTGCTAATAGGAGCTGAGCTGTACCGTTTGTTGGCCAGTAAAGAGTTCCAGTCTGTGCTTGTGGTGCCAAGCACAATGAATGGCAACTTAATTGTCACCCCAAATCTTTCATTTGCTAATTTTGTTGACCTTTGCACATTGGTTTTGTCGTAATGATGCAGAAGTGCATAGTTTTCGTTCATGTAAAAGACCTTTAGAATTTGTCCGCGTTAATTGCAGCTGCTTTTGCAATGGCGCCAGTAAAAGCAAATTAAAGTGTTAAACGGTGCCAAAGCACACTTACCTTGCAGACACACGGATGTTCCCTTCTGCCAATGATTCTTTAATTCCCAGTGCAAAACTGACATGTGGTTTGTATGCGTGGTATTCCTCTCTTTTAAGTAAATGGTAAAAGTCCAAAGATGTGCAGGTTAGGTGGATTGGCCATGCTAAATTGTCCCTTAGTGTCAGGGAGACTAGCTAGGGTAAATGCAAGGAGTTGGGCATAGGGCCTGGGTTGGATTGTGGTCGGTGCAGACTCGATGGGCCGAATGGCCTCCTTCTGCACTGTAGGGATTCTATTCTATGAAATTGTATGTATGAATTGTTTCAGGAATTGCAAATTTTATTTTTTAAACCATTCATGGGTTTCATGTCCCAGCATTCTTTGAACCATTTCATACCATGTGACATGGTTCATAGAATCATAGATAAGACCATAAGGTATAGGAGCAGGATTAGGCCATTTGGCCCATCATGTCTGCTCCGCCATTCAATCATGGATGATATGATTCTCATCCCCATTCTCCTGCTTTCTCCCCGTAACCTTTGATCCCCTAATTGATCAAGAACCTATCTATCTCTGTCTTAAAGAGACACTCAATGACCTGGCCTCCACAGCCCTCTGTGGCAATGAATTCCACAGATTCACCACCCTCTGTTGTGAAGAAATTCCTCTTCATCTCAGTTTTAAAGGAGCGTCCCTTCACCCTGAGGTAGTGCCCTTGAGTTCTAGTCTCTCCCATTAGTGGAAACATCCTCTCCATGCCCATTCTATCTAGGCCTCTCAGTATTCTGTATGTTTCAATTAGATCCCCCCCTCATCCTTCTAAACTCCATCGAGAATAGACCCAGACACCTCAACCACTCCTCCTATGACAAACCCTTCATTCCTGGAATCATTCTAGTGAACCTCCTCTGGACCCCCTCCAAGGCCAGCAGATCCTTCCTTAGTTATGAGGCCAAACACTGCTCACTGTATTGCAAATGGGATCTGACCTAAGCCTTATACAGCCTCAGCAGTACATCCCTGCTCTTGTATACTACTATCTAGAAATGAATGCTAACATTGAATTTGCCTTCCTAACTGCCAACTGAACATGCTTGTTAACACACAGAAGGAGGCCATTCATCCCATCTTGCCTGTGCCAGCTCTTTGAAAAGCATATCCCATTAGTCTCAGCACCTCCACTGCCATTTTTTCCACTTCAGGCATTCACCCAGTTTCCTGTTGAAAGTCATTATTGAGTCTGCATTCACCACCCTTTCAGGCCGTGCATTCCAGATGGCAACAATTTGCTGTTTCTCTCTCTCTCTCTCTCTCTCTCTCTCTCTCTCTCTCCCCCCCACCCCCCCCCCCCCCCCCCCCATCCCTTTTTCTGCACGACCTCAGTTAAGTTCCTCAGGTTTCATAGTTTGGAGCAGGACTCTATTATGAATGCCCCTTTGGATGAAAGGTGCATAAAGAATCACAAGGTAGGCCTGACAACTTGAACACGAGAAACTCTTTATTTCAGGTGTGTGCTCATTCACAATCAGGTCTAAGACTGCCTAGCAGAGTCCCAGGTTTGGAGGAGCTAATTACCCAGGGGTCGCCTGACCTACACTCTTAAAGGGGCAGTCTGCACCCCAAACCCTGAACGAAAAGAGGCAGAGCACGAAGAAAAGGGAACCTGTCCTCTCTTTGTCCGACCCCAAAAACATGCAATATATACACATATATCACAGACTCGACTCCACAATCTTCTGCCTCTGAGGCGAGCGTGTGACTTACTGAGCTCACCACCGGTGAATTCCAATTCTCTCCCCACCTCTAGTGGTGCACTAAGGCAGATTTTCATCTATTTCCATAGCTAGTAATTCCTGGACAGGCCACTAATCTATCACCACGGGCTTATAGCTTGACGGACATCACTCCACATCAAGTGTGGCTGACCAGGAGTCTCTCCTGCTCTTACCACCTGTCATTGGCCTGTTGGAAGGATTTTGCAGCTTGACACTTGACCTGTTTGGCTATTATGAATGCATCTTCCTTGGCCATCAAGTCCTCGAACCCAAAGCTTCTGACTCAGAGGCAGGGGTGTTACCCACTGCACCACACGACCTGCAATACTGCATGGCATACGACAAATGCTGTCACTTGTTTATGATCAGGGATTTGAAAGCATGTACTACCACAGCACAGGATCTATTGCATTTTAGGGCGGCACGGTGGCACAGTGGTTAGCACTGCTGCCTCACAGCGCCAGGGACCTGGGTTCAATTCCGGCCTCAGATCACTGTCTGTGTGGAGTTTTCACATTCTCCCCATTTCTGTGTGGGTTTCCTCCGGGTGCTCCGGTTTCCTTCCACAGTCCAAAGATGTGTGGGTTATGTTGATTGGCCATGCTAAATTGACCCTCGTGTTAGGGGGATTAGCAGGGTAAATATGTGAGGTTATGGGAACAGGGCCTGGGTGGGATTGTACTCAGTGCAAAACCCGATGGGCCAAATGGCCTCCTTCTGCACTATAGGGATTCTATGATTCTATTTTAATATGTATTGCAGGAAAATTCACCAAACTCCTTCAGATTATCTGATAAATTTCTTCAACCAAATGTACACTGAAATATATTCTCTACAGCATTTTCTTCACCTTCCCGTGAATGTTGACCATTTGAGAGTTGAAAGAACAGCACCTGGTGGGGGAGATGGTTTTTGACTATCCAGTCAGTGTGTCCAGTCCATCAAAGTTGATTTTTGCAGATGTTTTGCCTGAAATCTTGTGGACCTGGCTTCAAGAAGGATCTTAGAGTTTGTTTGAATATGGAGGATGTGAGGACAAAGGAAAGACTTCAAAGTCACTCTGAAGCTCTCCTTGAAGTGCAGCAGCATTGACCTTAATGACCGGGAGGAGCTTGCTACGCTCAGTGACGATAACTCATCAGTCAAGCCAGATCACACTTTGAGTCCCAACAGCCGAATGATGAAGCAGAGCAATGGCTGAGAAGGAAAGAAAAGGAAGCCTGCACTTCGGATCGCAAAACTTTGTGGAATTTCCTCCTGGTTTACCTTGTACGCTGTGTGAACAAAGCTCTTGAGATGCTTCAGCATGATTTGGACAGGTTGAGTGAGTGGGCACGTACATGGCAGCTGCAGTATAATATGGATAAATGTGAGGTTATCCACTTCGCCAACAATAATAGGAAGGCAGATTATCAGTTAAATGGGTGTAAATTGAGAGAAGTGGATCCTCAGCAAGACTTTGGCGCTGAAATTAAACGTGCAAGTACACCAGGTAGTAAAGAAGGCAAATGGTATGTTGGCCTTCATAGTGAGATGATTTGAATAGAGGGATAGAGATATTTTACTGCAATTGTATAGTGTGTTGGTGAGGCCACACCTGGAACAATAGGTTTTGGTGCCCTTATCTGAGCAAGGATGTCCTTGCTATAGCGGGAGTGCGGCGAAGGTTTACCAGGCTGATTCCCAGGATGGCAAGTCTGTCATATGAGGAGCGACTAAGTCAGTTAGGATTCTATTCACTGGAGTTTAGAAGAGTGAGAGGGGATCTCATAGAAACTCATAAAATTCTAATAGTGTTAGACAGGGTAGATTCAGAAAGAATGTTCTCAATGGTGGGGGAGTTCAGAAGTAGGGGTCATTGTTTGAGAATAAGGGGTAAACCTTTAATAACTGAGGTGAGGAGAAATTTCTTCACCTAGAGGGTGGTGAATGTGTGGAATTCACTACCACAGAAAGTAGTTGAGGCCAAAAATGTGTGTGATTTCAAGAAGAAATTACATACAGGTCTTGGAGCTAAAGGGATCAAGGAATATGGGAGGAACGGGGGGATCAGGATATTGAATTTGATCAGTTGTGATCATAGAATCCCTACAATGAAGGAGGCCATTTGGCCCATCGGGTCTGCACCAACCACAATCCCACCCAGGCCCTGTTCCCATAACCTCACATATTTACCCTGCTAATCCCCCTAACACGAGGGTCAATTTAGCATGGCCAATCAACATAACCCACACATTTTTGGACTGTGGGAGGAAACCGGAGCACCCGGAGGAAACCCACGCAGACATGGGGAGAATGTGTAAACTCCACACAGCCAGTGACATGAAGCTGGAATTGAACCTGGGTCCCTGGCGCTGTGAGGCAGCAGTGCTAACCACTGTGAATGGCGGAGCGGACGCGAAGGGCCGAATGGTCTCCTCCTGCTTCTAGTTTCTATGTTTCTATCTCCAGGTCAAAGATTGATTATGATTTGATTTGATTTATTATTGTCACATGTATGAGTAAACAGTGAAAAGTATTGTTTCTTGCGCGCTATACAGACAAAGCATACTGTTCATAGAGAAGGAAAGGTGAAGGTGCAGAATGTAGTGTTACAGTCATAGCTAGGGTGTAGAGAAAAATCATCTTAATGCAAGGTAGGTCCATTCAAAGGTCTGATGGCAGCAGGGAAGAAACTGTTCTTGAGTCGGTTGGTATGTGACCTCAGACTTTTGTATCTTTTTCCCGACTGAAGAAGCTGGAAAGAGAATGTCCTGAGATTGGCCTTTTGGTCACATGTAGACCAATGGCAGAAATTTGGGACCTTGAATAGTATTGATGATATTAGAATAATGTAGGTTAGATGGGCTTTAGATTGGTTTCACTCGTCGGCGCAACATCGAGGGCCAAAGGGCCTGTATTGTGCTGTTATGTTCTATGAATAGACATCATCCTCTGATTGAGGGACAGCTGGTAACAATGATTCAGTACTCTCTGAATATTAAACGGTATTGAGATTGAAAATGCGTAGAAGTTGAATTTATTACTTTGCAATTCATTGTTATATGGTTTGCGAGTATGTATAGACTCAACAAATTTGGAACAGTTTGATTAATCAATTCCCCAGAAATGCTTTCCCTTTCTTGGGAACTTGCTTCTGAATTCTGGAATGCGTACTTCAGATAAACAAGTTTTCATTTCCAGCTCCTTACAACTGCTATCCTGACATTAAAACCACGTAAAATGAATCACGATTCTTTGAGCCAAGCTGAGAAAGTCTTCAAATCTCCCATTCATCAGTTATTGGGTTAGTTTGAGGTATTTCCTGTACAAACAGAGGAATAAAATTTGTGGAGTAACTTCTGTTGTTTATGAGGTATTTTTGTTCTAAACCATCTAACCGTCATCTGTTAGAGTGCAACGCTGTCATGTCAAGGCTGGAACAGCACTAACAGCCTGTAGTGACTTATAATATGGCAAATGTCAAAGGGAAGAGATATGTTGGTGGGATTTATTGCCCCCTTGAGACTAATTTTCTCCAGTGGGCCATTCCATTTTATCATTGGAGGCATGGCTATTATGTGAATTGTGTGATGCACTCTCTCAATTTTCTTTGTAGTGTATTGTATCTGTATTTTTTTTGTTTTGAAGCTGTGTGACTGAAAGGTTCTCCCACTTTTGTTTTGTTCCGGGTATCTCCTTTTAGAGACGCAAGATCCTGAAAATCCCCCAAAATCTGCATTTTGAAATTTGTAAGGATTTGCATTTTGAAGTTTGTTGTATTCATACGAAAGAGGATTATGATCCCTCACTATTTGCATATCCTTGTACCTCTTCCTCGCCCCATCTTTCCCACTCTGTGCTCTGCAGCTACCCTCATCTGATGGCAGGTTGAGGTCCTGTTTACCTAGCCTCGGGCAGTATGGGTTCTTGAGCTGTGTGAGACCATCTGGAGCTGGTTCATTTAGGATGAATGAACGTGTCATTGTTACTGACGATCTTGTTGCAAGGTAGAATTGCTGTATATGAGCAGTGATTAAAAACTGAAGTCTTTCTATGCTACATCAGAGGGTGGAGCGTTATTGGATTGCCTTGGTTACATCTCGTTTTTGTTTGATGAATTATTTATCATGGCTATACTGGCGTTTTTTGTCGGCCAGCCTGACTTTTTCGGAGTTGTGTAATAGCCACACTGTTCACCCCACATTTGCGAATGATGTCATTTTCCTGCCATGTCAGTATTGTTACAAGCTCTGCCAAGATTCTTTTTCTTCAACTTTGACACCTTTGGCTAATTTTAAGTGCGCACCATACCAACACCATGGAAAGAGCTGTAGATGAACCATACACATATTTATTTTAAAATATAAGAACGTGGAGGAACTGTGTGCCCCCCTTTCATTTAACCATTTTAAAATTCTTTTTTGGGATGTGGGTTTTACTGGGTCATTTGTCATCCATCCCTAACTGCCCTTGAGACGGGGGTGGTAAGTCATCTTCTTGAGCGGCTGCAGGTGCACCCTCAATGCAGTTTGGGAGGGAGTTCCAGGATTTTGCCCAGTGACAATGAAGGAATGGCAATGTAGTCGCAAATCAGGATGTTGCGTGGCTTGGAGGGAACTGTAGGTCATGGGGAATTAGGTCTCTGCTTGGACATGCAGCTTGTTTCATTTTAAGTTGTCATTTTTTTATTCCCCAGTGTGTGTCAGTAAAAGCACTGAGCTGTGCTATCCAAGAAAATCCTGGTTGGATTCCTAGATTATGCAGAGTGAATGGATCTCAGCTGTCTTTTGTGTGGACATAAGTATTTAAAAGAGATTCGGTTCTATGACCTCTGATAACACGTTAATGTTGTCCTGGAGAGAACCGATGGTTTTACCTGATTTGTCAGTTGCACAGTGAAGCAGGAAATACAAAAACTCCAGTAATAGAAGTTCCAGTGAGAATTGTGGGTGAAGAGGCGTTGCGGTTCAGTGGAGATTCTATACAAGGATAACTGCTTGGGATATGATGACTTCGTAACTCGTGGTGGGTCTATTTTCAACTGAGATGTTCATTATTTCCAAGTCAAGTCAGAATAAAAGAGGTTTTGCTGGCTCTTGACCAGGCTGCTGGATGAACTATATTGTGATGGAGCGTTACATGCAGATCAAACAAAATCACTGATTTCCTATGTTAAAACCTGCCTAAAGTAAGTTGATATTCAGAAGAACTAATACCTGTTAATGATGTGAGAGTGACTGCTTTAAAATAGTTGAAGAGGGTACAGTGTTGATGGAATAGGTGACAAGAAATTAAATTGTGAATATCCAAAGATGTGCAGGTTAGGTTGATTGGCCATGCTAAAATTGCCCCTTAGTGTCCTGAGATGCGTAGGTTAAAGGGATTAGCGGGTAAAATGTGTAGGGATATGGGGATAGGGCCTGGGTGGGATTGTGGTTAGTGCAGACTCGATGGACCAAATGGCCTCTTTCTGCACTGTAGGGTTTCTAGGATTCTATGAATATAAAATATTGAATAATTTTCTTTTCACAGTCGTGGCTTATGTAGTCAATTTGAAGGCGATTCATTGTGCCTTCAACAAGGAATGGTTTATTAACTGATACCATATATAAAACAAGATAAGGGTCTGATGGAACTAATACACAGGTCTACTCTCTCCTCCTCCCTGGCTCCAACTGAGGTTCCTCCCCATCCCAGGATGCATTGACTCCTGATTGGCTCGGCTTCCGCGTGGCCTCACCATAGGGTCCGGCCCACAAAGGATCGCCCTCCCCTTTAAAGGGGCCATGTTATCACAATTCAGATGTCTTGTATGAAGCCTTGAGACAAATTGAAATGGGAGTTGTCAATGTTCTCCAAGAAGAGAGAATCTTACTCCATCGCTGAATTCTCTACCATCACCATTGCCCAGGAATTTAACTAGACCAGCCACATAAATACTGCTGTTACAAGAGCAGGACAAAGGCCACTCACCTCCTGACTCCCAAAGGCACAAGTCAGGAGTGTAATGCAATAACCTCCAGTTGCCTGGATGAGTTACAGAAGCTCGACACCATCCAAGGCAAAGCAGCTCAGTGTAAAACTTGACATTAAACATTGAGGGGGGCCCACTAAACAGGCCAGCAAAGTTAGAACTTGTCCATTCAGGTGGAAGTGAATTTTTATTTATTAGTGTCAGAAGAAGGCTTACATTAGAAACTGCAATGAAGTTACTGTGAAAATCCCCCAGTCACCACATTCCGGTGCCTGTTCGGGTACACTGAGGGAGAATTTAGAATGGCCAATGCACCTAACCAGCACATCTTTTGGACTGTGGGAGGAAACCGGAGCACCCAGAGGAAACCCACGCAGACACGGAGAGAACGTGCAGAATCCACACAGACAGTGACCCAAGCCAGGAATCAAACCCTGGTCCCTGACGCTGTGAGGCAACAGTGTTAACCGCTGTGCCACTGTTCCAAAACCAACATCAGCACAAATGAGAGAGGAAATTCAAATTTTCCTTGATCCTCAAAATAGAAACCTTAGCCTCAGATAAGGTGTGCGAGTCATTCACAACCAAGGCCCTACTGACCTGCATAAAAGGCCACATCAAAATGGTGTGGGGTTGGGAAGGTGGAGGAAAATTGCTTTTCCCCCAGAAAAGAGCTAAGTTCAATGCTTTGCAACCTGATTCCTGCTTCATTGGAAGATGAAAATGCAACCCTTGAAATGGCAAATATGAGGCAATTTTGTCGCACTTCCAAGGCTAAGCTAAAACAGCGGATCAAGAAGGAGTTGACTGGGAATTGTTTTTCATGCTAAGGAAATGCCCTCAATCAATGGTCTTAGCATAAAGTAGTTCAAACTAGGGGCAGATGGTGGCACAGTCGGTAGCATTGCTGCCTCACAGTGCCAGGGATCTGCGTTTGATTCCTGGCTTGGGTCACTGTCTGTGCGGACTCTGCACATTCTAGCTACGTCTGCATGGGTTTCCTCCGGGTGCTCCAGTTTCCTCCTACAGTCCAAAAGACGTGCTGGTTAGGTGCATTGGCCGTTCTAAATTCTTCCTCCGTGTACCCGAACAGGCGCTGGAGTGTGGCGACAAGAAGATTTTCATAGTAACTTCATTGCAGTGTTAATGTAAGCCCACTTGTGACAATAATAAATAAACTTTAAAACATAAGGAGGCTATTTTGTCTATTGAGTCTGGTACTGGCCTTTTTGAAGTCGCACAGATGGATAGTTGATGTAAGATTCATTCAAGATTCTATTAGATGTTGTTCTGGGGAAGTATAATTTGTTTTCCCTGGATGGATGAGCGAAGGTCAACCAGATGACCTCCTTTCTCCACATTGATCTGGCAAAACCTGAGAGAAAATAAAGGATTGAGTTATCCAATTATTTAACCTCTGCTGCTCTAGGATCCAGTTGACCACACTGCAAGTGTTAACTGCTACCCCAAAGAGGGGAGAATCAGTTCATGCCAATAGCTTTGTAACTATCTATTGTCTTTGTCAACAAAGCACCGACTTTACTGTGAAAAGTAATGATTGATATGCTCATCAGCTCTGTGTCCTTTTCCACTCTGGGTCTTATCCAGTCATAGATTGTAATGCATGTGTAGAATATCAGAAATGATAATAAAGATTTTCTTTGGACCATAAATGCACATTAATATTTTCTGATATCTGGGCTGATTTGGCTTTCCTACCAAAAAAAAATTAGCTACAGATGAATTCTTGTTTTCACTGCTCCACCCGAGCCCGTGAATGTATGGATTTCAATGGCTTGATGCTTTTTAACCTGCTTTTTCGGAGATGAAACTAGCATTGAGTGTGTTCAGACTGATCTGTTATGGCTGGCCCCTGAACTACATAGTAACACTTTGCCGAGAACCTGGCTCAAACTTGAGAAAGTCACAGTGAGCCAACATGACTATGTTTTTGTAAGGCTTTTGAATCGTATCGTAGTTGCTTTGATTTGAGATGTTGGTATTTAGCCAAAGATAATACAACGTCCCTGGTTAACTTGTGCTGATGTACAGGGGCTTGTGATAGCATCTGAAGCTTCTTAGTACAACTTCCTTATTGCTCTATGAGCTGTCCCTGGATTTACTGTACAAACCCACAAGACATTTTTTAAAATTAACTTGCACTGGCTTGAGCGCCTTGTAACAAAAGCTTTCATCTTGGCAGCAGGGTAGGGGGCTGGGGTGGTGTAGAAAGATGGGGGCTTAAGACTAATTTCAAAATTGATCATTGCCAGCAATGACTGGCTCCAACCATATTTCTGAAGGGTGACCATGAATTGATGAGAAGAAAGAAAAATGGGACACCTTTTCACTCGATGATGAACTTTTCAGAACCTCTCTAAATGTCACATGCATAGACCAGAGCAATTCATCCCCCCTAATGCCTCTGCATTAATTTTAGCAGAGAAAGCTCTTAGCCAGCCCACTGTTCCATCAGCCCTCATAATAGGCATGGCTTGCTGGTGGAACTCTCGCAAACAAAGCTGTGGGTTCAAGGCCCACTCCACAACCTGAGCAAGATAATTTATCTTGCTAAGAGCTCCGGAATGACTATTTCTCAAACCCAGGACAATGATGCATTTAATTTTTTTCCCGAACGAAATACTTCAAAGGAAACCAGTGGGAGGAAACTGAGCCAGCTCAGAATTTGTGGTTTGTTTGCTGTTGGGATAACGCATTTCATAGCACGCATAATTGACTGCTTGTAAACATAATATGAAGCAGTGTAGAAAGGCAGATGCTATACCAGATGTAACGAGGTAGTGGTTATTGTTGTATAGTTTAACTCGATAGCCTCAAGGCGAATGCCAAAAAGTAACTAATAGTTCGTCACCCTAAAGATGATCATCTGTCGCCTCCCCTTTTTACGACTGAATTGTGATTATAGACTTAAAATTATTTGAACAGTTTGGATACATTTAGTGTATCAAATTCATTTAAATATATATATTTTTTCAAGTTTCATTGAACAAGTTAATTTATTCTGTATTTTTCTGGGTGTTCGATGAAAATCATAGAATCCCTATAGTGCAGAAGGAGACCATTTGGCCCATTGAGTCTGCACGACCACAATCCTACCCGGGCGCTATCCCTATAACCCCATGCATTTACCCCAGGTAGTCCCACTGACACTAAGGGAGAATTTAGCATGGCCAATCCACCTAACGCACACACCTTTGGGCTATGGGAGGAAACTGGAATACCCGGAGGAAACCCATGCAGACATGGGAAGAATGTGCAAACTCCACCCAGACAGTGACCCACGCCGGGAATCAAACCCGGATTCAGCATTGTTCAGCATTGTCAGGAGGACTCTCTGAAGTGAACAGGAAATATAACTTTAAAACTTCTGCATTCTTCCTAAACACATAGGCCATTGCTTAGTGCCTCCCATGTCTTCAGATCATCCCAAAGCACTTCATAAATAGCCAATTCATTTCTTTGGAGGTGCAGTCACACAGTAACCAATGTGCATACCTGTCCCACAAAGAAAGAGTTAAATGACCAATCTGTTTTGCTGATATTTATTGAAGAATGGATGTTAACTGAGCCATTGAGCGAACCTCCTGTCCTTCAAAAACCATCAGGGGAGCTTTTTATGTTCACCTGAACAGGCAGACTGCCTTGTTGCCTGGTTTAACACTCCATCTGAAAGAAGGTTCTCCAAACAATACAATGTTGCCGCAGCATATACTGCACTTTAAATTACAGCCTTGATTCTTGAATGGGGCTTGAACCCACTGTTTCAGAGTTGAGTGCCCTCAATAAGCCATGCTCATTGTGGCTGATGGAATAGCGAGCAAGCTATAAGTTTTCTCTGCCAGAACTCAATGAATGGAAGAGCATTAAGAAAAAGCAGGTTACTCTTTGATGCATATATGTAACACAAACTCCACGGTGTCTGACAAGAAATTGATGCAAGGC
The DNA here is from genome assembly GCF_964213995.1 of Mustelus asterias. Lineage (NCBI taxonomy): Eukaryota > Metazoa > Chordata > Chondrichthyes > Carcharhiniformes > Triakidae > Mustelus > Mustelus asterias. Next base: position 123,867,209 of record NC_135809.1, read on the forward strand.
CAAACAGTTACAAGTCACTCTTGCCAACGTTAAACTTGGAATAGGTTCTATTTTCGGAAAATTTCTGCAGAATAGAAGTCCTCCTTTCATTGAGGTCAACCTCAGAGACATGCTGCTGGAGGTGATGAAACAAGAAGTGTTTGGTCGTTCAGCTCTGACAGCAGAGTTTTCAATCGAGTGTAGCACAGGGCTATTTATTTTTTGGTGTTAGCACATTGCTCGTCGTAACCTGTGAAGCAGCATTTTAATATCTTAATTTGCTATTACAAAGAAATGAGCTGGAGGTTCGGCACACAAGCAAAATGCAAACACGCTGCATTTCACTCACTTGATCTCCGTGAGTTGTGAGTTGGCTTTGAACCTGAAACCTTGCCTAGAATTCTCGACAGTTGGCGTGCTCTGAAATTCACCAGCTTTTTACTCAACATCCACATCAAAAGCAGCACTCAGCAGTTACCTGGCAACAATGCGAAAATTGGTCGCAAATAGAAATTGAACGGTACATTATTAGAAATGCCATCTATAAATGTTTTGAAAAGCACTGTGAAGACACTGGCATGAAAGCTCAGGGCATCCATTAATTCTGAAATATGTAAACAAAAATTGACGTTAATTTTAGTTTGCTGCATTGTCAGCTTGTCTTGAATATCGGCGAATGTAGATTAGCAATGCTAATTATTCTGTGCACCATACTTGGACTTGTTCCAAAAATAATTCCCCATTTATAGTGTTATTTTGTTGGATGTAATAAAAGATGATAGTGAATGCCCAGAGTTAACATGAATGTATTGAAATAAAATGTCTTACCTTCTGAACGTATAATGCTTTGAAGGTTATTTGACCTTTATAATGGGCTGTGACAACACCTGGAGTATTTGATTGTACAACATGTACTTTTTTTTTCTTGATTGATTTAACTCTATAGTCAAGGGAAATATTTATTCTGCTGTGGGATTAGCTAAATACATTGACTAGGGCAAAAGTCAAAGTATTTGTCAAATGTTAAAAGGTCAAAAATCTCAGTCCCATTTATTAGGCGTTGATGTCATTTGAAACTGATGTTGGTCCATTTAGTGCATTAGCTGAAGAATTACTATCATTGGGGGGCTTCCACAAAGGACAAACATGCATCATTTGAATGTGCAGTTCTTGGGGAGGGGAGATTCTACTTTTTAACAAGAAACAATACTGTATACAAAATAATGAAAGTGATGACAGATATTATACATATTGACATGGCATTCACGAAACTTAATGCTGGCCTCAAGGATATTCCACGTGATCCGAACTGTTCTTTTTGGCACACCTTCCATTTCATAATTGAGATTTGTTAGCCCACGTCCATCTTTTAACGTCTTTGAAACTTCACCAGGCCATCAACCTTGTCCTTTCATGACTTGCGTCGAGTCCCGCCCAGTCCTTTCCCCAACCTCCGAATGGATCAAATCCTCAGCTTGCTTCACCTATCCCTTCACTTCCTTGTCCCATTCTACCCCCGGTCCTTTGATCTGCCCTTCTGCGTATCCACACCCTCTCTCAAGCTTCACCCCCGGTATCAACTTGTATTCGTATTATCACCTCTGACATCGAGATCATTGCTTTGGGAATGAAATTAGTGAAATATGTAAAGGCTCTTCAGTATGAACTGAAGTGTGGTAGAGAAAGATGTGAAGGAAGATTAATTGGATAGCTCATTCAAAGAGCCAGTACAGGAAAAATGGGCAGAGTGGCCTTCTTTGGTGCAGCAACATTCTGTGATTCTAGAAAAGAGTGGAGAATGCTCAGTCTTCAGGATCTGAGAACTTACATTTGAAACTCACTTCCTAAACTTATCTGGCTTTCTGCCTCTCTCCTAATGTTTAAAATAATTTCACTGTGCCTTTGGCTTCTATCCTAACTCTCATACCATTGCACAGTTTATATCCATTTTTTTCTAGAATCATAGAATCCTACACTGCAAAAGGAGGCCATTCAGCCCACACCAATCACAATCCCACCCACAGGCCCTATCCCCATAACCCCATGTATTTACGTATTCCCATGACACTAAAGGGGCTATTTAGCATGGCCATTCAATCTAACCCACACATCTTTGGACTATAGGAGGAAACCGGAGCACCCAGAGGAAACCCACACAGACACTGGGAGAATGTGCAAACTCCACACACAGAGACCCAAGCCAGGAATCGAACCCAGGTCCCTGGCACTGTAAGGCAGCAGTGCTAACCACTGTGCCACCGTGACACCTTCAAAGAGCCTTCAAATATTTTCTGTAATGTGTGTTATATAAATTAAGATCTTGTTGTTATCATTGTCATCGAATCAAATTTCCCCAGGAATCCACAGTTGGACCATCACATTTTTCCATCAAGCCAGTCAGCCATGATTTGGTGGGTGGTACCCTTACCTGAGTCCTAAGATTCATAGGTTCATGTCTGACTCAAAAGGCTTGAGCATGTAAGCTAGGCTGACACTTCAGTGCAGTAAAAGGGAGTGCTTCATTGTCAGAGGTGCTGCCTTTTGGATAAAAAATGAAACTGAGGCCTATTTGCCCTCTGAGGTAGTACAAGATCCTATGGTAGAATTTTGAAAAAGAGCGGCACAGTTATCCCCTGTCCTGGCCAAAATTCACTTTGCAAACAACACCACTGAAATAGATTAATCGGTCTTTATAAAAAAAAGTTTATTTATTAGTCACAAGTAAGGCTTACATTAACACTGCAATGAAGTTACTGTGAAATTTCCCCCTAGTCACCACACTCCGGTGCCTGTTCGGGTCAATGCACCTGACCAGCACGACTTTCAGAATGTGTGAGAAAACCGGAGCACCCGGAGGAAACCCACGCAGACACGGGGAGAACATGCAAACTCCACACAGACAGTGACCCAAGCCGGGAATCGAACCCGGGTCCCTGGCGCTGTGAGGTAGCAGTGCTAACCACTGTGCTCCTGTCACTGTTTGTGGGATCTTGCTGTGCTTAGATTGAACTGCACCTCCTACATTCCGTGCGTGAATACATTGCTGCAAAGACCCTGAGCTCATGAAAGGTGCTATAACAATGTGAGTAATTTCTTTTCCTTATTACCCAGCCATTTTGGATCATTCTAAGTTGGTATGTGATCATAAAAAACACTTAATATTTGAAGGAAGATCATTCTTTCTGCGTAATATAATGAGTAACATTTTGACTGGATAATGTGCGAGTGAGTTAAAATCTGATTCAGGAGATGGGGTGTTGGATAGTCATCTGTCAAGCTGATTGCTGGCCTGTCCTGTGATGGTTTTGTCGAATGAGCTATTTGGGGGTGAGTGAGTAACTTGAGCACACATTTCAATTTTTACACAAAAATAGTGCAGCAAAAAAAAAAAACAGGAAGATGCATTTTACATCAGTTTCCTGTCAACATCAAGAAAACTGGAATGTGACCTCAATTTGACGAGGTAAATTATTTATGAGCAGGAATCAAAACCTTAGGGGAGGGATCGGTCATTGAGGTGGACCCATCTGCACCAAATGATGTGGTCTGTGTACACGCACGGATGAGATTCTGAAACAGCAGATGTTTGCTGTGCAGATGGTTTGGATGTGAAACTACCTGATCCTGCAGGGCCGATAGGGATGGCGAAGATGGACAGTTTTGCCCTTGGCCAACTAGGCATGCGGCTTCCACCAGCAGAAGAGGTGCTGAAGCAGATGGAAAATGGGTAGGCAAATAATAATCTATAAATGCTAAACACTTGTGTCAAAGCTCAGCTGAGGCCTTCAGCTGCTGCGTATTGTGGTGGAGAGTGAACATACTGGGTTGACTTATCTAAAATGTGTTTGCAATGTAACAGATATTAATGCTTAGCATTGACCGAGATGTCTTGAATTTTGTACAGAATTATTGTGTGTATGTATATATAATATACACACATATATATATATATATATATATATATATATATAATTGCAAATGTTAGTAACAGTTGAGCTCTCTTACATTGCTGCAAACAGACTAAAAGTGAAGAAATTATTTCCATTGCAATCTAAGGAAATACTTTCCTATAAGCAGCGCATAAAATATTATCACAAATCTAGCACTTGCAGCATCGCCATAACATTTTTCAGGCATTTGATCAGCTTTCATTGCTTATTATTATTAGTAACTGGTATCAAGAAATTTGGCTTCACACAAATAATGATTAACACATAGAATGGACTTTGGAGCAGACACATGGAAGTGAAGCCATGGAACCACTTATCAATTAATTGGATGCTGCAATGTGCGACTTTCATTTTTGGCCATTCTCAGTCCTAATTACTTTGTGAAGTCAAACATTATGTAAGAGTGGAATTCGTTTAAGCAATCTCTTGATTCTTAATGAAGTGTTAGGGACGTATTGGCAGCATCTATGAAAATTAAAGAGGCTTGCATTTATGTAGCATTTTTTTCTCGACCACTGGATGTCTCAAAGCGGTTTGCAGCTAATCAAATACTTTTGAAGTGTAGTCATTATTGTAATGTAGAAAACGTGGCAGCCTATTTGTTCATAGCAAAGTCCAACAAACAGCAATGTGACAATGACCAGATGATTGCTTTCTTTCTGTGATGTTGATTAGGGGATAAAAATCGAATAGCTCCTCTTCTTTGAAATAGTTTCATGCGATCTGATACATGAAGCGAAGCGCTGGAAACTTCTGACCTCGTCCACGGCTGGGATTCTCTGATGCCGCTGCAGCGAATGGAGTTTTGGCTGAGTGCCAAATTCTCCATTCTCACAGGCCTCAGTTTAAAAGAGCACCTCCAACAGTGCAGTGCTCCATTAAATGTCGCAGTAAGTAGTCTCACAACACCAGGTTAAAGTCCAACAGGACAATTTGTGCCTATATATGCCCTGTTTGTGAACCGAACTCTTCACTCACCTGATGAAGGAGCAGCGCTCCGAAAGCTCGTGCTACCAAATAAACCTGTTGGACTTTAACCTGATGTTGTGAGACTACTTATTATACCTACCCCAATCCAACGCCGGCAACTCCACATCACCACTAAATGTCAACCTTGATTTTTGTACTCGAGACAAAATTTTACCAGCACGTCTGCCCGAGGTTCGTACGATCCCGAGGCCAACGGAGAATACCGTTTTCTGAGCCTCTCCCGCCCCCTGGAATCGGGGCGGGCGTGCCGGTAAAATTCCTAGAGTAGGAACTGAACCCAGGATCTTGTGCTACCAGTTGAGCTATGGCTGACACAGGGACCCTGGCAAAACACAAGACGTGTTACGAGCACTCAACGATTTAACTGACCTCACTGCTTGAGTTCACCCAAGGACAAAGATTGGCTGAATTTCTTTGAAATGGAAGGAAACTCTACCAATCTTTATAACTCTTGGATACTTTTGGTATCCTGATAATTTGCATTTAAGTTAAAGCCGCACAATTTGCCCAGTTTCTGATGTACATCAAATAGTGAACCGACATAAGATTGTTCATTTTAATAAGTATTAAATCCTTGCCACAGGCATGTGAGTTTATCTTTTCCTGAACTTAAATCTTATTAATTTTTAATCCTTTAATGTATAAAGGGATCGTAAGATTTTATTATCAAGGCGACTGATCCTGTTAAATAAGTAGTGTGTTTTAAATATATTTTGAAGCTGCTTTGGGTACAATGTTGCAAAGCTGTTTGAAAATAATCACTAAATCCTAGATTTCTACACTACTATAGGGGCTATTCGGTCTGACCTCTGAAAAGATCAAAACATTTGTCCAATTACTCTTTCACCGTGTGCGATTACATTTTTCTGTTTTCATGTGTTTGTAACAAAGAACAAAGAAAGAACAATACAGCACAGGAACAGGCCCTTCGGCCCTCCAAGCCTGCGCCACTCATGTGCCCACTAGACCACTCTTTTGTATCCCTTTATTCCCAGTCTGTTCATGTGGCTATCTAGATAAGTCTTAAACGATCCCAGCGTGTCCGCCTCAACACCTTGCTTGGCAGTGCATTCCAGGCCTCCACCACCCTCTGTGTAAAATACGCCCCCCTCACCTTGAACCCGTGACCCCTTGTGTTCGTCACCTCCGACCTGGGGAAAAGCTTCCCACTGTTCACCCTATCTACGCCCTTCATAATTTTATAGATAGGGTGAACAGTGGGAAGCTTTTTCCCAGGTCGGAGTAACCTTTGTCAAAACTAACCTGCTGCATCCAAGGGTGGCACAGTGGTTAGCACCACCGCCTCACAGCGCCAGGGACCCGGGTTCGATTCCCGGCTCGGGTCACAGTCTGTGTGGAGTCTGCACGTTCTCCCGGTGTCTGCATGGGTTTCCTCCGGGTGCTCTGGTTTCGTCCCACAGTCCGAAAGACGTGCTGGTTTGGTGAAATTGCCATGCTAAGTTCTCCCTCAGTGTACCCGAACAGACGCCAGAGTGTGGCGACTAGGGGATTTTCACAGTAACTTCATTGCAGTGTTAATGTAAGCCTACCTGTGACACTAAAAAATAAACACAATGCTGGCAAGGCATTGCATATCCCAATGGCTATATTACAAAACTTCTCCCTTCATTCTTTATGGTAATCTTAATATTTCTGTGCAACAAAAAATTAAGTTCTATCTCGTGACGTGGTTGATGCTGGCAAACTGCACTTATCCTTGTTTCCTCCTTTCTTTTTGATTCACTCAAGGGTGAGCATCACTGGCTAGGCCAGCATTTATTGCCCATCCCGAATTGCCCCTGAGCAGGTGATGGCGAGCTGCCTTCTTGAACCGCTGCAGTCCATGTGGTGTAGGTACACCCAGAGTGCTGTTAGGGAGGGAGTTCCAGGATTTTGACCCAGGGACAGTGAAGGAATGGTGATAGATTTGTGCGTCAGGATGGTGTGTGGATCGGAAAGGAGCTTGCAGGTGGCGATGTTCCCATATGCCTGCTGCCCTTGTCCTTCTAGATGGTAGTGGTCGTTGGTTTGGAAGGTGCTGAGAGGAAGTGGTGCCCCTCTACTTGAATCCTTGCAGTGCTTGTGATGGTGGAGCTCTCCTGGTAAGGTTTACCAAGGCTCCTTGGACAGCACCTTTCAAACCCGTGACCTCTACCATGTAGAACATGGCTAACAGTGCGCACCATCTACAAGATGTGCTGCAGCAACTCTTCACAATTCCTTCAAAATCACCTTTCAAACCTGTGACCACTACTACCCAGAAGAACAAAAATAGTAGGCACATGGGAACATCACTGCATGCAAGTTTCTCTCCAAACCACACACACAATCACCGAATTGTTACAGCGCAGATGGAGGCCATTCGGCCCATCCTATCCCCCAGCTCTCCAAATGATTATTGTGACATAGTGCCATTCCCCTGCCCTTTTCCCCATGTTTCTTTTCAAATAATCATCTGATGCCCTTTTGAATGACTTGAATGAATCTGCCTCCACCACACTTCCAGGCAGTGCAGGCCAGACCTGAACTACTCGTTGTGTGAAAAAGTTTTTCCTCACACCGTATTCACTTCTTTTGCAAATCATTTTAAATCTGTGCCCTCTCGTTCTTGTTCCTTTTATGACCGGGAACAGTTTCTCTCTGTTCTCTGTCCAGCCCCCTCATGATTTTGAACATCTCCATCAAATCGCCTCTTAGCCCTTTTCTCTCCAAGGATAACAGTCCCAACTTCTCCAATCTATATCCATAACTGAAGTTTCCCATCCCTGGAACCATTCTTGTGAAACTCTTCTGCACTTTCTCCAATGTGTTCATGTTCTTCCTATAGTGTGGCACCCAGATCTGTAAACAATCCAGCTAACTAGTGCTTTGTACAAGTTCAGTGTAACCTTCTTGCTCTTGTACTCAATGTTCCTATTAATATAGCTAAGGATACTATATTATCGGGGGAGGCGATGGCCTAGCGGTATTATCGCTAGACTACTAAACCAGAAACTCGGCTAATGTTCTGGGGACCCAAGTTCAAATCCTGCCACGGCAGATGCTGGAATTTGAATTCAATAAAAATTTTCTGGAATTAAGAATCTACTGATGACCATGAAACCATTGTCGATTGTCGGAAAAACCCATCTGGTTCACTAATGTCCTTTAGGGAAAGAAATCTGCCGTCCTTACCTGGTCCTGCCTACATACGACTCTAAACCCACAGCAATGCGGTTGACTCTCAATTACCCTCAGACAACTTGGGATGGGCAATAAATGATGGCCAGCCAGCAATGCCCATGTCCCACAAATGAATTAAAAAATGCATTATTCACAGCTCTCCATCTGTCCGGCCACCTTCAATGATCCCTGCACATATACACCCATTTGCCTGATATATATATATATATAGATATATAAAATATGCACATCATCCTAACTCAGAATTTTATCACAGTTCCTTCACTGTTGCTGGGTCAATATCCTCATCTGTTTCCCTAATAGCACTGTGGATGTACCTTCTGAAGGGCAATTAGGGATGGAGAATGTATTCTGGCATTGCCAACACCTCCTAAGGACAAATAAAAATAATGGTAAGGAGCTTCAATCTGGTGACCCAGCAATGATGCAAGTCAGGTGGTTTGAACAGAAAACCGCAGCGTTATGGTCACGTGACTTTGGTGCGTTCTCCCCTTTCTTTATAATTGTTACTGAGAAAATGTTTGATCAATTGGTATTCAGAATTCTGTGTATGCTTTGGCCAAAATGCACTGCACTTGGAGGGGGTTGAGATTGAGTTCAGTTCAGACCTTGATCATCGCCTTGCTTTCCTTCCCTAAGGAAGAATATACAGGCCATAGAGGCAGTGCCGCAAAGGTTGACCAGGCTAATTCCTGGGATGGCAGGATGGTGTCCTATGAGGAGAGATCGAGGAGACTGGGTCTGTATTCTCTGGAGTTTAGAAGAATGTGAGGTGGTCTAATTGAAACTTTAAAAATTCTTAACGGGCTAGACAGAATAGATGCAGGATGGCTGTTTCCCCTCTGGCTGGGGGCTCTAGATGTGGAGATGCCGGCGTTGGACTGGGGTAAACACAGTAAGAAGTTTAACAACACCAGGTTAAAGTCCAACAGGTTTATTGGGTAGCAAAAGCCACACAAGCTTTCGGAGCCCCAGGCCCCTTCTTCAGGTGAGTCACTCACCTGAAGAAGGGGCCTGGGGCTCCGAAAGCTTGTATGGCTTTTGCTACCAAATAAACCTGTTGGACTTTAACCTGGTGTTGTTAAACTTCTTACTGGGGGCTCTAGAACCAGGGAAGATAGTCTCAGAATAAGGGAAAAGCCATTTAGGACTGAGGTGAGGAAGAATTTCTTCACTCCGAGCGTAGTGAATCTTGAAATTCTCAACCTCAGAAGGCTGTGGAAACCCGATCACTCAGCATGTTCAAGACAGATTTCTAGATACTAAAGACATTAAGGGATATGAGGAGCATGCGGGAAAATGGCATTGAGGTAGATGATCAGCCATGATCTAGTTGAACGGTGGAGCAGGCCCAAGGTGCTGAATGGCCAACTCCTGCTGCCATGTTCCTATGATGTGACACCAGTACGTTGTGAAGAGAGATAGCATCTCACAAAAGCGGTCTCTTTGTACTCTGATCTCTACCGCCAAGAAGTTAATGATCACGCATACTATCACGAAATTACAATGTTCAGTTAGATAAAGCAATAAAAAAGGCCAGTAGCACTTCTTCTTTTATAAATAGGTGCATAGGGTTGGATTTTCGGGGAACCTGACAGCTGAGTGAACTCTGAATTCCCATCTCCTGCCTGAAACATGGCACACTCTCTCATTATTTTTCAGTGTAAAAGAGCTGATTAGACAGGGGGCACCCAGTTAGAGGGACTGAGTGCCTCCAGGTAGCGGGAGCTGCCTGTCTCCCTCCAGGGTCAAACGCAAGTGGGGGAATGCTGTCACATGGAGTAGGCAACTCATAAAAGGGCCAGGGGGATAAAGAATGGTGCAAAGTGGGTGCCACTCTGAGGTGCAGCACTCAACCCAACTATTGGACCCCTCAATTTTGTAAGAAAACACAGGTGGAAACAAACTTCTCTTTCCCCTAATGCACAGGAGACTGCTCAACTTCATCCTGGGGAAATAAAGATTGAAGATCCTTAATTCGGACAGGCTCCTTACCAATTTCCTGAAATAGCCTAAGGGACATTAAACGGATGACCCACGGGTTTCCCAAACCCTCCCTTTTACTGGCCATTTTATAATTGTACCCTCTCCCAGAGGCGATGGGATGCATAGCCACTCTGCGGGGGAACGCAGTTTTCAAATGACGCCCTGCACCCATTCTCCTCCCCACTGGCACTTGAGAACCCAGCCCATTGTGTTCAAAGTGTTAATGATAAATTAGTACAAGGCAGTAGTTAGATTACATTTAGAGTACGTTGGGCAGTTTGGGGAATCCCATCAGAAAATAACTTGAAAGTCTTGGGAAGCATCCAGGAGGTAGAGTCACCTTAGGTAATGCCAAAGACATGAAAGGAGAGTTATGAAGAGAGATTTGAGATACTGGCGTGGTGGTTTGCAGCACAGAGGAAAGTATTTGGTCCATCCTGTCCATGCTGTCTTCATGCTGGAGTTTCCGAAAGAAATCCACTGGACTGCTTCCTCCCTTCAACACTGACCATTTTAGACTGGAGCAGAGCAGATTAAGAAGGGATTTATTCGATTTGCAAATTGTGAAGGGTTTTGATCTAGAACTCCTCACCTAACAGCATTGACTCGAGCAAGCAGCTCACCATAAACCTGTCATTAGGGTTGGGCAATAAATGCTGGCCTCGCTGGCAAAAAGATAACGAGAGAAAATAATTTAGTCTTTGAGGTACCAGTGCAAAATAAGTTCAGGAGAAATTCATTGACACGGTGTTGCTAGACCATGAAAGGTTTTTTTTTCCATTAATTAAACTGTTGACCAGTTCACTTTTTAAGGGGAAGGTAAACAATAACTTGAAGCACAAAGGTTACAGGGTGTGGGGAGAAATCGTGGGTTTGGTCTTGCTTTGCTTCAGATAAATAAGGGGTAGCACAGATATGATGGGATGAATAGTTTCCTTCTTTATGTGTTATTGCCATGGTGTACACCCAACCTCACTCCTAAACATAATCTACTATTTTAATCAGTATAACCACGAATGCAATATGCATCAACTTGTTCTAATTTAATCATTATAAAAAGGCTGCTGATATCAAAAGAGAATGGTTGCATGTATCACCTCTTCTGTGTTACAGGCATAGAAACCATGCATCTTCCTTGCCACAATCTTGCTGTCTGAAATGATGCATTGGAATATGGTTTTGAATTAATGCCGTGTGTGTATGTGCAAAAATGTTTTTTATTCCCCAGCAAATACACTTTTATGATGTTATTCCTTTAACATTTCACATGCCTCACCAGCAGTTAAACTGTTTCCCTTATCCCACTGTCCCTTCATCCTCCAACATTTCTCCTTCACTCTCCTAAAGATTATTGCTCAGACATCAGCAATAAATGGCCATTTGGATGAGGCCAGAGATGGCAATTTAGCATGGCCAATCCAATTAACATGCACATCTTTGGACTGTGTGGAAGGCAACCAGAGCACCCAAGGGAAACCCACACAGACATGGGGAGAATATGCAAACTCCACACAGGCAGTCACCCAAGACCATGAGGCCAGAGACGGCTGCTGATGCCCATATCCCTGGGCATCAGCAGCCGTCTCTGGCCTCATCCAAATGGCCATTTTTCACATCTGAGCCTGGCAAACACTCTCTAAGAGTGTTTAGGCATCAGAGGCTACAATATGTTGGCAATGTTTCATTTTGGATTATGGGGTATTGCGATCTATGGGCTGGTTCCTGTAGTTTATTCTTCTAAACCCAGCTCTGAATCCCCCCACTTTCTGATAGAATAATCTTACCCACACACATTTACCACAGCTAATCTATCCAACCTACACATCTTGGGGCACAAAGGGGCAATTTAGCATGGCCAATCCAATTAACATGCACATCTTTGGACTGTGTGGAAGGCAACCAGAGCACCCAAGGGAAACCCACACAGACATGGGGAGAATATGCCAACTCCACACAGGCAGTCACCCAAGACCAGAATTGAACCCACGTCTCTGGCGCGGTGAGGCAGCAGTGCTAACCACTGTGCCACCGTGCCACCTGGCTAACAGATTCTTACTTGACTTCCCAGAACTTGAATTACAACAGTACTAATTTGAAAGGAGTTAGTTGCGATCTGGTCATCAGCCAAGGTCCCCGTGCACAATTCCTAGCAGATAGAGAAGGCTAACAACCAGAAGCAGAAAGCTTCGTTGATTTTCTCTCAAGTTCGCCTCCAAACCCTATAATCCTTCTGACTGAGGTCCATTAACTCAACACAAAGCAATCCTAGGAGCTTTCTGGGTTGTACAGGTCAGTACTGTGTCCAAGGGTGCATTTACCAAGAGGGCTTCAAGAACACGTTGCCCCCACCCCTCACCTTGCTTTATACACCTCTGAATAAGAAAGTCAGCACAGGATATAACACTGTTCATTTTTTCCTTAATGCTATCGTGTTCAAATCAAGCTAGAAATGATCGCTAGTGAACTAGTTATCGTTAGTATGAAGCGCCAACTGAGGAAAATTTGAGCAGTACTTACTCAAGGAGTAAGAACAGAGTGCTGGGAAAACTCAGAAGGCCTGGCAGTATCTGTGGAGAGAGAAACAGTTAACATTTTGAGTCCAGAATGACTGTTTATGTGAAGCTAGTGAGAGGCAGAAGTGTGGTTGCATTTACACTGCTGAGAAAGGGGGAAGGTCAGGTGGGGCAAAGGTCACGGATAGGTTAGAGGTTGAGTGAGATGAAATTACAAAGATGTAAGGGGACAAAAGGTAAAGAGAGTGGGAATGGTAGCTGTAAAGGAGCAAAGCGCTAGTGCAGAGTTGGTGTTAATAGCAAAATAAAGGTCAGCGCTTGTTTGAAAGTAAAGTAACTGAATGTTTTAATAGCAGAGTAAAGGTCAGTGCTGTCGGAAAGCAAAATGTGAGAACATGATACAGACTGGCACCAGGGGAATAAATATGAAGTGGAGGACAAAGTTCATGCTCTAAAGTTGTTGAACCCAGTGTTGAGGCCAGAAGGTTGTAAAGTGCCTAATTGGAAGATGAGAATGCTGTTCCTCGAGCTTAAATTGGGCTTCACTGGAACATTGCAGCAGATCGAGAACAGCAATGTGAGCATGAAAGCAAATTGAAATGGCAAGCGACTGGGACTGGGTGCTTGTGAACTGAACGGAAAGATACTCTGCAAAGTGGCCACCCAGCCTGCATTTGGTTTCCCCGGTTTAGAGGAGACCATGTTGTGTGGCGCCGGAACGTGGCAATTTCTTGCGAGCTCTGCTCAGCATAACCTCTAATTCTATCTTTAATCTCATTCTATGCTTCTATAAGTGTATTCTATAATTCTTTTAAACTCTTTAACAATGCACTATTACAATCTCTTATGACTGTAACACTACATTCTGCACTCTTTCCTTTCCTTCTCTACGAGGGGCGGCACGGTAGCACAGTGGGTAGCACTGCTGCTTCACAGCTCCAGGGTCCTGGGTTCGATTCCCGGCTTGTGTCACTGTCTGTGTGGAGTTTGCACATTCTCCTCATGTCTGCGTGGGTTTCCTCCGGGTGCTCCGGTTTCCTCCCACAGTCCAAAGATGTGCGGGTTAGGTTGATTGGCCATGCTAAAATTGCCCCTTAGTGTCCTGGGATGCGTAGATTAGAGGGATTAATGGGTAAAACATGTAGGGGTATGAGGGTAGGGCCTGGGTGGGATTGTGGTCGGTGCAGACTCGATAGGCTGAATGGCCTCTTTCTGTACTGTAGGGTTTCTATGATTTCTTTATTTCTATGAACGGTATGCTTTGTCTGTATAGCGCGCAAGAAACAATACTTTTCACTGTATGTTAATACATAGAACATAGAACATAGAACAGTACAGCACAGAACAGGCCCTTCGGCCCACGATGTTGTGCCGAGCTTTATCTGAAACCAAGATCAAGCTATCCCACTCCCTATCATCCTGGTGTGCTCCATGTGCCTATCCAATAACCGCTTAAATGTTTCTAAAGTGTCTGACTCCACTATCACTGCAGGCAGTCCATTCCACACCCCAACCACTCTCTGCGTAAAGAACCTACCTCTGATATCCGTCCTGTATCTCCCACCACGAACCCTATAGTTATGCCCCCTTGTAATAGCTCCATCCACCCGAGGAAATAGTCTTTGAACGTTCACTCTATCTATCCCCTTCATCATTTTATACACCTCTATTAAGTCTCCCCTCAGCCTCCTCCGCTCCAGAGAGAATAGCCCTAGCTCCCTCAACCTTTCCTCATATGACCTACCCTCCAAACCAGGCAGCATCCTGGTAAATCTCCTCTGCACTCCTTCCAGCGCTTCCACATCCTTCCTATAGTGAGGTGACCAGAACTGCACACAATATTCCAAATGTGGTCTCACCAAGGTCCTGTACAGTTGCAGCATAACCCCACGGCTCTTAAACTCCAACCCCCTGTTAATAAAAGCTAACACACTATAGGCCTTCTTCACAGCTCTATCCACTTGAGTGGCAACCTTTAGAGATCTGTGGATATGGACCCCAAGATCTCTCTGTTCCTCCACAGTCTTCAGAACCCTACCTTTGACCCTGTAATCCACATTTAAATTTGTCCTACCAAAATGAATCACCTCACATTTATCAGGGTTAAACTCCATTTGCCATTTTTCAGCCCAGCTTTGCATCCTATCTATGTCTCTTTGCAGCCTACAACAGCCCTCCACCTCATCCACTACTCCACCAATCTTGGTGTCATCAGCAAATTTACTGATCCACCCTTCAGCCCCCTCCTCTAAGTCATTAATAAAAATCACAAAGAGCAGAGGACCAAGCACTGATCCCTGCGGCACACCGCTAGCAACCTGCCTCCAATCCGAAAATTTTCCATCGACCACCACCCTCTGTCTTCGGTCAGACAGCCAGTTGCCTATCCAATCGGCCAACTTTCCCTCTATCCCACACCTCCTCACTTTCATCATAAGCCGACCATGGGGGACCTTATCAAACGCCTTACTAAAATCCATGTGTATGACATCAACTGCCCTACCTTCATCAACACACTTAGTTACCTCCTCAAAAAATTCTATCAAATTTGTGAGGCACGACTTGCCCTTCACGAATCCGTGCTGACTATCTCGGATTAATCCGCATCTTTCTAAATGGTCGTAAATCCCATCCCTAAGGACCCTTTCCATCAATTTACCAACCACCGAAGTAAGACTAACCGGTCTATAATTACCAGGGTCATTTCTATTCCCTTTCTTAAACATGTGACAAAAATAAATCAAATCAAAATCAAAGAACACAATAGAACACAAGGGTCATCTGGACTTGAAACATCAGCTCTTTTCTCTCCTTACAGATGCTGCCAGACCTGCTGAGATTTTCCAGCATTTTCTCTTTTGGTTTCAGATTCCAGCATCCGCAGTAATTTGCTTTTAACACAATAGACTAAGCTGAAAGAAGTACAACTAAATCACTTTCATCTGGAAATAGTTGTGGAAGGTCGCATCATCGGAACAGATGCGACAGAGATGAAGAGGCTGGCAGAATGGAATGGGGCCCTTATAGGAAGCAGAGTGCGAGGAGCTGTAGCTGAGGTAGCTGTGGGAGTTGGCGGGCTTTTAATGAATATTAGTGAACAATCTATCCCCAGAAATAGAGACAGAGAAGACAAGGAAGGGAAGGGAAATATTGGAGGTGGACCATGTGAAGATGAAGGAGGGATGAAAAACGGAAGCAAAATTGATAAATAATTCGAAGAGCATGGTACTGCAGCCCCACTAAACATAGTTGTTTCAATTCAGGTGATCCAGGGCAACATAGCAGTTAGTACTGCTGCCTCACAGTGCCAGGGACCTAGATTCGATTCCAGCCTTGGATGACTGTCTGTGTGGAGCCTGCACATTCTCCCCGTGTCTGTGTGGGTTTCCTCTGGGTGATCCGGTTTCCTCCCACAGTCTAAAGATGTGCAGGTTAGGTGAATTGACCATGCTAAATTGACCCTTAGTGTCCCTGGATGCGTAGGTCAGGGGATTAGCCGGGTAAATGTGGGTGGTTACTGGGATGGCGTGGGTCTGAGTAAGATGCTCTGTTGTAGAGTTGGTGCAGGCTCAATGGGCCGAATGGCATCCTTCTGCTCTATAGGGATTCTATGATTTTTATCTTTTACTTGCAGGTTTGACCATTCAGTGCAACTAATACGTTCTGCATAAGCCTCTCCAGCTAATACTATCGACTTGCATTCCTTTCTCTCTCATGTATTTATCTCATTCATTCTCTGCCTGCAGGCAGGTCTGCTGATGCTTCATTTTGAGCTGTTTTGCTTGGCAGTTCTTTTGGTCAGTGGTGGCTTGCCATTGCTTTCCACCCTTGGTTGTTGATAGAGGCAGGTCCTGGGTCTACCTCAGCCAACACAGGATTTGAACCTGCACTGTTGGCATTACTCTGTCCCACTTGCTTGCTATCAACCCAACCGAGCTAACCAGCCTCTTGTATTTATTTAGCTTCATCTTAAATACCTCCATGTTCTTTGCCTCAACTGCTCCTTCTGGTAGTGAGTCCACATTCTCACCACTTTCTGGGTCAAGAAGTTCTCCTGAATTCAGAATTGGATTTGTTCATGACTAACTCATTTATGGCCCCAAACTTTGATCTTGTCCACATTTCTACATCTACCCTGTCAAACTCTTATCGTAATCTTAAAGACCTCTGTCAGGTCACTCTGTCAGTCTTCTCTTCCAGAGAAAAAGCCAGTTCAGATTATGTTCAGGGAAATATTTGTTCTGTCAGTATTGTCAAAAGGTGGCATAGTGGCACAGTGGTTATCACTGTTGCCTCACAGCGCCAGGGACCCGGGTTCGATTCCTGTGTGGAGTTTGCACATTCTCCTCGTGTCTGCATGGGTTTCCTCCGGGTGCTCCAGTTTCCTCCCACAGTCCAAAGATGTGAGGGTTAGGTTGATTGGCTGTGCACAATTGCCCCTTAGTGTCAGGGGACTCAGGTAAATACGTGGCGTTACGGGAATAGGGTCTAGGTGGGTTTGTTATCGATGGGGCCGAATGGCTTCCTTCTGTGACAAAGGGATTCTATGATTCATATTTTAGTTTTTTAAGAAATGCATTTACATAAGGGGCGGTATTGTCCGGCTATGCGCACCCCAAGACCAGAAAATCACACCTAAGCTCCAGGGACCTTGAAATGGTCCACTGAATTTTCTGTCTCGCTTGCTACGATTCCCACGGTGGGCGAGACGGGGGGATTTTCGGCCAATATGTTTGCACATCTGTTTGCTCATAAACTGTAGTCTGCTGACCTCTTCAGGCAATTCCCCTGCACTGCATTGTGCAAAAGTAACCCTGACCACTAAACCGTAAATTTTAAAACAATTTCACGTGGCCAGATAGAATTCTGTGCTTTGGAAGGAACTGTTTCTCTCCCTCAAGGATTTGTAACGGTACCCTGCATGATATTGAAACAATACCATTTCAGCAATTGCCGCTGTAGACTTGTTTGATTCATGGGGTTAACTCTGCAGTAACGCTTACTGTATAAAGTTCAGCCTTACACAATGCTGTTAATCAATTCAGAATGAATTCTTGATGACCCAATTTATCTGCACTTCACACGCGACAACAGTTAGTATTCTTTTCCCACAGGTAAGTAAGATTATGGAGCACAATGGTTGTCACATAGCTGTGTAATATAAACATAAATATACCTGATAAAAGCAAAATACTGCGGATGCTGGAATCTGAAACAAAAACAGAAAATGCTGGAAAATCTCAGCGGGTCTGACAGCATCTGCGGGGAGAGAATAGAGCCAACGTTTCGAGTCGAGATGATCCTTTGAAGGGGTCAAAACATTGGCTCTATTCTCTCCCCACAGATGGTGTCAGACCTGCTGAGATTTTCCCGCATTTTCTGTGATAAATATACTTGAGTCTAGAAAGAATTCTCATTGGTTCACTTGCCCTCAGTAAAGATATTTTATTGAGAACTTCAAAAGGTCTTTCCTGTTCCAGAAACAATATTGTCAGATGTTGGCAAAGTAAATTTAGGTCTGGGTTTTACGGCACCCACAGGCATTGTTTTTTTTTCGGGGTAGCCCACCACTTTCCCACCCATCCCAGACTCAGTCCCATAACGTGGAGGACGAGTAAGGCCCTTGGGCCTGTTGAGACCCTTAAGTGGCCAACTGTTGCCCAATTAAGGCTCTCAATCCACTTCCGCTGCCATAATACGCTGGGTAACGGATGGGGCGGGCATGGGGGGCAAGAGTAGGGAGACCATATTTTCACTCAAGTTGGTGAAATGGTAGGAAGGAAGGCATCCTTTTGGATGCACAAGTGCAACTTGTGCGCATCAGGAGCATTCTCTCCCACTCTTTCTCCCTGCCTTCCCAATTAAGATTGTATCTTCCCCCTTGTGCCTCCTTGCCTGGTCTGTCTGCCTGACCCCTGAGCTTGTACAGACCACCCCAAGTGTGTTATCTGACATCAGTGGAGGGTGGGTGGGTGTTTGGGATTTCGGGGGGGGGAGGGGGGTGGTGGATGGTGGAGAGCTATACGGGCCCCAAGCACACCTCCTCTCCCCTCCTCCCCCCATCCACCCTCATAAAATGTATTTATATATTTTCATACCATCGCTAACATCATGAGGTAAATTGAAACGTTTTCCTTGGTTAGCTTTTTGTGTGCTGAACCAATAGCGGTTTTCAGGAGTGTTCGTGATTTCATAGAAATCATAGAAACCCTACAGTGCAGGAAGAGGCCATTCGGCCCATCGGGTCTGCACCGACCACAATCCCACCCAGGCCCTACCCCCATATCCCTACATCCCTACATATTTTTACTCGCTAATCCCTCTAATCTACAAGCCTCAGGAGATTAAGGGGCAATTTTACAATGGCCAATCAACCTAACCCGCACATCTTTGGACTGTGGGAGGAAACCAGAGCACCCGGAGGAAACCCACGCAGACACGAGGAGAATGCGCAAACTCCACACAGGCAGTGACCCGAGCCGGGAATCGAACCCAGGTCCCTGGAGCTGTGAAGCAGCAGTGCTAACCACTGTGCTACCGTGCCGCCCATTTCATGTCCCTCTTTTGAAACAGAGTTTCCTTTGAAGCGAAGGTCCACAGGTAACATGCATTTGTAAAGCAAGCACACCCCATTTAAAAATCCCACACCAATCAGTGGGTCGCGTATACACAAATGGAAATGGTCTCGGTCGGCTTTACCCAATATCATCCTTAGGTGCCTGCTCGGAATCACATCATACACACTCTCCACGTGTAAACCATTAACTTGTTGAGGACTTGGAAGTTCTGCTGTTTAGATCAAAGCAGCTGTTAGCTGTTTAAATTACTGAAGCATGTTTGATCTGGGGAGGGGGGGAAGAATAGTCAGTCGTCTTCAATTAGAAACAAAACAAAGCAATTATAAACCATATGACAGTGTCACTAATGAAGTTATTTTTTTTTGTGGTGTACATAATAAGCTTTAGCCCTGGCTTGGATTTGCTGTGTCTATGGTAGTCATGATGTGGAGATGCCGGCGTTGGACTGGGGTAAACACAGTAAGAAGTTTAACAACACCAACCTGGTGTTGTTAAACTTCTTATTGGATTTGCTGGCACTTAGCTGCACTTCAGTCGACAACAGTGTTACAGCAGCACAGTCTAGAAATCTGTCTCGTGGTGGCAGTACAAATAGGTCAGCATGAGACTTGGTCCTTCGACTGGTGAAGCTTGTAATTAAGTGCGTGTGCTTTTTGCTGCTTAACTGAGATTTATGTGAGTTAAGGGCGGCACGGTGACACAGCGGTTAGCATTGCTGCCTCACAGCGCCAGGGACCCGGGTTCAATTCCGGCCTCGGGTCACTGTCTGTGTGGGGTTTGCATATTCTCCCCGTGTCTGCGTGGGTTTCCTCCGGGTGCTCCGGTTTCCTCCCACAGTCCAAAGATGTGCGGGTTAGGTTGATTGGCCATGCTAAATTAACCCTAGTGTCAGGGGGAGTGGCAGGGTGAATATGTGGGGTTACGGGAATAGGGCTTGGGTGGGATTGTGGTCAGTACAGACTCGATGGGCTGAATGACCTCCTTCTGCACTGTAGGGATTCTATGAGTCTGTGAAATCATTCCGTTTGAATTACTCTTATGTTTTGCTGTGCATAGTACCAAGCATGCTATACATCACCTCTGGTCTATTTTTAGTTCCACAATCTTATGCCGTTTTATAAAAGCTAAGTAATGTTGTGACTCAACTATATTATGGCGGTCTCTAAATGAATAACTCACAACTGTACCCTTCTCAAGGTTTTACACCAGCAAGAATCTCCTCCTGAAAACCAGGCTGGACTTTGTTCATTTCTTCCATTGCATTTCAATATATGCACCAAAAATAGATTGAAAAGAGACAAGAAATTATTAAATGTCTCTATTAAATCATAAAAATAAACAGAAAGTACTTCTCAATCTGAAGTCTGTGATATGCCATTCCTAAGCTTCATGGATACCTTTCCTGGAATTCCCCGTTTGAATACTTCCAGTCCAGGATTCACTCATATCACAGGGTGAGACACATGTCTTTGTTCTCCTTGTTGTGCTTAACCTTTCTACAGCATTGGAAACAGTTCATCATGTAATCCTCCTCCACCGCCAGTCATCTGTGACTAAGTACGCTGGGAGAGACATTGCTTGGTTTCATTCCTACAAGTCTGAATACAGTTGGTACAAAACCAGCAATAGCCATTCTTCCTTCCTCACAGTCATCTCCAGAAGTTCTATTGGCCTCCCTCTGGTCCCTGTCTGCACCTAGTCAGTGTTCACGTATGTGTTAATGATACCAGTTCCTCATCTTCACCACTTCTTCCGAATAATGATCTGTTTCAGTGCCACAAGACTCTTGTCCAACTTCCTATTCTGGATAGTCATACAACTCGCTGCAGCTCAATATGCAAAGATTGTATAAAGCTCGCTGTTTTGCCCTGACTCCATCCCCCTCTCTGGCTATTTCCTTCGGCAGAGTTAGACCATTCAGAGTCTTGATGCTCTGTTTGATTCCAAGTTGAGTTTTAAACATGTTCTTATCTCCATTGTCTGCTTCTGCCTCTTCTGTGTTGACACAACTGAACATCCTTTTTTACCCCGTTAGAAAATTTGCATTCTGTTCTCTATGCCATCCATCTTCCTGGTTTCTTGTTCAAGTTGAGTTTGATTGTGTGCAGTCTATTGAACTTGAGCTAGATTCCATACCAATGGTTCACCCTCAAAATCACCCATTACCAAGTCTGAAACACATCCTGTCATTGTTTTCACATCATCTCCATTGTCACTGAAAGTCTCCCTGTCCTCATCTCTTCAAGGTTTGGTTTCATTGCTCATCTCGTTCGCATTCTGTGCTACACTCTGCACAAATTCCAGTTCATTTCAAGCTGTGCTGAATGCACTGATATCCCTCACAAAATCCCACCAACCATAGCTCCTGTCCTTCCAGACTTGCGTTGGTTTCCTCTTCCCCACTGCATGGACTTCAAAAATAGTTGGGCCCATTCTTTTGTTTGTTCTTGGGCTATTTGCAGTACTGGCAAGGCTATTTTTCTTTTGCACATTTTGTGTTGCCTTGACAAAGTGGCGATGGGCCTTCTCAATGTTGTGACGATTGGGAATTTCAGAACATCACTCCAGAACAATAAAGGGCCAAGGATATATATCCAATTCAGGAAAAGTCTGACTTGACAGATAACTCATCAGTGATGGCAACCATGTCTTGCTCTGTGATTCTCTGTGAATACACCTACGGCTTCATTCCAGCACCGCTTTCCAATCCTTTCTAGGAATTGCCTGTCAATCAACTCTGATCCGCTGTGTCCCATCCCTCACAGCACCATCCACATGTGCCACACACCTGGAATCTGCTCACTAAAGCTCCCTCCCTTGCCACATCACTCCCATCCTTTAAATGCTCCTCAGTGTTTAACCATTCAATTGCCTCCTGTCACCATGTGTAAAGTTTCTCCCACAGCTTCCCTTATCCTTGTCAAACCTCTTATGATATTTTGTGACATCAAATGCATGATATTAGCGCAAGTTGTGGGTCTTCCTCTTGTTTCAACATATATTTTTTAAGGAAGTCCCTTTCTTTGAGCACCTTTGCATTGACACAGTGGTTAGAACTGCTGTCTCACAGCACCAGGGACCTGGGTTCGATTCCTGGCTTGGGTCACTGTCTGTGCTGAGTTTGCACGTTCTCCCCGTGTCTGTGTGGGTTTCCTCCGGGTGCTCCGGTTTCCTCCCACAGTCCAAAAGACATGCTGGTTAGGTGTATTGACCATGCTAAATTCTCCCAGTGTACCCGAACCGACGCCGGAGTGTGGCGACTGGGGATTTTCACAGTAACTTCATTGCAGTGTTAATGTAAGCCTACTTGTGACACTAATAAAATAAACTACTTTTGCTGAGAATGCATTTCTTTTTCAATACCCATTAATGGTATTGAGCACAAATTAGCCAAAACTATAGACTGTAGTTAACTCCTTTTACTGCAACAAGTGAGTGCAAATGGCTTGCGGCCATAGGACTCATGTTAGAAACATAGAAGCAGGAGTAGGCCATTCGGCCCTTCAAGCCAGGTCCGCCATTCATTGTGATCATGGCTGATCATCAAATTCAACATCCTGTTCTGGCTTTGCCCATATCCTTTGAATCCATTAGCCCCAAGAGCTATATCTAATTTAGTACATTCATCATCAACGACTTCCTGAAAATTAAGGCTCAAATGTCACTACAGTAGGATATACTTCAAAAGGTTTGTGTAAAATATCATCTTGAAATGGCAACAGTCTTTTGTGCACCTGATGATAGTCAGGTGCACAAAAGATGGCTGCTTTATTCCCGACTTTCGGGTTGCGCGGATATTCTACAAGCAATCTTTGGGGAGCTTGTGATTATATTTTCCTTTCTCATATTTCTTCGAAAGGATCCAATCCAGCCTGTTCATTACTGTGAATACCAAAAGATAAAGTTGTGACAGAGTTGTGTGCCATTAACAGGGGTGAAATAACCTCGCCGAGGACTGGAGGAATTGTGATGAGTTAATGGAATCCTCCAGCACCCGTGTCTGTCTTCTGCCTGTTTAGAGATATGCAGTACTGTGGAATTTGGTAATCTGTCGCATGCACGATTATTCGGAGTGTATCAATCCTTTTTAGTATTGCAGAGCTTTTATGTTGGGGATTTGCCAATTCGGTTCAAGTGACACTTATAGAGTAAGCCTTCTTTTACATTTGCAATGCATTTTACTATATAGCTTTGGCATTTTTGGCGTGAAGACCACCAGGTATCTCCAAAGCTCATTATGCCTTTTGAGGTCCCTGTGTCCTGAAGGTTACTGCACGATGGTGAGAGTGTCAACTCTGCCTTATTATGTGCTGATGGAAAAGAAGATCGTGAGGAGTTGGATTTTTTTTTTAGTAAATGTGAGATGCGTTGGGCTGAGATTATATTACTGCAGAACACCCTGACAAAGGAGAAGCTGCATGCATGACAGATATTAGCAGAGCTTTTTAAAATATATATATATTACACATTTTGACAGATGAGTAGATTCATTTTTTATTGAAATTAAGTATAAAATATGTAAATAGCTAACACTGTTGAAATTTGTAGAAACGCTGATTGCTTATTACAGTCCTCCTTTTGCTAACTGCAACTTATTTGGAAAGTACATTTTGTATATTTTATTATCTAATCAAAATTACAGGATGAACTTGTTCATCAAATTGGCAAAAAAAAAGAATGCTCGTCATGCAGAGAGGTTGACAAGGAGCATGGTTAGAAATGGGAAGGGAAGGTTGGATTTGTTTCCTGTTACATGGCAGAACTGATTTCAAATTGCCAGAGGCTAAGCTGATACTGTCATGTGGAGCAATTCAAAGGAAAACTGTATGGACCCTTGAAGGCGTGAGTATTTGCAGCTGGGCCACATAGTCTCTGCTTTTCTTACTTAACCCTAATAATACACATGTCAATAATTGGGTGGATCTGATGTTCCCCACATTGTGGAGCCTAAAGATTGGCAAGTTCTAACTGCTACATCATTTAATAACAGTATTAAATACTAACAATTAAGAGCAAACACCATACACATTGAAGTAACATCAGATGTAATCCGTCAGCAGAATGAGATGTCCCGACTGAAAAGGATTCTTCAGAGCAGTCCAACACTTATGGGCATTGGCCAGTGGCATATTTGTGGCCTTTACTTGTTTGTTTTAAATTATGAAGGGTTTAGATAAAGTAATTAACAAGAAATTGTCTCCAGTGATTGTTTCCAGTTTGCACTGCTGGCAGACAACGCCAGGGACCCGGCTTCGATTCCAGCCTCGGGTGACTGTATGTATGGAGTTTGTACGTTCTCCCCCGCCAGAATTCTACCTCCCCACCTGCCACGGAGTCGGAGCACGCGAGGGGCGGACAACGGAAATGCCTGTACACCTTGGGCGGGAATTTCCAGTCTTGCTCGAGCGTCTGCGTGGGTTTCACCCTGTGCTCTGGTTTCCTCCCACAGTCCAAAGGTGTGTAGGTTAGATGGATGAGCCATGCTAAATTGCCCCTTAGTGTCAGAGGGATTAGAAGGGTAAATACATAGGGTTATGGGGATAGGGCCTGGGTGGGATTGTTGTCAGTGCAGATCGAAGGGCCGATTGGTCTCCTTCTGTATGTAGGGAGTCTATTTTATTAATTGGTCACATGGGGGGATGCGGTGGCATGTCCTTTTCAATGTTAACTTCCCTCTGTCCTTCTAGAAGGGGTGTGCTATTGAGATTGAGATAGGTGACCTAATGTTATAGATCTCCAAGACAAAATTTCTAGTTTGCTAGATGCTTCTCTGCTTCAGGTGAAACCCACACTCCGACTTGCATTTGTTTCCCAGCTGCCTAATCCCAGGTTTGTGGGGAGAGAAGGAAATCACTTTGGGAATCTTGTACTCAGCTCTGTGAGTGATAAACATTTAAGTTTGCAACAAGAATTTGCTTTGCTCTCGATTTGGAATTAATTTAATTTTCAGCAAAATTAATATATTGCCAACTTCGCCCAAAGAGAGAAAGATGACAATTACTGGCTTTTGCTTCACCCAAATTTTAGCGACGTGCAAAGATTTAATTTAAGACTCATTTTGGTAGAGGGAAGTAAAATTTCCATGGAGCAAGGTTGGTGAAGGTAACTTCCCCGATAGCCTAACACACAACCATGTAATATAGACCATAGAAATCTCGAGGTTAATTCCACATCTGTGCTAAATTCTCCTCAATCAGCACCACGGATGCAGATTACCAGGTTTATTTGTTGCATTGCCAGTTGTGGAATCTGGCTGTGTGAGAATTGGCTGCTGCATTTTCCTATTAAACAGCAGTGAGTAAATTAGAAAGTACTTGATTGTCACTTTGGAGTCATAAAAGGTGTTGTATAAATGCAAATATTCCTCCCCCTTTCCCTTTCCTTTCTTGGCGGGGTGGGGGGTGGGGCAAGGGAATACAGCGATCAGCCTCCGTGCTCTGAGTAGGTATGGGAAATTGTGTTCTTACTTCTCCCCTTGCCTCAGTGACTTTAGGACAGGAATTAGCAATGTAGAGCTCGTCCAAGAACCAGACTCGACTCAGACATGATGCATTCCATGACCAAATACCTCACCGATAATTCAGAGCAAATTTTTAATTTGGAAATTGTTTTGCTTCATAACCTGTTTTACAATGTAATAAAGACTTGGCGATGCAGAATATATTCTGCCTTATTCCAAGGACCATGGAATGTTTACAGCACAGATGGAGGCCCTTCGAGCTGTCAGTTCTGTGCTGGTTCTCAGCGAGGCCAAACTCACCTGGTCCCAGCACCCTGTCTTTTCCCTGTTGCCCGGCACTTTTTATTCCCTTCCAGATAATTGTCCAATTTATTATCAAGGAGGAAGATGCCAGTCGAGTCATAATGAAGTGAGGGTTTTTGAGACACACAAGGGGTGGAATTTCCCCATCCCGCCTGCCACGGGACTCGTAGTGGGTGGGACAGAAAATCCGGCGGACCATACAAAGGCCTGTTGGCCTCGGGTGGGAATTCCTGGTCTTGGGGCGAGTGCGGCTGGAACATCCCACCCTAAAAAGTGATAAAGAGGAGATGCTAGAAAGGCGGGCTGTACATCAAATTGGACACGTCACCAAGACCGGATGAGATGCATCCAAGGCTACTGAGAGAAGTAAGAGTGGAAATTGCAGAGGCACTGATCATAATCTCCTGATACTCCTTAGACACGGGGGTAGTGCCAGTAGACTGGAGAATTGCAAATCTACCCTTGTTCAAGAAAAGATAAGTCCAGCAACTACAGACAAAATACTTATTTAGTACTTCAGTTATGCCCACTTGCATCCATGTGTAAATTCCCTTTATGGTTCCTAATCGCCCCACTCATCCATTTGCCAACTTTTTACTATTAATATGCCTTTAGAAGGATTTTGGATTCCTGTTTATATTATCTGCCATTTGCTTGTCAGACTCTCTCTTTGCATCTCTTATTTGCTTTCGTGCTTCTCCTCTGAACGCTCTATATTGAGCTTGATTTTCAGTTGTATTATCCAGTTGACATCTATCATGTGCATCCTTTTTCTGCTTTGAATGAGAGGTGATCGCATTGAAATGTTCAAGATTATCAAGGGGCCTGAGGGGGTGGAGACTGAGACATTGGGAGGAACTTTCCTGCCCTGCCTGTCACAGGAATTACAGCAGGTGGGTGGAGGGGGGGATCTGAGGTCCTTTGACCTCCGGGCAGGATTTTCCAGTTTTGGGCAAGTGAGGCTGGAAAACCCAGCACATTGTTTCCCTTTGCTGGGGAATCAAGAACAAGGGCAGCACAGTTTCATGGGTAGTGAGAGGGGGGGAGGGGTGGGAGGTGGTGGGGTTGGTGATCATTTAGGACTGAGATGGGAGAAATTTATTCACTGAAAGGGTTGTGAATCTTTGGAATTCTCTACCCCAGAGAGTTGTGAATGTGGATTATGGGAATAGGGCCTGAGTGGGATTGTTGTCGGTGCAGGCTCGATGAGTCAAATGGCCTCTTTCTGCACTGTAGGGATTCTGAGTGTATTTAAGGATGATGTGAACAGATTTATGGTCTCCAAGAGAAATGAGGAATAGGAAGGAAAGTGGAGTTGAAGCCCAAGCTCCTACGTGATCGTAGTGAATGGCGGAGCAGATTTGATGAGCTGTGTGGTCTTCCTCTGTCCCTACTCCTTACATTCTTCATCCCTTTCACCAACCAGGAGCTTTCGGTTTGCAGGTCCTGTCTTTTCCACTCAATGTACCTTGATTGTAGCCAAACTATCCCCTCTTTAAAGGCAGCGTTCTGTTCCATTACAGTTTTGTCTGCCAATCTTGATTCCAATTTAACTTGGCCAGATCCATTCTCACCCTATTGAAGTTGGCCATCCCCCAATTAATTATTTTTATCCTGGATTGCTCCCAGTCATAGAATCCCTACAGTGCAGAAAGAGGCCATTTGGCCCATTGAGCCTGCACCAACAACAACGCCACCCAGGCCCTATCCCCGTAACCCCACGTATTTACCCTGATAATCCCCCTGACACTAAGGGGCAATTTAGCATGGTCAATCCACCTAACCTGCACATTTGTAGACTGTGGGAGAAAACTGGAGCACCCGGAGGAAACCCACGCAGACATGGGGAGAACGTGCAAACTCCACACAGACAGTCACCCAAGACCGGAATTGAACCCGGGTCCTGGCGCTGTGAGGCAGAAGTGCTAACCTCTGTGCCAACGTGCCACTAACTCAAGAACTTTTGGTACCTTTAAATCCATTTGTAGCTCAGTGTCACTGTTGAGCTTGAGAAAATCTTGACATAACCTAATCCCTGAAAACATGTATGTCCATGTCCTTTACAGTAGTCAACCTAAACTTTATAATTCAATGATCAATTTCCTTAAATGTTCCTGACTGACACTTGATTCACTGGATCCACATCATTCCCAAAAACCAGGGCCAGCAGTGCATCTTTTCCCATTCAATCTGAAATATATCGATGTGGGAAATTCTCCTGAATACACTGAATTTAAAAAGAAAATCAATTCCTGCGTAACACAGGAGGAATTTTAATTTTATCAGCAAACTACTCACGCTGTTGTTAATTTATATGTTGAACTGCCTCAATAGCTCCGCTAAATCTGACTGGAACCTTAGTAAATGCTCCCCTCTCTTATTTAAGGAAAATAAATTCTAATCTAAATTGCCACAGTCTGCCGTTTATGTGATTCTTGACATTTTCAAAATATTTACATCTGTCAGTGTGAGAAACTATTCTCTTGTTATGTATAAGGAAATGTGGAGCCATTTGGCCTTGTAAGTCTGCCCAAATATAATAAGGACCTTGTGTGGATCTGAAGAACTTTGCTATCTGTTATTTGATAAGGTTGCTTTATTTTTGAAGTAAGATTTTATTAGCATTTTCCACAGCCGTGATTTTCTGGCCCCATGGGCGCAAATCCTGCTATGGCTGCTGAATCTCACAAGAAGGCCGTGATGGGCTTTGGGGCAATGAGATCTCAGTTTGAGATCTTCCCGTGTCCCGCCAGTGACATCATCAGGTTCACACCCAGTGAGAGCATTTTGATTTGATTTATTATTGTCACGTGTGTTAGTATGCAGTGAAAGATATTGTTTCTTGCCCGTTGTATAGACAAAGCATACCGTTCATAGAGAAGGAGAGGAGAGAGTGTAGAATGTAGTG
Organism: Mustelus asterias; assembly: GCF_964213995.1. Taxonomy (NCBI): domain Eukaryota; kingdom Metazoa; phylum Chordata; class Chondrichthyes; order Carcharhiniformes; family Triakidae; genus Mustelus; species Mustelus asterias. The sequence continues at coordinate 123,896,059 of NC_135809.1, forward strand.
TTACAGTCATAGCTAGGGTGTAGAGAAAGATCAACTTAATGCGAGGTAGGTCCATTCAAAGGTCTGATGGCAGCAGGGCCAAATCTGTAAGAGATTGAATTAAAATTTAAAGAGTTAGAGAAGAGTTTAAAAAGCACAGAACAAGAGTAAAAGATAGAATTAGAGGGTATGCAGGGTATGCAAAGAAGTCGCCACGTCCAGCGCCATCTTGAAATTAACCTGAATACCATGAGTTTAAATATACTTCAATAATGGAAACCAGCCGTGATGACTACGCCGGGGACTGCGGAGGTGATTATAACCCTCTGGTAGTGAGGGATATGGATGAGCAATGCCCTGGCCCTGGGGCAGTGCCAGGCGGTAGTGCCATGGAGCGGTAAGACCGCTTTTTTTTCTCACATCACATTTGCTTCTTTTGTAAATCACTTAGAATCTGTGTCCTCTTATTCTTGATCCTTTTGTGAGCGGGAACAATTTCTCCTATCTGCTCTGTCCAGTCCCCTCATGATTATTGAACATCTCTCTCAGTTTAACTTGCATTATATAACACTTAGAAGATCGAACAATTTAGAACATTCGTAAATTCAGAAGCTTATTATATAGTCATAGAGGTTTACAGCATTGAAACAGACCCTTCGGCCCAACTTGTCGCCCTTTTTTTTAACCCTGAAGCTAGTCCCAATTGCCCACACTTGGCCCATATCCCTCTATACCCATCTTACCCATGTAACTGTCTAAACAGTTTTTAAAAGACAACATTGTGCCCGCCTCTACTACTACCTCTGGCAGCTTGTTCCAGACACTCACCACCCTCTGTATGAAAAAATTGCCCCTCTGGACCCTTCTGTATCTCTCCCCTCTCACCTTAAACCTATGCCCTCTAGTTTTAGACTCCCCTACCTTTGGGAAAAGATATTGACTATCTAGCTGATCTATGCCCCTCATTATTTTATAGACCTCTATAAAATCACCTTCTATGCTCCAGAGAAAAAAGTCCCAATCTATCCAGCCTCTCATAACTCAAACCATCAAGTCCCGGTAGCATCCTAGTAAATCTTTTCTGCACTCTTTCTAGTTTAATAATATCCTTTCTATAACAGGGTGACCAGAACTGCACACAGTATTCCAAGTATGGCCTTACCAATGTCTTGTACAACTTCAACAAGACTCCTGTATTCAATGTTCTGACCGATGAAACCAAACATGTCGAATGCCTTCTTCACCACTCTGTCCACCTGTGTCTCCACTTTCAAGGAGCTATGAACATTATGTTTTTGTTTTACTTTTCTTGAGCTTAGTTAAATTCTGCATTTTGCTGTTGAGTCAGGAAATGTTGGCTCTGTGTTGGTGCACACTGCATAACTCTTCAAGGTATTCCTGAAGTGGTCAAGCTTCCCCCCGCCGCCTCATGGGGAGACCCTGGCTTGTGATGGGATGATGTCAAACACTTTGAGAGACTCGGTCGGGAAAGTGCAGAGGTGACACCGAGGCACATTTTTCCACAGATACTGCCTGGCCTGTAGAATATTTCCAGCATTTTCTGTTTAAATTTTTTTAATGTTTAAATTTAAAATACCCAGAATGTGGCTCTTTAAACCTCTGTGAATATCTATTCATATAAATACGAATCATTAAAGTGAAAATCGAGCTCGTTTGTACAAAAATCAGTTTGTGGATGTAGAGTAAAGGCTTAACATCAGGAGCACCTGATACAGGGCAGCACAGTGCCACAGTGGTTAGCACTGCTGCCTCACAGCGCCAGGGACCTGGGTTTGATTCCTGGCTTAGATCACTGTCTGCACGTTCGCTCCGTGTCAGCATGGGTTTCCTCTGGATGCTCCAGTTTCTTCCTACAGTTGAAACATGTGCTGGTTAGGTGCATTGGCCATGCTAAATTCTCCCTCAGTGTACCTGAACAGGCGCTGGAGTGTGGCGACTCGGGGATTTTCACAGTAAATTCATTGCAGTGTTAATATAAGCCTACTTGTGACACTAATAAACTTTATGTATTTATTTATTTAACTATGATGCAATGTCACGTGTTTAATTGACTGAGATTGGGTGGGAGATCAGAAGTACAATCTCGTGTGCTGAGATGTACATGGATATGTAAATAAGCAACAATTTTTATGAAGATCAGTCCATGGCAGCATTCTGGGGGTAACAGGCAAACCCTAAAGACACCCCATTTAGTCTCCAAACGCAAGACGAAACATGGTGGCAGCAAACAGAGAGTGAGAACCCAGAAAAACTCACACGTGAAGACTGCAGAGCTGGGAAGAATTCCCAGCTGAGGGAGCAGAATGCCACAACTGTGGAAAGTTAAGCCATTTTATAATCGTCTCCCAATCTAAAGTACAAATCGCTCACAGGAAGAAAGAGAAAATAGCAAAGTCATGTCAAATCCAAGAAGCGGAAGAGCCAAGGAAAAAACGAATGATTTTCCTCGGGGAAGTTAACAATACAGAAAATAATCATTAATTTAGAAATTGATGGTCGTCCCACAGAATTCAAGTTAGAGCCGGTGCAGGCTTTTCAGTATTATAGAACAGTACAGCACAGAACAGGCCCTTCGGCCCACGATGTTGTGTGATTATGTGATGAAGGAAAGTAGCTTGAAAGTATCATGTTACAGCCGTTCTCCTTTCAATTGCAAAATCCAGGAGGGACTGCACTGAAAGTAATAGGTCAACATTTGGTAAGATTAAAATATAAGGATACAGAACCAAGAGTCATCATTATTGAGTGGAAAAGCATGATTTCAGTTTCGACTGCTTTCAAGTTCATAAAGATGGATAAAAAAGATCAGTTTATTACACCTCACAATCTTTCACAGTGATGCACCATCAATCGAGCAAAGACTAGTTTGTATGCCAGAACAAATAGGCTTTTATTAGCAAAAGACTTGGAGCACACCCATGCCGATGAACTGGTCCAGACTGAGGCAGGGGGGTGGGGAGCAGTCGCCTTTATACCTGGACCGAGGGGGAGGAGTCTCGGGTAGGGCCGGCAGGGATGTGTCCAGGCATGTCACATATACAGGTAATAAGCTAACAGTGGTTTACCACACACCGACACAGAGGTAAGGTTCACAACCATTGAGAAAGAAGCATTAGCAGCCACAAGGGCCTGCAAGAAGCTCTCTGATGACTACTCGAAACGTTGGCTCTATTCTCTGTCCACAGATGCTGTCAGACCTGCTGAGTTTCTCCAGCATTTTCTCTTTACGAATACATCTGTTAGTTCTCCAGTTCTTAGGAGTTGTGCATGTCTGTTAATAATAGATTTAGCACCATAATGTCAAGATTCCTTTAAAAATAAATGATCTCCAGATATTTTGCTTGATTTGATTTCAGACGAAGGACCTGCAGAATATTTTAAACACGGCATGAAAATGTTGACAATCTTTCCCCATCCGAATTATTTTCCCTTGCAATTTCTTATCGTGATTGAAATTGAAACAGTAGCTGAGGTCAAAAGGTCACTCTTCTGGATCATTTAGAGATTGCTAAAAGTTTATTTTTCATGGAATGAGAAATGTTGGCTTGTGACCCAAGCATGGTTTTAATTCATAAAGTACTTGGCACCTATCAAGGATCTATGTTACAGTATTGGCGACACTCAATGCTTTCTAGTTCCATGAGTTTTGGACGCAGTTTGTTTTTCTTTCCATGCTTTTTTGGCTTTTATATGACGTGAAGGTGACATGACCTCTACTCAGTTAAACTCTACGCTATATCTTCATAACGCGATAGACATAACCTATGCCAAGCATACATCAGCTTGAGAAAAATACATACTGGCGTGCGGTTTTTAAACATTACCTTTCAAACTGAACAGAACATATGAAAAAGAGACAGTGGTGGAATTCAATTCCCCTTCTGGCTGCAGGCTAGGAGGCGAGAGAGGGTTGCTATATAATCGGGAGGGAAGGCCGAAGATGGCCTCCCCAACTGGAAGCCAATTGAGGCCCTAGCCAATTAAAGGTCACTTAAGGTCCTCATGCCCCCATCTTGCAGGGGAGGGGAGTGCTCAATGCCCTGTGGGATGGCTGCCCAGTAAAAGGTGGTGCCTTCTTGAAGGTTTAGGGTGAGGGGACCTCTGTGGCTCATGGAGGCCCCCCTCTCCCTCAACAACCCTGATAGCAAGGCCCACACTTCTCAGAAAGCCCTTTGTTCCCTCAACAATGAACATTACCCCTCTCCCCCCCCCCCCTTTCCCCATGAGGGGACTGCCTGACTGATCCTGATGAACCCACCTACTTGCCTCTGTTCTGAGGTCTCCTCCATTGTTGTTGCTCTTGTCCAAGTGCAGTACCAGCAGTGGCCACTTCCCCCAGTGGCACGGCTGGGACTGAAGAGCTGGCTGTCCTTTGATTGGCTGGCAGCTCTTGGAGATGGGATCCACGTCCTTAAAGGGACCTGTGACACCACGCAGTTAGTTGCCTATCGAGCATGTAATAATGTCTGGGCATCCGAAAATGGTAGGACTTCCCTGGCTCTGGCCACTAAGTTGAACTTAATATTTAAAATGTTTCCATTTGAATGAGTTACATTTTACAAGCTAATCAATACTCAAAATTGCTTTCCTTCCCCTTCCTACTTTACATTTTCATTGCAAAAGGCACTTGTGGGATGATATTTTTAAAGATGAGACGAAGCTGATTTGTTCCACTTGCTGCAAATCTCAGAAAAAGAAACATCAACCTGCATGAGATTAGCTGGTTCAGTTGTTTGGAATGAGTGCGAAATAGTTCCAATTCATTATTCGGCAAGAAGGGCCAGAGAAAGCATGCAGCCAAATTTCCTTTTATGCCGATGATATTAGTTGCAAAATATTGGCCTCTCATCTAACATTGGGGTTTGGCTTGATCGGCACTTACTCAGTTCCAACCTCTGAACCAAGGTTGAGTCCTTCAGTCTTAATAAGATGAAAAAATTCAGAGTAAAAACAGCCAAGTTCCAGCTGATCGACAAAGTGAGAAAAGAGAAGAACCACCTCATACCCATATCTTTGGAAAGGCGGTTCTTGCTTGTCCACTTACGTATTTACATCAATTTGATTTGATTTGATTTATTATTGTCACATGTATTGGTATACAGTGAAAAGTATTGTTTCTTGCACGCTATACAGACAAGCCATACTGTCCATAGAGAAGGAAAGGAGAGGGTGCAGAATGTAGTGTTACAGTCACAGCTAGGGTGTAGAGAAAGATCAACTTAATTTAAGGTAGGTCCATTCAAAAGTCTGATGGCAGCAGAGACGAAGCTGAGTTGGTTGGTACGTGATCCCAGACTTTTGTATCTTTTTCCCGACAGAAGAACATGGAAGAGAGTATGCCCCGGGTGCATGGGGTCTTCGATTATGCTGGCTGCAGAGACGGAAATGTAGACTGAATCAATGGATGGGAGGCTGGTTTGAGTGATGTACTGGGTTACGTTCACAACCCTTTGTAGTTTCTTGCGGTCTTGGTCAGAGCAGGAGCCATTCCAAGCTGTGATATATCCAGAAAGGATAAAAGCAAATTATTGCAGATGCTGGAATCTGAAACCAAAGGAGAAAATGCTGGAAAATCTCAGTAGCTCTTTTCTATCCTTACAGATGCTGCCAGACCTGCTGAGATTTTCCAGCATTTTCTCTTTTGGTATCTGGAAAGGATGCTTCCTATGGTGCATCTGTAAAAATTGCTGAGAGTTATAGCATACGTGCCAAAGTTCCTTAGCCTCCTGAGAAAGTAGAGGCGGTGGTGGGCTTTCCTAACTATAGTGTCGATGTGGAGGGACCAAGACAGATTGTTGGTGATCTGGACACCTAGAAACCTGAAGTTCTTGACCGTTTCCACTCATCCCCATTGATGTAAACAGGGGCACGTGCTCCACTAATGCGAAAAATACTCACCAATGTGAGTCATGTCTTTGACCACAAGACCTAACCAGTGAGAGTTTACATGCAGAATATACCAGCCAAAAATAACCTCAACCCCCATGTATACAAATTACAAAATTGTATGGATAGATCAGCCGACACTTGGCCTTTGTAGCTGTTGATCATGTTTAGCCCCTAAGTACATCTTGGTCAGTTGCATTTTTTGCTTTTCTGCTGGCTAATTAAATAGACTTTTTTTGAGCAAAGATTTATTTTTTGAATGCCACATTCTGTGGAATATTTTGAATGTTTTGTTTAATTGGTGAGTTCTGACCTTACTCATGAAGATGTCCAAAGCGGAAAAGTGAAACTAATATCACCAGCGCTTTATTAGACCCGCGCTTGCCAGCATATGCATTCAATTACAGAAGTGTTGGGGCTGATTAAAGTTGAGACCTACTGTTGGAGACTGAGGCAGTTTTAATTCCAATTCTCCCAGTTGGACAGTGCTTCGGAAGTGAGTGTCAGCGGCGTACAAAACTCTCGAGATGAATGAACTAAAATGGGCTGAATGGGGCGACTTATCTTTTGTGGCCTCGTATTTTATTTTCGCTCATCAAAGGGAGTACTGAGGGTGAAACTCTACTTTCAAGTAAAAGTATCTCTTCCTGGTCATTAAATTAACAATTGATAAGAGTCAATAGGCCTGACTCTCAGTGACATGGCACGACATTGAACTTCCTGACATCTTTCATTTTCCTGTTGCTATTACTATTGAAAATCGGTTGGGCTGTGATTTCTGCCACGTTGTCTTTGTGTGGAAGGCAATAAGTTATTGTGCTGAGCAGGAAGTTTTCAAAATAAAATGAAATAATCTTTAAATCCTTGTAAGCCTGCCATATGTTAAGATGTGGAGATGCCGGCGTTGGACTGGGGTAAACACAGTAAGAAGTTTAACAACACCAGGTTAAAGTCCAACAGGTTTATTTGGTAGCTTTGGCTGTGGCTTTTGCTACCAAATAAACCTGTTGGACTTTAACCTGGTGTTGTTAAACTTCTTAATATGTTAAGATGTCAGTCATCCATCAGTTGATAATTCTCTTACGTTGACTTCAGTCATGAATAGGTTCTGGCTGCCCTTCTGTACCTTAATCCAGTGTTTTCCAAACTTCTTTTCCCGGAACTCACTTTTGCCAACGGGCCAAGCTTTGGGATCCATTTCACGTTCACTCATTCCCCCACTTATAACACACATGGGCTTTGCACCCTGATTTGCCTTGGCACAATTAACAAAACCATACCTCAAGAAGTCATCATCTCCCCGATTTTGGTTTCTTCTTTGTAGGCTGTTCACCGGAGGTCCTGGTACAGAGGTTCAGAGCTAACAGTAGCACTGCTCTGACCTGTCATGGACTCTCCAGAGCAGCTCTCATTCTTATGTGAGATCCTGGCAGTAGGTACACTGCCTATTAGTGTCTCTGGCTGTTGCTAGTAATAAAACATTTCAGGTGAGATTCTCCGGCCTCCCAGCCGTGTGCTTCCGTCGGAGGGAAGAGCACACGTGGCGCGTTGTTTGCTAGCGGTGGAATTCTCTGGTCCTGCCACGGTCAATGGAATTCCCATTGATGTCAACACAACCCGACGGGAAATCCACGGGCAGGGGTGCGCTGCCGTCGGGCCCGCAGACGTCCAGCCTGCATGTCTACAGGCCTCTTGTCTTACTCGCAAGTAAAAGAAGCTCGCCTCCAAGTGCATTCGGCCAAAAGCACGTACGTATAGGGAGCTTGGCACCAAGCATGTGTGCAGGGTACGCTGACCTGATCACCGTTGCCTTTTATGGAGACTACTGTTCCAAGGGAGTATAAATTGAGGCAGAGAGGTTTGGCCGCATTTTGACTAGCCTGGGCAATTCCTCTCCACATCAATTCTTGGCACCCAGATCAGGTGATGTTTGGTGAACACTGCGACCCTTTTTACACCTGTCTGCGAGCCAACTGCGGGTCGCAACCCCCACTTTGAAAAGGCCTGCCTTAATCAATTGGTTACTCTTGTCATGCTCATGCTCTGTGAGGTATGAAGTTGAAATTGACACTTTACCTTAAAACAAAATTGGAATTGAGAGGTCAGGTGACCTTTTCTTTCCTGCCAATACACAAGGAAGTACAAAATCCCCTGAGCTAATCTTCATGTCTGGACATAGGCATTAAAATGCAAATGTCCTTTCAGGGCATATCTTTGAGAACTCATTAAAAATCAAACGATCCTTTCTGTGGTTACCCTTCTCAAGATAATTAGAGAAAATTTTCCAAACAAAGAAAATGCTGGAAAATCTCAGCAGGTCTGACTGTGGAGAGACAATAGAGCCAATGTTTTAAGTCAGGATGACCCTTCGTCAGGTCTTGAGGGAACTTGACAGAGTTTTTTAAAGTTTAAAATTTATTTGTTACTGTCACAAGTGGGCTTAAAATAACGCTGCAATGAAGTTACTGTGAAAATCCCCTAGTTGCCACACTCCGGCGCCTGTTTGAGTCCATTGAGGGAGAATTTAACACTGATCTGCTTCTGCAAACAATAGACAATCGCAGACCAATCTTCCTCAACCTCCAGATTCTTCAGAGGAACAAAAATGGATTACAGGCCTGCATCATTTTCAAATCTTCACCCTTGGGAAAAACAAGTGTGACAAAGAACTCTCAAACTCTATAATACCAAGCGAGTGGGTATGGCTGTGTGTATATATATATATGAGTGTTCAATAATGGCATAGTGGCACAGTGGTTAGCACTGTTGCTTCACAGCACCAGGGACCTGGGTTCAGCTTTGGCCTTGGGTGACTGTGTGGAATTTGCAAGTTCTCCCCATGTCTGTTTCTTCCAACTGACCAAAGATGTGTTGGTTAGGTGGATTGGCCGTGCTAAAGGCATTGGCCTTGCTGTCCAAAGATAATTAAGTGGACTAGCCGTGGTACATGCATGAGGGGTCATGAGGGTGGTGTGGGCATTGGTAAGATGCTCTTTTGGAGAGTCTGTGCAGACTTGATGGGCCGAATGGCCTCCTTCTGCCCTGTAGAGATTCTATGATTCTGATAAACATTTATCTCTCTTTTGAAAATGTACGAGAAAAGTCCTGACAGTTGCAGCACTCGGGGTTATAAGTTTTCTTTTAAAGGACACATTGATTTTGGTCAGTTCAGAGCTGGGAAAATTGGAAGCCCTCTCAGTCATCTCTTCCCTGTCCATAACAATGTTCGGATTTGAAGTCATCCAGTGAATGTTGCCTGACTTTTCAGCTATGGGGCTCGCACAGGCGTATTGACATTCCCACTAAGATAGCAATCCAAAACCAATAACAAACTGTTGATTTTCATTCCCCCTTCTTACCCGACTTCTCTTGTGCGGGACACATCGGCCGACTTTGCGGGGCTGCCACTGCCTTGAATGACATTAGCTGACCCTGCACTGACACAGGAGTACACAGAATATGGAGCACTGAAGCAGGCCATTCAGCCCAGTAGTCTTTCCTGGAATTTGGACTCTATGCAAGTATGTCGACCTCACCAAAGCCCAGTTCTTCATGTTCTTTGTTTCGTGGAAGCCCACTGAAAGCTTCTGAAAGCTATACACAACAGGCTGTTGTTTTAATGCAGGTCCTTCTATTCCTGCAATTCCCTGTATGAGCTGCAGGAGGAGCCGGATCATCATTATCCATATAAATGGTCAGGAGGATAAAGGGAAGCCGAGCTGCGAGCCAATGGTTTACAGATTCTGAAGAATACTGAAATTTTCCTCCAAGTATAGCCTTTCGAATACAGACAGAAAAATCTGCTTTAAGGAAATATGGGGTGGGATTCTCCCCAAAAAATTCTAACTGTCGAATTTGCGTAAAAACTGGAGTAAATCTTTCAGTGGGAGTTTCAAAATGAATCTCCCACACTCTGTGCACTGCAGAGTGCACGAACGTGACTCACTCCAGAAACCAGTGGGCAGGGCCTATTCCAGCTAGAGAGACCGGCAGCATAGCGCTGAGCAGGCCACTGCGCATACACCAATCTGTCGGTGCTGAGATCAGCACATGCAAGGTGGCACCTGTCTGCTGGTCTCCCGTGACCCCTGCAACGCCAGCCGTACGACCCCCCCCCCCCCCCCCCCGCCCCACCCCCGCCACAGCTCAATCACTGAGCCTACCTCAACTCCCCCTTCCCTCTGCAGCTCCAAACCCCCCCCCCCGATCATCCTGATGGCCAGCCCCGATCGCTGGCCTCCCTCCCTCTGACAGCAGAGTGGCAGCGGGACCTCCCACCCGCACAGATTGCCCCCCCCCCCCGGGCATTGGTACTTTGCCACTGGGGCAGGGCCAGTGGGCCCAGGCTGGCACTGTCAAGATGATTATAAACAACCCCCCCCTCCCAAGTCCAACCGTTTGGGGGGGTCTTGATTGCCCACCCCCCCACTCCCCCCTTCACTCCAATAGAGTCAGGTTGCCAGCTCCCCGTTTGTGGGGAGCTATAGTAATCTCCGCTGGAGTGAAATTCTCCTGGTGGGGGTGGGTGGGGGGGCCAGCACGCCCGGAGACTTCAGTCCCGGGTCGACTGACAAGAATCAAAATAAATTTAAATTAGCTGTGTGAGATAATACATTCTAGAAGGTCCAGTGCATGTAGGAATTATATAGTATATGGTAGACCCCTCAGGAGCATTAACAGGCAGGGAGATCTGGGCGTACATGTTCACCAATCACTGAAAGTGCCAACGCAGGTGGAGAAAGTAGTCAAGATGGGATACGGCATGCCTGCCTTCATCGGTAGGGGCATTGAGTATAAAAATTCACAGGTCATGCTGCAGCTGTACAGAACCTTAGTTAGGCCTCATTTAGAATATTGTGTCCAACTCTGGTCGTCATACTACTGTTGTGGGAAAAATCCACTAGTAGTCAGACTTCGAGATTCAGAAAATACGATTTATTTAACGGAGCTCCGGGAGATAAGGCACAAGTTAGTAGAATACCTTTTCTCACTAGAATGTCGGGAGCGGTCCATTTTTATACCCTTTACACAATGGGTAAACCGGTGATTCGAACATTATCACATCGTTTAAGCAGGTACAAACAGATATAGACATTTAACATAGTATTGTTCTTATGAATGGGTACATTTCCTCATGTCTGTATCTATCAATGGTTGGTTTCGGCTCATTCAGGTGTTAATTGGTTTCCTTGCATTCATATTTTCCCGCCTTCCTATGGCTAATCTGTTCCCTTTGTTTCGGGTTTTCCTTATCTTAAAAGATGTCTTGACCCTTGGCTTGGCTTCCTGAGGTGTTTGTTTACTATGAGTCACTGTCTGTGATTAAGAAATGGCTTGTCTGTTAAGTTTTGATTTAAAGTGATTTCTGATAAGTGGGAGCCGGTGTCTGCTTTTTGGCTCCTTTCCCAGTTAACTCTTTATGTGCCAGGTAGCCATTTTAAAGTGTGTTCTCCTTGTATTTTTCCCTTTACACTACCATAAGGATGTGGATGTTTTGGAGAGGGTACAGAAGAGGTTTACCAGGATGTTGCCTGGTCTGGAGGGTATTAGCTGTGAGGGGAGGTTAGGGTTTGTTCTCACTGGAATGAGGGAGGGTGAGGGGTGACCTGATAGAGGTTTACAAGACTATGAGTGGCATGGACAGATGTTCTTTGCTCGGGTGGAAAAGTCAAGCACTAGGGGACATAGGTTTAAGGTGCGTGGGGAAAAGTTTAGAGGAGATGTGCGAGGCACATGTTTTACACAGAGGGTGGTGAATGTCTGGAACACATTACCCGGGGAGGTGGTGGGAGTTGGTACGATAGCGGCATTTAAGGGGCAACTAGATGAATACATGAATAGGATGGGAATGGAAGGATATGGAGTCCGTAAGTGCATACGGTTTTAATTTCGGCAGGCATCATGATCAGCACAGGCTTGGAGGGGCAAAGGGCTGTTCCTGTGCTGTACATTTCTTTGTTCTTCGTTCTTTAGCTGCTGCATAGATTAGGCCGCTCTGTGCCGATTTCTGGCGGGAAGCTGATGGCGCCGGATATATGCGCGTGATTTGGCTGCCACTAAAGTCTCGTGGCCCACTACACTAAAAAAGGATCGCCCCCCTGGAGTCAGTGACACATGGAGAATGTGAATTGGTTTCATTGCTGGATGCAATATTTTAAGCAATACTTCCTTTTATTCCCTGGTGTCAGTCACAAGAAGTATAATCCATAAAGGAACAGAAATGCAATGGTTCTGAGAGTGTAATATTAAAAATATGCCAATCCAAATAGTAGTATGTATTATTTGAGCCTCTTTTGGTTTTATTTTATTTGGCTATGACCTTCATTATTCATGAAGTCCTAGATCTGAAATAATTAAGAAAGAAAATGCTAATTTTATATGATTTGACCAGATGTATTCTTAATTCTGGACATTTAGTACTGATAAATTAGCACCTTCACTGCCAAGCTTCCTTCGACATCACCTTTCAAACCTCGAACATTAACTGCCCAGAGGATCAGTAGGCATTGGGTGCATTTTTTAATTCATCTGTGGGACATGGACGTTGCTGGTTGGCCAGCATTTATTGCCCATCCCTAGTTGCCTGAGGGCAGTTGAGAGTCAACCACATTTTTGTGGATCGGAATCATGTGTAGGTCAGACCACGTAAGGACAGCAGATTTCCTTCCCTATAGGACATTAGTGAACTAGACAGGTTTTTCTGACGCTTGGCAATGGTTTCATGGTCATCAGTAGATGCTTAATTTCAAATATTTTTATTGAATTTAAATTCCACCATCTGCCGTGGTGGGATTTGAACCTGGGTTTACATTAGCTGAGTTTCTGGATTAATGGTCTAGTGATAATACCACTAGGCCATCACCTCCCCCTATTTGGGAACACCACCACTTGCAAGTTCCCCTCCAAGTTGCTCAAAATTCTGACTTGAAAAATATATAGCTGCTTCATCACTGTTACTGGGTCAAAATCCTGGAATTTCCTCCCTAACAGTACACTAGATGTACCTATATCGGGCAGACTGCAATTGTTCAAGAAGGTGACTAACCACCACCTTCTCAGGGGCAGATCGCAATGGGTGATTAAAATGCTGGCCTAGCCAGCAATGCCCACAGCCCACGAATCATTTTTTTTTAAAAACAAAGAAGCATTGCAATGGTAACGTTGTTCTGGACAGATGCAAGTTCTGATTTTTATTACATAGCCATAACTTTTGTGCAATTAATTATTTGATAACTTTAGTCATGTCACAGCTATCGTGATTGTGGGGCAAATGTGGTGGACTTTTCCTGCCTGTCATTTTTGTAAGTTCGTGCTTTATGCCTAACTTTCCAATATGAGGATACTTCTCAATCTTCAAAAACCATTGTTTCCTCACCTTGCCTCATTATTCCAAGATCTGGTGTTTTAAAGTGAAGGCACTTGGAGTGTGCGTCTTCAGACTTTTCATAGAATCCCTACAGTGCAGAAGGAGGCCATTCGGCCCATTGAGTCTGCACCGACTATGATCCCACCCCGGCCCTATTCCTGTCGCCCCACGTATTTACCCTGCTAATCCCCTGACAATTTGGCATGGCCAATCAACCTAACCCACACATCTTTGGACTGTGGGAGGAAACCGGAGCACCCGGAGGAAACCCACGCAGACACGGGGAGAATGTGCAGGTTTCACACATACAGTGACCTGAGGCCGGAATTGAATGTGGGTCAGCACTGTGAGACAGCAGTGCTAATCACTGTGCCACCGTGCGGCCCAAACTGCTGCTTCCTTGCAGAGAGATCAAAGATTATTCTGCACAAAATTATCATTTTTATTCTCATTGACAATGCAAGATTGATCTTGGCAGCTAACAGGTACAATCTAGAACTGTTTGCTAAATCAGAAAGTAAATTTAATGTTAAATTAGTGCCATCTCAGCTAGGGAAATGTTATACATCTGAAAATTAATTTTGTGATAAAGTGAAGATGAGAATAATCACATTTTTTCATGTGCATTTGTATGCTAATGCATTGTACTTCATTAACCTAGGCACTATGGTGTGACATAGAATAATCTGTATTATAATTAACTTGCTCCCTCTCCAAAATGTGTCGAACACCTCTGACATGCCAAGGTATTACTGTCAGAAATATGTGGAATTCGAAAAGGTTGCTGGACTTATTAAGAAAATCACCAAGACTTGCTCTGGCTTTTAACTGAACATTATTGTGACAGGAGGTCAGGCACCTTTGGTGGCCCAGTCAAGATTGCTTTGCCTCAGTATTTGTATTCAAGAACCCATATTATAAGTGAAGCTACATCCATGTATTTAATTTCTGCCTAAATTTCCCCCTCTTTCCTTTCAAACCACCACCGCATCTCCTATCTTCCTTTCCTCTCCCAACATTCTGGCTGTCTTCCAAAGCCCTGCCTATCTTTTCCACACATTCGTGTTTGAGTTTGTCCAATCAGGTTTCTGTCCCCTCCACAACAGCAAAACAGCCCTCGTCAATCTTAAAATTAGTCCCCGCCTGAATGACTGTGGTGCACCAATCCTCAGTCATCATTGACGCAGTTGACCACAGCATCCTCCTCCTGCGCCTCTTCTTCATCTTTCAGCTGAGTGGGGCTGCCCTTGCCTGATTCCATCTTCACCCATCCCATCATGGCCCGAGTGTTTCCTGCAGTGACGTCTCTTCCTCCACCTTAATCTCTGGAGTTCTCTAAGGATCAATCCTCAGCTGTTTCTCAGTTACATGCTGACGCTTAGCGACATTGTCAGAGACACATCAGATTCCATGATGTGCACTGACAACAACATGTGTTTCATATACTGTTATTTCTGGCGGGACCAGAGACACCCGCCATTGCCATTGTGTGGTCAGACAGCACCAATTCCTAGGTGAGCCAAAACATCCTGCAATAAAACATCTGGGGCAGGATTTTATGGTCTCGCTCATCCCGAAATCGTAAAATCCCACCTGAGATCAAAGGACCGTTCAATGGTCCGCCCTTCGCCCGCTCCGATTCTCATGGAGGGCGGGACGGTAAAATTCCGGCCATTCTCGCCGGCGGGATTGTCTGGTTCCACTGGCAGTGTACCCCCACCTGCCGGTTTCCTGCTGGTGTGGGGCGACATCAATGGGAATTCCATTCCCAGAGACCAGAGAATCCTGTCGCAATGGGCAGCATGGTGGCACAGTGGTTAGCACTGCTGCTTCACAGTGCCAGGGACCCGGGTTCGATTCCCGGCTTGGGTCATTGTCCGTGTGGAGTTTGAATGTTCTCCCTGTGTCTGCATGGGTTTCCTCAGCGTGCTCTGGTTTTCTCCCACAGTCCAAATATGTGCGGGTTAGATAGATTGGCCATGCTAAAATGCCCCTTAGTGTCAGGCGCTAGGGTAAATGATTGTGATTGTGGAGATAGGGCCTGGGTGGGCTGAATGACCTCCTTCTACACTGTAGGATTCTATGATTCAATGAAACAACGCGCCACCTGCCACTGGCGGAAAACATGCAGCTTGGACGCCGGAGAATCTCGCCCCTGATTGTGTTCCTGTAAGGCACCTTGGAATTCTTAAAATAATAATAAAATGTTAAAACTGCTCTATGAATGCCAGTTGTTTGGGATAGTGCAATACGTAAAACTGCTTGTCTACCAGAGCATTCTATTTAATCAAATTTGTCATCATAAATAGGTAATGTTAGTTGACAAACTAATGCAGAGGGAAGAAAAGAACAGGAATTTAACATTAAATATTTTCTGTATTGTTGAGGATCTATGTCCTGAAGTACAATAGTATATAGTATATAAATAGATATATTATATCATATACAAATGAAAACTAACTGCAGTCTACTATTGTAAAGCTGACAGTTGTTTCAGAATTATTTTTTTAAATAGAATTAACTTTATGTGGATTATGTGGATCTGGTGATCAAATCCTGTTTCCCAAAGCTGTTTCCATTAAACCTGTAATTTTCCCATTGGTTGTACTAATCTGTGCCGTAAATTCAGTTTAGAAGCTGCCAAATCTGGGAAAGAAGGAGATGATCTTCAGATGATCTACAGTTCAGCTGTCAAACTGAAAGGAGGCACTTTGAACGACTCCATCGTTCTAAATTACTGTGGAGAATTCTTCCATTAACTTGAGGTGTGCTAAAGGGGAAGGGTTTTGAAAGGTTTTGTTTTTGTCCATCTGGTTTCCTGCTACTGTTGGTGGGAAAAAATAAAGCACCGCATTTGATTCTCCATTTCCACTTGTCTAATGTTAAGTGTAACTGGAGACATTAGAAGCCCCGCTTCTCTCTTCTCCCCTCTGTGCCTCACACATAGAGGGTCATAAAAGTAACCGTCAAATTTAGCAGGAGTGGTTGCATTCAATGCTACTCAGTTATTCACCGGCAAGTTGAGCAGTTGACGAGTGATACGCTGGCCATTAGTTTGACAAGCTGTCTGGCAGGACATTGGGGGATTGGCCAAACTTCAAACCCGGTTATCATTCAGCTATGGAGACTGCGTGCTGAACTGTGCAAACTATAACAATGGTACACTAAATTCCATTGTCATTTTATCCTTTGTTTTTAAGATCAGCTCAGGCTGAATAACGTGTGAAGCCAGTTTGCTCATCAGAAGTCAGATAATTATACACAGGGAAAATGATAATGAAAGGGAAGTTGTTTCAGATATTTTTAATGGATCCTTGATTTTGATTTGAATGTATTTGTCTTCATAACTTTTGATGTTTCTACTTTCCAATGCTTTATTCACTTTCTCTTCATTTCTTCCTTTTTCCGTTTTAGCTTTCGGGTCCCAGTGACATTCTGTTGTACTTTGTAGAATTCCTCTCAAGATATCTCAGTTGGGAGTATACCCACTTCAAGCGGTTGTTGGTCCTGCGATTGAGTGCACAAGCTAGGCTGGCATTCCTGTACAGTACTGAGGGTGTGCCAGGCTGTTGGCCCATCTGCAGAGGAGTTCTGTTTGATGTTCTGGCCAGCACATATCAACAATAACATAAAACAATATTACCAGAACAGATTATCTGGCGATTATCATGTTGCTGCTTGTGGGATCATGCTTTGTCAAAGGTTATTGCAAAAAAATAAAAACTTATGATGTAGGGGGTAACATATTATTAGCTTGGATTGAAGATTGGCTGGCAAGTAAAAATAGAGAGTATGCATAAATGGGTGCTTGCCGGATTGACAGGGTGTGATGAATCCCACAAGGGTCAGTGCTGACTTTTTACAATTTACATCGATGAATTAGATGAGGGGAGCAAAGGCATGGTAGCTAAATTTGAAGATAACACAAAGATAGGTAGGAATGTATGTTGTGAAGCAGACATAACGAGTTTGTAGATGGATATGGATAGGTCGAGTGAGTGGGCAAAAATCTCACAAATGGAATATAACGTGGCAAAGTGTGAAGTTGTGCACTTTGGCAGGAAGAATATAACAGCAGAGTGTTAAATTAAGAACGACTGCAGAATGCTGAGGTGCAAAAGGATTTAAGTGTTCTCATGCATGAGTCGCAATAAGTTAGGTGCAGCACGTATTCAAGAAGGCCAGTGGAATGCTAGCCTTTATTATGAGAGAAATTGAACATAAAAGTAAGGATGTTATGGTTTAGTTATACAGGGAATTAGGGAGACTGCATCTCAAATATATTCTCTGCACTCCCTCCAATGCCAATATATCTCAAGGATATATTGGCATTGGAGGGAGTGCAGAGAAGGTTCACCAGGTTGATACCGGAGATGAGGGGTTTGGATTATGAGGAGAGGCTGAGGAGATTGGGTTTGCACTCGTTGGAGTTTAGAAGGATGAGGGGGGATCTTATGGAGACTTATAAGATAATGCGGGGGCTGGATAGGGTGGAGGCGGAGAGATTCTTTCCACTTAGTAAGGAAGTTAAAACTAGAGGACACAGCCTCAAAATAAAGGGGGGTCGGTTTAAGACAGAGTTGAGGAGGAACTTCTTCTCCCAGAGGGTGGTGAATCTCTGGAATTCTCTGCCCACTGAGGTGGTGGAGGCTACCTCGCTGAATATGTTTAAAGCGCGGATGGATGGATTCCTGATCGGTAAGGGAATTAAGGGTTATGGGGATCAGGCGGGTAAGTGGTACTGATCCACGTCAGATCAGCCATGATCTTATTGAATGGCGGGGCAGGCTCGAGGGGCTAGATGGCCTACTCCTGCTCCTATTTCTTATGTTCTTATGTTCTTAAATACTGGATGGCGTTTTGGTCTTCTAATTTAAGGAAGGATGTAAATGCATTGTAGGCATGGCTCAGAGGAGGTCTCTTAGATTGATACCTGGAATGAGCGGGATGTCTTATGAAGATGGGTTGGAAAAGCTGGACTTTTTTCCACCACAGTTTAGAAGAGTGAGGGCTGACTTGATTGAAGTGTATAAGATCTTAAATGATTTGATTTGATTTGATTTATTATTGTCACACGTCTTAACATACAGTGAAAAATATTGTTTCTTGCGCGCTATAGACAGACCATACCGTTCATAGAGAAGAAAACGAGAGAGTGCAGAATATAGTGTTACAGTCATAGCTAGGGTGTAGAGAAAGATCAACTTAATGCAAGGTAAGTCCCTTCAAAAGTCCGACAGCAGCAGGGAAGAAGCTGTACCAAAGATATTGACAAGGATGTTTCCTCTTGTGGGTGGGTCCAGAACTAGTGGACACTGGTTTTGCAATTAGGGGTCACCATTGTCGGACAGAGGCAAGGAGATTTTTTTCTGAGGGTTGTGTGGCTTTGGAACTCTCTGCCTCAGAAGGTGTTGGAAGCGGGGTCACTGAATATTTGTAGATAGATTCTTTTGGACAAGGGAATCAAAGGTTATCGGGGGGTGGATGGAGAATGTGGAACTTAACTCAAACAGATCAGCAATGATCTTATTGAGTGGTGGAACAGGCCTGAGGGGGTCAAATGATCTATTTCTGCTCCTTTTTTGTGTGTGTGTTCATGCGTTAATTGGCTGACAAATTTCCTCCATTACAACAGCGACTCCACCTCAAAAGTATTGAATTGGCTGTAAATTGCTTTGGGAAGTGCCGAGGTTGTGAAAGGTGCTGGCATTTACGTAATGGAAGCAAAAAGCGACTGGTGATTTTTTTTTTGTTTGCCATTGTCCAATTATTGTAACTGAAGTGTTCTTGTAAACATATTGTTGTAACTTGGCTCTGTATGTTTATATAACAGTGGGTGTTTGCGAGGAACCTTCGTTAAGGATCCTCGATCCTTTGGTTTTTAAACTTGGGTTGAAACCCAGTGAGCCTTTGTGTCCTTCGGCTGCAGTGCACTTCAGAATTGTCTTGGCTAATGGTTTGTACTGTAAACTCTTAAAAAGATTGGAATGCAATGCCTACTTAGTGCATCATCTTTACATCCTGTTGTTAACAGTGAAAACCTATTGTTAGAAATGGACTTAATTCTTGAGAACATTGTTGCTTTTCTCATTGCTTTTCTTTGCTCTTCAACCTTCATTCTTGTCTATGCTTAGTCTCTATTATGAAGTATGTTTAATCAAAAAGGATGGTGCATTGTTGGGATTCTTCCAAGTGATTGGTTTAGTTATAGGGGAGTTCTGCAGTATATGCTTGCATCATCTAAAAATTAAAGTAAAACAACGCACCCCTTTCCTCAGAGTGAACAACATTATGCATGCTCGGCTTCACTTCTTCCATTACATTATCTGTCGCTGCAACTAATCTGGAATCGCTGATGGTTCACTTTTCCGTTGAAATCCACAGTTAGAACCCCTTGGGAGGACTGTTATGACACATTCTGGGAATATGACCAAATCATAAGGAAGCATTAAGCGTCTTGGTTGAGTGCAGGTCCAAGTATCTGTTCAAAATCATATTGTGTTGAGAGCTATTTGTACCATGAGAAGCACTTCCCTGCACAGCATGGCAAAATGTACAGCGTGTTTTGGCTTTGAAAGCAAGATCAACTGCGAAGAAGTAATTTCATATCAGCTGGACTTTGCTCTAACTGTGTTGCAAACAGTGCAGACTTAACCTTGAAAGATTTTTACCAATGCTTTGTTTAAGTGTCTGTATTATTCCTGTATTATTCTTTCATGGGATGTGGGCATTGCTGTAAGTTCAGCATTTGTTACCCCATTCCTAATTTCCCTTTAACTGAGTAGCTTGTTTGGCCATTTTAGATGACAGTTAAGAGTCAACCACGTTACTGTGGGTCCGGAGTCACATGTAGGTTAGACTGGGTATGGACAGCAGATACAAGAGCCAGGATGTACTGCTGAGGCTGTATAAGGCTCTGGGCAGACCCCATTTGGAATATTGTGAGCAATTCTGGGCCCCATATGTAAGAAAGGATGTGCTGGCCTTGGAGGGGGTCCAGAGGAGGTTCATAAAAATGATCCCAGGAATAGTTTGTCATATGAGGAGCGGTTGAGGAGTCTGGGTGTATACTCGATGGAGTTTAGAAAGATGAGGGGGGGATCTAATTGAAACTTCCAGAATACTAAGAGGCCTGGATAGAGTGGACGTGAAGAGGATGTTTCCACTAGTGGGAGAGACTAGAACTCAAGGGCACAACCTCAGAGTGAAGGGAGGCTCCTTTAAAACTGAGATGAGCAGGAATTTCTTCAGCCAGAGGGTGGTGAATCTGTGGAACTCATTGCCACAGAAGGCTGTGGAGGCTAGGTTATTGAGTGTCTTTAAGACAGAGATAGATAGGTTCTTGATCAATAAGAGACCAAGGGTTACGGGGAGAAGGCAGGAGAATGGGGATGAGAATCATATCAGCCATGATTGAATAGCGGAGCAGACTCGATGGGCCAAATAGCCTAATTCTGCTATTATATATTATGGTCCTTCTCTAAAGATCATTAGTGAACCAAATGTGTTTTTAAGGCAATCGATGATGGTTGTCATGATTGCCCTTACGGAGACCAGCTTTATATTCCAGATTTATCTATTAAATCTGAGTCGCACGCTTGTGTTCTGAAGTTGAGGTTATTGTGTTTCTGACACTTGATTCCAGAAATCGAATGTAGATTGCGATTTATGCATCATCTTTGGATCCTGGTCCTCCTGGAAGTCCAATTGTTCCATTTCTGCAGCTGATTTTTCTGTAACCAGAGGTTTGAGAATCGTTGACCACATAAACCATGAATGGGTTCACAAGAAAGGTGAAGCAGGGCCTCAACTTCTGCAAGTCATCAAATCTGGCTTGAAAATTATCAAGCAAACCATGCCCAAATGCAGCAAGACCTGGACAATTTCCAGGCTTGTATTGACAAGTGCCACACAAATGCCAGGCAATGCCCATCTCCAACAAGAGAGAATCTAACCATCGACCCATGACATTCAGTGGCATCACCATGGTTGAACCCCAGACTATCAACATCCTGGGAATTATCATTGACCGGAAACTGAACTGGACCATCCATATGAGTACTGTGACTACAGAGCAGGTCAAAAGCTAGGAATCCTGCAGTGAGTAACTCACCTCCTGACTCCCCAAAGCCTGTTCACCATCTACAAGGCACAAGTCAGCAGTGTGATGGAATACTCACCATCACCTTCTCAAAGGCAATAAGGGATGGGCAATGAATGCTGGCCTAGCCAGTGATACTCACATCCTGTAAAAAATAAATGAAAAAGCCACATAGGTTCCCTCATTTAATGGTGATTGCAAAATCTTTCTCCCATTCTGGCTTAATATTTCTGTTTTCATCTCGATACTTTTGTTTCTGCATCAGGAACATCCTTTTTGCATCTATCCTGTCTAGTCCTGTTAGAATTTTATAGGTTTCTATGAGATCCCCCTCATTCTTCTGAACTCCAATGAAGAGAATCCTAACCCGACTCAATTTCTCCTTGTACATCAGTCCCACCATCCCGGGAATCAGTCTGGTAAACCTACGCTGCACTTCCTCGATAGCAAGAACATCCTTCCTCAGATAAGGACACCAAAACTGCACACAATATTCTCGGTGTGGCCTCACCAAGGCCCTGTTTAACTGCTGCAAGACATCGCTGCTCCTATACTCAAATCCTCTCGCTGTGAAGGCCAACATACCATTTGCCTTCTTTTCTGCTTGCTGCACCTGCATGCTTACCTTCAGTGACTGGTGGACGAGGGCCCCTTTGCCCCAAAGGCCCACAGCACCAAGTCACCAAGCAACCTTCAGTTGCTTTTTTGGATCTTCAGGCCTTCTCTTTCGCCCTCTTCAATTACCAGGGCTGCTCCGAAGCTCACTTCGCCTGAAGTCTGCTCCTCGCAGTGCCTTCTTTAATTGGAGACTTTTTCTCCTTTTCTTAACTCAAATGGGGCCTGTTTTGTTTTGTTGTCCCTTATTCCTGCTGCTCGGATATTTCTTGGGACCTCTCCCTGTTCCCGCACCCGGTTATCTCATATGAGCTTTTGAGCCCTTCTTTTTTCCCTGTGCGCAGGGCCTGAAGAATGGAAATTCGCTGAGGTGTGTAAATGCAGCCCATTCCTGGCCTGTCCATGCTTTGGGAGTCTGAAAACCATTGGGGCCTGGATTTCCCAACCTTTCTTCCCAACAAGGAGCTAAATTTGGGTTTTGTACCACTGGTTTATATTAAATTGAGATGCCAAAAGGTGTTGAGCCAATATTTTTCTGTGAGCTGTACTTGTAAGTGTCAAAGAACCACATGTGAGGCATGATTTGGCCATGTCTGCTATATGCCTACTTATCCACTTCACTATCTGCCATTCCTTGTGAGTCCTTCTCATCTAAATTTAAGTGAGGTGCATATGCTTCTATTGGGTTTCATTGCTTTTTTTAATTTCATATCAGTTTAAATGGATTCTTAACCTTGACATCAAACGTCCCAGTCATATGAATAAAAAGTAATGGTGTCATGATGCATTCACTTGTGTTCCAAGATTCAAAAGTTTGATTTGTAATTCCGTTTAACTTCCTGACTTCCGATTCTAAGATGGAAAAATAAGCGATTAAAATTAATGTAGCAGTTTTGTAGCTATGTTGTTTTAGCCCATAACTAAATCATTTAATATTTTCAAATCCACTGTATCTCCTTTGTGGTATTGTGCTGTTGCGGTGCCAAATGCTCTAGAGCAATTAATTGACTGGGAATGAGATATCCTTCTGTAACCCGTGCACAGTCAGTAATTCTGCAGCATTAGTAACAGGCTGTTTAATACAGAATACCAATATTGCATTGCTTCGAATGTTTGCTGTTCTGCTGATGACATGAAAAAAATGATTGAAGCACAGGGTGGCACGGTGGCACAGTAGAGGGCGGCACAGTGGCATAGTGGTTAGCACTGCTGCCTCACAGCGCCAGGGACCCAGTTTCAATTCCAGCTTGTGTCACTGTCTGTGTGGAGTTTGCACATTCTCCCCGTGTTTGCCTGACTTTCCTCCGGGTGCTCCGGTTTCCTCCCACACTTCAGAGATGTGCGGATTAGGTGGACTGGCAGTGCTAAATTGACCCTAGTGTCAGGGGGCAAGGTAAATGTCTGGGGTTACGGGAATAGGGTCTGGGTGGGATTGTGGTCGGTACAGACTCGATGGGCTGAATGGTCTCCTTCTGTACTGTAGTGACTCTACGATTCTGTAATTCACATCGTTCTGTTTTCAAAAGCTCTTATGATTTCGGAGCAGAAAATTAAGTGCTGATGTCCCTCTCTTGTGGTGTTGTATGAATTTAGAACATGTATTGTAGACAGCTACCCTGACAGTGCCTGTGTGAAACTGTTTCTTTTTAATGTCTGGATTACAAGTAGTTGGACACGAGATTAAACATTCCTAAAGTTACATCTGAATAAGGAAAAGTTTGAGAGATTCATGCTGTTAAGTCGAAAATTTCAATGTGAGTCTTTCTGGTTAAATTTCATTCACTGCATCTTTTTTGGGCAGGGGAAGGAAATTGCTCCTGCTGAAATGCGGGGAAAATGGGTCAACACGCGTATCATTAAATCAGAGTGATGTTGCCACAGTGAAGGCATGACCCACACTCTCCAGGGATGAGTGCCACTGTCAGGTTACATAAAAGTCAAAGCCACATTGGGTTATTAAATGCATTTGAACACATTCTATCATCATAAAAATGAAATTGTTGCGTAATTACACTTGAGGCAGTCTGAACTAATTGTTACTTCAAACTGCAATAAAATAACATGTTCGACACTGATAATGGCAGATGTGAGGGAGAGGTTTCAAACAACAATCCACTCAAAGGAGCTATTACACACAATTATAGTACAAATAGGTGTCTTTTTGACTGAAATAGGTGCTTCTTTATTTAGAGACTCCATTTCTGCGAGAGTACATACTTTTCAATTTAAAGCATAATTTTAAAGATAATTTGGGAGGACACAATAGGTTGAGAAATCCCTGTTTGGTTCTGCTGCTGCTCACATTGAAAATCCATTGTGCACAGTCTGTAAATGGGGAGGCAGCTGCTGAACTGACGTAAGTGACGGTGAATGCATAACGAAGATTGTCTGCCTTGTGGTAGAATAGATTAGCATCTTTCCTGGATCTTTGAGTTTATCCCTACAGCCAAAGCTCGAGGTCCGGGCTGTACTTAGGGTGATCAGACTGCATACTCGCCGAGGCAATGTAATGGCCATAATCATTAGAGTACAACTATAATTTACAGCAGCACTTGTAAAATCGTCAACCAAAGTTTAAAGTTTATTTATTAGTGTCGCAAGTAGGCTTACATTCACACTGCAATGAAGTTACTGTGAAAATCCCCCAGTCGCCACACTCTGGCGCCTGTTTGGGAACACTTAGGGAGAATTTAGCATGGCCGATTGCACCTAACCAGCACGCCTTTCGGTCTGTGGGAGGAAACCGGAACACCCGGATCCCGGAAGCGGAGAACCTGGATCCCTGGCGTTGGGAAGCAGCAGTGCTAACCACTCGATGGAAAGTTTTCTTCTTTGAATTATTGAGAAATTTCTTGATATTTAGTCCCATTTCACTTTTACTTCATTTCATTTCATGCCCATGTTTTATTTCAGTGTTGTCTTTTATTATTGCTGTTTCAGCATAACTTTAAACATTAGCTTTGGTACTTGTTCCTCATAGTTTCTTCAATCTGTCAAGCATCCATTTTTCTCATCAGCTCCAGCTTATTCCCTGGTCATATCTTGCCTGACATACCCATAAAATATAACGCCATAACCTTTCTGACATCTAACAAATAATAATTGACGTTTTTAGCACATGAAATGCTTATTAGCATTTTTAAATGCCCATCTATGTATAATGCATGCAGAAAATGCCCACTGTTTGTTGACCTTTTCATTCAACGCTGCACCTTTAGACAGCTTGTACTCTGATTTTGAGTAGAAAAGTGAGGAATTACAAAACACTTAAAGAGTATCGGAACAGATGGGTCTAGATACAACAATGTAGAAAAATACATCGTGGAAAGAAGCGCAAAGCAAGGAAGACAGTTTGGTTAATTTTCCCTCTGCAACAGAAAATAGCATTTTGTGTCTTTGTCCCAGATATCAATCCAGTTGTGAACTGATAAAGCTCGATTCAGCTGCGGAAAGTAGTAGACTAGACAAGTGAAAGTTCAGAAGCCTCCCCTTGCTTTTCAACTCCAAAGACTTGCAGCAAAGAATGTTTATTTTCTTCCCTCTTCAGCTGTTGAAGAAAGTAGTTGCATTTTGTAAGTGCTTTACATTCGCTTGGAAAGTCTGTTTTTTTTTCAATAGGTTGGTGGGCTAGCCCTCACTTCCTTCCTCCTCTCTCCTCCCCCCTCAGGCCTTGATTGTTTTACTTGAGCTTAGACTTGTGGTGAAAGTCTTCACTTTGTGAAAGGCCCTCTGTGAAATGAATTTAAGCAGAATTGAGCATAGCCCACAATTTGGTATGAGTAGGCGCATCATTGTAAGGTTCACACAGAGAGAGAGAGAGAGAGACAGAGACACAGACCGTGGGAACTGTTGTGATGTGAAATAGGAGGAAATTAAACTTTTGTAGTTGGTATTAAGAATGGAAGGAGCTGTGAATGCTTAAAGCTGATTCTGGATCTGAAAAGTGGCAATATGTTTGCTAACATTTGCAGCCCTATGTAAGTACGTATAACATGAGCAAAATAAAAATCCAACTTCTTTCCACCATAATTAAAGTTTATTTATTAGTGTCAGAAGTAGGCTTACATTAACACTGCAATGAAGCTACTGTGAAAGTCCCGTAGTCGCCACACTCCGGTGCCTGTTCTGGTACACTGAGGGAGAATTTAGCATGGCCAATGCACCTAACCAGCACGTCTTTCGGACTGTGGGAGGAAACCAGAGCACTCGGAGGAA
The DNA here is from genome assembly GCF_964213995.1 of Mustelus asterias. Taxonomy (NCBI): domain Eukaryota; kingdom Metazoa; phylum Chordata; class Chondrichthyes; order Carcharhiniformes; family Triakidae; genus Mustelus; species Mustelus asterias. Next base: position 123,922,242 of record NC_135809.1, read on the forward strand.
ACCCATGCGGACACGGGGAGAACGTGCAGACTCCACACAGATAGTGACCCAAGCCGGGAATTGAACCCGTGTCCCTGGCACTGTGAGGCAGCGGTGCTAACCACTACGTCATGATGTCACCATGCCACCCTGATTTGCAGTACAGGTGGAAAAGAAAACATGATTTAGACATGGGCGTACATGTTTTTAGGATTTAGGTTATGCCAAAAATTTCTTAAAATCAGCAGTTACACTGAGCTACAAATGGACTTAAAGGTACCAAAGATTCTTGAGTTAGCACTTTCTCCACCTCTTTCACTGCTCTTGCAAGGTGATTGTTATGATTTATATCATGTTTGAGGAGGAGATCTTTGTCTCGCTACTTGTCGTTTGTAATTTGTCCCACTTATGTAAGGCAGCAAATCAACCAGCAATACTTTCAGAAATCAACAGTTCAAAATTAAACATCTGTTTGCTTTCCCTTATCAGATGTCGGGTAAGAAAATAAAGAAAGCTTGAACGCAGAAAGGCAATTTGGCATGTTAAACCCACTCCTTCCAGTGGCTATTCTCAACATCAGACAAGTGATTACGTTTCCTCAGGAAATATTATTTGAGTTCCCTACTGCTCTCTTCCCATCCCTTCATCAATTGGCAAATCAAATATAAACTGACAACTGGCATCTAACCTTTTTCCCCATCTTACTCGATTGATTATTTAATTTAAAAAGTTGAAGAAAATTGCACATTACTAAGATGTTTTAGTGCTGAAGTTAAATTTTTTTCATTTCAGACATCAAGGGAGAAAGATTTGATTGGGCCTGATATTGAGGATTGTAGTGCGCGATTTCCCTGAAGGTGATTGTGTTGAGGCAAGAAGTGTATCTACCTCCTCTACCCCTCCACTTCCCTCCCCTTCCTTCTGCCTTTCCTCTTCTTGCTTCTGCTCCACTTGTCTGTCACTCTCCCCCGCCACTCTCCCCCGCCACTCTCCCCGCCACTCTCCCCGCCACTCTCCCCTGCCACTCTCCCCCGCCACTCTTCCCCCGCCACTCTCCCCCGCCACTCTCCCCCGCCACTCTCCCCCGCCACTCTCCCCCGCCACTCTCCCCCGCCACTCTCCCCCGCCACTCTCCCCCGCCACTCTCCCCCGCCACTCTCCCCCGCCACTCTCCCCCGCCACTCTCCCCCGCCACTCTCCCCCGCCACTCTCCCCCGCCACTCTCCCCCGCCACTCTCCCCCGCCACTCTCCCCCGCCACTCTCCCCCGCCAATCTCCCCCGCCAATCTCCCCCGCCACCCTCCCCCGCCACCCTCCCCCTGGCAATCCCCCCCGTAACCCTCCCCCCCATCACCCTACCCCCCCGCCCCCCCATCAACCTCCTCCCCCCAGTCACCCTCCCCCCCGTCACCCTCCCCCCCGTCACCCTCCCCCCTGTCACCCTCCCCCCCGTCACCCTCCCCCCCCCGTCACCCTCCCCCCCCGTCACCCTCCCCCCCCGTCACCCTCCCCCCCCCGTCACCCTCCCCCCCCGTCACCCTCCCCCCCGTCACCCTCCCCCCCCGTCACCCTCCCCCCCCGTCACCCTTCCCCCCCGTCACCCTCCCCCCCGTCACCCTCCCCCCCCGTCACCCTCCCCCCCCCCCGTCACCCTCCCCCCGTCAACCCCCGTCACCCTCCCCCCCCGTCACCCACCCCCCGTCACCCTCCCCCCCCGTCACCCTCCTCCCCCCCCGTCACCCTCCTCCCCCCCCCCGTCACCTCCCTCCCCCCCGCCACCCTCCTCCCCCCCCCCCCGCCGTCACCCTCCCTCCCCGTCACCCTCCCTCCCCGCCACCCTTTGCTCCTCTTCTTCTACTTTGCTCCTCTTCCTCATCCTCCTTTCCATTCTCCCAAAACCTAGCAACAAGCACTGTGCCTTCATGAGGTCAGTGTTGTGGAGGATGCTGAAGACCACCACAACTTTAGAGACACACTGCAGCAAGAAATGATTAAGAGAGGCCGTTAACAGGGGCTGAGAGTTCTGAAGTTGTAGATCTTGTGCCAAATCAGCACACAGGATCTACACACCTGCATTAATATGCCATCATTCAGGATATGCCCTGCTCAAAGTAGCCCGGAGTGCGACGGATGACACTTTTTGAGTTTTGTGCTTCCGAAGAGCTGACACCTCTGGCGTGACACAATTGAATTTTGTGGCCCCAGTGTTAGCATCTAACATTCCTTGCTGTATACATCTGACAAAGGTAAACATTCCCTCCTCTTCCTCCTTGGTCTGCCTGCACCCTTCAACATGGTTAACCACACCATTTTCCTTCAATGCCTCTCCACTGTTGCCCAATTGTGTGAGACTGCTTTAGTCTGATTCAATTCTTATCTATTTAATTGCGCCTCAGGAATCACTGGCAATGGCTTCTCTTTCTGCTCCTGCGCCATTACCTCTGGTGTCCCTCAAGGATCTCTCCTTGGTCCACTTGTGTTTCTCACCTAAATGCTCCCCCTCAGCAAAATCACCAGAAAGTACAGTGTCGGTTTTCACATATACAGTGATGACTCCCAGCTGCTGCCACTCTCCAATCCCATCTAAATTATCAGATTTCTTATCTGACATCCTGAACTGGATAAGCAGAAATTCCTTCCAATGAAATATCGAGAAGCCAAAGCCGTTGTTTCAAACTCCGTTCCCTAACTACTAACTCCAATCCTCTCTCTGGCAACAGTGTGAGATTAAGCCAGTCAGTTCACAGCCTTGATGTCACAGTTGAACCCAAGGTAAGCATCTGTCTCCATATTCATGCCATCACTAAGATCACTAAGACCATCTATTTCCACCTCAGTAACATTGCCCGACTTCACTCCCAAATCAGCTTATTTATTGCTGAAACCCCCTTTCATGCCTTCATTAGCTCTTGACTCAACAATTCCAGTGCATTCCTGGCTGATCTCCCACACTGTACCTTCCATAAACTGGTAGTTATCCAAAACTCTGCAGCCCATACCTTAACTTGCAGCTAGTCCTGTTCCCCATCACCCCAGGCTCGCCAACCGCGGGCAGCATGTTGGCAGAGCGGTTAGCACTGCTGCCTCACAGCACCAGGGACCCGAATTCGATTCCCGGATTGAGTCATTGTCTGTGTGGAGCTTGCACTCTCTCCCTGTGCCTGCGTGGGTTTCCTCTGGGTGCTCCGATTTCTCCCCATGGTCCGAAAGATGTGCTGGTTAGGTGCATTGGCCACACTAAATTCTCCCTCAGTGTACCTGAACAGGCGCCAGAATGTGGCGACTAGGGGATTTTCACAATAGCTTCATTGCAGTGTTAATGTAAGCCGATACTAATAAATAAACTTTAAACTACATTGGCTCCCAGTCAAGCAATTTCTTATTTTAAAATTCTCATCCTTGTTTCTAAATTCCTCTATGGCCTCATCCACCCTCCCTTTATAATTTGCTGCAGCCACACAACCCTTTGAGATATCTACCCTTCTCTTATTCTGTCCTCTTGTGCATTCCCTATTCTAATTCCTTCATCACTGCTGCCTGTGTCTTCAGTTGCCTAGAACCCAAGCTCTAAAATTTCCTCCGTACACCTCCGTGCCTCTCTACCTCACTTTCCTCCTTGAAGACACACATTTAAACCTATCTCTTTGATTAAGTTTGGTCATTTGACCTAATCTCTCCCTATGTGGCTCAGTGTCATTTTATTTTATAATACTCCTGTGCATTGCCCTGGGACAATTCATTGTGTTAAAGGTACTACATAAACACAAGATGTAGTTCTTGTGATATCACAGCCTGAAGCTCTCTCTACTTTGTCCCAACTTCAAAAGAGCACATGATCTTTATCCCACATCACCTTTCAAGCTGAGATTGCCAATTAGTGCCAACCCTGTTGCAGTTGGTACATGCCTACAGTGGATTGAGTTGAGATTATCTGAACTCATTTCATCTTGCCAGCCGGCACTGACAGTGGAGACTTTTTTCCTGTCAGCTTGAGCTAGGTTGCAACTGTGGTCACAGAGTGAAAGACCCGTGTTTAACTCTTTGTGCCAGTTGTCCTTGACTGTCCTTCATCAGTTGGCCTTATTGCACAGCATGGTAGGAGTTCGGGATCACGTTACGCACCACATTTGAGCTCGTCTGGCTGCACCTGACCTTCGAACCATTTGTCCTGGACCTCCGATAGTTCCCTTGCTGTGACAACCCCATGAAGTACCAGCCAAACAGAAGGTACACAGTGATCCACAAAATTAAATGTAAGGAAATATAAATTATGCTCCAATGCACTTCTTTGACCAAGCGTCGCAAATAATGTGATGAGAGTTGGCATTACAACCTCAATGGTGTGGAAAAAAAAAACTGGACCATGTGCCAGAAGTGAAACAGAATGTAAATTCTTTAATTCATTTTCACCCCTGTCAAAGAGTAGTTGTACAGGCAGGTTCTATAAATCAAGAATACTGCAGATGACATTGAATGCCATTTTAATTCCACTCGCAAATGACTTCCATCAAATCAAGAGTGAAAAGGTCATTTCTGAGTTATGCATTCAGCCCTCGTTTAGCAGAATGAACATGCTCTTTAACAACTTCATGTCTTTTATATGTCCATATATTTGCTTGGTTGAGAGGGCTACTCATGGTCTTTTGATATTACAGTCCCAGCCCGCAGCTGCTATTGAATAGACTGCTTCAGCGCCGAACAAAGCATACAATACATCTCAGATTGTAACCTTCAGCTGCATAAAAGATGCACAGCTTTCGAGCATGTCGCGTTTTTCCTGGAAAACTTGGGTGTGGGGCAGCCCATCGTGCACCCGATTGATTATTTTGATTTTACCATCTGCCTCCTGTCTTAACAGATCATCATTGCTTTTGAGTTTTGTAACTTTGAATTAATCCTTTGATAAATCTATGTTTATTCTGTTCATTCGCTAAAATCATGGAACAGTTATAGCACAGAAAGAGGGGGGCTGAGGGGTGGGGGTCGGGTCACCCTCGTGCCTGCATGGTGTGTGTGTTGGAGGTGGGGGGGGGTGGTGTGATCGGTGATTTGAGTGGTGGTGTGGTTGGGGGGTGGGGAAGCCTCTCTTTTCTGAGGCGTGAGTGGTGCTCCCTTGGATCCTCGGGGTCCAATTCACCATGTCCCCACGTGATTAGAAACATAGGGCGGGAATTTTACACTTGTCCCGAAACCGTAAAATCCCACCCGAGGTCGATGGACCTTTCCATGTTCCGCCCGTCGCCCGCTCCAATTCCTGTGGCGGGCAGGGCAGTAAAATTCCGGCCATAGACACTAGAAGCAGGAGTAGGCCATTCGACCCTTCAAGACTGGTGCGCCATTCATTATGATCATGGCTGATCATCAAATTCAATATCCTCATTTCCCCCCCCCCCCGTTTCCCTCATATCCCTTGACCCTTTTTAGCCCCAAGAGCAACAATTAGCAACAACAAAGGCCGCCCGGTGCTTTTCCCACTGGAGGGGCAGGTGAACGGGTTGTCAAACCCGCTAATTCTAATACAATTAGTGGGTTTGCTTAATTATTGGGCTGCCACCCACAGTGGGTGAGAATCCGCTTGGGACCTGCGGGGTGGGTGGGTTGAATCCCGATTGCCTTGATGCCTCCTGTCGAGAATCTCGATTTTTGGCTGACGCCACATTCTGCGAGGCATCAGGATTCCTGCGGGTTGGGTCGTCTGCCAAGGCTGGAGAATCCCGCCCACCTTTTTTTCTATTGCATGGTAAGGCATTCCAGAGACCCAATTTGATCACTATTAAACTTAGACTACAAAAAATAATTTTCTAATATTGATGAGAAGCCTTGAGTCAGGGTTAATTCTATGTTGTCCAACTTCGAGTGCTGAAAGTTCCATTGAAGAGCTGTGAAGTATGTTGATGCACATTTCCCAGAGCAGAAGAATCACTGTAAATGGGAATGTGCTTTTTTTTGCACTTATATAGCATTAAAATTGTGCATCATTGTTTACATCTTAAATTCTCTTGCCAAAGTTGTTGCTCTTTTTGAACTCATCCACCAGATCATGTCATAGGTTGAACAAATGCTGCAGGAAACATGGCAAATGTTTAGTGTGTGACATTGTCAGCGCAAACACCCTCTAGCCAGAGTCCTGGCTTTCAGTTCCCCTGCTGTCAAACTGACCCAATTGATTCGATGTGTCAATCTGTGTAAGGCCCGAAAAAGACAAACTAGACTCTCTTTAAACCGAATGATTCAGAGCAGTTAATTGGATCTGACCACTTGGAATTTAACTCCAGTGGCATGGTCATGCCCAAATTTTAGTGGCTACTAATGGCAGGCAGAGAGGAAGATGGATGGATGACACCAAAGACTCAGTACCCAGCATAGAGTGGCACGGGGTGGTCCAGTGGTTAGCATTGCTGCCTCACAGCGCTAAGGACCCGGGTTCGATTCCCAGCTTGGGTCACTGTCTGTGTGGAGTTTGCACATTCTCCCCGTGTCTGTATGGGTTTCCTTCGGGTGCTCCGGTTTCCTCCTACAGTCCAGAGATGTGCGGATTGGCCAGGCTAAATTGCCCCTTAGTGCCAGGGGGTCCAGCTAGGGGTAAATGCCTGGTGTCATGGGGATAGGGCGTGGGTGGGATTGTGGTCAGTGAAGACTCGATGGGCCAAATGGCCTCCTTCTGCACTGTAGGATTCTATGATTCTATGATGGACAACAACTCGTTGAGTAGGACTGTTCGAGATGTGTGGAGAGCCTTGATTAGCAACCTTTGGACAACTGAACATGAAGAAGAAGAAGAAGAAAGCTAACTTCAGCCATAACAAAAAAAAGCCAGGCTACATTTGTATAGCGCCTTTCACAACCACTGGACTTCCCAAAATCCCTAAAGCAAGAGTCACAGGTATAGGTTGCGAGGCGATAGAATTAAAACTGAGATGAGGAGGAACCATTTCTCGCAGAGGGTGGTAAATTTGTGGAACTCGCTGCCCTATAGCGCAATGGAGTCTGAATAATTAAATGGTTTCACGAAGGAGGTAGATGCATTTCTGATTTTTAAAAATGGGTTAAAGGGATATGGGGAACAGGTAGGGAGGTGGATTTGAGACCAGGAAGAAATCAGCCACGATCTGATTGAATGGTGGAGCAGGCTCGATGGGCTGAATTTGCCTACTCCTGCTCCTAATTCCTATGCTCCTAAAGTGCTCCACATTCAATGAAGTACTTTTGAAGTGAAGCCACTGTTGTGATGTAGGAATTGCGAATGCCAACTTTCACATATCAAACCCCAAACAGTAATGTGACGATGGCCACAGTCTGCGTTTGTGATGTTGATTGAGGGATAAGCATTGGCCAGGGCTGTGTGGATAAACCCCCTACCCATCTTCAAATTACTGACATGGGATCTTTTGCGTCCACTTGAGAGACCAGATGTCTCATCCAAAAGACAGCGGGCAGGATTTTGCAACTTCGCTCGGGCGAGGCTCGTAAAATCCCACCCGAGGCCAACGGAGAATTTCATTCTGCCAGTTGTGGACGACGCGGCAAAATTCCAGCCAGTGTCTCCAATAGTACAGCATTGCTCCAGTACAGTACTGGAGTGCCAGCGTAGATTGTTGTGCTCAAGTGCTGGGGTAGGACTTAAATCCCATAACTCTCTGAGCAATTGGTTTGTTTACATTTGTAGTTTGGCTTTAAAGATACTAATGGATGGCTTACTGCAAACATAATTAATTTTTATTACATTCACTTCAATTGCAGTTGGTTGACACCAATGTGACCATTGGTTATGGTGCAATCTGAAGACAGAATTGGGAAGTTTTGTTAAGCAACATTTGATAACTGCATACCATGGGGAATACTAGGAAATGGGTTTTCCTGGCACATTCCTATGTGGTGAGTTCTTTATTGCAGCCTAGCCATCTGGCTGGATGGTGAACGGAGATGGGACACATCCAAAAGGCTGTTCAAAGCTAGTTCAGGAACATGTTGATGAAGATCTGGAAAATGGTGTTAACCTCTTCTGACACATTGGTCGTGGAACGGAATTTGCAAATGGGGGACCTAATGAGGTGATCACACTTAAGGAAAAGTTACAAAGGAGGAAGCAGAACCTTCCAACTGACATATCTGTGAGCGGTTTGGATGAGCGTAGAATCAGTAATGTTGTTTAGCCTGATTCCTGCCTCAAGATTATTTACTTAATTTTGTGCGTCTTTGAATCTGATTTTCAAAACCCTTTGATGTTTATTTAACTTCAGCCACCCAACGTGGCTCTGGCAAACAAGTAGCATACTTCTGGCTGACTGGCTTGTCTAAAGAGACTCCTGGCAAAGCATGAGGTCTGGGATTCGCACGCTTTTTCCATCCCTATTGAAATGCTTGAGATACTTAACCATACATAGGAAATTGAATGAGCATTATTCCTTAACCGTTACAGGATGAAGGGCGGAACAATTATGACAGTCGCAGTTATATTTTGAATTTTGAAACCTGTCTGTGTGCAGACAGCCAGAAATCTCCTCAAAAATCTAGCAAGGGAAAGGGATTTTAACTTTGATTAAAAGTTTTTGATATCGAAAACTAAAAAAAAACTTGATTTGCTTAAAGTTCTTGAGGAAGTTCCCAGGGTGTTTGTCAGGTGTAAAGCACAGCTCTGCATAACCTTTCAGAGCAACTGCAGAACAAAAACACAAGCATAGCCTATCATCATTTTCTTCCATTAGTTATGGGAGCAAATTTATTCATGCTTTTTCAGTTTAGCTCTTCAATGTAATTGGAAGCAAGAAGTTTTATTTAGCAGGAAGACAAGTGTTATGATGCCTGGGGCCTGTATCCACTAGAGTTTAGAAGATTAAGAGGTGAATATTATTGAAACATATAAGCCGGAATGCCCGCCACGGGAATTGGAGCAGACGAGGGGTGGACAATGGCCTATTGCTGCGTGGAATTTGTACACTCGCATAAATGGTGCTTAATGCTCATTCTCTTCCCATTCCTCCCTCGCTACCACCTTTACCTATTCTCTACTCTGCCTATCGTAAAGAAGTAAGGAATAGTTTGCATAATAGCAGCCTTACTAGAGAAAGGTAACCCCATTGCAGTAATAAATAGGTTCAAATTGCTTTAGGAGAGCTTGCTAATTGAGTTTAATCATATTTGGATAATTCAAGCCCTTCTCTGTATAATTGAGATCATTTGATGATCTGACTGCACAGTGGACTCGTTTTACTGTGGATTTCAAGAGTTGATGAGCACATAATCCAGACTGACACTCCACTGCGGCACTGAAGGAAGTGCTGCACTGTTAGGGGTGCTGTCTTTCACATGAGAGCATTAAACTGGGGCCAAAGTGCATTCGGAAGAAAAGCCTAGTGTTCTGCCCAATATCTATCCCACCAATCCATATCACTAAAACAGTGATCTGGCCATTGCCTCACAGTTGTTTCTATAAGGACTCCATTGTTGTAAAGTGCTTTGGGGACAAACTAACATTGTGAAAGAGGTTCAGCAGTGACATATATTTTGTCGCACAGCATACTGTTATTAGCTGTCCAGTGAATATGATTCATTTTAGACTGGCGTATTTCCTATCGGTATTTGTCCATCGGGGATAATGGATTTTGTTTAAGACCGGATTGACTTTATGTCTCTCTCAGTGACGATCACATCAATTGTTACAGTGGCTGAACATGAATAAGTTTGCTTTGAATAAATTGGGTGCTTTATTGAAGTCTGACTTGTACAAAAGTTTCTAAAATCAATAAATAAAATGGATGCCGGGGATAACTTGTAGAGAAAAAGAAACAGATGGGAAACATAAAGCATGCATATTGACCAAATTTTCCACATCTTTATATTACATGACAACACCTAAGGCAGAGAGCACTCCAGTTTGTAAAGAAAAGGTGCTGCATTTCATATAATGTGTCAGCTGCTGTGTGTGATGTGCAAGTTGGGTCTTCCTATACATTGATTTCCATTTGTTCACAATCCTCTAAGTATTTCTGCATGGCCACAAATAGAAACGTAGAACATAGAAACATAGAAAAACTACAGCACAAAACAGGCCCTTCGGCCCCACAAGTTGTGCCGAACATATCCCTACCTTTTAGGCCTACCTATAACCCTCCATCCTATTGAGTCCCATGTACTCATCCAGGAGTCTCTTAAAAGACGAAATGGTGGAGGTATTTTTGGTAGGTACTTAAGCAGTGAAACAAAGGCAAAGCCTTTCTGATGGGTTGAAAAAAAGAGCAACAGGGGTTAGAAATCTATTGTTGTTGGTAATAAGTAGCTGGCGATCATTCAATCTGTTTGTGTGACTTTCCTCAATCTGTGGGTTTTAATGGGAGGGTGTTAACCCTTTGATTACAGCTTGATCTGCAAGGTTCAAATTGAAGCTCATGAAACCTCTTTGATTTTCCTACTTACAATATCTATAGCCTATCAAGGAGAAACTAATTCTGGCTTGAAAGGCAGAATTATAGTCGGCTGCACAACGCTGGAAAATGTACAACATAATGTCAAAAATTAACTTCTTATAGAAACATAGAAACTAGAAGCAGGAGTAGGCCATTTGGCCCTTTGAATCTACTCTGCCGCCATTCATTTTGATCATGGCTGATCATCAAATTCAAAATCCTGATTCCACTTTCCCTTGATCCCTTTAGCCCCAAGAGCTATATCTGATTTCTTCTTGAAATCACACAATGTTTTGGCCTCAACTAATTTCTGTGGTAGTGAATTCCACAGATTCACCGCTCTCTGGGTGAAGAAATTTCTTCTCACCTCAGTCCTAAAAGGTTTACCCCTCATTCTTAAACTATGACCCCTAGTTCTGGTCTCCCCCACCATCAGGAACATTCTTTCTGAATCCACCTTGTCTAATCCTGTTAGAATTTTATAAGTTTCTATGAGATCCCTTCTCACTCTTCTAAACTCTAATGAATATAAACCTAACCGACTTAGTCTCTCCTCATATGACAGACCTGGCATCCCAGGAATCAGCTGGTAAACCTCCCGTGCACTCCCTCTATAGCAATGACATTCTTCCTCAGATAAGGACACCAAAACTGCTCACAATACTCCAGGTGTGGCCTCACTAATGCCCTGTACAATTGCAGTAAAACATCCCTATTCCTATCCTCAAATCCTCTCACTATGAAGGCCAACATGCCATTTGCCTTCTTTACTGCCTGCTGTACCTGCATGCTTACTTTCAGTGACTGATGCACGAGGACACCAAGACCTCACTGAGTATCCACTTCTCTCAATTTACACCATTCAAATAATAATCTGCCTTCCTATTTTGCTACTGAAGTGGATAACCTCACATTGATGAAGGGGTGAAGGCGTTTAATGGTAGCATATCCCAGGGAAAATAAACTTTGAGCATTTGCATTTTCCATCAGTTATTTCATCAATTCCTGAAAAAAGAGACTGTTTTAAAAACTTTTTACCTTGCACTCATCAGGACAGATTCGCAAAAACACCAATTGCAAATGGAACATCAACTGCATGAGAAAAAAGTGCTGATTGGTTGGCAATTGGACTCTGATTGTTAGAGAAATTGCCATGGGGAATGCACCAAGGAACAGTTAACTGCCAAGCTTTTGCTGAAATTCAAACCAGGCAGGTCGAGGGCCTTGTCCTTTGCAGACAGAAGGAGCATATCCATGCCTTGCGCCTTTTTCAATTGAACAAATTTGGGGGGGGTGAGGGTGCGGGGGGGAGGGAGGGGGGAGGCAGCCATTTCCAGGTACATTCCTAAGGGCAATGCCTTGACCAGTCGGAGTCCACTCGACAACCAATCATCACTCTCTTCTCAGGTAGTATAAGTTGTTGTTCGCTTTACAATTGTTATTCTTGTGAATCTGTTCTGCTGAGTGCAAGATGAAAAGCTTCAACAGCATGTCACATTTAGCAGCAATGCTCAAGTTCTGTACTATCAAACAACCATTTCATCAATTATTCACCTTGTTGCAAAATGTGCTTTTATGTCAGTGAGGGTTTTTCCACTTTACAATAATGGGCACGTGGAGCTGGAGTGTGGCTCCGATGGCAGCTCCCCGGCTTCTGAGCCAGGATGCTGCAAGTTTGAGTCCCACTCCAGGACTTGTTGGCCGGGAAGGAATCCAGCCGTGGCTGTGGGCAAGCCAGTGTGTATTGGTGCCAGTCGCCAGCCTGGTTAAATGGGGAAGGGTTTGCGGCAGGAAGCGCAAAATTGCACTGTCAATTTTTTTTTGTTCATTTGTGGGACATGGGTGTCGCTGGCTGGCCAGCATTTAATGCCCATCCCCAGTTCCCCTTAGAGGGCAGTTGAGAGTCACCCACACTGCTGTGGCTCTGGAGTCACATGTAGGCCAGACCAGGTAAGAACGGCAGATTTCCTTCCCTAAAGGACATTAGTGAACAGATGGGTTTTTCCAACAATCGTTTCATGGTCATTAGTAGATTCTTAATTCCATATTTTTTTAAAATTTGAATTCAAATTCCACTATCTGTCTTGGCGGGATTTGAATCCAGGTCCCCAGAACATTAGCTGAGTTTCTGGATGAATAGTCTTGCGATAATACCACTTGGCCATCGCCTCCCCAAATGTACAGGAGCTTAGTGCCCCATTGGTAATACATTACTGGCTGATGTCTGTAAATCCAAGTCCAAAAGAATGATAGTTGGCATGAAGGGTGATCAACCAGCTTTGTGCTGAGTCCATGTAACATGAGGGAAAGAAAGAGAAGAGGAGGAAAGCGTTACATTGGTCAAGTATTGGACGTAGTTATTGTTTAAATTACGAACTGCCCACTGCAAATCCCTCCTTTTCTTTTGGCTTACATTGAGGTTTGGTCTATAGCTGCCAGCTTTTGGGATGCCGATGGACAGCATTTTACTAGCTTCCTTCATGGGTACATTTATGCATGGCTCACGGTCATTGGAAGAGACAAAAAATCTAATCCAGCACAATCTAAGATATAAACCTTTATGCATTATAATATGATGTTCATAGTTATGCTGCAGGTTTTTTTCATTACATCGTATTCATTACACAGGTTTCAAATCCAGACGGACTTTGTTTGATTAATCTAAGTGAATCTTATTAAAAATGCCAACAGTGCTGCCAAGAATTGTTTGTTGCATCTCCGACCACCAGAATATATAGCCTCCAGAGTTTCCTCTCCTTAACGAACTTTCAATGAACTTTATTGGTCTTTCATTCAAGATTAGATTCAAATTTAGCACTTCATTATAATTGCCTGTTATAAATGGGATGTTGGCCTATATCGCAAGGGGGATAGAATATAAAAGCAGAGATGTCTTGCTGCATCTGTACAGGGCATTGGTGAGGCCGCAGCTGGAATACTATGTGCAGTATGGTCCCCTTATTTGCGGAAGGATATATTGGCCTTGGAGGGGGTGCAGAGAAGGTTCACCAGGTTGATACCAGAGATGAGGGGTGTTGATTATGAGGATAGACTGAGCAGATTGGGTTTGTACTCGTTGGAATTTAGAAGGCTGAGGGGGGATCTTATAGAGACCTATAAGATAATGAAGGGGCTGGATAGGGTAGAGGTGGAGAGATTCTTTCCACTTAGAAAGGGAACCAGAGGGCACAGCCTCAAAATAAAGGGGGGTCAGTTTAGGACAGAGTTGAGGAGGAACTTCTTCTCTCAGAGGGTGGTGAATCTCTGGAATTCTCTGCCCACTGAAGTGGTGGAGGCTACCTCGTTGAATATGTTTAAATCACTGATAGATGGATTCCTGATCGGTAAGGGAATTAGGGGTTATAGGGATCAGGCGGGTAAGTGGAACTGATCCACTTCAGATCAGCCATGATCTTATTGAATGGCGGGGCAGGCTCGAGGGGCTAGATGGCCTACTCCTGCTCCTATTTCTTATGTTCTTATAAGTCATTGTTCCAAATGATAGTGCACGCTGCCTGTAAATAAGAACAGTTCAATTATCCGACAGAGATAAAATTGGAGATATTATGCACTGTCAATTTTTTTTTTGTTAATTTGTGGCTAGCATTTATTGCCCATCCCTAGTTCCCCTTGGAGGGCAGTTGCGAGTCAACCACATTGCTGTGGCTCTGGAGTCACATGTAGGTCGGACCAGGTTAGAAGAGCAGATTTCCTTCCCTAAAGGACATTAGTGAACCAGATGGGTTTTTCCAACAATCGTTTCATGGTCATTAGTAGATTCTTAATTCCATATTTAAAAAAAAATTTGAATTCAAATTCCACCATCTGTCGTGGCGGGATTTGAATCCGAGTCCCCAGAACATTAGCTGAGTTTCTGGATTAATAGTCTAGTGATAATACCACTCGGCCATTGCCTCCCCAAATGTACAGGAGCTTAGTGCCCCATTGGTAATACATTACTGGCTGATGTCAGATGAGTACAGAGCTATGCCCTGAGGTTTTGAGAGAGTTAGTTAAGTGCAACAGGTGCGTGCTCATACCTGTTCACTTGAATGTGTTTCTATTCCATTGATGGTTTGGGGTGGTGGGCAAGAGGAACTGATTTATAATCCAGAAAATTATTTGCTTAAGTCAACAAAATCAAATCATGTTAAGGCTAAAGAGACAAAGCTGAAGCATTAGAGATTTTCTACGGCAGCTAACTCCAAAAACCGGGAGACGACTTTACCTGGGGAAATGAGTGCGGTACTTGGTGACAAACTCCTGCACCTCATACTTTCTCAATACAGTTTTGTATGTCGTCCCGTAATTCCGCTGACCCTGTAGCGGATTCCTCAATGTGCTCGACCAGGGCGATGCATCTTGGAGGACATTTGTGTAGGGCGATAAATCCTCCAGATTTTTTGCAGAAGGGTTAGCAGCAAGAGCTCGGGTTGTTTGAGAGCCACAGATCCAAATTCAAAGTTACCACGTAATCATTTTTCATCATTAGACAGATTATGTTGCATCCTTTCCACAGAAAATGTCTTGGTGGTGTAGGCTCTGCTTCTATGGATTTGAATCAAACTCAGGCACGGGAGTTGAGAGTCTCTTTCTGTTAGTCTTAATTACAATGACTGTGGCCATTCGAAGGTCATTTCTCAGCAGGGAACTGCACGTCATTTTTTCAGCAAACCCTCAATGTAACAAGCTACTGTTAAATTTCTCCCTGAATCATTTTAAATTTGAGTTGAATCTCACAATGGTGTTTGACTCCTCCTCCACCCAACTGAGAAACGATGGTAGGAAGTTAATCCTGAACAGAAGATTAGTCCGGATATGGCAAAATTCTCCATGGATGCTGCACCAGCCGCCAGGAGACACTATTTATAAGTTCCCTTAAAACTTCTTATGTCAGAATAAACAGATGTGTACTGTTAGTATTGTACATGCTCTGCTTAAAAGTAAAGTTTATTTATTAGTTAGCAGTAGGCTTACATTCACACTACAATGAAGTTACTGTGAAAATCCTCTAGTCGCCACATTCCGGTGCCTGTTTCAGTACACTGAGGGAGAATTTAGCATAGCCAATGCATCTAACCAGCACATCTTTGGACTGTGGGAGGAAACCGGAGCACCCGGAGGAAACCCACGCAGATACGGGGAGAACGTGCAAACTCCACACAGACAGTGACCCAAGCCGGGAATCGAACCCGGGTTCCTGGCGCTGTGAGGTAGCAGTGCTACCGTGCTACACTGTGCTACCGTGCCGCCTAGACCTTGAAGAGTTAAGTAGTATCATTGCAGCTTGAATATGCTTGCATTTCATTCCAGATTTGTGTCTACTTGGAAGCCTCCCGAAAATAGAGCACTTGAATGAATAATTACACCAATTAATACCCAGTGTGAATCTCTTGATTTTAGCTGACTGATTTTATTAAAAGGTGTGAGCTTTGGTGCATTGTTGAATTAGGAAGCAAAATATTAATGCTGGCTGCTCTGCTGTTTTAGCAGAAGGGAAATTGCAGTCCTACCTTGTTTTTTTTCTCAATTAGTAATTTTCTTAGAGTTGCACATTTCAATCTTCAAATTCACACACGATAAATCTAATATTTTACTCCTTGAATATTAAAGAAATGAACGGTAAGGACACTAATTTGCTATCACTCTTCAGCATAAGCAGCAGCAAGGCTTGTGATGTGATGTTGGAATGATTGATGTTTAGAGATGCTGTGTCTTGTTGTCCATTTAGAACAGTGTAATCTGCGAAGCAGCCCAGCTGTTTCCATAGCAATGGCGTCTCAATGCGCAACACAGTTGGCAACCTAATCCTTGGCAGTTTTAACATCATTTCAAGAAGATGTGAAGGCGTCAGTGTTCAGCAGCACCACTTAAATGTTTATAAACCTGTTTTTCTTGCTCGCAAGCGAGAACAGTGGAATGATTTATTGCCCCGAATAGCTGGATCCAGCCTTGAAAGAATTGGCTCCAAATATATTGCTGTTATTCATCAGATCGTGGTTGCTAAATGAATATATGTGTATTAAAACATTGCCCCAAGCATACATTAACCCTAGACTTGAAAGTCTGCCATATCATAGGTAAAGAGAAGTAATGGAACTTAGTTAAAGTTGTAGTTGGTTTCAATAATTAAACCCTCTGTGAACTGTTTCTTGTACATATTTTACACTGTCTTTAAGAACATGCTTCCCAAATTGTGAATATTTTAATTGTAGATGATTCTCATACTTATAATCTATGTCGCATAATTTATAACATACAATTACATTATTGTTCAATATTTTCCTAAAAATTTGCGACAATTCTAAGATGTAAAATGATTTGCCGTAAGCGGTTCTAATAACCGAACAAATGAAAGATGAATAATATTGCTTTTACACTGAGAATATTTACAAATAAAGAGTAATTATTTTGATTGAGCATTAATAATTCATAGTACAGTATGTTGCTGGGATACTGTACATTCCTTCTGCGACTTGACAATTCTGCTTCAAGCCAGCATAATAAGGTAAATCTTCTATGCTTCTTATATCTAATTCCCTATTCCGCAAACATTCAGAATGACCCCAAAAATCCTGGGAAAGTAAGGTATTTGGGACCAGGAATTTGGCCTAGAATGCAATCCAACTCTTACAAACATAGACCAGAAAAAAATGGTCCTGAAATTAATGGGGTGGGGGGGGGGGTCAGATTTACGAAAACTCCTGTCCATCTTTCCGGATTGCCATTGCCCAGCCACATCATGGGGTTGGAATCATTTTCTTGCCCATGTTTGTCATACTGTGCTTGCAAGAGCACTTCAACAACACTAGTTTGAACTTCAAAGCAGAGCCAGGCCAAACATCTTCCTTAGTCCCAGTGGAGCAAGCAGGGCCTCATTGGGAAAATAATCAAATTCCGCCTGCGATCCAGTTACCTTACCTGAATTTGGCACCTTTGGTCTTCACCTAGACTCAAGGCAGTGCTCAGCTGGCATAAAGCCCCCATAAACCATATCAAGGCAAAATGGGTGGAAATTGCTGAAAACTTTCCCAAACATAGAAACATAGAAAATAGAAGCAGCAGTAGGCCATTTGATCCTTCAGGCCATTCATTATGATCGTGACTGATCATCAAATTCAATATCCTGATCTCCCCTTCCTCCCATATCCCTTGATCCCTTTAGTCCCAAGAGCTATATCTAATTTAAACATGCCCCCATCAGGTAGGAATGTTGAGCAGTGGATCTGCCACTTGTCCATCCCAACCAGAATTTTGAGAGACACTCAAAACTGCCAAGATTAGAGCCTTACCATTTTGTTTTTCTCTTCCCCCTGCTAAATATATTTCCTCAGAATTCTTAGATTTTCCACAGCACAATGTATAATTTCTATGCCAAGGAATTAGGAATCTCACCAGTATCCATGTTTTTACCAGTGATGCTTTATAACTCGGCCTTGGGTGACTGTGCGGAGTCTGCACGTTCTCCCCGTGTCTGCGTGAGTTTCCTCTGGGTGCTCCGGTTTCCTCCCACAGTCCAAAGATGTGTAGGTTAGGTGGATTGGCCATGCTAAATTGCCCCTTGGTGTCCCAAGATATGTAGGTTCGGGGGATTAGCGTAAATGCATGGGATAACGGGGATAGGGCATTGGATGATCTGTTGGAGAGTTGGTGCAGACTCAATGGGCTGAATGGCCTCCTTCTGTACTTAAGGGATTCTATGATTTTATATCCTGGTAATACGCTGGTAAATCTGTCCTGTACTCTCTTCAAGGCCAGTGTATTTTTCCTGAGCTGTAGTGCATGTGCTTGACACTGCTGCAGATGTGGTATACCCTCTTGTATTCTACTCCTCTAGAAATAAAGGATAGCATTCCAAGAGATTTATTGACTGTTTCCTTGTGTTTCCATGACATCTTAATGATGTATGTACATGGACCCCCAGGGCTTCTAATTATTATTTCTTTAGTTATTACATTATCCTTTCAGAACTCCTTTTAAAATGTTTAACTCCCCAGGCTGCTGTACCACAGCAGCTAATCTTTGCCCACAGTTGTTGCCCCAATCATTCTTTTGAACAGATCAGCCACAGAAATGCTCCCAGACCTCCACTGATATCCCGTGCAGAATAGAATTTCTTGCCCGTACTGCAACCCCCTCACCTCCTCTGCTTGATTTTAACTTTGTTGATGGGAATTCATCATGCTTCGTACTAAAGTCCTGGTCAAAGTGCAACAAAATCAGAAAATGCTGGAGAATCCTGGAGCTCTGACAGCACCTGTGGAGAGGGAATGGAGCTAATGTTTCAAGTCTGATGACTCTTCGAGTCGTCTCTCCACAGGGGGACTAGTTAGGGTAAAAACACGGGGTTACGGGGATAGGGTCTGGGTGGGATTGTTGTTGGCGCAGGCTCGTTGGACCGAATGGTCTCCTCCTGCATGCAGGGCTTCTATGTTGTCAAACATGCTGAGATTTTATTGCATTTTGTGTTTTTGTTTCAGATTCTAGCATCTGCAGTAATTTGCTTTTATCTTATCTGCCAAAGTGCAGTTGGATTTCTGTTTAAGTTTAATAGTCTGCTTGTCACCTGGATTACTTGGTCTGATGTGGCAAAATTGTACAAATGGATGACATTAGATAATGGCACTTTTGAGTAACAGATCAGTCCAAGAATAAATGCAACCCTCACAGAGTAGCTGTGTGTTGCAACATGTTCTCTCTTTCACATTATTCTGTGTATTGTTTTTCAGAGCTTTCAACCAGCTGTCAAGAATGCTCTTGTTGAATTCAGATCAGAAGTGTTTCTTTTTGGTGCTACGGCTTGTAAGAGCTCTTGAATATAATTTTCTTTCTGCACTCGAGGCACAGAGAATATTGTTAGCATGTGACACTTGACAAAGCAGCCCACTTGATTGGCATCCAATGCACCACCTTAAACATTCATTCCCTGTACCCTAGTGAGCGCAATCTGCAAGATGCAATGCAGCAACTCGCCAAGGTTTCTTTAATAGCACCTCCCAAACTGATGATTTCCACCAACTAGAAGGACAGAAAATGCACAGGAGCATCAACATCTCCAGGTTCCCCTTCAGGTCTTACACCATTCTGGGCGGGATTTTCCGGCCATGCTCGTCATAAGACCGGAAAATCTCACCCGAGGTCAACGGACCTCTGCATGGTCTGTGTCCTGTCCGCTACGATTCCCATGGTGGGCGGGATGGGAAAATTCTGCTTTCTGATTTCAAAATAAAGCTTTGCTTCTACACCGTCACTGGATCAAAGTCCTATTTTTCCCTCCATTTTACTTTAAAAGTAATGTGTTTTGAAACAAAATGGCTTCAAGAGGTCAGGTGACTCCCTTTCTTGTCTTCCAAAATACACGGGACTACACCAGGCTGGATAGAGTCATAGAGGTTTACAGCATGGAAACAGGCCCTTCGACCCAACTTGTCCATGCCGCCCTTTTTTTAAAAAAAACCCTAAACTAATCCCAATTGCCCGCATTTGGCCCATATCCCTCTATACCCATCTTACCCATGTAACTATCTAAATGCTCTTTAGAAGATAAAATTGTACCCGCCTCTACTACTACCTCTGGCAGCTTGTTCCAGACACACACTACCCTCTGTGTGAAAAAATTCCCCCTCTGGACACTGTTGTATCTCTCCCCTCTCACCTTAAACCTATGCCCTTTAGTTTTAGACTCCCCTACCTTTGGGAAAAGATATAGACTATCTACCTTGTCTACGCCCCTCGTTATTTTATAGATCTCTATAAGGTCACCCCTCAGCCTCCTACACTCCAGAGAAAAAAGTCCCAGTCTATTCAGCCTCTCCTTATAACTCAATCCATCAAGTCCCGGTAGCACCCTAATAAATCTTTTCTGCACTCTTTCCAGTTTAATAATATCCTTTCTATAATAGGGTGACCAGAATTGCACACAGTATTCCAAGTGTGGCCTTACCAATGTCTTGTACAACTTTAACAAGATGTCCCAACTCCTGTATTCAAAGTTCTGACCGATGAAACCAAGCATGCCGAATGCCTTCTTCACCACTCTGTCCACCTGTGACTCCACTTTCAAGGAGCTATGAACCTGTACCCCTAGATCTCTTTGTTCTGTAACTCTCCCCAACGCCCTACCATTAACTGAGTAAGTCCTGCCCTGGTTCAATCTACCAAAATGCATCACCTCGCATTTGTCTAAATTAAACTCCATCTGCCATTCGTCAGCCCACTGGCCCAATTGATCAAGATCCCGTTGCAATTGGAGATAACTTTCTTCATTGCCCACTATACCACCAATCTTGGTGTCATCTGCAAACTTACTAACCATGCCCCCTATATTCTCATCCAAATCATTAATATAAATGACAAATAACAGTGGCCCAGCACTGATCCCTGAGGCACACCGCTGGTCACAGGCCTCCAGTTTGAAAAACAACTCTCTACAACAGTTTTGTATCCATTTAGATACCTCACCCTGGATCCCGTGAGATTTAACTTTATGCAACAACCTACCATGCGGTACCTTGTCAAAGGCCTTGCTAAAGTCCATGTAGACAACATCAACTGCACTGCCCTCATCTACCTTCTTGATTAGCCCTTCAAGAAACTCAATTAAATTTGTGAGACATGATTTTCCACTCACAAAGCCATGTTGACTGTGCCTAATCAGTCCTTGCATCTCTAAATGCCTGTAGATCCTGTCTCTCAAAATACCTTCCAACAATTTGCCCACCACAGATGTGAGGCTCACTGGCCTGTAGTTCCCAGGCTTTTCCCTGCAGCCCTTTTTAAACAAAGGCACAACATTTGCCACTATTAGCATGTTTGTCTCAACAGGGCATTAAGATACATGCGACCCTTTGGGATATTCTATTGAGAAGGTGTTAAAATGCAACAGATCTTTCCTGTGGATTTAATGGCTGCCATTGTCCAACCGATTGCAGAAGCTAGTTTATAATGAGCTTCTTGCAGACTTATTGGCTGCAGAATAGGACTGCAGAGAATGGATGACAGAAGAATCCTTTTCTGTCACAAGGAGATGCAAGGGTGAAAATTGTTGACAGTGGTCAAGTCATCAGAGATCATGGGTGGGATTTTCCAACCTCACTCGCCCCGAAACCGGAAAATCCTGCCCAAGGCCAACGGACTTTTCCATGGTCTGCCTCTTGCCTGCTCCGATTTCTGTGCCAATTCTACTTCTGAATATCTCTACAACTGATATCAAGCCAACAGGTCTATAACTCTCCAAATCATCTGTCCCCCTTTTCTCTATGCTTGTCCAGTTTGTTCCTGCCACACCAGACTATTCAAAATGTTGGCTGAAGCACATTTCCCAGTTTTGGTGGGCTAAGGCTTTGGTGTACTTTCTCTCTAAAGGTCTACAAACTGAATGGTCTCACACGATCTTTTCCATGAGACCTCTCCTTCCTATAAATAGTGGCATTATCCTGTTTCCTAAGGTGAAGGCAAAATACTGTGGATGCTGGAATCTGAAACAGAAAATACTGGAGAAATTCAACAGGTTTGACAGCACCTATGGAGAGAGAATAGAGTCAACATTTAGTGTTAGAATGTCCCTTCATCAGAGCTCAACGGCAAGGGCCTTCATAAACAACTTGGACTCATGAATAACCTGGACCGGCATGTGAACTGAACCCATGTTGTTGATATAATTCTGCATCACTAACCAGCTGTCCAGCCAACTGAGCTAAACCTATTAACAATAACATAAAGGGATAGTGGATGCAAAATGCATTGATGTGTCCGATCAACCATGATCATATTAAATGGCGGAGAAGGCTTGACGGGTTGAATGGTCTACTCCTATTCCTATGCTGCAGAGTGGTTGGATTTAATGGCCGGAATTTTCCAGCCAATCCCGTTGGTGGGATCTTCTGGTCCCGCCGATGGTGAACCCTTGCTGTGGGTTTCCCGGTGTTGGAAGGTGCGTACAACGGGAAACCCCCGTTGCCAGCAGTGGGACCAGAAGACCCCACCACCGGCTAATGATGGGCCCCACTGCTGCTGCGAAACACTCTGCGGGGGCCTGCGAAAAATCCCGCCTGATATGTGTTTGTGAAGGAACTTGATTTCACCCAGATTTAGGTTGAGAAATTTTTGTACGGTTGAAAATTAATATTGTTGGCTGTGAGAGTGGGGTTGACTTCTGAAAGCCTTATCCTCTACTTCTTTCAAACCAAGTGGAGATTTTTTGGAGCTTCCCTTCAATTATTTTCCTTTGTGGTCTGCATGCCAAGTAATTCCCCCGCGACAGAATATTAATTTTACAACATGGCAAGAGATTTGTGGGTTGCAAATTTTCTGGTGTCTCTCATTATAGGATTAGATGCAAAAGATTTAGGACAGAGATCAGAGGGATGTGAAGCTGTAGAATGCATTGCCAAACTAGTAATTGAAAAGGAGACTGTGTCAACGTTTAAGAGTAGATTGGATAGGTGGTTGAGGGGTTAAAGAGAGATGGGAACAATGGAGGCATTTGAAATTAAAAGTACTGTTTGCATGAAGGAAAAGCACCAATTTGGTCTTTTTAGGCCCAATGGCCGATTCATATATGGTCATTTCTATGTAATTCTATCTTTGGGGTACAAACTTGGAGAATCTTCTGATCTTTAATCCTTAACCAGAAGCAGTAGTTTGACCTTTGTATTCTCAGTCAACCAAACTTCCATTGGGGGTGATTTTGCTCGTCTCGGTTTGGGTTATTTGGGGAAGGGTAAGCTCACCAGTGTGAGTAGAGTCTGAGCAGCTCAAACTTAATTTGCAGAATTTCCAGAAATCCTGGCTGTCATAGAATTCCTGCAATGCAGAAGGAAGCCATTTGGCCCATCAGGTCTACACTGACAACAATCCCACTTAGGCCCTATCTCTACAACCTCACACGTTTACCCCACTAATCCCTCTAACCTACACATCCCGGGACACTAAGGGGCAATTTAGCATGGCCAATGCACTTAACCCGCACATCTTTGGACTGTGTGAGAAAACCGGATCACCCGGAGGAAACCCACACAGACATGGGGAGAATGTGCAAACTCCACACAGTGACCCAACCTGGAATCAAACCCAGGTTCCTGAAGCTGTGAGGCAGCAGTGCTAACCACTGAGCCACCCTGATTGATGCAAAATAACAGATGCAGGATGCTGCTGATCTTAGGCAGCTAATTGTTAAATTAATAATCCACATTACTGGAAAGGAGGGTGGTAGTGAATTTGGTTAGACAACTAACCTTTAACACAATCCTGCTGAAAGCATAAAGGGGAATGAGATAACATGAAGGTAGCTCTCCCACGAGAACCGCAACGTGAACCCACATATTGAAGTCTGTAACACATTCTCCCCGTGTCTGTGTGGGTTTCCTCCAGGTGCTCCGGTTTACTCCCACAGTCCAAAGATGTGTGGGTTTGGTGCATTGGCCATGCTAAATTGCCCCTTAGTGTCCCCGGATGCATAGGTTAGAGGGATTAGCGGGGTAAATATGTGGGATTACAGGGATAGGGCCTGGGTGGGATTGTTGTTGATGCAGACTTGATGGGCCGAATGGCCTCCTTCTGTACTGTAGGATTTTTATGATTCTATGATTTTTATGAATTTACGTACTGAACAGTTAATGTTGCTTTTATTTTGTTACAGTAAATGTCTTAAAACTTGAAATCTTGTCGTATGATCCTTCCAGTCAGTTGCTGGACTTTCAAATATCTTTTTGAACGTTGTCGGTCTCTATGGAGATTGTAACATTTTCTAAATATGTCCTTAATCGGTTTTTTTTCGTTCTGAGATTTTTAATGAGCGGTTCCAATTATCTACAAGCAAGCTGTGAAAGAAACCACTTCTACTCATTCTCCTGTGAAATGGAAACTTTTCCCCCAACGCAAGGAAATGTTTCACAATCATCTCAATTCATTCTTTGCTATTACTAAGAAATGCTGCGTTCTGAAGCACGGTATTTGTTTTACTGAAAGTAAGCATACAACTATTAAGAATGGACTTTCATGTTCTGAAAGAGCCCCCAGTGTAGGTATGCCGACTGGCTTTTAGTTAGTTTTTTAAAAAAAAGTCTTTCCAAATGTGGGTATAGATGTATGTATGAGCTGTACTTAATGCTTTATGGCATAATGCCTCTTTCATTGCTGAGAGATGTTAAACTTGATGTATACATCTGGGCAGGATTTTCCATGAAGGCTTTGGAATCCCACTGTCATGGTCAAATGGGGGTGTCATCGACTACTCTTGGTGTGAACTGCGGTTTTACCATAATTGATCAATTACTGGCCAGAGGGCAGGCTTGTTGGCCAATTAAGAGCAATGGGTTTGGAGCTGGATGGGCAATAGGAAGTTGCCCTTTCAGATATTTGGGGGGAGGGGGCACCCAAAAATAAGGCACCCCCTCTTGCCAACCTTTTTAACTTTAGATTGAAAAATGCCCTCGCCAAGAAGGCCTGCCGCTGGGAGCACTGGTACCCTACTCCAGTGGTGGGCAACCTGAGGTCCAGGGGCCACATGCGGCCCATCTGGGTTCTGAGTGTGGCCCACGAGACATTTTGTTGACTGCTGCCCATTCGCAGGGTTTCCACATTCTGCTAATTTCTCTCTGCGTAGTTTTCTTCCAACTGGTATGACCGAAGCGATGAGCACGTAAAGCAAATGCATGTGAGGGGAGGTGCGTGCTGATTGTACACAGCGTTGGCCAAGAGCCATGCATTTCCTCTGTGTCCAAAGTGAAAATACTTATTTTATTTTTACCATTTGAAGTTGGTGACAGTTCTATTAATATATAAATGATTAAGAATTTTCTCTAACTCGTTATGAAATATTAGATGCATTTAATCTTATTCATGAGATAATGGTTAGTGAACAAGCTTGATTTCAATCTCATGGCCTACTGACATGAAGGAGGGCCACTCGTGCGGCCTACTCACTCGCCTAGGTTGCTCATCACTGCCCAAGTCTGCCACGAGGAGACTGCCTTCAGGCAGCTCCACTCTTCCCTGATGCCTCCGACAATAGGCATAAATAGGTGTTCTTATCAAGATCATTTGGCTGTTGGCTGCTTGGGAAAAAGGCCCAAGGGTGGGATGGAACTGGTGACCTAGTACCCTGGGTGGTGGTTCTAATACCTTTCTCTGCACCCGAGCTATGGCTGTAACGCTTCATTCTGCACTCTCTCCTTTCCTTCTCTATGAATGGTATGCTGTGTCTGTTTAGTATGCAAGAAACAATACTTTTCACTGTATACTAATGCATGTGACAATAATAAATCAAATCAAATCAGTTTGTGGCCTGATGACTCTGGTTGCTCCCTCACAATTATCCCCTAGATTCTGACTTAAGCAGAGCAAAGCTCAGTGAGTCCATCTGAAAGAGGGAACCCATCACTATGGTTGGCTGCGTGCACCTGAAGATTAATTCTATTATGGTGCTTAACCTAGTTTCTAAAACGGTTCAAAGGCTAAGTTCATAATCCCACCTGACCTTCGTTTAAGTGCACTTCCACATGTCCTTGATATATTTGGTCCTAACTACTGGTCGAGAGAGCTCGCCACATGAACATCTGGGCAGGATTAAAAGGAAGGTGAAAAGGATCTTACATTGACAGCACCTTTCATGACCTATAGAATCATAGAAGAGTTAGAGCACAGTAGGATTTCTAACCCCAACTTCTACAATCTATCCATGTCACTGAAATCCCTCATTGCTGGAACCATTATTGTAAATCTTTTCTGTACCTCCTGCAATGTCTTTGCATCTTTCCTAAGATGTGGTGTCCACATCACCTCACATCTCATTGGTGCCATTTAGAACATGTAGGACTGTCAGCTTGCAATTATGAATGTCACCCTCCTTGTTCAGTCATTTTTGTTGTCACATGTATTAGTATACAGTAAAAAGTATTGTTTCTTGCGCGCTATTCAGACAAAGCGTGCCGTCCATAGAGAAGGAAAGGAGAGAGTGCAGAATTAAGTGTTACAGTCATAGCACTTCCAGCACTACAGCCATGTTTGTGTTACCACCCTACAGCTGCTGGAAATCATTGGATGCTTTCAAAATAGCATTATTGTGTCTATGAAGTTGCTTCGTTCAAAGTTTCGCTCTACATAGTGGCAGCAGTTATATCAGATCAGAGATACATTCCTACTGTGCCTCCTCTGATCAGATTGTTGAACTTCTTCCGCCATTAAAATTGTGTCCTTTGTGTTGTTGTTCCCATATTGATGCTTCCAAAGAAGCCTCGTGGACCTGTGTTTTTTCATATTCCCCTCAGACAGTGAATATAGAACCTTCCTCCTTTTATCAACCCCTTGACAGAAGCAACTCCAGACTCTTGTATAAAAGGAGATGGGCCCGGATGTGGGAGCCTAATCTGGAGATCGATCTTTGCACCGTGTTTGATAACTTAGTTGGGATAGTCAAAAAGAATCGTGGAAAACATCCAAAATAGAGCCCTCCCATAAATTGGCAACACTTCAGTCAAGCACAGAATGTCAGATCAGCTCTTTAGGGCATGTTCTTGTCCTCAAATTTCCAGTGTGGGCATAAGCCGAATTCACTTGGGCGCATTTTGAACCACCAAGGAGCTTTATCCAGACAGAAAATTTGAATGCCATTTGATCATTGGTGAACCTGCTTTGTCTGGTGTGCTACAATTCCCTGGAAATAATATATATTCTGAAGTTTAAAATGAAGAATTTACTTAACGATGTGTCCTTCAACTGATGCAGGTATATTTTACTTATTTATTAGTGTCACAAGTAGGCTTGCATTAACACAGCAATTAAGTTACTGTGAAAATCCCCTAGTCGCCACACTCCGGCGCCTGTTCGGGTACACTGAGGGAGAATTTAGCATGGCCATTGCACCTAAACGGCATGTCTTTCGGACTGTGGGAGGAAACCACAGAGCACGCAGACACGGGGAGAACGTGCAGGCTCCATACGGAGAGTCACCCAAGCCAGGAATCGAACCCAGGTTCCTGGCGCTGTGAGGCAGCTGTGCTAACCACAGTGCTACCCTGCCACCCGGATAAAGTGAAGATATTCGGGATAGATATTGATGGAATGAAGTGTGCAAAGTACAGCCCTTACCTTTAACAGAAAGATCAGGACTTCTCCCTGAACAACGTGAAATATATTTACATTTAAATAATGATCTCCATGGAAATGACACCCAACCCTATTCCATACCAAATTTCCCATCATTCCCCTTGAAATGTCCGCATTCTACTTCATTACTGACCAAGGAAAAAAATACATTTGTATTTTACATTAAAAATATATATAGCTGAGTTTTCTTTGAAAAAGATCAGTTTTATGAGAACTTTTTGATGATCAAATAATCAACGAGCCCTTCAGCAAACCATATTCTGTGAAATATTACCTAGTTGTAAGAAAAAATTGACATAGCTGTCTGAAATAAATGCTCTTTCCTGTACATCAGCTACTTTTTAATGGGAATATTGTGAAGGTAGATGGGTGCAGGAGGTAATTTTGAAAGAAATTAAACTTCCTTGATTGATAGTTGCTTTTTCGCTTGGCCTTTGAATTATCTGAAAGGATCATTTCATGTTGCGGAATAACTTAACAAAAACCCCTCGTATAGCCCATCCTGCTCAATGCTGCCATGTAAAGGCATTTTTTCTATTGCCAATTTTCTCCCTTCACCTCCATCGCTTTCCTTAGTGCATTGACCCCTTGTTGAAAAGCAGTTCCACAAACACTAGTTATTCCCTGGCGCCTTACCCTATACTTTGCAGTGTAATCGATGGGTATCACAGGCAAGCGCAACCCTACCCTCCCTGACTTTCATCTCTACTTCTCTAGATAACACACCGTAAGGATTAAGTGTGGAAATCATGCCCAGTTTTCCCCGGCCTAACCCAGGAATGCTAACATCAACTGTAACCTTCCTCGTCCTCACCCAACTAAGTAACAAACAAACAAAGGATCAAGCCTGGGACCTTTGCCGGTCTGCATAGTTCATTCACTCACTAGGTAAAGCCACAGTGTGGAGATGCTGGCGTTGGACTGGGGTAGGCACAGTAAGAAGCCTCACAACATCAGGTTAAGGTTCGACAGGTCTATTTGGAAGCACAAGCCACAAGCTTTCGGAGTCTTTATATGCCCTGTTTGTGAACAGAACTCCCACTCACCTGATGAAGGGGCAGCGCTCCGAAAGCTTGTGGCTTGTGCTACCAAATAAACCTGTTGGACTTTAACCTGGTGTTGTGAGACTTCTTACTGTGCTAAAGCCCAGTGCCATCCTAGGGAGAGTTTCCTGGCTATTTTACCAGGTTTACTATTTTCTTTACTGCAAGATTAAGGAAATTTGGCACGTTAGCTAGGACTCTCACCAACTTTTACAGATGCACCATAGAAAGCATTCTTTCTGGTTGTATCACAGCTTGGTATGGCTCCTGCTCTGACCAAGACTGCAAGGAATGTAGCCGAATCCATCACATGAACCAGCCTCCCATCCATTGACTCTGTCTACACTTCCCGCTGCCTCGGCAAAGCAGCCAGCATAATTAAGGAGCCCACACACCCCGGACATTCTCTCTTCCACCTTCTTCCTTTGGGAAAAAGATACTAAGGTCTGAGGTCACGTACCATTGGACTTAAGAACAGCTTCTTCCCTGCTACTTGTCAGACTTCTGAATGGACCTACCTTGCATTAAGTTGATCTTTCTCTACACTCTACAAAAGTCTGAAGTCACGTACCAAACGACTCAAGAACAGCTTCTTCCTGCTGCTATCAGACTTTTGAATGGACCTACCTTGTATTAAGTTGATCTTTCTCTACACTCTTGCTGTGACTGTAACACGACATTCTGCACTCTCTCGTTTCCTTCTCTATGAACGGTATGTTTTGCCTGTATAGCGTGCAAGAAACAATACATTTCACTGTATACTAATACATGTGACAATAATAAATCAAATCAAATCAAATCAAAAGAGTTATGCAACTTACAGATCCTTTCATGAATCCCACATGTCTCATCAGCAGTCTGAGAAGAAATCAGGATGGATCTTTTTGGTGAGTGAGGCACTTTGTTGGACTGTAGCTGGAATGAATTACCAAATTATGATTAAAGTGCATCGTTCTCCTCTTTCATCTGAAAATGTTCATACAACGTGGCAGGTATTGGTGGCTTTCATGTGAATGTTCTAATAAGGACGGCTTTTTCCCTGCTGCCATCAGACTTTTGAATGGCCCTACCTTGCATTAAGTTGATCTTTCTCTATACCCTGGCTATGAATGTAACATTACATTCTGCACTCTCTCTCGTTTCCTTCTCAATGAACGGTATGCTTTGTCTGTATAGCGTGCAAGAAACAATACTTTTCACTGTATACTAAGTAATACATGTGACAAAATTAATCAAATCAAATCACTTAATATCACCAATAAGAACCAACAAGCAATGGTGACCATGTGTTACTTTTTTTGCGGAATTAATCTAATAATTTAATTCAACTACAGGTTGAGCAGCTTTCTAACGATTTCCTAAGACCCCGTAAATCAATTAGTGTATTGTAAATGATCCAAGAATATTGAGGTCAGAAGCATGGTGTGAAACACCTACACATCAATATAAAATTTCAAACAATTGATTTACTCACGAATGTCATCACAAGGTGTTGGGAGAAGCTTGAATAAAAATGGTTATGGGACAAGAAAGAACCAAAAAGAATAATTGTAATTACTTGGCATTTTTATATGACCATTCACATTGAAACCCAACCCATGACATTTTACAGAAGTGTAATCAACGGATGGGATTTTCCAGCCCATCCCACTGGCGAGATATTCTAGTCCCATCAAATTTGACCCATCAAGCGGGTTCCCCGGCAGCGGGATTGGCAAGCTGTGTAAAGGCCCATAGACTTCGGCAGCACTGGAAGACCCTGTTGGCGGCCAATGACTCACCCGCATCCACTGTGGGAAAATCCACTGCCGGGGGGGGGGTCAGAAAATCCCAGCCAAAGAATAGATGCTGAAAGGGTGACTGAATGTTTGGTTCAAGGTAGATGTTAAGTATGGTCTTAAAAGAGGCAAGGTTGGCCTGGATACGGAAACGAGGCCATCCATTGGTCAGTGTTGCGACGAGGAGGTGATATGTCCATCTGTACGATTTTGGAACCACTCAAAGGGATATACCTCGCCTCATAATCTCATGCGAGTGTGTGTGAGGTAGTAAGAAGTTATTGGTTTTGGTAAATTAAAGCAGGATTGATGCTCTCTATCATGAACAGTTAACAGGTCTTTATTTTTAAAACTGGTGACAACGTTATTAAAACAATTAACAAACTGAATAAAATCTCAGTAGAATGCTGTTCAAATATTACAAAGAACAAGAACAAAGAACAATACAGCACAGGAACAGGCCCTTCGGCCCTCCAAGCCCGTGCTGTTCCCTGGTCCAAACTAGGACCATTCTTTTGTATCCCTCCATTCCCACTCCGTTCATATGGCTATCTAGATAAGTCTTAAACGTTCCCAGTGTGTCCGCTTCCACCACCTTCCCTGCAGCGCATTCCAGGCCCCCACCACCCTCTGTGTAAAATATGTCCTTCTGATATCTGTGTTAAACCTCCCCCCCTTCACCTTGAACCTATGACCCCTCGTGAACGTCACCACCGTTAACCCTATCTATGCCTTTCATAATTTTATACACCTCTATTAAGTCTCCCCTCATCCTCCGTCTTTCCAGGGAGAACAACCCCAGTTTACCCAATCTCTCCTCATAACTAAGCCCCTCCATACCAGGCAACATCCTGGTAAACCTCCTCTGTACTCTCTCCAAAGCCTCCACGTCCTTCTGGTAGTGTGGCGACCAGAACTAGACGCAGTATTCCAAATGCGGCCGAACCAACGTTCTATACATCTGCAACATCAGACCCCAACTTTTATACTCTTTGCCCCGTCCTATAAAGGCAAGCATGCCATATGCCTTCTTCACCACCTTCTCCACCTGTGACGCACCTTCAAGGATCTGTGGACTTGCACACCCAGGTATCTCTGCGTATCTACACCCTTTATGGTTCTGCCATTTATCATATAGCTCCTCCCTACATTATTTCTACCAAAATGCATCACTTCGCATTTATCAGGATTGAACTCCATCTGCCATTTCTTTGCCCAAATTTCCAGCCTATCTATATCCTTCTGTAGCCTCTGACAATGCTCCTCACTTTCTGCAAGTCCTGCCAATTTTGTGTCGTCCGCAAACTTACTGATCACCCCAGTTACACCTTCTTCCAGATCGTTTATATAAATCGCGAACAGCAGAGGTCCCAATACAGAGCCCTGCGGAACACCACTAGTCACAGGCCTCCAGCCGGAACAAGATTACAAGACTCTTTCAGGAATAATGAAATAAATCATTACAGAATTCAGTCACTCTCAACTATTATACAACCAGGCGTCTTTTGGAAGTATGAACTTTCTCCTGTGATGCTCCATCTGCCACCAATGGTGGAAACAGGAGGAGATGGGACTGTAATGTAGGATGAGAGAGAAACTGTGGTGAAGAAAGTTTTGTATCGGGAGATAGATGAAAGTCGGAGAGTCACGGGAAACAAGAGAAAACCTGGATAAAGATCCAAGAGGGTGTGGCTGCAGGATAGATAGGTGAGCCATTGTATGGGGGTGTAAGCAAACAAACTTGATGATGTTGCACTGTTTCACAACCACCATGTAGCTTGAACGAATTAAATTATTTGGAGACATTTGCAAAGGTGCATTGCATAACGGGGAACGTGTCATTTGACCAGATAACTTGTAAATTGAGCAAATGCGAATTGTATCAGCAGAACAAGAGTTAAGAAAAAGCTTGCAGTGATGAACCTCCTTTTATGATGTCTGAAAGTGCCTCAATGGAAATGAGCCACTTCTGGAGCGAGGTCCTGATTATAAAATATGGGAAATGAAGCAGTCAGTTTGTGGGCAGCAAGGCCCTAAATAGCAATGGGATAAATGACAGGAAATCAGTTTCCATTTGGTGGAGGAGTTGCTGAAACACTGGGGGTTCACCCTTTCATCCTTATAAATATTGCAATTGGATCCATCATATCCACCTACAGGGGGAAGCTGGGACCTCAGTTTAAAGTCTCATTCAAATGACCACACCTCAGGTTATATGTTCAATGCTCTGGAGTGGGACTTGATCCCTAAATCTTCGGTCCGAAAGGCAAGACTGCTACCACTGAGCTGAGACTTGATGCCCTTGAGTTGAACAGTTAATGGTTTTCATCACCCTTTTCTCTGCGTATATGCAACTTTAAATGAGTACTGGCACGTGTCAGTATTTTAATGGTCTATAGCTTTCGTTCTTGAAGATCTCAATTGCAGCATTTCAACGTGAGGTATTCAAAAATCTGTCAAACTCTGACTTGTTTAAGTGACTTAAAATTCACTAACACCATCTACAAAGACGTTCCAGTAATATGAGCAGAAGAACAGATTTTCTTTCACAGGGATAAGAGTTCTGAATATTATTTTTGGCTATTCTTGAAACAGCTTTTGTCTTGGTGACTGAATTTAGCTTCTGTTGGGCTAATTAGAATGGAGCACAGGGAACTGGTCCAACTTTGCACTTTGCAGAAAAGCTTCATCCTGTGTACATGTGCTCACACTCCTTTTGCAATCGGCACACTCCCTTGCTTATAATATCCTTCTCCCATATGTACATTGCATATTTTCTTTTACACCAAGAAGTAGAGAGATTTATTGTTTCAAGAATGCAATCATGCCTCACGCGTTTGTTATTTTTCTTTACGCTGTGGTGCCACACTTCAGGAAGTCAAGTGATGTATAACCTGGAGGAATATCCGCTTTATGACATGTGACCTGCAGTATTTATTACAAGATTATTTTTGTTGGTGAATGACAGGAGCCTTCATTATCTGATAGCCAGCAGTACATTACACTAATAACGCTGTGTCCAGTCATTTCATAGAATCATAGAATCCCAACAGTGCAGAAAGAGGCCATTCGGCCCATTGAGCCTGCAACCGACATGAAGGTAGAGAACCCATAAACGAGGGAATTTCCTGGTTCTAGTTAGTAAACCTGCAGTTTATGTGAGGGAAAGAATTTCCTGGTTCTAGTTAGTAAACCTGCAGTTTATGTGAGGGAAACATCAGCGATGGAATTAATGCTTACATATTCCCATAAAAGATTTATTTTCAACAAATCAACTTACTGGAAAACATGGAGCATTAAAATGTTGTACAATTTTGATCTTTGAGCCATCTCTTAAACTTTATAAATATAATATACTATCACCAGTTTTATTTATTCTAGATCAAGAATCTAGTGGTTCACTCTTGTCCTTTAGAGAGGGAAATCTGCCGTCTTTACCTGGTCTGGCCTACATGCGACTCCAGAACCACAGCAAATGTGGCTGATTCTCAACTGCCCTCTGAACAAAGGCAACAAGGGGTGGGCAATAAATGCTGGCTCGCCAGCGACGCCCATGTCCCCCGAATGAATTTTTTAAAAATGCAAATGAGCTGTTCTAAAACGTTTGATACGGCCCTTTCCTTAAGAGGCGAGTTTGAATCCATCTTAGATGGACCAATTGAAAGTCTCCTCTGAAAAATGAGCTTAGCTTTCTCAGGCCTTTGCTCTAAATTTGGCAGTTCCATTCACAGAGACCACAGGATGAGTGAATCATATTACGCCAGTGGCCCAGTGGCTGGTCTTGTAAAACTGTATTTGAAGTTTTCTTGGAAGGAGTGTGGAGGAGTTAACCAGGTGGAATCTGGTCTGGAAACTCTTACTGGCTTTTACAACTCGAAACACATGTTACCTTCCTCAGTACCACCGTCCTTGACTTTAAATAACACACCGTTCACAAGCGAATTAAAAGTAAAATACTGCTGGTAATTATTACTATATGCATTTCTAAGCAGATAAATTGAATAACCAATTGATTTTGAAAATCTGTGGTGTGAAGTAGTGTGTGACTCAAGTTCCATTAGGCTTTGTTTCGAGGTTAAATTTTTATATATTTTTTTCTGTAAATAATTATTGTGAGATTTGTTTTAGTCAATTTTGGAAAGAAAATGTATATTGCCCTTTCTGCGCCTGTTAATGTCAATTTAAAGGAATGTGACACATATGAAAAATGTGGATTTAGTCAATGTGTGATTATCTTAATATTTATTATTTCTTGTCACATCTGTGAGCTGAGTTAGTGTTTTATTATTCAACAAAGATTACTTTAAAGCAAACAGCTGTCACTGAAGTATAATTTAGAGAAATGGCTGTTTTAATCTACTGTACAATTGGCGGTTGAAATTTCCACAGAAAAGAAATAAACAGTTTCTCAAACAAAATGAGCTGTGAGCTGAATACATAATTTGGGGGGCACACATTGCAAAACAGCGCTCCCATTTCAATAAAAATAAATAAATCCTGGATTATGAAGCAAGTTGATGAAGCAGTCCTTTTAAAAAAGGCTTCGACACAACCTTTCCCTCCATACTGGGCCATTTTTATATCTGCTTATTCTTTATGGCTTTCGAAAAAGTTCATTCACAGGCATCACCAGCTTGACCATCATTTAGTTCCCGTATCACCTGTTTATTGTGGAGAAAGTGGTGGCGACACACTTTTTCCAAATATAATCGAGTGGTTTGCTCTTCCGTTTCTAAGTTGCTAAATGTCAATCTGTGGGTTTGGAGTCACATGTTAGGCCCAGGCTGGATAAGGCTGACATCCATCTGACATCTATCAATATGAAGTGCTTCAAAAGGTTAGTCATGGCATGAATCACTTCCGGCCTCCCAGATTGCCTGGATCCGCTACAGTTCACCCATCACAACAGGTCCACAGCAGATGCCATCTCCCTGGTCCTACATGCAAACCTGGAACACCTAGACACCTATGTCCTATTTATTGACTACAGCTCAGCCTTCAACACCATTTTTCCTCCAAAACTCATCCCCAAGCTCTGTGGCCTGGGGCTTGGCTCCTCCCCCTGCGACTGGATCCTCAACTTCCCAACCCATAGACTGCAATCAGTAAGGATAGCCAACAACACTTCCTCCACGATCATCCTCAACACTGGTACCTCACAAGGCTGTGTCCTCAGCCCTTTACTATGCTCCTTATACACCTATGACTGTATGACCAAATTCCCATCCAACTCGATTTTCAAGTTTGCTGATGACACCACTGTAGTGAGTCAGATCTCAAACAATGATGAGATGCAGTGCAGGAAAGAGATAGAGAATCTGGTGAACTGGTGCGATGACAATAATCTCTCCTTCAATGTCAACAAAATGAAGGAGATGGTCATCGACTTCAGGAAGCGTAGTGGAGGACATTCGCCTGTTTACATCAATGGGGGTGAGGTAGAAATGATCGAGAGCTTCGAGTTTTTAGGTGTCCAGATCACCAACAACCTGCCCTGGTCCCTCCATGCCGATGCTATAGTTACAAAAGCCCACCAATGCCTCTACTTTCTCAGGAGACTAAGGAAATTTGGGTTTGGAGTCTCAGTTGTTCGTAGTTTGAGGATAAGGGGTAACCTTTTAGAACTGAGGTGAGGAGAAATTTCTTCACCCAGGGGGTGGTGAATGTGTGGAATCACTACCACAGAATGCAGTTGAGGCCAAAACATTGTCTGATTTCAAGACAAAATGAGGTATAGCTCTTGGGACGGAAGGGATTAAGGGATATGAGGGGAAGTGGGGGATCAGGATATTGAATTTGATGATCAGCCATGATCAAAATGAATGGCGGAGCAGGCTTGAAGGGCCAAATGGCCGACTCTTCTCGTTTCTATGAAATTTGGCATGTCCACTATGACTCTCACCAACTTTTACAGATGCACCATAGAAAGCATTCTTCCCCCTAGTGGCTAGGGGAGCAGACACCAGTCCTCTCCCAACCCTATACCTGCTGTGCACTGCAGCAGGTTGGGAAGGGGAGATGGTGGATGTGCAATGGTGGAGAATAGCTGTACCTCTGCTATCATAAAACGCTGACTGTGCTGTTTTGTATTGAACTGTAAGGTTAGCATTTATTTTTCATGTTCCACAAACCCAACAGCCACAGTTCCACAGTATGGCATGGTAATTATTTATGTTCCTTTTCGCCCTACGGTAAAAGAAAAGCCTCAACAGATTTGTTCTTTTGGACTGAGATACATGGCTGGGAGGGAATAAGACATGTGTTGAAAAGATGAGGTTTGATTGATGTTTGGGAAATGCATTTTGACACAGCCTGTGGAAATCCTTGGGATGCATTTTTGAATAAGGAACCAAACCGTATTAAAACATTGTTAATATGTTGTGTTTGGTTTACTGGTACAGCCAGTGATGTGCATGGATTTCCTAGCTGACCTTTCTTTGAATTAACAGTTGATTGCTGTGGAATTTCCAACACACAACTTCTTCAGACCATTTTTTGTGAATGGGCACACTAGTCATTCACTGTCGGTAATTGATGTGCGGTTTCAGAAGCATTCGTTTGAAGGCACATAAATACAGAAAACATTATAGTAAAAGCCCTCCTGAGAGTGACTACAACCGTGAGGAAACTTTGGAAATTCTCCAGGATATATTCTCAGAGGTACTTGTGCACTTTCTCAGACTCTACTTAGGCAGTATGGTGAGCACGCTTTATTTGAGCGGACCATTAACCTCAATCAGTCACTTAATGGACAGGGATTTTTCCTCATTTCTTTCATATTTGAAGTTAATAATAAAAGGGTCTCTTTGATGAATAATATTTGTAGAATTCGATGTACACGTTGAGCAATGTTTCTGTGCATTCGGAAGGGATAAGTGTATTAACTCTTTGATTGATGGAAGTTGTACTGAGTTTTGAATAAAATTAAGACCAGATAGCGGGCAGAATTTTGCCAAGTTTTTTTAAAAGGGGCGAATTTTTCCGTTCCGCCCGCGAGCGAGGGGTGGACCAATGGTCAGGTGGGATTTTCTGGTTTCGGGAAGGGCGCGGCCGGAAAATCCCACCCAAAGTGTCAGACTCTGACTGAAAACTGGTGTGAAGCTTTTCAGCTGCACAGCCCAGTTTTCACTCCGGATCTTGAGGCTCTTAGAGAAGAAAAATGTGAGTGGACGGGTTTTGTGCCGTCACCCTGATAGGTTGGGGCCTGATAGAGCTGGAAAATCTGGCTGCACAGAGATCGGGGCTCCATCTTTAGAGGGTGACCCAATCATCACGGAAACTGAAAGGCCCCCAGCCACCCATCCCCCCCACTTTCATGTTTGGATCCCCTTCACATGCATCGAGGGCAACCCACCCCCCCCACCCCCACACCCCTCCTCCACAGCACGAGGGATGGGGCTCTCCCCACACCCCCCCTTAACCCACACACAATGCCAACATTGAGGTGCCCCCTCCCTTCACAGGCATCAGGATAACCCCATCTCACCTGAACCCCTTATTAGACCATAAGACATAGGAGCGGAAGTAAGGCCATTCGGCCCATCGAGTCCACTCCACCATTCAATCATGGTTGATTTCAACTCCATTTACCCGCTCTCTCCCCATAGCCCTTAATTCCTCGAGAAATCAAGAATTTATCAATTTCTGTCTTGAAGACGCTCAACGTCTCGGCCTCCACAGCCCTCTGTGGCAATGAATTCCACAGACCCACCACTCTCTGGCTGAAGAAATTTCTCCTCATCTCTGTTCTAAAGTGACTCCCTTTTATTCTAAGGCTGTGCCCCCGCGTCCTAGTCTCCCCTGTTAATGGAAACAACTTCCCTACGTCCATCCTATCTAAGCCGTTCATTATCTTGTAAGTTTCTATCAGATCTCCCCTCAACCTCCTAAACTCCAATGAATATAATCCCACGATCCTCAGACGTTCATCGTATGTCAGGCATCAGGGTGACCACCCCGCCCCCACCCCGCCCCCACCCCCACTTTTTCAGTCTCAGGGGCACTCTCTTCCCCCCCTCACAGGCATCAACTCTCCCCCAACAGATGTAAGGGGAAATCTCTCCCATGGGGCTGTCCAGATGGCCCTCCCGTTGGAACTGCTCCCTGGCACAGGTCAGCACCGTCAGGTTGGCACGACCCAGACATATCCCTCTGCCCCGGGGACTATACTTATCTCTGCGCCCCCAGGGGGATCTCCACAACTGAATCTCATTTTTCCAAACCCGTTGTAAACCTTATGTCGGCGAGTGGGATTATGTTGCAACGATGCTCAGAAATGATACTAAAATCCATTAGAAACCATTAAAATTAGGTTCTCGACCTTCATGGGTGTGGGCTTCGTTACGTCACCGACGAGGGGCGTGGAAAATTCGGAGAGGTGATCTCTCTGGAGGGAATTCCATTTCCCAATTGTCTCCATATTTTCCACCTGCATTGGCTTTCCAGCAGACCACTAACGCAGGCTCAAATTCATCCTGAGTGTGTTTCTTTTATAATTGATGTGGAGTTGCCGGCGTTGGACTGGGGTAGACACAGTAAGTAGTCTCACAACACCAGGTTAAAGTCCAACAGGTTTATTTGGTAGCATGAGCTTTCGGAGCACTGCTCCTTCATCAGGTGAGTGCCCTTTTATAATTGAATAATAATTTTACATTACTTCCTGAGTGGAATGGCTGCTATCCAATTAGGATTTCAACAAATGGAAAATAAATATAATTGTAGCATTTCTAATAGCTACACTTATAAACTTGGACAGGTACATGGATGAGAGGGGTGTGGAGGGATATGGTCCAGCTGCAGGTCAGTGGGACTAGGCAGAAAAATGGTTTGGCACAGCCAAGAAGGGCCAAAAGGCCTGTTTCTGTGCTGTAATGTTCTATGGTTCTACACAGAATCGCAGCATTGTTATGGTGCAGAAGGAGGCCATTTGGCCCATCATATCTGCTCCAGCTCTCCAAATGAGCATTATGACTGAGTGCTTTTGTCCCTGTCTTTTACTCGTACCCCAGCTCATTGTTTCTATTCAACTTCCTGGAGTAAATACAATACTTACTGTATTTTCTAGTCCCTCTTGAAACCCCGAGCCTACAACACCCAGAGTAGAAAATGCCGTTAGCAATATTGTTATACATGTGGCTAACAAGCCAGTACCAAATCTTCGCGTCTGCTTTATAACAGAGATGTTAACCCATTTAAAGTGACAGGGAAGGTGATAATTACTGCTCTCACTTTCCAAACTGAGAAAGATGGCTTGAAAGTAACAGGATACATCAGGGAAGAAATGTGGATATTAACAGTAAATCTGAAGCTGCAGTCATTGGCACATGTACTGGCAGCACTCTGTAAACTTAAATTGAAAGGAAATGTAATTAGAACTGAACAAAATATTCCAAGTAACAACTGGCTTTATACCATCAGTACCTCTAAGTGTCAATGAGCGGGATTTTCCCAGCCGCGCTCGCCCCAAGACCGGAAAATCGCATCCAAGGTCAACGGACTTTTGCATGGTCTGCCCTCTGCCCACTACAATTCCGGTGGGGGGGGCAGGACGGGAAAATTCCACCAATCTCTACTTTGGGGAGGTTCTCTAGATCCAATTGGTCTTGAAATTTATTGGTGTACAATACGATGACATTATACTAGCACATCAAAATGCTCCCGTCTATTCTGATCTTGTGATCATGTTTGCTAGTATTGGCATTGATTACGTATTATCACAAATGCATTCATCTGTCCAATTGTCAATAATCTCTTTGGAAGCTAAACAGTCCCCCACCATCTGTGAGGACCCGGAGGACAGCTGGAAAATCCCGGTTGGGTTTCCGTTAATAGGCCTATCGAATCAATTGACTATCCACTGCTGGCAGGTGGGTAGCCCCGATGCCGTACACACCACATACCCCTCCCCTATTCCACCTCCTGGAAAATGACCCGGGGGCGGGTTGGAGCCGGGAAGCCATTTCGCAGACTGGTGCATTCCATTCCTCCCGCCCTCCATTCTCAGCCTCAGTGGGGGAAGGGGGAAGGGACAAGAAATTCTGTCCTATAAGAAAATGATGATGCTTAATATTCTGTTT
Source organism: Mustelus asterias (assembly GCF_964213995.1). Lineage (NCBI taxonomy): Eukaryota > Metazoa > Chordata > Chondrichthyes > Carcharhiniformes > Triakidae > Mustelus > Mustelus asterias. Next base: position 123,962,627 of record NC_135809.1, read on the forward strand.
GTCTTTCATCTAATAATTCGCTAGTCCTGAAAGGATTTCCTTAAACCTGTGGGACACAGGTTAATTTTCACGAGCTCATGTCCACTGTCAAGTTAATCATGAATAATAACCATGCTTGCCACAAATGTCACTTTGCGAGTTTGTTCAGGCAATTACCCATTGCCGCCGTTCCATTCAGATCTTGATGCCCTTGGTGTTAAGATCTGAGTTTTGACCTTTCGTACGGTCAATGCCAATCTGGCACTGTGTAAACAGGCCGTATATGTAAGGCTGCCATGATGTGACTGGTAACAAACTGTTCTCTCCCCTCCAAGGAAGGTAGTTTAGCCAATTGCTTTGCCGCTTTAAAGGCTGACTTCAGTTTCATAAAAAATAAAGAGAAATTGGTTGCACATGAATGGATTTTTGGAAAAGGGTGATGGGCTCACTTGACATAATCTCTGACATAGGTCAAATATATTTAAAGCCTGCAATGAAACCACTCGAGTGCGTTCAATAAATTCAGAATCCATTTGCAGCATATCAAAGTTAACATGTCCTGCTAACTTCCATTGAGTTTTAGTATTCTTCATGTATACTGTACATACTGTAGGTGTAAGTTAATACATTACTTAGCCAAACTTGGATTACAAGCCAGCCAAAACATCTTAAGATGCTGGCATTTGTGTATAGTTCTCTAAGTATACCCAGTTATCTATACCTACTTATCACCAGATTGCATACTTCAAATGAGGTTGCAGACAATATAATGACCATGTATTTTGTACAGGAGATCTGGAGCTTATCCATCAGAGAAATTCATAGTCACTCCTGTCATTTACTTGCACTTTATTGAATTTCTTCACTTTGACATTCAGAGCACTGGGCAAAAATCACATCGCATCAACACCTGCCTATAGCCTTTGCGATGCTTTGTTTAAATTAAAAAGTCGAATTCCCCTGTTCCGCACCAGTTCTAAGTCAGCATCTAGGCGCTGGCTGAAGCTCTTCGCCTGGGAAGATGGTGACATAATGGTCATGTCACCATACAAGTAAGGAACGTACAAGTGACGAAGGAGCAGCGCTCCGAAAGCTTATGGTACTTGCTACCAAATAAACCTGTTGGACTTTAACCTGGTGTTGTCAGACTTCTTACTGTGTTCACCCCAGTCCAATGCCGGCATCTCCACATCATGACCGTACAAGTAATCCAGAGGCCCACACTAATGCTCCAGGGGAGACCGGTCCCACCCAAGACAGCTGGTGAAGTTTTTAAAAAATCAATGAATAACAAAATCTGGAATTGAAAGCTAATCTCAGCGATGGTGAACTTGGATGTTGTAAAATCCCATCTGGTTTAGGGAAGGAAATCTGCCATCTTTACCTGGTCTGGCCAAATGTGTTTCCCGATCTACAGGAATGTGGTTGATTCTTAGCTGCCCTCTGGAATAGCCAAGCCACCACTCAGTTCAAGGGCAATTAGGGATAGGCAACAAACACTGACTCAGCCAGCAACAACTATCCCATGAAAGAATAAGGAACTCAATTTCCTTTTATATTAGTCAAATGCCAGATTTTAGTTGTCGTAAAGTACTGCTAGACTGATTAACTATCTTGAAATAAGAACAATTTTCTTCATTGTCAAATATACAAGATTTTCTGTCATTAGTTTAAGGCTGTGGCTGGCATCTTGATTGCTGTTGGAAGAGCCAATTTTCCTGTTATTCACAGCTTTCTCTTCCTCGTTTTCCCGCCCAAACCTATTGCAAATGAAGGATCTTCCACATTTCCTCTCATTCAGTGGCCAAGAAGATAATAAAAACAAATAATGTTTTTTTTTTAAGTTGACCAACTTCATAGTTTCCCCATGATGGGATTCTTGGCAGTATAGAGTCGCAGATCTTAATGGAGGTTGCTATGGCTATGTCAGAGACGAAGGAACCATCTCGCTCCTCTAATTATAAGGCTGGATAGTAATTATATTTAGCAAGTAATGTATCTATGCAGCATTAACTCAGACATGAGAGTGCTGTGGCCACTTTCTTTTCAGAATGTTTATGACTGGAGTGCGATGAAAATGTCCTCATTTCAAATCCTCTGGTTTTGAAATAATTTGTCTCTGTGTAAAGGGGGTGATTATTCATTTATCCAGCTTCAGATTTGGATTCAAGTGTTCTGATCTCCATAATTACCATCTGTCCCAGCTCCTACCTTGCATTGCTGTGACGCTTATTCATTCTCCTGGCCTTACAGCAGTGTAGGTAGGACTGCAGCTCCCGGTAATAAATAGAAAATGCAGCAATGCCTTAAGTTGCGAGAGAAAAGGAAGAGCCCCGGAACGTGACACTTCCTTCATTTTGTTGCACATAGCTGGCGTTAGGTGATATGACGATGCACATGGACACTGTCAGAATGAAACACGAGTAGGGTTTGTTTATTTTTGGAAGCATATTGGAGATTACAGATTGGGTAACATCCTTTCCGTGGATGTGCAAATGTAATCAGCACAAGGCCTCTTGGAGATAAAGGCAAAATGGACCTGTCACCAAAAATAAGGACAGGCGCAAAGCAACTGTGGATGCATTTACCGAGGCCCACATATGGCTGCGGAAGATGTGCATCCTCTCTTATATGATCTGACTGTGTTGGATTATCCGGAAACCAGAAATACAAGCTTTTCTAGCCTGCAGCGTTTCCTTTTACTTCAGTGACATCAGTTAAGCAACCTCGTACCACACCAGCCTCAATTTTAATTTCTGCGCTACATCAACCGATAGATTGCACATAAGCTTTATTGACCTGAGGTGTACTAAAAATGTGTCACCTTTGGAACCACTTAACGCACAACAGATTGCAACCCGTGGCTCTTCTTATCCACAAACTATTTCTCTGTTTGTGGAGCATCATCAACTCTTAGCTGCGTCGGGTCACTGAGTCTTTCTTGCTTTTGGGCACAATTACCACTGATGTCTTGAGATGAATCGAATGCATTAGGAAGTGGGTGAAATCTGTGTCTGAAGTGAACTCTCCATAGCCTTCAAAGAACATTTTAGGGACTTAATGCTTCTGAGCAATAAGGAGGGGATAAAAGCTGCATTGTGTTGGCCTGTAATTGGTTAGACTAAAGTTGGTTCTCATTCAACATGTTTGTCCATCAGGAACACATTCTGATGTGATTAACATCCGAAGTCAGCCTGGTTTTATTTTCCACAAGGCGTGACCACTTTGGGCATACCTCTACCTAATTAAAATAAGCCAATATGCTGATTATTAAAATATTCTTGATGACCAAATTTACTGTCCTCGCTTTGTAACCAAGGAGAATAGCTGCCTGATGCGGATGGATAATAATGTACTCCATTTAATTCAAATCTATCATTCTATGGGATTAATTTTACGATGACTCCGGGAATGGGAAACATGGAGGGTGGGCGGCATCGAACCTGGGTCCCTGGTGCTGTGAGGCACCAGTACTAACCACAGTGCCACCCTGTCGCCCCATAATAAATTGGCGTTCCATGAATACTCATCAGCCTAAAATATTTCAAAATTAGGTTCTACCTTCATGATTAAGTCAGTGGCACACGGGAATGTGACAACACTTTGAAGCTTATGGAATACTGAAAGGCCTGGATAGAGTGGATGTGGGGAAGATTTCCATTAGTAGATGAGATTAGGATCCAAGGGCACAGCCTCAGAATAAAGGCATGACCCCTTAGAACTGAGATGAGGAAGAATTTCTTCAGCCAGAGGGTGGTGAATCTATGGAACTCATGGCCACAGAAGGCTGTGGAGGCCAAGTCATTGAGTGTATTTAAGACAGAGATGGATAGGTTCTTGATCGATAAGGGGATCAAAAGTTACAGGGAAAAGGTGGGAGAATGGGATTGAGAAATTAATCAGCCATGATTGAATGGAGGAGCAGACTTGATAGGCTGAATGATCTACTTCAGCTCCCATATCTTATGGTTTTATGGACACTTGGCTCACATTCATTTAAAGGTGCAAGGTAGTATGCACCAGTCGGCTTTGTGCCATTGTTTCTGACGTGGACAGTTGTCTTTGTTGAATTCTGTGTCACAATGGACGGACGCAGGAGAATAGCATCTTGGATGGAGCGTCAGCAAGGGTGAGTCAACAGTGAGGGCGGCACGGTAGCACAATGGTTAGCACTGCTGCTTCACAGCTCCAGGGACCTGGGTTCGATTCCCGGCTCGGGTCACTGTCCGTGCGGAGTTTGCACATTCTCCCCGTGTCTGCGTGGGTTTCCTCCGGGTGCTCCGGTTTCCTCCCACAGTCCAAAGATGTGCGGGTTAGGTTGATTGGCCATGCTAAATTGCCCCTTAGTGTCCCGGGATGCATAGATTAGAGGGATTAGTGGGTAAATATGAGGGTTAGAGGGATTAGCAGGTAAATATGTAGGGATACGTGGATAGGGCCTGGGTGGGATTGTTGTCGGTACAGACTAGATGGGCTGAATGGCCTCTTTCTGCACTGTAGGGTTTCTATGGTATGGTGAGGAAGAGTGGGATGGACAGGGGGGAATGGAGGGATGGAAGAAGGCATCGCGGGAGGACATTTTGGTGTGGTTGGGGTGCGGAAGCGTGCAGTGGGAAGGGCCTGGCTTCTCGGGTGTGGTTGTAGGGTAGGGCAGTCATTGAAGATAAATGGAGTGAAACTTGGAGCGTCCTGAGCTTTTTGAAACATCTGTTCCTGTAATCGAGGCAGTCCTCTCAGGAGCTGGCTTATAACACCAGTTACGCACCCCCACAATGCAATGGAAGAGAGCTACAATGCAGTCCACACCTTCACCAGAGGAAAAATCAGACAGACATCTGGAATATTGAAAATGCACCTCCGCTGCCTCGACAGATCCAGAGGGGCTCTGCAGTATTCACCACAAGGGATTTCACGGATAGTCTGCACAATGTGGCCAAGCAACACGATGAACCCTTACATAGAATGATAGGGAGCAGTAGCACGCCTCCTCAGATGAAGATGAATGGGTTAAGCCTAAGGGAACATGAATGTACATGAATCTCTACTGGATGCCAGGGCCATGGAAAGATGTTCCAGGGATATCAGGGACAGTACCATATACACAAGGTTTGTCTGAAACTGAGGGACCTACATGAGAATTGTCCCATTGGTGGGAGAGTAATACCTACTTGGAATGTCTTATCAAATCCCTGCCAGCCTCTCACCCCTTCCTCAGGAGCTACCTCTGAAACTGCATTCTTTACCTCCTAGAACAGCAAGGGGAGTGGACCTCTGTCAAACAGACTGTTACCTTGAAGAACTGATGTACCAGTGGGCCTAGGTCAAGCAATCTATCATGACTAAGATCTCAGAATCTTTCCATCATTAAGGCAGTTCAGTTGTCCCTGTGCAACATAATCATAGACAATCTCCATGAAACAGTTTATAATGCATCGTCTGCAAAGCCCACACATTCCTCAGACTGGCAGACATCAAAATGGACACACACATGAATATTAAATAATAACTGATCTTAAACCCACATTAGCCATGGCTTGGCTGCCCTGTTCGCCTGCAGTATTGGGGGCTTCTTCCTCAGCAGAGTGGACTTTGAGATTGGACACCCCTCTGTCTGTCTCTGCCCTTTCCTTCAGGTAATGGGTCTGCTGTCTTGCTGGAGAAAATGGAGATTTAGTGACTTGACAAATGCCAAATAAACCCTTTGTCTGCAAATAACCCCATCACATATACCAGCCGGTTGATGTGTAAGGCAAGTTTAAAAAGTCCTTCTCATGTCCCCAATATCAAGTTATGGCACTTGCATGCCAATTCACCACTATACAGTTTATAGAACTAATGAACCTGATTGTGACAATAAGAAGTGTTAAGAAAAGCTTTAAGGATCAGCCATGCATTGATAATTTTCCATTTTATTTTTTAAAAACTCCCTTTTTCTACAGGCCAATAAAAGTATCAACCATCCAGACCTTTTAATATATCAATAGCAGAAACAGCAAGCAATTGAAACATATTTACCTTGTGTAAATAAACACAGTGCAATTGACAGTACAGATTAGAGAGCCAGAGCTGTTTTCCTGGGGCGCAAGTGTTTCAGTACTGTACTGGATGTCTGGGTGCTCAGCCAATAAGGCATAATGAGGCTTGGCTGAGAGCCAAGGTGAAGTTGTTGTGAACCGTGCTGACATGACATCAGTATACAAAGGGGGGTGAATCAGATTAAAATATATTAAAATGAATTTAAATCAGGCTCACATCCATTATGATTACGCTGACGGTGAGGGACGGCGAAAATCGGACATTACGATCTCACCAGTGAGATTCGCGACTTCCAGCTTCCACTGGACATTGAGCCCCAGTCGCCGATCATGTGAACGGTGAATGTGGACTCAAGATCTCAACCTGAATCTCCCCCCAAGTCTTTATCTCTATGAGAGACCCTATGTATGCTTAGTCCTTTTTGCTTCAGACTATGCATAGACTCCATTTAGGCAAATACTTCATTTTAAGATATTTCTGCCTATGCAATTACATTTAAATGCTAAATTGTAGGGGTTAACTAACACTTGACTACATTTTAAAACTCAGAAGGCATGCTGCGTTCGCTGAAAATTGACCGCATTCCTAAAAAGTACATAGCAAGCAAAACAAGTTTTGATAACAACAGGCTACAAAACCTATGTTTGCCAGACAGAGACAGCTTGTGGAAAACATTTCCAATAACGAGATAAGAATTGATATATTGTGGAACCGTGTGTTGAGTTTGCAGTTTGTTTTCAAGATTCAGTTGCAGTGTGATCATACAGGGGCTGCCAGTAAAAGCCAGTCCCAAGTTTGCTTTTTCTTTCGCTTTTGTCATGTTAATTTTAATTTCTGTCCAATATAAATCATACCAGTGCTGTCCTCGTCTTTTCTAAAGAATAATGGGACCTTACACTCTATATGCTATGTACACATCCTCCTACAACTGACTGTGGGATAATGTAGTTTCAAAGTACATTAAGCTTCACACTAAGCTTCACATGGAATGACTGGATTATTCCACACCCTTTACATGTTGCAAGAAAAGAATACCATTTGACTGAACACCAGTTGTATCAATAAAACAAACTGTCCACATTCAGTTGGGGACATTCATCATGGATAAATCGCCCTTATTTATGTTAATTACTCATTAATTCTACCATCTCTTCCCCCCCCCCCCCCCCCCCCTTTGCCCAACACTAAATGTCGGTGCATTAAATAGATTTTTATCTTTGCATAGCCTCTCCCCTCTCCAGAATCTTCACGCCTTCCTGGGTTGAAATGATTGGGTGCACCGTTCCTGCTTGCCTGCCTCAGTGGTACGAGCAATTTGCAAGACTGAATGATTCACAATATTATCAGGCTGTTACAAATAAACATGCCTGAGATAAATCCAAATGGGAAGTCGATATTATCTATTTTCTATTTTGTTTTCCATCAAATTCCAGGCTTAATTTTAAAAATGTGAACAAGTGTCTCATGTCTACTCCAAGGCATGGATCCAGTAATATCATAGTTATCTTTCTTGGTTGAAGGAATAATTCTTGTCTAATTTCCTCTTAATTATTTACCAGTGAATCCATCGCTTTTTCTATTGTCTGTGGCTTTTATTTGTTGTTTCCGTAGTCTTCTTATTTGTTTGCAAGTATCAAATTTAGTGATGTCTTTAAACTTCACAGAACGATAGAATCCCTACCGCGCAGAAGAAGCCATTCAGCCCATTGAGTCTGCAGCGACTCTGACAGATTATCCCTCCACTCTGCCCTATCCTTGTAACCCCACACATTTTACATGGCTAATCCATCTAACCTACTCATCTTGGACACTAAGGGGCAATTTAGCACGGCCAATCCACCTAACCTGCACATCTCTGTGACTGTGAGAGGAAACCGGAGAACGCAGACATGGGGAGAACGTGCAAACTCCACACAGACAGTCACCCAAGGCTGGAATTGAACTTGGGTCCCTGGAGCTGTGAGGCAGCAGTGCCAACCACTGTGCCACCGTGCTGCCCAATGAATGCATCTCTGTTATTCGACCCAATTATTCTGTAAAGCAAAATCCACATTCTGACCACTCTTTAGATCAGTGGTGTACAAACTGCGGCCTGGGCGCCACATATGGCCCATCTGGGTTCTGAGTGGGGTCCATGAGAAATCTTGTTAACTGTTACCCACGTGTAGGGTTGCCACATTCCGTTGATTTCTATCTGCATAGTTTTTTTCCTATCGGTGTGACTGAAATGATACGCATGTAAAACAAGGGCAAGAGAAGTGAGGTGCGTGCTGAACACTCACAACATTGACTGTGAGAGCCGTGTGCTACCTCTGTGTCCAAAGCGTCAATATTTCTTTTGTTTTCACCACTTGAAGTTGATGATAGTTCTATTAATATATGAATGATTAAGCATTTTCTATAACTCGTTATGAAATATTTGGCATGTATTAAATATATTTAATCTTATTCACGGGGTCACGGTTAGTGAGCATGCCTGATTTCAATCTTGTGGCCCGTTGAGATGAAGGAGGGCCACTCATTGGGCTAGGGGTGCCCATCGCTGCACTCGATGAAGACGTTGTGCCTGAACTTCTTACAGTTTTTTGACTCAGCCACAAATTGAAGCACCTTCATTGTCGAGACTGTTAAATTCTTCATCATTTTAAAGATCTCCATGAGCTTTCTATTTCCCAGAGGGAAGAGAATCTCTCACCTCTTGTGTCACACTTGTAATTTTTTTTTTGCATCTTCACTTGTGCCTCTACATCCAGAGTTGATGTTGCATGTACGATGCATTCAATGGCACAAGGTGCATTTATACAATGGATGGTATTTCCAGCCACACTCGCCCTCGCCCCGAAACCGGAAAATCCCGCCAGAGGTCAACAGACCTTTCCATGGTCTGCCCCTCGCTCACTACGATTCCCGTGGCGGGCAAAACAGGAAAATTCACCCCACTGTCTTCAAGTTTCACAAAGGCATAATGAATAAAATGGAAGCAAAGACAAAGAAGGAGATCTTAGGAGGGGTGGCCAAAACCTAAGAGGTAGAATTTAAGGGGGGGGTCTTCTTGGCAGCGGTGGACTTACAATGAAACATACCATATCCAGGCACAGGGCCCCAACCAATGCGGGAACGCCCAGGCTGGCTGGTGTCTTTGAGGACCAATCAGAGCTTGATAGTTCTGCATGCCTCTACCAGCAGACAGTGCAGAGCGACATCAGGCTCTGATTGGTCGAGTCCCCTAAGAGCGGGAAAACACTGGTGAACATTGAGGTGACTAGGAGGGAGAGAGGCAGTAGTCTAGCCGATGATCTACTGTGTTTACTTAGCTAACCTTTTTGCGAATTGGTGAAGAAGCCACGAAGGGGAAATATGGTGAGCCAGCCAGCCAGTCGGGACACGGAAGCGAGCCATCGTAATGGGCAGCAGGGGCGACTTGACCCCCAGGTCATGGTTGCGGAGGGATGGGCAAGCCATAGTCAGGCAGTCAGCAGCGACGTGCATGTGGGTGCGGCGGCCAGGCGAATTGGTAAAAAAAGCCACGAGGGAGGTTATGAATGAGCCAGCCAGCCAGCCGGCCGGGACTTGGGGTACCACCGAGCACCTAGGGGAGCAGGGGAAACTCGACCCCCAGGGCCAAGAAGGGCAGACAAATTCTGCTCTTTCAGAAAATTCATATTTGTTATGAGGGGAGGGGCATGACATCATTGGGGGGCGGGGGGGAGCGAAATGAAGGTGAGCACGGGGTCCCACAAAGTGTAGGTCCATCACTGCTTCAAGGAGGAGAGGAAGTGGAGATACAGAGGGGATTAAAGAGGGAAAGGTAGAGTATGAGGTCCAGATGGCAGAAGAAAGAGCAGCAAAAGTTGACCAAAAGCTAAAGAGAGCCTTTGTTGGATCTTGCACCATGGGCAAGGTCACATTGATGACTTGGGTTAGCACTGCTTTAATACTGTGACAAAGGGCAGAAGCCATATTGGAATGGCTCAAACAGGGAGTTGCAGGAAAGATGGACATGTATTTGGGAGGCAGTGGAATGAGAGGGAGGTTGGAGATTGGATGATAGTTTGCAAGGAAAGAGAGATCAAAACTGGATTTGTTTTGAGGACCAGATTGATGAAAGTTTTGAAGGAGGGTGGACAGTACCAGCAAAAAAGAGAATCATTCCCAGTTGGCATGGTGGTCAGGAAGGGAAGTTGGATGGTCGTCATTTTAGTGAAATGGGGTCTAGGGAATGGGAGTTATATCTGCTGCCACAAGTTTGAACTGATTGTAGTTAGCCAGATAATAACTGTTCCGCATGTTCCCTCGCAATGAAATGATCCAGGTTAACATATCACATCTGGCCTCATCCTACCAACTATTTACTTGATTAGCCTTTGAAATCTTTCGGAGAGGCATGCAGGGCCACGTGCAAAAGCAAATGAATGCCTGGTTCAGATTACATGAGGAGCTGTTTATTAATGGATGTCTGATTACACTGTTGATGTGGTTGCAGAATGGGCACAGTGTCAGATATATAATGCTGAGACTGCCTACATAAGTGACTGCTGTATGTGAGAGAGTATAGAAGGCAAAATCTTCACCTTTATTGTGGAGGCTCAACTTTTATGTTCACCTGGGCCAGGTGCAAGTGCTCACAAGAGATTCCATTCCGGATACAGCAACAATTCAGGTCTTAAATCACTTAAACCAATTGATGCCAGAAACATACCAAAGTTGCCTTTATACTGCTGGCTTCATACATGTGTTGTCATAGTTTGTGGGGAAGAAGTCCTGTTCCAACCAAATTTATTAAATTCGGTGACAGAGTTCAACCAGGTGTTGCACACTTCCTGGACTGGCAATGTGTTGAGCAGATCAAAAAAAAACTTATTTATTAGTCACAATAATACATTAACACTGCAATGAAGTCACTGTGAAATTCCCCGAGTCACCATACTCCGGCACCTGTTCGGGTCAATGCATCTAACTCGCACGTCTTTCAGACTGTGGGAGGAAACTGGAGCACCCGGAGGAAACCCACACAGACACGGGAAGAACGTGCAAACTCCACACAGACAGTGACCCAAGCCAGGAATCGAACTGGGGTCCCTGGCGCTGTGAGGCAGCAGTGCTAACCACTGTGCCACTGTGCTGCCCCTAACAATGACGTATTCAGTTGTCTTTGTATGAAGACAAATGTTCCGGAAATAATCTTTAGTTTCATTTTTAAGACTGTTTCTGTGGATAGTAAAATCAATAAGCGATGGACACAGATATAAGATAATTGATGAATTATTATGATCTAGAGTGAAAGGGTGGCGGAAATAATGGCTTCCGAAAAGGAGCTGCATATATATTTAACAAACACAGAAATGTGAACACAGAGACCTGTCACTGCCTTCCCCAGCTATAGCTGGCCATGTGGCTGATCACCCCTCCCCTGCTGCCGTGAGGCTCCATGGCCCACCACCCCCCACTGCCGTGACCCATTCCCTGCCCCCTCCCCCACACACAGACCGGCCAATCACCAGTTGCAGAGTGCGCAGCGGTTGTTCCACCGCGCCCCCCCCCCCCCCCTCCATCGCTGTTGCAGAGTGCACAGGCCCGTGAATGGACCACCGCTGTCTGACCCTCACCCCCTCAGATCCCGCCACCCCCCTCTGCCCCTGCCCCTGTCCCCTCAGGAGTCACCCCTTGGCACTGCTGGCACCTGTGGGCACTGCGAGTGTGCCAGGCTGGCAGTACCATGGTGCCCAATAGACAGTACCAGTGTGCCAAAGGGCCTCAACTGAGGCACTCTCCAGCCCCCAACCTCCCGGGGTGGGGGGGCCTAATTGCCTCTGGTTCTACCAGCAAGGCCATCACGTCTGGTCCCTGCTGATGGGGACAGTGATGTGACGATGCCGGCATTCGACTGGGCTAGGCACAGTAAGAAGTCGCACAACACCAGGTTAAAGTCCAACAGGTTTATGTGGTAGCACAAGCTTTCGGAGCACTGCCCCTTCATCAGCTGAGTGTTCACCTGATGAAGGAGCAGCACTCCGAAAGCTCGTGCTACCAAATAAACCTGTTGGACTTTAACCTGGTATTGATGGGGAATATAAGTGGTCCTCACTGGAGAGAACTTTCACCAGCAAGGCCACAGAGACTTGACAGCCCAGACAATTGCCTCCCAGGCTCACTTGTAATATTTAAATGCCACTGACCATTGCATTAAAATTGGGCACAAAGCTGACCTTGCCGAATATCCGGTGCCTATAAGATTGCGAGAGGCGAGAATTTGAGCACGAACCTGATTTCTCGGCTTTCTCGCAATCTTACTGGCTTGTCCTGCCCATTGGCAGGTAAGATCACCCCCAATGCATTAGCAGTGTGTGCTGCTGTCCTCACCCCCCTTCCCAGACTCTCTGTGTGGCAGAGTCAGGGACCCGCAGTGGCCTTTCTACCTGAAGAACAGTTGGACTGCAATGGGACCATGGGGAATCAACTGATCATGTTGGGTCGCTCTCTTATACATGGGCCTCAGGGATGGTGCCCTGGCCACTGAGGCCCAAGTCCCCGAATCATTCATTGACGTGAGTGTCAGCAGTTGAGGATTCACTTACCCTGGCGGAGTGGATGAGGTCATTCATCCATTTCCGGCACTGCAGGACAGTCCTCTGATGGAGGCCCTAGGCACGGACCACCCTGGCAATATCCTTGCATGTTGGTTTGGTCACATGGTTCGGTTTGTTGATTCTATTCTTAGGGTACAGGACGCTCCCCCACTCCCAAAACTCCCGCCAGGCTCCACTGCATTGAGCAGCACATTGAGGGAGGCGTCACCGAATCTGGGTGCCATAGCTCTCTGAGATCACTGGGCCTCCTCCTTCCATAGTGAGTTCACAATAAAGAAGCTGATGTCTGGACGCCTATAAAACATGGTGCCCAGATATGATAGCGGCGCACGTGTCACCCAGCCTATCCTGCCGCGCAATACGTCGGAAACCCCTGACTGCATAATTAATGAGCCCAGCGTCACGCGACTCGACCCGAATCTCCATCCGACTCTGCAGTGGGAAACACTCCTGGTTCTCGCCCCCGACTGCAGGACTTAGGCCTGGGAGGAAAATCCCAGCCACCATATTTTTAAATGTCTCCATGATTTTTCTCCTGGATATGCCAGTATGGTCCTGGTGGTTTCATGTCCCGGTAGGAGGAGTTCCTTGTCCCCTGGGGAGTCGGCACGTACTCAGCATAAGCTTGCTTTAAGCTTCGTTCTCCTGTAAATGAACCTGAAAGCAATGCAGCAGATGGAAGCACCAAGTAGTTGGCAGCAATGTTACTGCAGGACACTGCGATTATTGTTCGTTAGCTTGAGTGGTGCAATGAAAGGGTTAGTGTTAGAAATCCATAATTACTTATTTCTCTGCATTGGGCTTTGAATTTTACTCCGTGCCTGGATAGCTTCAACTGACTGGAGTGGAGTGAGGCTCCCTCATCGAAGGAGTCTAACTTGGCTTTGTACCTTTCTCAGACTGGGCCTCAGGCTGGCTTCAGGCTGCTGTTAACCAGTGTCAAGACGACAATGGAAGTGCAAATGCATCCTTATCCTCGAAATCCTATCGCCTGGACCGTATTAATACAGTTGCTTCACAGGTTCCTCTTCAAACATTGCAAAGAACAGTCTAAATGGAAAATTGTTTTTCTTTGAAATAGTGTCATTTAAAATCTATCATTGGATCAGTTGGTTTTCATTTAGTCTGCTTGGGTGTAATTAAACTTTGTTACGTTAGTGCCGGGAGTTTGAAGGCTTAATGATCAAATTTTATGTTCTAATTTTGATGCCCTTTTAAATTATTGCACTTTACAAAATGCTGGCATGTAGTCGATTTTCAGAGAGCGGTGAAAGTTATTGAATTTGGAATTGCTAAAGTAATGATCCTTGCTCCACTTCTCGTTTCTCACTCTTGATGCTTTAGGCTGTTTGAGCAGCTCGTTTGCAATATTTTAACACGCGCAAAATTGGTTGTGGTGCTCGCCTTCGTAACAATAGTCACTGCGCTTCACAACAAGTAGAGGGTGCTGGGAATCTGGAACGCACTGCCTGGGAACCATGATGTGGAGTTGCCGGCGTTGGACTGGGGTAGGCACAGTAAGTAGTCTCACAACACCAGGGTAAAGTCCAACAGGTTGCGTCATCAATGGAGACGGGAGAGGTTCCGGAGAATTGGAGGATTGCGGATGTGGTTCCGTTATTCAAGAAAGGGAGAAGAGATAGCCCGGGAAATTATAGACCAGTGAGTCTAACCTCACTGGTTGGTAAGTTGATGGAGAAGATCCTGAGAGGCAGGATTTATGAATATCTGGAGAGGAATAGTATGATCAGAAATAGCCAGTACGGCTTTGTCCAAGGCAGATCTTGCCTTACGAGCCTAATTGAATTTTTTGAAGATGTAACTAGACACATAGACGAGGGAAGAGCGGTAGATGTAGTTATTATATGGATTTCAGCAAGGCATTTGATAAGGTGCCCCATGCAAGGCTTATTGAGAAAGTGAAGGGGCATGGGATACAAGGGGACATTGCCTTGTGGATTCAGAACTGGCTTGCCCACAGAAGGCAAAGAGTGGTTGTAGGTGGGTCTTTTTCAGCATGGAGGTCGGTCACCAGTGGAGTGCCCCAGGGATCTGTTCTGGGACCCTTGCTCTTTGTGATTTTTATAAATGACCTGGATGAGGAAGTGGAAGGATGGGTTGGCAAGTTTGCTGATGACACAAAGGTTGGAGGTGTTGTGGATAGTGTAGAGGGATGTCAGCAGTTGCAATGAGACATAGATAAGATGCAAGACTCGGCGGAGAACTGGCAGATGGTCAACCCAGATAAGTGTGTGGTGGTTCATTTTGGCAGGTCGAATAGGATGAAAGAATATAATATTAAGGGTAAGACGCTTGGCAGTGTGGAAGATCAGAAGGATCTTGGGGTCCGGGTTCATAGGACGCTCAAAGCAGCGTTGCAGGTAGAGGCTGTGGTTAAGAAGGTGTATGGAATACTGGCCTTCATCAATAGAGGAATTGAGTTTAGAAACTGGGAGATAATGCTGCAGCTGTATAGGACCCTGGTCAGACCCAACCTGGAGTACTGTGCCCAGTTCTGGTCGCCTCATTACAGAAAGGATGTGGAAGCCATAGAAAGGGTGCAGAGGAGATTTACAAGGATGTTGCCTGGATTAGGTGGCATGCCTTATGAGGATAGGTTGAGAGAGCTAGGTCTTTTCTCCTTGGAGAAGCGAAGGATGAGAGGTGACCTGATAGAGGTGTATAAGATGTTGAGAGGTATTGATAGAGTGGATTCTCAGAGGCTTTTACCCAGGGCTGAAATGGTTGCCACAAGAGGTCACAGGTTTAGGGTGCTGGGGAGTAGGTTTAGAGGAGATTTTAGGGGTAAGTTTTTCACTCAGAGGGTGGTGGGTGCATGGAATCGGCTGCCGGTAGTGGTGGTGGAGGCGGATTCGATAGGGTCTTTTATGAGACTTTTGGATAAGTTCATGGAAATTAGTAAGATAGAGGGTTATAGGTAAGCCTAGTAGGTAGGGACATGTTCGGCGCAACTTGTGGGCCGAAGGGCCTGTTTGTGCTGTAGCTTTTCTATGTTCTATGTTCATTTGGTAGCATGAGCTTTCGGAGCACCGCTCCTTCATCTGGTGAGTCACCTGATGAAGAGCCTGATGAAGGATTGATGCTCCGAAAGCTCCTGCTACCAAATAAATCTGTTGGACTTTAACCTGGTGTTGTGAGACTTCTTACTGTGACTGCCTGGGAAGGTAGTGGAGGCCGGAAACCTTACAAGCTTCAAAAAATATTTTGGATGAGCACTTGAAGTATCATAACATTCAAGGATATGGGGCAAGTGCAGGAAAATGGTGGCACAGTGGCTTTGATTTGATTTGATTTGATTTATTGTCACATGTATTAACATACAGTGAAAAGTATTGTTTCTTGCACGCTATACAGACAAAACATACCGTTCATAGAGAAGGAAACGAGACAGTGCAGAATATACTATTACAGTCATAGCTAGGGTGTAGAGAAAGATCAACTTAATGCAAGGTAAGTCCATTCAAAAGTCTGACAGCAGCAGCAAAGAAGCTGTTCTTGTGTCGGTTGGTACGTGACCTCAGACTTTTGTACCTTTTTCCCGACGGAAGAAGGTGGAAGAGAGAATATCCGGGGTGCGTGGAGTCCTTAATTATGCTGGCTGCTTTGCCGAGGCAGCGGGAAGTGTAGACGGAGTCAGTGGATGGGAGGCTAGTTTGCATGATGGGTGTTAGCCCTGCTGCCTCACAGTAACAGGGACCTGGGTTCGATTCCTGGCTAGGGTCACTGTCTGTGCGGAGTCTGCACATTCTCCCAGTGTTTGTGTGGCTTTACTCCGGGTGCTCTGGGTTCCTCCCACAGTCTGAAAGACGTGGTGCTTAGGAGTATTGGCCATGCTAAATTCTCTCTCAGTGTACCCGAACAGGCACCAGAGTGTGACGACTGGGGGATTTTCACACTAACTTCATTGCAGTATTAATATAAGTCTACTTGTGATATTAATAAATAAACTTAAAATGGGATTAGCGCATCTTTAGTGGTAGGTGTTGTCGGTGCAGACTCAATGGGCTGAAGGGCCTTTTCTGCACTGTCTAACTCTATGGCCAGAATTTTACCAGCACGCCCGCCCGAGGCTCGCAAGATCACACCCGAGGCCAACGGAGAATGCCGTTTTGCGAGCCTGGGCCGGGCGTGTCAGTAAAATCAGGGCCAATGACTCTATGACAATTGGTTGAGAACTGTCTTGAAATATACTCAGGGCACTGTAAGGCATGATGAGAATACAAGCTCGTCTTACTGCTTCCTACAGCGCCAATGTGGCCTCTCAATCATGTGAAGGAACTAAAAGAATCTTTTCAAATAGAGTTAATTAGCACAACTTGCAAATTGGAATATGTCCCATTTATCTTGTTCTGAAATTACCACATTGCCAACAACTGTTGTAGCTCTACACAGCATTATGCAGTCATCAGACATTGTGAATGAGCTCAGTGTTTAACACACCCAAGGTCACAGCAGCAGCAGTTAACATGCCTGCAACTGTTGACTAATGCCAAATATTAGGATGCTGTTATTAAAGGCGCTGTTTGTTACAGATGCTCTGTCTTTCGTGAAACGTAATGAGGGTGTATATTTCTCCTTTGTCTTTGTGATGATGTAATGCAGGGTCCCTATTCTGTGGACCGGCACATTTCATTTTCACGCATAGGTGGAACAAATGGAAAATTGCACGGGTAGCACCCGGTTTCCCACCAAAGATTAAATAAAATTTCTTATTTATTTCTGCAACCTGTCTTTTTGTCCCTAAACCAAGCTCTGCTGGAAGTGGCCATTTGGAGGAGTGGGATATATGTCTTATTATTATCTGTCACCTTTGGCTCCTGAGTATTTAGCATAAGGCAGTTGCATAAAGCTAATTTCTTTCCTGAATTTTAATCAAATTTCGTAAGTGACCTTTATTTAATGGCTGCTGAAAATGCTATGTTCTGAACCCTTATGTGCACATTGTTGAGTAGGATTTTTAAAGGGCTAGGCTCAGAACTGAATTAAAATCATAGTCATAGAGGTTTACAGCGTGGAAACAGGCCCTTTGGCCCAACTTCTCCATGCCGCCCTTTTTTTTAAACCACTAAGCTAGTCCCAATTGCTCACCTTTGGCTCATATCCTTCTATACCCATCCTACCCATGTAACCGTCTAAATGCTTTTCAAAAGACAAAATTGTACCTGCCTCGACTACTACCTCTGGCAGCTTGTTCCAGATACTCACCACCCTCTGTGAAAAAATTGCCCCTCTGGACCCTTTTGTATCTCTCCCTCTCAGCTTAAACCTATGCCCTCTAGTTTTAGACTCCCCTACCTTTGGGAAAAGATGTCGACCAGCTCACTGAATTGGAGGTGGATGGGTGCACAGTTTTCTCTCCTTTCTGCCTCTCTTTTTATCATTATGTCGATGTGGTTCAGAGTTAGAGAAACAGGAGCTGGGGCCAGATATTTTCTTGATTGGTTTACCAATGAATCTCCCACCCTAGTTGCTTGAAAGTGCCTTCTTGTAAGAAGTTATGGTTCCACAGAGGTTGCCTACCTTCCAGCACCTTGGGCCAAGTGATGATATATCTTCTGTGAACATGGACAAATTGCATTTGTAAGCTGTGTGACTCTGGGAAGATGCATCACAGCCCAACTGAATCCTGTATATTATGATACACGTGCAGACATACATACACAGAAGCAACTGCAAAGTAAAATTAAGGCTGGGATTTCCTGGTACCACCCGCTGTAAGATCAGGAATTCCCGCCTGAAGTAACAGACCTATGGCTGGCCCGTCAAATTTTCCGTCCCATCTGCAACACTTCCTGTTTCAGGCAGGAGCAGAAAATCCCAGCCTAAGACAGTGAACCTTACTTGGCTTCTGTTCCTCTCTTTTAGTCGGTCAATGAGGCCAATGGCAGCATGATGACAGCTAAGAACACAGAACTGACTGCAAAATTAAGCTGGGACTCCTGATCCATGTGTCTTGTATATTAGAATTACAGAATGATACAACATAGAAAGAAGCCATTTTGGCCCATTGTGTTGGTGCTGACTCCTTGTCAGAGTCATCCAAATATTCCCACTTCCCTGCTCTCTTCCCATTCCCAGCAAGTTTTTTCCCTTCAAGTATTTACCAATTCCTTTCTGATAGTTACTAATTGCTCCACTCTTTCAGGCAAATCACAACAACTTGCTGTGTCATTGTTTTAACATAATAAGTTATTGAAGAACATTTCAATTTCCTGAGGTTTTATCTTTTTTGCTTTGCTCCTCTGCCATATGTATGGTGACTCGCAGATCCCAACCAGCCTTCTGTTTCTTGAACATATCGATCCACTTATATGGGTAGTTTTAGATAACGAAGATCATACCGTAAGAAATAGGAACAGGAGTAGGCCATTCAGCCCTTCGAGCCTGCTCCGCCATTTGATAAGATTGTGGTTGATCTAACACTCACAATGTCCACTTTCCTGCCTTATCTCATTAAAATGCAATATTGTCACTTGATTCTTATTGTTGATTTTTATGTTTTTCGCGAGCTTGCCCTCTGTTTATTTTCTCCTACCTGACTATTTTTTTCGTCCACCTTTGCTGCATTCTGAATCTATCCCACTCTTCTGGCCTATCACTAAACTTTGCCAGCTTACATGTTTCAGCGTTCAACTGAACACCCTCCTTAACTTCCTTGGTTACCCATGGAAGGTTCTTCCTCCCTTGAGGTCTTTCCTCCTCATTGGGATGCACTTTTGCTGGGAGTCATAAATTATCTCCCTAAATGTCTGCCACTGCTCATCTATTGACTTACCTACTAATCTGTGTGAGCAGTCCATTTTGGTCAATTCCATCCTCACACCTTCATAATTCCTCTTCTTTTAAGTTTAACACTGATATTTCAGCCTCAATTTTCTCACACTCAATCTGAATGCTAATGTCTATCATACTGTGATCACTACTTCCTCGGGGATCATTAACCTTGAGATCCTTTTATTAAACTTACCTCATCACATATTACCAGATCCAAAATAGCTTGATCCCGAGTTGGCCACAAAACATATTGCTCCATGAAGTCATCCCAAATGCACTCTATGAATTCATTCTCTTGGCTGCCAATTCCAATTTGATCAGCTTAATATATATGAAAATTAAAGTCGCCCATGATTAATGCAGAGCTCTTTTGAAATGCATTTGTCATTTCTTGATTTAAACTCTTTCCTACTTTTCGGGGCCTATACAATACTCCTACCACTCCCTTCCTTTGGTATTTGTCACTTCCACCCAAATCAACTGCACATTCTCTGAGCCAAAGTTGTCCCTCAGCACTGTACTTATTTCCTCTCCTATTAGCAGAGCATCCCCACTGCCTTTTCCTTGCTGCCTGTCCTTCCTAAAAACCCTGAATATTGATTTCCCAACTTTGATTTCCTTGTCACCATGTCTCAGTAATGGCTATCAGATCATACCCACTTAACTCTTTTTGTGCCATCAATTCTTTCATTTTGTTTTTTAAGCTATGTGCATTCGGCCTTTTGTCTAAGGTCAAGCATCTGATCAAGACCAAGATCAGGTGCAATTCCTTTTCTTGTCAGCTTGGATCTTGTATGCCTCTCTTGTGGGGACCACGAATCGTATTGAATTTGGTTTTTGGAGTAAGCAAGGAGATGAATTCAGATCATAGAATCCCTACAGTACAGAAGGAGGCCATTTGGCCCATCGAGTCTGCTCCGACCACAATCCCACCATGGTCCTATTCCTGCGACCCCACGCATTTTACTCAGCTAATCCCCCTGATGCTAACGGACAATTAAGCATGGCCAATCAACCTAACCCGCACATCTTTGGACTGTGGGAGGAAACCGGAGCACCCGGAGGAAACCCACACACAGACACAGGGAGAATGTGCAAACTCCACATAGACAGTGACCCGAGGCCGGAATTGAACCTGGGACCCTGGTGCTGTGAAGCAACAGTGCTAACCACTGGTTAGATCTGCTTGGTCCGCTCTGCACTTTGGCTTTGTAATTTTAAAAGTGGAGTAAAATTTTTTTTAAAGATGCAGAACACTTAACTTTGTTTTCCTACCACTCTTCATGAACTTTACATGAATAATATACCTGAAGTTCTGAGAGAAACAAGTTTTAGTGAGGAGCTGAAGGAAATCAGCATTAGTAGAGAAATTATTTTGGAGAAATTGATGGGATTGAAGGTGGATAAACCTCCAAGTCTTGATAATCTTCATCTCAAAGTACTAAAGGAAGTGGCTCTGGAAATAGATCCATTGGTGGTTATTTTCCAAAATTCTTTGGACTCTGGACTGGTTTCTACAGATTGGAGGCTAGCTAATGTAAGCCCACTATTCACAAAGGGAAGTGGAGAGAAAACAGGGAACTATAGACCAGTGAGCCTAACGTTGGTACTGGGGAAGTTGCTAGAGTCCATTATCAAGGACTTCATAACTCAGCATTTGGAAGGCAGTGGTATAATCAGACAAAGACAGCATGGATTTACAAAAGGGAAATCATGCTAGACAAATCTATTGGAATTCTTTGAGGATGTAACGAGTAGATTTGACTGAGGAGAACCAGTGGATGTGGTTTATTTAGACTTTCAGAAGCCTTTCGACAAGGTCTCACATCACTACTATGTCAAGTTAAAGCGCATGGGATTGCAGGTAATGTCTTGAGATGGATAGAAAGCTGGTTAGCAGATAGGAAACAAAGAGTTGGCACAAAAGGATCTTTTTCTGATTGGCAGTCAGTGACTAGTGGGGTTCCGCAGGGATCTGTGCTAGGATCCCAACAGTTCACATTATATATTAATGATTTGGAAGAGGGAACTGAATGTTTTATCTCTAAATTTGCTGATGATACAAAGTTGGGTGGGAGGGTGAGCTGTGAGAAGGATGCAGAGATGCTTCTGCATGATTTGGACAGGCTGAATGTGTGGGCATGTGCATGGCAGATGCAGTATAATGTGGATAAATGTGAAGTTATTCACTTGGTAGCAATAATAGGAAGACATTATTACTTGAATGGGTGTAAATTGAGAGAGGTGGATACTCAGTGAGACCTTGGTGTCCTCGTGCATCAGTCATTGAAAGTAAGCGCGCAGGTACAGCAGGCAGTAAAGAAGGCAAATGGTATGTTGGCCTTCATAGTGAGAGGATTTGAGTAAAGGGATAGGGATGTTTTGCTGCAACTGTACAGGATGTTGGTGAGGCCACACCTGGAGTATTGTGTGTAGTTTTGGTGTCCTTATCTGAGGAAGGATGTCCTTGCTATAGAGGGAGTGCAGTGAAGGTTTACCAGGCTGATTCCTGGGATGGCAAGTCTGTCACATGAGGAAAGACTAAGTTACTTATGATTACATTCACTGGAGTTTAGAAGAGTGAGAGGGGATCTCATAGAAATATATCAAATTCTAACGGTGTTAGACAAGGTAGATTCAGAAAGAATGTTACCAATGGTGGGGCAGTCCAGAACTGGGGGTCATAGTTTGAGGATAAGGGCTAAACCTTTTAGAACTGAGGTGAGGAGAAATTTCTTCACCCAGCGGGCGGTGAATGTGTGGATTTCAATACCACAGCAAGTAGTTGAGGTCAAAACGTTGTCTGATTTCAAGAAGTAATTAGATATAGCTCTTGGAGCTAAAGGGACCAAGGGATGTGGGGGGAGGGGGGAAGAGGGGATCAGGATATTGAATTCGATGATCAGTCATTATGGGCGGCACGGTAGCACAGTGGTTAGCATGGCTGCTTCACAGCTCCAGGGACCTGGGTTCGATTCCCAGCTTGGGTCACTGTCTGTGTGGAGTTTGCACATTCTCCTCGTGTCTGCGTGGGTCTCCTCCGGGTGCTCCGGTTTCCTCCCACATTCCAAAGATGTGCAGGTTAGGTTGATTGGCCATGCTTAAATTGCCCCTTCGTGTCCTGAGATGTGTAGGTTAGAGGGATTAGTGGGTAAAATATGTAGGGATAAGGGGGTAGGGCCTGGGTGGGATTGTGGTCGGTGCAGACTCGATGGGCTGAATAGCCTCTTTCTGTACTGTAGGGTTTCTATGATTTCTATGATTATCAAAATGAATGGCAGAGCAGGCTCGAGGGGCTGAATGGCCTACTCCTGATTCTCATTTATATGTTTACTTGACACTAAGCTCATCTCTAGGAACAGTTAAAACCACTGTTTGGTTTTTGCCTTTTATTCCCCTGGCTTCCTCCCTTGCTTTCGCTTTTTCTGCCTTTTGATCCAAACCCAGTTTCCATCTCCTCTAACCTTCTGATACCTATCCCCCTGCCATCCTGGTTTAAAGCCTCCCCAACGGTAATAGCAAACATCCCCACAAGGACAATGGCCCCGTTCCTGATGGAATGTAATCCATCCAGTTTGTATAAATATCTCTAGCTTTGAGAGAGCGATATCATATTAACCCCAATATTCTACTTGCTCACATTTCTTGCATGACTCAACATCTCCTTAAAGAAAAGAAATTTGGCAGGAACTTATAACCAGCCACCTCCCTAATGTTGGCAGTGTGGCGTGATTAGAGATTACTGAAGGATGGAGAGAAAATTATAAATTACTTTTTCATACTAATTGGTTTTGGGGTATAAAAGTCCCTCCTTTCTATTGTTGCTCCCTTTCCTTCTGTTTTTTTAATTCATTTTTAAGGGATGTGGGCGTTACTGGCTGGACCAGCATTTATTACCCATCTCTAACTGCCCTCCATTTCAGAGGACATTTGAGAGTCAACCACATTTCTATGGAGTCACTTGTAGGCCAAACTAGGTAAGGACAGCAAATTTCCTTCCCTAAAGGACATTACTGAACCAAATGGGTCTTTACGACAATGGTTTCATTGTCTTCATTAGACTGTTAATTCCAGATATTTTTTATTGAATTCAAATCTCACCATCTGTCATGGTGGGATTCGAACCCGGATCCTCATAGCTGGGTCTCTGAATTGCAAGTCCAGCGATAATACCACTACACCACTGCCTCCCCCTTCTGTACTTGCCAATCTGCACCACGTATGATACCATGCACCCAACCTTCCATTATTATCTCTCTAATGGGAGGACATAAGACACATGAGCAGAAGTAGATCATTTGGCCCATTGAGGCACAGTACAGCAAGATTGAGTGACTCTTTTTGTCATTTCTTTCCTGAGGTCAGAATGTCAGACATTGCTGGTATATTAACGGATGTCCTGTCACAAATATTTTTGTTTTTCACTTTAAAAAATAATCTTTTTCCCACCCGGTCTCCTTGGCCGCCCCCAAAAGAAATGGGGTCATATTAATTTCTTGTGCTACACATGCTTGCTTAAACCTCTGATTGCTGATCATCATAATATACACATCTCCTTTGGACACCTGAATTTGGCATTTCAAATCATTACCTTTTCATGATGTGAAATGATTACTGTTAATTTGTATTGCACGTTGAGGAAAAAATGGTGAGAAAAAATGTCCAAGAGGAGGGTTCTGCAAATAGTGTGCTGAATGGAACAAGATGGGTTTCATATTTCTAAATGTGCTGCAGGCATGCGACGGTGGAGGATTTAGTGGTTCTTTATCAGAACGTGGTGTGACTTTCAATGATCCACAATCAAAGACTTCCCAGTGCCCAGAGAGCTGCTGCAAGAGACAAGTAAAGTCAGCTTCCTCTTGAATACATGCTAGCTTCATTAGCTGAATGCACGTGCCCTGATGGGGATGGATATATTTTGTTAGACCGAAGATGCTTTCTTTGACTCTGACTCCGCTGGCACAGACTGTCCTGTGCTTGAATCGAATCAATCTGCAGGATCATCGCAATTTGTTTTCAGAATGTGATGTTGATAGGCATCCAGCGTTGCTGCTGCTGCTTTTAATGTAAATGAAAAGCTGGTTTACTTGATTTGGCTGTGCAGAGAATGCTGAGCACATACTAAAGCAAAATCTTGTTACCTTTACAGTTGTCTCTTCACGCATCTGGATATTTTGTCTTTTCATTAACACTAGAAGCTTCTGTCCTACAAATGTATCAGTTAGTCAGCTTTGACCTTGTAGATGTGTGTTAACATTCTTGGCTATTGGATTTGTGTTATGCAATACTTAAATGCATCTGTTAAATATTTCAAAACACTTGGCAGCAAAGATGTTAAAAGGAAGTAGCGATTAAAACCTGTGTTGAAAATCAGTGGGAAGGGAACATCTTTGAATCCCTACAGTGCAGAATGAGGCCATTCGGCCCATCGGGTCTGCACCGAGCATCCTACCCAGGTCCACCCACTGCCCTATCCCTGTAACCCCACACATTTACCCTGTTCTGACACTAAAGAGCAATTTAGCCCTGGCCAATCCACCTAACCTGCCGGAGCACCCGGAGGAAACCCACGCAGCCACGGGGAGAACGTGCAAACTCCACACAGACAGTAACAAGGGAGAGAGTAGAGCCTCTTAAGGATCAACAAGGTCATCTATGTGCAGATCCACAAGAGATGGGTGAGCTCCTAAATGAATATTCCTCATCAGTATTTATTGTTGAGAAAAGCATGAATGTTAGGGAATTTGGGGAAATAAATATTGATGTTTTGAGGAATGTACATATTACAGAGAAGGAGGTGCTGGAAGTCCTAAAGCACATCAAGGTAGATAAATCTGCGGGACCTGATAAGGTATATCCCAGGACGTTGTGGGAGGCTACGGAGGAAATTGCGGGTCCCCTAGCCGAGATATTTGAATCATCGATAGTCACAGGTGAGGTGCCTGAAGATTGGAGAGTGGCAAATGTTGTGCCTTTGTTTAAAAAGGGCTGCAGGGAAAAGCCTGGGAACTACAGGCCAGTGAGCCTCACATTTGTGGTGGGTAAATTGTTGGAAGATATTTTGAGAGACAGGATCTACAGGCATTTAGAAACGCAAGGACTGATTAGCGACAGTCAGCATGGCTTTGTGAGTGGAAAATCATGTCTCACAAATTTAATAGAGTTTTTTGAAGGGGTAACCAAGAAGGTAGATGAGGGCAGTGCAGTTAATGTTGTCTACATGGACTTTAGCAAGGCCTTTGACAAGGTACCGCATGGTAGGTTGTTGCATAAAGTTAAATCTCACGGGATCCAGGGTGAGGTATCTAAATGGATACAAAATTGGCTTTTTGACAGAAGCCAGAGTGTGGTTGTAGAGAGTTGTTTTTCAAACTGGAGGCCTGTGACCAGCGGTGTGCCTCAGGGATCAGTGCTGGGCCCACTGTTATTTATCATTTATATTAATGATTTGGATGAGAATATAGGGGGCATGGTTAGTAAGTTTGCAGATGACACCAAGATTGGTGGCATAGTGGACAGTGAAGCAAGTTATCTCCAATTGCAACGGGATCTTGATCAATTGGGCCAGTGGGCTGACGAATGGCAGATGGAGTTTAATTTAGACAAATGCGAGGTGATGCATTTTGGTAGATTGAACCAGGGGCAGGACTTACTCAGTTAATGGTGGGGCGTTGGGGAGAGTTACAGAACAAAGAGATCTAGGGGTACATGTTCATAGCTCCTTGAATGTGGAGTCACAGGTGGACAGAGTGGTGAAGAAGGCATTCGGCATGCTTGGTTTCATCGGTCAGAACATTGAATACAGGAGTTGGGACGTCTTGTTGAAGTTGTACAAGACATTGGTAAGGCCACACTTGGAATACTGTGTGCAATTCTGGTCACCCTATTATAGAAAGGATATTATTAAACTAGAAAGAGTGCAGAAAAGATTTATTAGGATGCTACCGGGACTTGATGGTTTGAGTTATAAGGAGAGGCTGAATAGACTGGGACTCTTTCTTCTGGAGCGTAGGAGGCTGAGGGGTGACCTTATAGAGGTCTATAAAATAATGAGGGGCATAGACAAGGTAGATAGTCAATATCTTTTGCCAAAGGTAGGGGAGTCTAAAACTAGAGAGCATAGGTTTAAGGTGAGAGGGGAGAGATACAAAAGTGTCCAGAGGGGCAATTTTTTCACACAGAGGGTGGTAAATGTCTGGAACAAGCTGCCAGAGGTAGTAGTAGAGGCGGGTACAATTTTATCTTTTAAAGAGCATTTAGATAGTTACATGGGTACGATGGGTATAAAGGGATATGGGCCAAATGCGGGCAATTGGGATTAGTTTAGGGGTTTTTAAAAAAAGGGCGGCATGGACAAGTTGGGCCGAAGGGCCTGTTTCCATGCTGTAAACCTCTATGACTCTATGATCCAAGGCCAGAATTGAATCTGGGTCTCTGGAGCTGTGAGGCAGCAGGGCTAACCATTGTGCCACTTTGCCACATAGGAACAGGAATGGGTGGCACTTAGCCCAGGAGTGGGTGGCGCTTAGAATATTTAGGTATTCTAAAATACCTTTAGATCCACAAAGGTGACACTGTGAAGAACCACATTTGTATTGATGACAATGCCTTCAATAAAGGGGCATGCCAACTCCTATGTTTCTCCCCAATTCCCTTCCTCGCAGGCTACCCTCACACAGATGAGTATTCTGATCACTGATCAGGAACATCACAGTCCTCGGGCAGCTGTTGAGTGGCATGATGGTGGCCGAGCAAAACAACCATTCCAATATCCCCTTCCTCCACCGGGCAAACATTTTTCTTCCATTTACCAACTCCTTTATTGATGTGGCAAGATTGGGAACTCGATGAAGTGTTTGAAACCTGCGTCACAGTGTTTTTTTGGAGTTGCATGTTTGTGCCTCTTTAATCCCAAATGGTTTATGATTGTGCGCTCTCTCACCAAATTTAATGTAACAAAAAAATCAAGTGAATATGATTCTCTTCCAATTTGCTCTCCGGCCAAAACAAACATTCTAATTGTTGTGGGTTGTTAGAAAACAAAAATGTTATGGGCAAGGAGAGGGAATATCCACTTGAGCTTTGCAGTTTCCACAAGTTGCTGTACTTGATGGGATTAAAAATGGCACAGCAAAGTGTTAGGTAGCAAATTATGTTGGACTTGGCATGATTATATCAGAATGCAGGTACACATAAAATCAGGAGACACAGAAATGGTCAATGGTGAGTATTAACAGCAGGTGATATGGTTCTGAACCACACAGACAAGAAGCTCCCATATACTATGTTTAATCCCTGTTGAATTTATTGGTCTCATTTGGAGTAGAGAAGTGAATCTCAGTGTTGTATTCAATGCCCCGTGGTTAGGAAAAAAAACTAGCCGACAATACTGTTGTTTGAGGCAGGTTCAATAGCAACATTTATAAAGCATTTGGATAAGTACATGGATGGGAAATGATTAGAGAGATATGGGCCAATTGCAGGCAATTGGGACAAGCTGGGAGGGCACTATGGTCGCATGGACTGGTTGAGGGGCTTGTTTCTGTGCTGTATTGCTCTATGACTCTGTGACTATCTAGTGATTCTTACTGGAAAGTGTATGAACGTGGATTTTGGGCGAGAACAGGCCGAGGGTTGGCTTGTGCTTCCCTACGCCCCACCCCCCGCCATTCAAATAGCATGATTGCAATTACTATCTAAGCTTGCACATTAGAATCATAGGATCCCACAGTGCAGAAGGAGGCCACACAGCCCATTGAGTCTGCACTGACCACAATCCCACCCAGGCCCCATCCCCACAACCCCATGCATTTACCCTAGCTAGTTCCCCTGACACTAAGGGGCAATTTAGTATGGCCAATCCACCTAACCTGCACATCTTTGGACTGGATTGGATGAAGCTGTCAACATGTGCACATTGCCCAGTGTCTCCACCTTCAGAAGAGGAGAAAAAAAAATCCATGGGTTAAAAAAATAAGTGAAAATAACATTGTGGTCGTAGTGTTGAGAATTAACTTACATTCATTATGGAGTGGACATCATTCTTACTGAGGGGAAGCTAGATTTTCACCGATGCCTTTAAAATGATCTTGAAGAGGATATATTTTCATTTTGCAATAGAAGTTCAGGACAATGAGCAAAACTCTGGACTGCTATTGTCTGATCACTTCATGTAATTACTGATTTAGTTTACCCAAATTTCAAGTAATATAAGAAACTCCTGCTTTCTGGGTTCCTCAAGAAAACTATTGAAGATAAATACTTGCATTTGGCTCTAACCTCTTCTAACCTATGCAACAGTGCAATGACGAGATTTATTTGTAAGGATGGGCTTTCTGTCTAAGGAGGAGATAGTGGCGCTGATTGGCTGTCTTTCTCTGATCTCATTTTGAAGCAATGGTATAATTAAAGAAACAATGTCCAAAGATGTGCGGGTTAGGTTGATTGGCCTTGCTAAATTGCCCCTTCGTGTCCCAAGATGTGTAGGTTAGGGGGATTAGTGGGGTAAATACTTGGGGTTATGAGGATAAAGGCTGGGTGAGATGGTTGTTGGTGCAGGCTCGATGGGCCAAATGGCCTTTTTCTGCATTGCAGGGATTCTATGATTCTATAATGGTTCCTGGAAAATGAGCTGGGTTCAAGCCAGCTCCTTAGAATGGTGATTTTCACATAGAGTTCTATGAATCACCCCTCTGGGACCATCCTGTTGGATGCTTACGTGAAATGGTTCGGGGCAGTCTTGATCCAATCCCACGTCAGATTAGTGCCAACAAATTTACAATAATTTCTCCACCTCGCAGAGAAAGGTCAGAAGGTTGGGAACGGAAATAAGAGAATTTGCACTGGTGCAGCGAGAAACGATTTTCCCAAGATTAATGCTGGGATACATAGTTGTTCCAGAGATAAGGAAAATACTTTACACTGCTGCTGGCATTGCCAGCCTTGGGGACAGGGGATGGGGGGGGGGGGGGGGGGGGGGGGCTCCTTTATGAAGCCAAAAGTAATCCTCAACTCAAATACCATTTAAATTAAAGAACATATAGGAAATAAAAACTTAACAAAAATTACCATGATAGCGTCTCTTCTGAAATCATCAGGAAAATATTTTTCACTCATAAAACAAAACTATTGGGGATTCATGTTAAAGACTCACTAATGGTGACCAAGGTTTGCCAAGTACATTTTTCCTCTCGAAAATGATCAAACATTTTAAAAAGGGAGAATTGCAAAAGATTTTCATTACTGCTTCATTGCATTGAAGTCTTCCTACCATCTGTAGGGTACGAGGGGCTATAAAAACAACTGCCGCCTTCTGCTGCTTATCAAGTTGTTGAAGAGATTCATTAAAGGCCACCAACCAGAGAATTGCTCTCCTTAATTCCACCCAAATCACCAATTATTCGATAGGCATTTTTTTGTAATGAAACTGCAGCTCTGGATTGCAGGAAAAATACTGTGAGCACACTCTCCACACAGTGCGTTGTGTATTTTCTTCCCAGGTCCGATCATAGGCCGGCGGGGGAATAACTGACAATACCTTGGGATGAAATAGGGTAACCCTTCAACCACTGCAATCCAAATCGACAGCAATGCTATGGGCGGCATGATGGCACACTGGTTAGCATTGCTGCCTCACAGCTCAAATCCAGCTTAGGGTCACTGTCTGTGTGGAGTTTGCACGTTCTCCCCGTGTCTGCGTGGGTTTCCTCTGGATGCTCCGGTTTCCTCCCACAGTCCAAAGATGTGCAAGTTAGGCAGATTGGCCATACTAAAGTTGTCCCTTAGTGTCCAATGATGTGTAGGTTAGATGGATTAGCCACGGTAAATGTGTGGGGTTACAGGGATAGAGCGGGAGAAGATACTTTGGGTAAGATGCTCTGTCAGAGAGTCAATGCAGACTCGATGGACCAAATGGCCTCCTTCTGCATTGTAGGTTAGGGGGATTAGCAGGGTAAATATATGGGGTTATGGGGAGAGAGCAGGCAGGGACCTGGTAAGATGCTCAGTCAGAGAGTCGGTGCAGACTCAATGGGCCGTCTGGTCTCCTTCTGCACTGTAGTGATTCTATGTTAACAGCAATACCACCTTTATTCCATGCGGCATTCACTCAGTGTTGCAGCAAAGTGTCATCCTACATCAATGTACTCAAGTCCTGGAGCAGGACTTGAACTCATGACTTTCTAACAAGCTAGTTAAGGATGCGACAGCTGATTCAAGCTAATAACAATGCATGTGTGGCATCTCCGAAATTAAATTGTAATGTGATTTAGAAAGTCATAGCATGTTCTTTTAAATAATGCATTTGCCTGTGCATGAGTATCAAAGATACCTCCCCTGACCTGAATGAATATTAGGTTAATGGAATTTGCCACACAAACTAGAACTTGTGTAGAGCTGCACAGCAAATGTTTCCTTCAACCAGGGTGACTGGGAGTAGGTGTACACTTTGAAATATTTTCATTTTTAAGCTTGCTTCCAAGTTTGCTATGGTGTACACATTGAAGATGTCATGAAGCCAAACAATAGAGGAGATAACCCTGCCAGCACACATTGTAATCTCACCATTCCGGGTAGGGCTAGCAACACCACTGCTCTGACAGCACACATGAATCCTTCCTCCATACTGCCTCAAGCCAAGAGTTCTTGTCTCTTTAATGACAAATAAATGCGACGTGTTAACACTCCTCATTATTAATGGTTCGAGGAACTAGTTTCAATTTATGACATGCATGTGGCGCTCGCAGAAGTGAACATTTTATTCAGCTTCTTTTAGTTTCCATCAATGTATTCAATGAGACTGAGACTTATCAGCATGCACTGAGATTTGTAGAAACCACAAGATTTTCTTTCAGACCAACATAATAGGTTGGAAGTTCTGCTGCAGTTGTATAAAACTTTGGTTAAATCACCAATGAAGCACTGCATTCTGTATTTGGGCACAGTACCTAAGGGAGGTTATCTTCGCCACGGAGAGAGAAGTGGGCGGGCAACAGAAACTTACCAGAATGATACTGGGGCTAAAATGGTTACTTTATGAGACCTGCATTGAGTATAGAAAATAAAGCAGTGATCTAATTGAGCTGTTTGAGTTGATTAAAGCATAGGATGGGGGCAGATAGAGAGAAACTATTTCCTTTTTTGGGTGAGTCCAGGACGAGGGGGTAAAGCCTAAAATTAAAACTCGATCTTTCAGGGTGAAGAAGCATCTAATGGAAGTGTAAATCTGGCTATTTCCTCCCCAAAAAGCTATTATGGCTACATCCATTTAAAATTTCACCCCGAGATCAATAGATTTTTGTTCAGTAGGGAGATTAAGGGATATGGAACGAGTGGGTAAATGGAGTTGAGATCCATATTCATTTTAATCTTTGCTTTATCGTGCGAGGCCAGGTCATTGCACTATGCTGCACAACCACGCATGTGTGCATCTTAAAGGGATTGTTGGTTCTTCATGGCCCGTTTCTTGCACCACACAGTATTTTCCAGATTGCTGCACAGACGCACACCTTCACAACTCAGAGAGAGCACTGATTGAACTACAGAAAAGCTGTAAATATTAATTGTACGGCAGACAAAACCGAGTAATGGCCTACTCCTGTTCTAATGTTCCTTGTGTGTGTACTAAAAAGTTGAGCGATGGCAACAGAGTGGTCCTGAACTGGTTGGGCGCTTCTGCAGAATTAATAAATGTTATTGAATTTTAATCAAAGTCGCATTTAACTGTGTATAAGATACTGTTACATTCTGCTTCTCCTAAATCAGTTCTGATTCCCATTCAGGGAGCTCAGAAAACAGTGAGTGTAAATGGCACTGAAAAAGGGTAGATGGCGAGGGTGGTCAGTTTCTTTACTTCAAGCTCCCGATTCGGGTCAATAATGCTGGAGAAAGCAGTATAATTACTAGAATGCTGCCAAAAATGCTGCCAAAGATCCTGGGCCATGCTCCAAGCCATACACTGGAAGAAAAAGGCAATTCACCCATCAGCTGGAGCTGGGTGGCGGTTTGATATTTGCACTGAAACTGAAAAAAATACAATGAAGATGTTTCGCCCTGAATCCTATTCTTGCAAGTGTATGAAATTTTAACAAGAGAAGGTTTTGTCAAGCCATTCAAGTAATCAAAATATTAGATGCTGAATATCATAGAATCCCTACAATGCAGAAGGAGTCCATTTGGCCCATCGAGTCTGCACCGACTCTGACAGAGCATCTTACCCAGAGTATCTTCCCCTGCTCTATCCCTGTAACCCCACACATTTGCCCTGGCTAATCCATCTAACCTACACATCATTGGACACTAAGGGACAACTTTAGTATGGCCAACCTACCTAACCTGCACATCTTTGAACTGTGGGAAGAAACCGGAGCACCTGGAGGGAACCCACACAGACACGGGGAGAACGTGCAAACTGCACACAGACAGTCACCCAAGGCTGGAATTGAACCCGGGTCCCTGGCGCAGTGAGGCAGCAGTGCCCTTGATCAAGATGCTCCCAGAAGTCATCACATTTATGGGGAGTGCATACCATCGTCAACAATTTGCAATTATATTATTGTCTTTACTGTCCTAAACTGCCACACCGGAGCATTCTCAAATTAAAAAAATTGACACTGCCACATAAGCAGATGATAGTACAGATAACCAAAGCGTTAGCCATTGGGGAACATTTTGAAGGAGAAAAGAGAGGTAGAGAGGGAGCAATGTTGAGGAAGGTAACTATAAATTATATTCACTGCAGATGAAGGCACAGTCACCAATGACGGAGCAATGAAAATTCAAGTTGCACAAGACGCCAGGATTGGAAAAGTGCATTTGTCTCAGTGGGTTGTTAGAGATGTTGCACACTCCATGGTTTTCCAGCTACTTATTTTAATGATTGGAGGATTGATGCCAGCACTCCTGTGAGTTCCTCCATTGCTAAACATTCATTCTCACTTCTGTTTCACTGGCCATCTGGCGAATGGCACTATTATTACAAACTACTGTTTTCTTTAATACTTCCTTCTTCCATGCTGCTAGAGTTTAGCTCTGCTATTTAATGGTCAATATATATTTTAGGTTATTCAGTGTAATTTGTTTGTTATCCAGAGAAGGTTCTTTCTAATCTTGAGTGTGTACGTATGTCTCATCTAATCTTCCAGACGAGGAAGACAGTTTTGCTGCATGTGTAGATTTTTGCCCAGAAAGAGATTACACATTGAAAGGAACTTCCATCACTTTAGAGTGTATCAAATCATTCTATTTTCTGTCCATTCTCCACAGGCCCTATAAGACTTCGCAACCAGCTACACAAGCAGGCAAGGAACTTGTTCCCACGTCGCAACTGGCCATGGCTGCACATAATTCTGTAACCACTCTTCCATTGATTTATCCATTAGGCTGCATTCACTCCCTAGGTAGGCTTCTTAGCTTTGCCTGGCTGAGAATGGGCTGTGTGCTAAATGAAGTAAGACCGGCTGACCTGCGTCCAGATCTCAGAGCAGCCAGAGCAATGCCCAGAGATTTGTCAAAGAACATGTCTAGGCTGTTCAGTCCATCTAGCCTGTCATTCAGCTAGATCATGGCTGATCTGTACCTTCACTTTTACTTACAACTGATACATATAAAAATCCATTCCTATCCATCTTGAACTTTTCAGTTGATGCAATTTTGATGTCTTTCTCGGGAGAAAATTCCAGATTTGCACTACCATGGAAAATAGCCAGACCCCACAAGAGATCATAGGCATCTCTCTCCGTTCGAGACAATGGGCCTGATTTTACCATTTTGAGTCTAAGTTCCGAATCTGGGCGTCAAATAGATCCGCGCCTGGAATCCTCTTTCCAGCGCGCCCATACACGTTTTGCTGGCTCCGGTCCGATTCGCGCTGTGGGCGGGGCTTAGCGCTGGCGGACCGATCGGAGCTCTGAACTGCGCATGCGCAGTTCAAAAAAAATCTGACAGAGCGCGCCCGGGCGCGAAAGAAAAAAAAAGCAGAAAGCGGAGAGAGCGGCTCTCTGACGATCATCCTCTGGTCGGGAAGGGAGAGGGGGGAGGGGGGGTGGGAGGAGGGGGGGCGGAGCTTTTGGAGCGCTGCTCTTTCATCAGGAGACCTGACGAAGGAGCAGCGCTCCGAAAGCTCATGATTCCAAATGAACTTGTTGGACTTTAACCTGGTGTTGTGAGACTTCTTACTATTCCCCATGGTTGAGCACTCCACGATCAGAAGACATAGATTTAGAGGGAATTTGAAGGGAAATATTTTCGCCCAGAGGTGGTGGGAGATCTAGATTCATTGACTGAAAAGGTAGTAGAAACACAAACCCTCACAGCACTTAAAAGGTACTTGGATATACACTCAAAGTGCATTACCTACAGGACAATGGACCAAAAGCTTGGAAAATTGAATTAGAGATGGCTTCTTGCTGGTTGGTATGGACACAAGATGCTGAATGGCCTCCTTCCATGCTATAAATTTTGATGGTTTCTATATCTGTATACTCTGAAGCTTTGGCTCAATCGATGCTCCTCTTCATGGGTTCAAATCCCACTCAAGTCTTGAGCATGTGGTCTACATTGACATTTCAGCGAAAGGTTGAAGGAGTGCTGCCCAATTGGAGGTGCTGAGTTTTGGCTGCGACATGAAACCTTCTCAGGTTGTCGTTAAAAAAAAAATCACAAGGCATTCTTTCGGGTGGAAGTAAAAGATCCCATTGCACTAATTGAAGAAAAGCAGGAAATGTATTTCCTGTGTCCTGGCCAATATTTATGTCTCGCTCAGCATAAACTGTCATTGCTGTTTGTGAGACATTGCTGTGCACAAGTTGGCTATTGCACTTCTTATCAGTGACCGCATTTGGAAGTATTTCATTAGTTGTAAAGTACTTTGGGACATCATGATGTCTTGAAAGGATCCATATAAAACTAGCTTTTATTCTTTCAACATTTAGTAATATTTTAAGCTGTGGTGCATTTTGAAGCAAATCTGAATTGATGGATCAAGAAGTAATTTGCTGCATCAAAACTTTTTCTTTCACAGGCTCCGTGTAATTTACTGCATTGTGGATCCCTCTGAAAAAAACTCTGATTTTCTCATATAATTGAAAAAAAAAACTCTGTCAAACACTGTGGATTTGCTTCACTGTGCAGCTTATTTTCTTTATACTTACTTGACTTCTATATATTATCACCCATGAAATAAGGAGCCAGAGTGATGGTACCTTAACTTGAGGGCGACATGGTGGCACAGTGCTTAGCACTGCTGCCTCACAGTGCCAGGGACCTGGATTCAATTTCAGCCTCGGGTGACTGTCTGTGTGGAATTAGTTTGCACATTCCCCCCGTGTCTGCAGGGGTTTCGTCCGGGTGCTCCAGTTTCCTCCCACAGTCCAAAGGTGTGCGAGTTAGGTTGATTGGTCATGCTAAATTGTCCCTTAGTGTCAGGGGGACCAGCAGGGTTAATGCATGGGATTACAGGGATAGGGCCTGGGTGGGATTGTTGTTGGTGCAGTTTGATGGGCCGAATGGCCTCCTCCTGCACTGTAGGGATTCTATTCTATGATTCTAACTTCAGTTATTGCCAATTACCCGATGATCATCTTTGTCCTCCATGTTTACGTTTATCGTATTGTGAGCAGATATTTAGCCAGCTACCTTTAAAAGGAGTTGAATGCTGTAATTTATGTCCTGTAAGACTGTACTACATGTTATCAATTGTGTTCACTTATTTCACTTGAGGTTGTTCATTTTCTGCTTCATCCCTTTCGTTTGCGCTCACTCTCAAGGCAACATACTTCTTTGTATCTGTCACGTAAATTGGTGTCCTCTTTAAAGGCAGGGTGTCTGAAATAGGACACAAATGTGACTTCATCAATAATAACCTGTACAACATTAAAATAATTAATTTTGACTTAGAATCATAGAATCCAACAGTCAGAAGAAGGCCATTCGGCCCATTGAGTCTGCACCGACCACAATCCCACCCAGAACCTATCTCCATAACCCCATGCACTTACTCGAGCTAGTCTCCCTGACACTAAGGGGCAATTTAGCATGGCCAATCCACCTAACCCGCAGATCTCTGGACTGTGGGAGGAAACCGGAGCACCCGAAGGAAACCCACACAGGCGAGGGGAGGACGTGCAAATTCCACACAGACAGTGACCCAAGCCAGTGTTCGAACCCGGGTCCCTGGCGCTACGAAGCAGCAGTGCTTGCTGCTGTGCCGCCTCAGTTTAGTCTTGAAGTCAAATCCTCTTTGGAGATGCACCTCAGTACTGTTTGCCTATGCTTCTCCCAGATGCAGATTAAGTGCCTCCTTTCACCATGCAGTCAATAATTGCACCAGAGTCTGTTTCATTTTCTGCTTTAAATGACGCACATCTTTTCACAGTGATGAGGTCTGAGAAATGCATTTTGGACTGCTGCAACAAAGCACTGACACCACCGGCTGAAGGTCTGCTTTCGTGATGCTAGCCTCTCCGGCCCTGCTAACAACCCTTCTGTAACAGACAGGATTGGCCCCGTCCACCTGCCGCGAGTTTGTTTTATGTTCACTCAGCTGGAAATGCAATTTGGACACGGCAGCCCAGTGTTCATTTATCCTTTATCTCACTCATGCTGAGATACCCTGCACAGTAGCTCAGCCAGGACTGAATTAAACCTGCCCAACAGAACCAAGTGCATTTTCATCACGGGTAGACATGCACATCAATTTTTCATGCAACTTCTGAGTCAACTAAATCTATAGTTTAGTAAAATAAGCATTGAGGGCATTGTACATTGAATGGAGATTGCGTTATGTGTTTGAGATTCTATGGTGAGGCAGCAAAGTGCATTAATACGGGTGAAATAGGTAAATGGAATTAAACAACCAAAATCATAGTTGCAGTGAATCATCCCCGAAATCTCTATCCTGCTAGCAACAAATTCGGAGCTGAAACATATGGCAGATGTTGGCAGATAAAAGCTTACAGGAAGTGGAATCTGTTGAGCTCATTTGATAAATACTGGAAGGAGTAAATTTCTATCTCGAATGCTGTTTAAAAAAAAAGAGAAACTCTACCTGTCCTATAATTAAAAGGACTCTCGAATTAATAAATGGTGTGCAGTGAAAGATTAGATTACTATAATTATAGTAATTCTTCAGTTATTTTCCATCTGAAGTGATGAAAATAAATATTTTTTTTTGATTATGCCATTATACTCACTCAGTGCCTGACAGGATATGTGGAGAAGTGTGGTGCAGGTGAAATGCATGATTCGTGATCTAGCATAAAACATGCATTGGCATGTCACTCATGATTGGTAAATGTAGCTATTTTCTGAAATTGATGTGTCTTTTTTTGAGGGGGGAGGCTGGAGGGGTTAAACCTCAAGGTGCGGCACAGTACATTGGAAAATAGAATGACTTTTCATTTTCAACACCCAGTGTTAGCATCAATCATTTCCAGCTCAACTATAGTGTAGATTAGATATGGGGAAATGTTGCTGTACTCTGCTGCAACAGTTTGTCAAAGGCAATTTCAGGTAGCCCATCTGGCCTTTTCTCTTTGAACACCAGCTAGCCTTTGAGGCTGATTTCGGACCAGACGAGGGCAGAATTAGGAGAATCTTTACACCCATGGCCCCACACCCACTGGAAACTGGGGTGGCACGGTGGCACAGTGGTTAGCACTGCTGCCTCACAGCGTCAGGGACCTGGGTTTGATTCCCCTCTGGGATCACTGTCTGTGCAGAGTCTGCACGTCCTCCCCGTGTCTGCGTGGGTTTCCTCTGGGTGCTCCGGTTTCCTCTCACAGTCCGAAAGACGTGCTGGTTAGGTGCATTGGCCGTGCTAAATTCTCCCTCACTGTACCCATACAGGTGCTGGAGTATGACGACTAGACGACTTTCACAGTAACTTAATTGCAGTGTTAATGTAAGCTTACTTGTGACTAATAAATAAACTTTAAACTGCTTGCAGTCACACACACTGATTTCATGTGGATGCAATTTGCACAGAATTTGCCACCTGGATTTTATGGCCCCTGGCTGACGTGTTTGAAGATGGGGAGGAGGGCTTGTAAAATGCTAAACGGGTCCTTCCTAACCCCTTTACACCTGCTCCCTGACATGTCTCCCATTTTATGGTGCTGGTGGAGGTGTGTTGTCGGATGGTCACACTGCCCTTGGGCCTATTGAGGCTGGGCCATTTAAGTGCCTTATTCTGCTACTGCCCCTACTTTACCCGTGACAGGGGAAAGGTCCATCCTGGCAGCTTTTACCAGTTATTGGGCAAGGGGTGGGGGTCCCCCTTTGGGGTCCCATGTGTTCATTGGAGGCAGCTCTCATAGCCCCCTTTAATCCTCCCTCCCCTGGCTATCCAACCCATCCACCAGCTCCCCTCACTGACGTCTGAAAGCCAAACCCTGCCAATATCCTGGACTTACCTGTCATCCGGCCTCCATAACCTCATAGAATCATAGAATTCTACAGTGCAGAAGGAGGCCATTCGGCCCGTTGAGTCTGCATCGACCATAATCCCACCTAGGCCCTAACCCATAACCCCATGCATTTACCCTAGCTAGTCCCTCTGACACTGAGGGGCAATTTAGCATGGCCAATCCACCTAACCTCCTCCTCTTTGGGGACTGGCCGTAGTACCAGTAGCGGCAACACTCAAACCTGGCCACGCTGGGACTCTGATTGGCCGGGAGCTTTTGAAGGCAGGATTTCATTGTCAGATGGGAGTGGAAATTTATTTATTTTAAAAAAAATTTTACTCCATCCTTAAAGTTACAAAGCCCACGCTCAGAGTGGACCAGGCAAACCTGAATCCTTAACAAAAGCAAAATGCTGGAAAATCTCAGCAGGTCTGACAGCATCTGTGGAGAGAGAGTAGAACATTAATTCCATTCTATTCACTCCCCACAGATGCTGTCAGACCTGCTGAGATTTTCCAGCGTTTTCAGTTTTTGTGTCAGATTCCAGCATCTGCAGTATTTTGCTTTCATAAACCTTATTCCAAAAGATCAAATTCAAATTCCAAATTCCAATTGAATCCAATTCCCCACAGGAGAGACAATCGAGATCCAAGCTGACAAGATAAGGCACCGCTGTCTTGGGCTTGATCCAATGCTTGACCTTAGCCAAAAGGCACGGAAGTGGAAATATCGGCCTGAGCCT
The DNA here is from genome assembly GCF_964213995.1 of Mustelus asterias. Taxonomy (NCBI): domain Eukaryota; kingdom Metazoa; phylum Chordata; class Chondrichthyes; order Carcharhiniformes; family Triakidae; genus Mustelus; species Mustelus asterias. Next base: position 124,002,169 of record NC_135809.1, read on the forward strand.
CTCAACACGAGCATGAAATGGCTCTGGGGCAGCTGAATTTGAGTGGGTGGGCGCCCAACTGACCTTTTGGTCAATATAGGTGGGGAATACAGTGTTCTGTAACATCCAGCCCCACAGCACAGACTCTAACAGCAACTGAAGAAATATGTCCCATTATTTCGATATAGCCAGCTTATTTTTGCTCTGTTATCTGAAGCTAGTATATGCTGTTTGCTCACTCTTTAACGAGCGAAATAACTAAATGCTTTGCCCCCGTACTGAGAAGGCAACAAAGGGAGTACTTATATTGCTTTATCCAAGTTCCCTTTCTGTTCTATCACAATATTCCCGCATGTGCTCTTGCTGCTGTTTTAGTATCCTCTTTCACTTTCATTCTGTCTGCCTGCTTCTCAGACTTCTATTGTTGCTACGATTTACACACGCATTCCTTTCTCTCAAACACAACAGAACACTCCATACAAAATTCAGTCACAGTAGCAGTTACCTCCCCAAGACGGGATTTATTTTCTTGCATTTAATTTGAAAATGAACAAATTCACAGACAGGTGTGATGATAGAAACTTCAAGTCAAGCACATGATGAAGCTGAGAAGTGTATTGAAAAATAAATTCATGGAATCATAGAATCTTTACAGTGTAGAAGGAGGCCATTCAGTCCATTGACTGGCTCTCTGAAAGAGCATTCTACCTAGTCCCCCCTCCCCCCTACTCTCTTGTCCCCATAACGTTGCACATTCTTTCCACCTATCTGTCTCTGTCCTTTTTGAAGTTCAGGACTGTCCTCATCACAGTTGGCAATGTTTCCAGTCTTCATATCATCTGGAAATTTTGAAATCATGCCATGGACACCACATTCTCGGGTCATTAATATACATCAGGAAGAGCAAGGGTCCCAACACTGACTGCTGGGGAACTCCACTACAAATCTTCCTGCAATCTGAAAAACAACCATTCATCGCTACTCGCTATTTCCTGTTACTCAGCCAATTTTTTATCCAAATGCCGACTTTCCCTTTTACTCCATGAGCGACAATTTTGCTCCTATCTCCCCACTCCACTCCACTCCACTCGTCCGCAGGGACCACTCACTCCATGACAGCCTGGTCAAGGAAGGGAAAAGAAGTATCGTAGATAGACTATTGATAAACTGGAAAGAGTGCAAAGAAGATTAACAAGGATGTTGCCAGGACTAATGGACCTGAGTTATAGGAAGCAGTAGGCCAGGCTAAGGCTTTATTCCTTGGAACGTAGGAGAATGAGGGGTGAGCTTTATTGAGATGTATAAAATCATGAGTGGCATAGATAGGATGAACGCACATAGTCCTTTTCCACGGAAGGGGAATTGAAAACTTGAGGGCATAGGTTTAAGGTGAGCGGGGAAAGATTTTAAAGGGACCTGAGGGGCAACTTATTTGCGCAGAAGGTGGTGCGTATATGGAATCATCTGCCAGAGAAAGTGGTTAAGGCAGGTACAAAGCAACATTTAAAAAGCATTTGGATAAGTACATGGATGGGAAAGGATTAGCAGGATATGGGCTAAACATGGTAAATTGGGACTAGCTGGGAGGGCACCATGGTTGGCATGGACCGGTTGGGCCGAAGGGCCTGTTTCCATGCAGTATTGCTCCATGACTCTATGACTATGTGAAGGAGAGAGAGAGGGGTGGAAATTGGAAATAAAACCCATAAAATTTTCCAAGTGCAGACAAAAGCATGACGAGGCACATGAAGATTCAGTCACCAGGGTGATGGAGAAAGAGTTGTGGGTGAGGGGCTGAGTAGGACTGGAACAAGGAATGTTCTACGTACCCCACAAAAAAACAGCCTTAATTGGTGCCCATGCGGGTTATCATAGCCACGCCTTTTATTTTCAGGAAGTGAAGTAAGTTAATGAGAAATAGTTGAGTGAGAGAACAAGTTCAGCTAGGCAGAGGAGGATGGTTGTGGACAGGGATTGTTAGAGCCTCTGCTCGAGGAAGAAGTGGAGAGCCCTCTGTCTTTCCTTGTGGGGGATCAAAATGTAGAGAGATTGTTGAAGGAAGAGGAGGCAGTTAGTGCTGGGAAACTGTGGAAGCGAGTTTTGGTGAACTGCTTGTCAAATACAAAGAGGGAAATGGAAAGCATTGAAGGTGAATCTGGTAAAAAAAAAAGACAAACAGAAATCCCATAGAGAAAAGTGCAATACTTCTTCACTGTTGCTGGGTCAAAATCCTGGAAATCCTTCCCTAACAGCACTGTGGATGTACCTACGACTCAGGAACTACAGTGGTTCAAGAAGGCAGCTTATCAAACAAAGTTCATTTAAGAATATAGTTAACATGTATAGTAAGAAAATTAGCAAGAACTTTTATCAATTATACAAGAAACAAAACAACCACTATAATGTATAACCCTTAACAAAGGTATCTAATGTGTTCCAATCAAACCAAAACCCTTGCCATAGACGAAAACCCTTTTAACAGGTTCAATACAGGAAAGTCTACTGCTCACATGATAATGGAAATTGAGTCCTTTGGTTGAAGTCTGCAGTTCTCTGGATTCACTCTGATCAGTTTGAAGACAAGACAGCTTCCCAAAACAGCAGAGCGATTTTGTTCCAGCCCCCAACATCAGCAGATTGTCACCCTTCTGGAAAGCAAGATCTTGTTTTCGGCTAACCAACAGAATTTTCAAAAACAACAGGGAGAGAGAGAAAACACTTTTTTTTAAGCTTGCTGTCCCTTCGAAAACTGAAACTGAAAATGAACTCCTGTCACCTGACCTGCCCAAAGTTTTTTTTCCTCCTCCCAACAATGACATCACCTAAGGCTGTGAGCATGAATAAAAAAACCTCTTAAAAGTACACTAACAGCACAGCAGGCAACACTATAGAATTCATTAAGCACTGGAAAACTGGACAGGGAGCATAATTAATGTCCACAAGCCTGACCCGAGTTGTCATTTTACAAACTAATTGTAGCCGGTTGTAAATCAGAATAGATAACATGTATGAGTCCTTACACTGATTGGATATTATAATCAAGTAGACGTGCACATGTTGTAATCGGTCAATTGTATTCGCACTTTAGGCATGATGTAAACCTAATCGATAGTTGTGAGTGGATATCAGTAACTGTTGTGTCAGTGAACATCTTTTGATTCGCATGTGCTATTTTTTGTAACTGAATCTTAACTATGATTGTTTGAATAATTCTTGAATCAGGGCTTTTTCTGGTGTACCACTTGTTGGAGCACTGGGGCCAGCCTGTAGTATAGTTCGTAATAAAGGCCTACAGTTCCAATTTATAGTTCCAACTGAAAATGTATTCAAAAATATTCAATCTTTAAAGGCGATATATAATTAAGTGCAGTGACCCAAAATAGTACCAACTCGGATTCTTATCCTCGTTTTGCCACGTTTGTCTATTTGTCTCTTGCCTAATCATGAAGATAATCGACACTTTTACAGAAGTTGCAACCTTAGAAGCCTTGTTTGAAGGTCTGTATAGACCACTGGTGGCTCAAAGCAGCAGGCTTCAGAGGTTTGCCAGCACTATTCAAGTAGCAGATGTCAGCATTGTTTTAATGGCGACTCTGTCGGATTCAGTTGCCAGTCGTAGTCATTTGCTTTTTCCATCTTCTCCCGCAGGGTAACCTGTGGGGCCTGGCCTCCAGTGGTGAAGCTTTTCTGCTTCCTGGATGAAAGCTTCAGAATGATTGTGCAAATGTAGGTGACACAGTTTGGGATGAAACGTGGGATGGATTCAACGAAATTGCTTTTGAAAGCGCCTGTGGTTGACTTAGGATGGAGTTGGGCTGACTGTCAATCCTAGTTTATTAACCTGCAGGAGACTGGGCTTTAAAACGCAAATTGGATAGAAATACCTCTATAGCTGCTGTACAGTGTGGGCTTTGTGAATTCTATCACAGATTATTTCCTTTTTCCCATTGACACAAGTTAGAATGTTAGGACTGGCAATGTTTTAAGTGATTCTGTTGTCAAAATGAAACAAAAAGAGACAAAAGGTGAGGCTGAAATTATTTTGCTTGCAATATTCTTTAACATTGCCTATAATCACATTGCATCTGCTCTTAACATTATCAATGATCGTGGCACTTACCTAGTTAAAAGTAAAATTGCAATATTTTATAGAGAAAGTTCAGAAAGAATGTGTTTATGCCAGTTGCTTAAGGAAATGGATATTTAAATGGAAAATATTCAATTCTCATCAGTTGAGTGAAACTTTTGTCCACATGCTCAACTGGTGAAGTAACTGAGCAGCTGTACAATAAAGCACAGAATAATCCCAGATTCATTCCCTCGTCTGTGATTCATCAACTGATCTCCACCAAAGTAGTGCTATGCATATCAACAATCTTGAATTTTGATACACTAATATCGCGTAATACCTGCACTTGATGGCTGTTGTAACAAAACCTCATAAATGTATGTCAGGTGAGAGCAAGATAGGGTTTGACCCAAATATGTTTGCGGTCAACTAGCTTTCTGACACTCGGGAGGGGGCGGGAGGAAATTTTACCACAAATGTTCTAAGTGCTGAACGAACATGAAAACGTGAGAGTTACAGCACCATTTGTTTGGCGAGAGAAAGTTCAAACTTAGAAAAAAAATGAAGCTGTGTGATTCTCGCCAGTAGTGGGAGTGGATGGAGTTTACTTGCGCCGGGAAGCTGGCTGCGGACTGCTAGAGAGTGCCATTTCACATGCACCTGATCTCCCTATGCACTGTCACTCCCCCAGACATTGCCACCTCCCCCCCCCCCCCGCCGCTTGCCCTTGATTGCCCCAACTGATCCCAGGTGCGAGGCTGATTTTGCTGGCTTAACAGGGCCGGTAATATCGCGAGATGTGAGAAACCGGGCGCAAACCTGTTTTTTTGCCTCTCTCGCAATCCTACTGGCACTCCACGCTGATCAACCGGCGTGACAAGCCGGTAAGATCACCCTCTCAGTTTTGGCTCTCACTTGCAGGTTAGGAACCTGAGTGAGGTGCTAGAGGATGTGTGATATGTCAGGAAGGAATCAATGCTTTTAAGAGCTGGTGGGGGTGTTGGGGGGGGGGGGCGGTAGCAGGGAGGTGGAAAGTGGTGGAAATAAAAAAGGAATGATACACTATCAAAGTTTTCCAATATGTAAATATAACAACTGAATTCAGGTTGTGTTACTGACTGAGGAGTCCCAACAGGTCTCTGTGTCAGCCTCGATAAAAGAATTTCCCCTCCTGAATCACATTTCTCTATCTGCAGTGTACAAATAATCATAAAAATTCATGCACATCCTAAGTCTATACTTATAGTGGAAACTGTCTATGTAAATCTGTCATGTTGTTACTATACCCTCCCACCAGTGATCGTGCTATAGTATCTCTGACTTGCATTTCCCTGCAGGAATTGAGAGAAAGTCTTGTTCACCACCTGGCTCAACTGAGCTATTTCTCCAATTTGCTATCAAGCATGCTATTTAGCCATAAATAATAATATCAAATCAAAATATTTGATAAAATATGAAGGCTGGATATATAATCTTTATCCCCTACCCTCTAATGTTGTTTCACCTGAAGACCATACAAGGCCTTGACTACCAATACACAAAGTCAAGGAGAATTTAACGATCTTTCTTGCATTTCAAGAGTTCAGATTTGGAATGGCCAATAATTACCAACTATTGTGATTTACCTGGGAGGAAAATACCTCCAGTGACATGATTGGAAACCTTGGGCGGAATTTTAGCGGCACGTCCGCCCCAGGTTCGAAGGATCCCGCCCAAGGCCAACGGAGAATGCCGTTTTCCGAGCCTCGCCCGCCCCCGGAATCGGGGCGGACATGCCGGTAAAATTCAGGACATAGATTTGTGTCCCAATTTGGAATGTACTGTCACATTGCTTGTAATGGCCTTATAATAAAGGGGTGGGGCTTTCAAAATCCAAAATACTGTGGATGTTGGAAATCTGAAATAAAAATGGAAAAATGCTTGAAATGCTGAGCAGGTCTGGCAGCATCTGTGGAGAGGGAGACACAAGAGTTCATATCTCAGGTTCTTTCCTCTTGGTGACTCTGATGAAAGGTCAATGACCTGAAACGCTAACTCTGTTTCTCTCTCCACAGATGCTGTCAAATTTGCTGAGTATTTCCACCACCTTTGTTTTTATTTCAAACTACAAAATCCTTGAATCTTATTGCAATGATGTGACTTACGGACTGGAAATATGGAACTGTTGAAAATTGTTTTGTGAGCAAGATGCTCTGTCGGAGAGTTGGTGCAGACTTGATGGGCCGAATGGTCTCCTTCGGCACTGTAGGGATTCTATGAGTCCTAAGAGTTACCTTCACCGCTGATAAACCTGTTAGAAATCAAGATTTATTTTGTTGCGGACGGAGAGAGAGGTAGTGGGATAACTTCTCCCTTTTCTCCTCCCCTCTTGGTTGTCCGCAACAAGATGTGTGTTTTGGAGGGAATGTGGTAAACCTTTTCAGTGTTGTGGCTTTTAGCGATGGAGTTGAAACAGGCTTTCGGGTAAGTTTAAAATCAGAAAGACAATAGCAGCCCGGATCTTCCAAACAGCAGCAATGATTGTCCGATTGCGGTTGTGATCAAAAGTTCCCCTGACTCAACGCTGCTATGATGTGGAGATGCCGGCATTGGACTGGGGTGAACACAGTAAGAAGTCTCACAACACCTAAGTCTACATGGACTTTAACCTGGTGTTGTGAGACTTCTTACTGTGTTCAACGCGGCTATCCATTTCTCCCAGAGTCTTTCAAGCCCAGCTTACACAGAAATGTACAGCGTCCATCGGGGAACTCTGTTGGAGCGAAGTAGAGTCACGGGAAAACAGGACAAACGCCCACTTAAGGAACTAGCTGCCATATGGTAAGTTTAAAGGTCCAGTTTTCATGTTTAATGTTCCTCCATAGAATCATAGAATGTTGAAGAAGACCATTCGGCCCACCGAGTCTGTAACGACTCTCTGAAAGAGCATCTTACCCTGGCTTCATCCCCGTAACCCCACGTATTTACTCCACAAATTCCCCTAACTCACACATCCCATGGCACCCGCAGGGGCAATTTAGCATGGCCAATCCACTTAACCTGCACATCTTTGGACTGTGGGAGGCAACTGGAGCACTCGGAGGAAACTCACTCAGACACGGGGACAGTCACCTGATGCCAGAATTGAACCCAAGTACCTGGTGCTGTGAGGCAGCAGTGCTAACCACTCTGCCACCCCAGCGAACGATTGGTGAGACCAAATTAACAGCTTCAGCAACTGACACCCACATCCAGTTTTGTCACACTTTGCATCTCCCTCTCTGGCTGCTGTCACAATCTGTTCAGCTTTATAGAACCTTAGGCTGCGCTTGGAATATAGTGTTCAATTCTGGTCGCCACACGACCAGAAGGATGTGGAGGCTTTGTAGAGGGTACAGAAAAGACTTACCGGATGTTGTCTGGTATGGAGGGCATTAGCGATGAGGAGAGGTTGGAGAAACTTGGTTTGTTCTCACTGGAACGACAGAGGTTGAGGGGCGACCTGATAGAAGTCTACAAGATTATGAGGGGCATGGACAGAGTGGATAGTCAGAAGCTTTTTCCCAGGGGGAAAGAGTCAATTACTAGGTTTAAGGTGCGAGGGCCAAGGTTTAAAGGAGATCTACGAGGCAAGTTTTTTACACAGAGGGTGGCGGGTGCCTGGAACTCGCTGCCAGGGGAGGTAGTGGAAGCAGATACAATCGTGACTTTTAAGGGGCGTCTTGACAAATACGTGAATAGGATGGGAATAGAGGGATATGGTCCCCGGAAGGGTAGGGGGTTTTAGTTCAGTCGGGCAGCATGGTCGGTGCAGGCTTGGAGGGCCGAAGGGCCTGTTCCTGTGCTGTAATTTTCTTTGTTCTTTGTTCACAAACTTGGGCCAGAATCTTACCACCATTCCCACCAGTGGGATTTTCCCGTCCCGCCGCAATGACCGGAGAATTGGCTGGCTGCCCAATTCTCTAACCTCGCTGCAGATGGGAGCGTGGCATGACCAGGCATTAAGATCACGCTCTTGGCCTCTTTTCAATCCTGAGCTGAGTTTCTGATGCCAGGCCCTCGCTGTCATAAAGGCCAAACGTCTTCATCCCTGCGACATTCCTCCTTCCATCGAGAAAAAAATACAAAAGACTGAGGTCACGTACCAAACAACTCAAGAACAGCTTCTTCCCTGATTCCATCGGACTTTTGAATGGATCCACCTCGCATTACGTTGATCTTTCTCTGCACCCTCGCTATGATTGTAACACTACATTCTGCACTCTCTCCTTCTCTTCTCTATGAACAGTATGCTTTGTATAACGCGCAAGAAACAATACTTTTTACTGTATACCAATATATGTGACAATAATAAATCAAATCAATTCAAACATTACCCAATCTGCCTCCACCTCAGCCTAACTGCAGTTGACGCCCACATCAATTACTTTGAGTCTAATTAATATTCCCTATTTTGATTACTTACTGGGGCTCTCACATCAGCTATGTCACTGTGGAGAGGCATTGAAGAGCAGCAGATGTGAACTTAAGGAGAAACAACATTTATTAGATGTCAAGCTACACCTTCAGAGTTTATTTGTAAAATGAAGACTAGTAATCACAGCAATGTTCCCTTGGTATCAGTCTCTGTGTTCATCAAATCGGGGAATACAAAACATTGTATTTTAAGATTTATGTGGAGTGGGGGGATAATGTGTTTGACTAATCAGTCATTGACAATAATTAGTCATTCATTGCTGATATTTTTAGCAATTTAAGTAATTCAAGGTTTATAACAGTTTGTGGGACAGTCACTCATTTTTAAATAGACTGGAGTTGTAACTAAACGGTGCTTGATCATTGATTACTTTGTGTAGAATACAGCCTGTTTAAAACTTAGTTTAAAACCAACTGATCTGATTTTGATAATTCTAAATTGTAGCCTGTTGTCTCTTTAAACAACAGCTTGAAATAAAATTAGATTTCATTGTGATTAATGCAGTTGTCAGAAATTAAGTTTATTACTCTGAAGTCCAAAGATGTACGGGTTAGGTGGATTGGCCATGCTAAATTGCTTCTTCGTGTCAGAGGGATTTGCAGGGTAAATACATGGGGTTACGGGGATAGGGCCTGGATGGGATTGTTGCCGGTGCAGGCTCAATGGGCTGAATGGCCTCCTTCTGCGCTGTAGGGATTCTATAATTCTATGATTCTGAGTCGTTGGATTCTTTGGTTGAAGTTTAATGCCCCCCCTCAATGGTAAATTTGCTGGCATAAAATAAGGCCAGGGTGTAGCTGTTGCCTTCTTACCTTCACCCCGATTACCCATGGCAGGAAAGCCCATAGACGGCCCTCACGGCATCATTCGACCGAGTGTGGCATCAAGGAGCCCTAGCAAAACTGGAGTCAGTGAGAATCGGGGGGAAAACCCCTGCACTGGTTGGAGTCATACCTGGCACAAAGGAAAATGATTGTGGTGATTGGAGGTCAATCATCCCAGCTCCAGGGCATCACTGATGGAGTTCCTCCGGCTAGAGTCAGAAGCCCAACCATCTTCAGCTGCTTCATCAATGACCTTCCTTCCATCATAAGGTCAGAAGTGGGGATGTTCATTAATGACTGCACAATGTTTAGCATCATTCGCGACACCACAGATGCTGAAGCAGTCTGTGCTCATATGCAGTAAGACCTGGACAATATCCGGGCTTGAGCTGACAAGTGGCAAGGAACATTCACAAGTGCCAGGCAATGATCATGTCCAACAAGAGAGGATCTAACCATCATGCCTTGATAGTCAATGGCATTACCATCAATGAATCCCCCACTATCAACATCTTTTACCATTGACCAGAAACTGAACTGGACAATCCATATAAATACTGTGACTACCAGAGCGGGTTAGGGATTAGGAATCATGCTGTGAGTAACTCGCCTCCTGACTTACCAAAGCCTGTCCACAATCTACAGGGCACAGGTCAGGAGTGTGATGGAATACTCATGAGCACAGCTCCAACAATACTCAGGAAGCTTAAAACACCATCCAGGACAAAGCAGCCCGCTTGAGTGGTGCCCCTTTCACAAAAATACGCTCCCTCCTTTGCCGACTATCTCCTCCAGCATCAATACTGAGCCTTGGATGGGTGTCATACTGGCAGCAACCACTTCCTCCCTGGTAGCGCCACTATTCAATAAACCTGCCAGCCTCTGATTGTCTGGCAGCCCTCAGCAGGTGGAACCTCTGCCCCCAGGCTCCTTGATCCCGAGGAAAGCAATTGCCACCCAGTTAAGAGCCTGAGTGTCACTTAATTTGGTGGGACTTCCCAAAAAGAGGCAACGCGGGGCTGTTCCCAACTCTCCAGCTGACAGGCAAAAGCCCTCTCACTTCCATTAGATACTGCCCATTCTGTGCATTGTCATGCTTTCACGTTCAGTCGTGGATCATTTTTACAAGCTAGGTGTTTTCTTATGAGACCAGTTGTTGCAAAGAACAAAGAACAATACAGCACAGGAACAGGCCCTTCGGCCCTCCAAGCCCGCGCCGCTCCCTGGTCCAAACTAGACCATTCTTTTGTATCCCTCCATTCCCACTCTGTTCACGTGGCTATCTAGATAAGTCTTAAACGTTCCCAGTGTGTCCACCTCCACCACCTTGCCCGGCAGCGCATTCCAGGCCCCCACCACCCTCTGTGTAAAATACGTCCTTCTGATATCCGTGTTAAACCTCCCCCCCCCCCTCACCTTGAACCTATGACCCCCTCGTGAACGTCACCACCGATCTGGGAAAAAGCTTCCCACCGTTCACCCTATCTATGCCTTTCAATGTTGCCTTGCAACATTCTACAGAAAATTGGGAGGGTGAATAAAAAACAAATTAAATGTTTAATCTATTGACCAACTGAGCATCTATAGTCCAGATTCCTTGTTGGTTTGTTCAAATCAATCTGTCTGTGGAAAAATGTAGAGCATCTCGTATTTGTCCAATTTGTATGCATTTTCCCAGATTTGGAAACTTATCTAGAAAGCTACCAGTATGGGTCACACTTGTTTCTTGCTAACATGACCCTTGATGCAGACATTACACAACTACAAACTTTAGAAGCCACCGAATCTGGTTGAATTTGCCTGTTTGTGTGAAAGAAGCATCAAGACATCTTGAGCTGACATCATTTCCCAGATAGCAGGTAATGCTATACGTGTGATGTTGATGCTTCCAATCTTCATGCTTGGGTAAATACAGGAACACAAGAAATAGGAGCAGGAGTAGACCATAAGAGCCTGCTCCGCCATTCAACAAGATAATGGCTGATATTGGGCTTCCATTCCACTTTCCGGCCCGCTGCCAATATCCCAGTCTTAAATGTGTTCAGCGATGGAGCATCCACAATCCTCTGGGGTAGAGAATTTCAAAGATTCATCATCCTTTGAATGAAGTCATTCCTCCTCATCTCAGTCCTAATTATCCTGAGGCTTTTCCATTGTGTCCTACATTCCCCGAGCAATCTTTCAGTGTCAAATCCATCAAACCCCTTCAGAATTTTGTGTTTCAATGAGATCGTCTGCTATTCTAAACTACAAAGAATATAAGCCCAATTTGCTCAGCATCTCATCACAGGACAATCCCCACCTCCCTCATCCCAGGGGCAAATTTAGTTAACCTTCGCTGCACCAACTACAGTGCAAGTTTACCCTTTCTTAAATATAGAGACCAAAGTCGTGTGCTATATTCTAGGTGTGTTCTCGCCAAAACCCTGTACAATTGTACAAAGACTTCTTTATTCCTGAATTCCAATCACCTTGCAATAAAGGCCAACATGCCATTTGCCTTCCCAGTTGCTTGCTGCAGTTGCATGCTCGCTTTCTGTGTTCCTTGTATGCACACTCAAGTCTCTTTGAACATAAACAGTGACAACAAAGAACAAAGAACAGTACAGCACAGGAAACAGGCCCTTCGGCCCTCCGAGCCTGTGCCGCTCCTTGGTCCAACTAGACCAATCGTTTGTATCCCTCCATTCCCAGGCTGCTCATGTGACTATCCAGGTAAGTCTTAAACGATGTCAGCGTGCCTGCCTCCACCACCCTACTTGGCAGCGCATTCCAGGCCCCCACCACCCTCTGTGTAAAAAACGTCCCTCTGATATCTGAGTTATACTTCGCCCCTCTCACCTTGAGCCCGTGACCCCTCGTGATTGTCACCTTCGACCTGGGAAAAAGCTTCCCACTGTTCACCCTATCTATACCCTTCATAATCTTGTACACCTCTATTAGATCTCCCCTCATTCTCCGTCTTTCCAAGGAGAACAACCCCAGTCTACCCAATCTCTCCTCATAGCTAAGACCCTCCATACCAGGCAACATCCTGGTAAACCTTCTCTGCACTCTCTCTAATGCCTCCACGTCTTCTGGTAGTGCGGCGACCAGAACTGGACGCAGTACTCCAAATGTGGCCTAACCAGCGTTCTATACAGCTGCATCATCAGACTCCAGCTTTTATACTCTATACCCCGTCCTATAAAGGCAAGCATACCATATGCCTTCTTCACCACCTTCTCCACCTGTGTTGCCACCTTCAAGGATTTGTGGACTTGCACACCTAGGTCCCTCTGTGTTTCTATACTCCTGATGACTCTGCCATTTATTGTATAACTCCTCCCTACATTATTTCTTCCAAAATGCATCACTTTGCATTTATCCGGATTAAACTCCATCTGCCACCTCTCCGCCCAATTTTCCAGCCTATCTATATCCTGCTGTATTGCCCGACAATGCTCTTCGCTATCCGCAAGTCCAGCCATCTTCGTGTCATCCGCAAACTTGCTGATTACACCAGTTACACCTTCTTCCAAATCATTTATATATGACAAGTTTCACACCTCTTAAAAAGGTAAGTCCGTTATCTGATGAAAATCCCACAATGTAGTGCTGACATAAATACAGAGAGCATTGGTCAAGATCACCACAAAGCAAAGGAAAGTCTTTTATTTCCAACTGTGAATCAGTGAACTCAGCTAGAAATGTGAATACAGTGTCACGCCCAATTCTATGTTTAATCTCAAATGCGAAGATTAGAAATACACAAAGTCAATGAGAAATTTGGTTGGAAGAGTCAAATGTCCAACACCAAGACAATCACCTTCAAGCTTATTTTAAAGTGGGGAAGTGATGGCCCAGTGGTATTATCGCTGGACTATTAATCCAGAAACTCAGCTAATGTTCTGGGGACCCGGGTTTGAATCCCGCCACAGCAGGTGGTGGAATTTGAATTCAATAAAAAATATCTGGAATTAAGAATCTACTGATGATCATTAAACCATTGTCGATTCTCGGAAAAACCCATCTGGTTCACTGATGCCCTTTAGGGAAGGAAATCTGCCGTTCATACCTGGCCTGGCCTACATGTGACTCCAGAGTCACAGCCAAGTGGTTGACTTTCAACCTGCCCTCAGGCAGCTAGGGATAGGCAATAAATGGTGGCCAGTCTGTGACGCCCATATTCTGTGAATGAATAAAAAGAAATTAGAATATCTGATTATTGAAGTGTCTAAACACATTGCATCATTCTAAATTCAATGACCTTTACCTCTTGCCAACTTTCCATTGTACGATCCTTTCAAACCCAATTTTGTAAATCTAAGCTCACAATTTCCACTACATTTCCTTTGTTCACAGTTAATGTAGCATTCTCAAAGAAATTAACCTTTTTTGTCAGGCATGATTTACCTTTCTTAAATTGATGCAGACTCTCATTTATTTTGTTCCATTTAGATTACCGTCCTAGAGTTTGACATATTTTGGCTTCCAAAATGTTACTTTCAAAGATAAAGTTTAGCTTGCTCCCTTGAACTATTTCGCTCTTTCCAGTCAATAGTTTTCCTTCTGGTTACCAGGACAAATGCAAAAGGTAGGTACAAAAGCTTATCCCAGTTTAGACTTTTTTTTCACTCATGATAAAAACCTGAGTAAAATTTGTTGGTCACTTTCTCCTCATCCTCCAAATATTAATAACTAAAATGCTCCATCTCCCTATTTCTTTCCCACTAGGTCAACAGCAACTTGTATTTATCCAGTGCAATCAGTGGGCGGGATTTTCCTGCCTTTCCTACCAGCGGAATCTACTGGTCCCGCTGACAGCACACCACCTCCCCGCCCCCCCCCCCCCCCCCCCGCCCGCCCCCTGCCCCACCCCCAGCAGCATGGGGTCAATTCAGTGGGAGATCCCATTGACAGCGACGGGACCAATAGGTGACGCCGCCAACCAATGGCAAGTGGCTTCCCACTCCCAAGAAACACATCGCGGGAAGGCCAGAAAATCCCGCCCAATGTGGTAAAACTTCTGGGATGAAGTTAGAGTGGTTGGACAGTAAGGAGCTCTCCCTTTTAGGGTTTAGAAGAATGAAAGGTGATCTTATTGAAACATAAAAGGTCTTGAGTGGACTGGATAGGGGAATAGGGTGGATGACTGGAGGATGTTTCCTCTTGTGGGGGAAATGAGATCTCAGGGATATAGTTTAAGAATAAGAGGTCTCCCTTTTAGGACAGGGATGAGAAGAATTTTGTTTTGTGAGGGTCACTAGAACGTAGATTTCTCTTCCCCAGAAGGTAGTGGAGGCTGGATCTTTACATTTATTCAAGGCTGAGTTACATTGATTTTTGTGACAAGTTAAGTCAGGGATTACAGTCAAGAGTTAAATTCATGGGTCTCACTCTTCCCTATCTCTACCAGTTTCCCTGATCTCTGTATACCTGCAACTTTGACCACTTGTGCATCCTCCACTCCACCACTGGCGATCGTGCCTTCAGTCATCCCGACCCCAACTCTTGAAATCCCCCCCTTTACCTCTCCGCCTCCCTATTTCTTTGACTTTCTTTTCAGATGCTCCTTAAAGCCTTCCTGCCACCTGACCTAACATCATCTTATGTGGCTCATTGTCACATTTTGCGCTGTGTGCACGTAAAAGGCACCAAAGAAATGCAAGGACAACAAAAACAGAAAATGCTGGAAAATCCCAGCAAGTCTGATAGCATCTCTGGAGAGAGAATAGAGCCTACATTTCAAGTCAGGCTGTCCTTTCATCAGAGGTGGTGTTTTTTTGATAGGAATGGTGCCAAGAGCATCCATTAAGAGATTGGAATGCGTAAATGGCAGAGCAAAGGTGCAGAGTGCAGGGAAAATAGAAACATAGAAACTAGAAGCAGGAGTAGGCCATTCGGCCCTTTGAGCCTGCTCCGCCATTCATCTTGCTCACGGCTGATCATCGAATTCAATATCCTGATCCCCCCCCTTCCTCCCGTATCCCTTGATCCCTTTAGCCCAAAAGCTGTATCTAATTTATTCTTGAAATCAGACTACATTTTGGCCTCAGCTACTTCTGTGGTAGTGAATTCCACATATTCACTACCCTCTGGGTGAAGAAATTTCGCCTCACCTCAGTCCTAAAAGGTTTACTACCCCTTATCGTCAAGAAGGAAAGTGAGATTTTAGAAGTGGAAAAATAAAAATAAGAATATGTAGTAATAAAAATGAATAAGATGAAAAGAAGAAATGGAACGAAGTAAAATAATGAAGTGCTGCTGTTAGCACTGTTGAGTTTGAGTCAGCAGGTTGTAGGTTCAAGGCCCAGACACTCCAGTGCGTGATTGGAATAATGCATTGTCTGAGATACCATCCTTCAGACAGCAGGTTGAACTGTCAGTCTGTAATAGCAAACAGCTCAGGTGAATCTTAATGATCATGTGGCACTTTTCAACAAAGAGTGGGGAGCTGTTGACCAATATTCTTATCTACACAGCAACCATTAAACCAAAATTTGCTTCAGCGATCATTCATCTCCTTGCGTTTCGTGGAAGGTAATGAGCTTAGGGTTACTTGCCGCGTTCAGCAGCGTGACATTTCACAAAGCGCTTAATTAGACGGGATTTTTGAGAAATGTGAGATGCAAGTTCATTCATTCTTATATCAAATAGAGCTGAATACCATGCAAAGGACTACTCCCCCTTTTGCGGGCTGTTCAAAAAAATTCTGCGGCATAATCCTGTAGAGGGGAAAAAAAAGATCTGTATGAACGAGAAACAGGAGACACTGGGCCCGATTTTACCATTTTCATTCCAAGTGCTGAATCTGGGCGCAATTCAGATCTGACTTGGAAATCTGCTCTCAGGCGCCCCGATACGCTCTTAGCTTGAAAAAAAAAATTGCGAGTCTGAATCGCGCTGTGGGCGGGGCTTAGCGCGCCAGAAACGATTGGAGCTCTGAACTGCTCATGCGCAGTTAGAAAATAAATTGAAAATTGTGTCGCTGTCACGTCGCTCCCGGGCTGCAAAAAGCGGATAAAGCGGCCCGGGGGTGAAAAGCGGGAGCGGTGACCCCCACAATATAATTGTCCCCCTTATCCACCCACCCTCCCACTACCCAGACCGATCGCGACCCTCTGCTCCCCTTTCCCCCTCACCGATCGCCTGCAGAGTGGCAGCGGTCCCCCCTGCCCCCCCCACCCTCCCCAGAGAATGATCAGGCCTCCCTCCTCCCTCCCCCTCCTCTCCAACCAGAGATACATCTGACCCGCGTCCTCCTCCCTCCTCCCCCACCAGACAACAATCTGCCCTCCCTTCTCCTGCCCCACCCCAACCCGAGAATGATCTGCCCGCCTCCCTCCCTCCCCGCCCCTCCCCCCCCCAACCAGAGAATGATCTGGCCCTCCTCCCCCCCCCCCCCCCCCCCCCCTCCACCACTGATCTGAGTCAGAGAGCCGTTGGAAGCTCTGAACTTACCTCTTCTGAGCTGGAGCGCCCGAAACAGACCTTTGCCGAGCATGTCTGTTTCACGCCGAATCTGGACGCACGAACACGATGGTAAAGGGGGAAATGCTGATAAAGTTGGGCAGGCAGTTCATTAATTCAATTTAAATGCATGCAAATACATTTAAATCGCCGTTGCGCCCATTTTGGGCGCAAATCGGATTGCGGCCATTTTCGGGCCTCGGTAAAGTGGGCATCTGTGCGGATTGCATTAATGGCCACATGCCCGACTTTACCAAGTTTCTGCGCCCAAAAATGGGCGCGACGCAATGGTAAAATTGGGCCCACTATCAATGGAATTTTGATGATTCAATGGTGCAATATCAGGTCATCATGACATTGTTTTCTGACTTCTTTGTACAAGAGTGTACTTACCCAAACATTGCTCTTACAATTTTGCATCAGGGTAATATTTGAGGTTTTTCAATCGATTGAATGTTCCCTGAACTGTCTGCAATGATTACAAGTATCTCAAAGCTCTTCGGAAATTCATTAAAATTGAAGCTGGAATGTTTAATCAGCCTTAACTTTGCTCCACACAGGTGAACAAACAGAAAATGTTTGGAAAGTATGTAATCCCTGGCACTGATAGAAACCATTAGACGTTAGTAACTGCAGGTGCTTTAGGGTGTCGACCGTAAAGCCACTCTCAACCCTGTTAGGGAGACTTAAATGTTTGTTTTTTTCATTTGCAGTTCCAGCCACAAGTGTGCAGTTGAGTTCATCGACACCTTTCCTACCTTTATCCTAACTTGCACCTGGTCATCCTCTATGTTTGTTGACCTACGGGGGCGGCATGGAGGCACAGTGGTTAGCACTGCTGCCTCACAGCGCCAGGGACATGGGTTCGATTCCCGGCTTGTGTCACTGTCTGTGTGGAGTCTGCACGTTCTCCCTATGTCTGCGCGGGTTTCCTCTGGGTACTCCAGATTCCTCCCATAGTCTGGAAGATGTGCTAGTTAGATGCATTGGCCATGCTAAATTCTACCTCAGTGTACCCAAACAGGCACCGGAGTGTGGCGACTTGGGGATTTTCACAGTAACCTCATTGCAGTGTTAAAGTAAGCCTACTTGTGACATTAATAAATAAACTTTAAACTTTCTTGCGACACCTCAATTTAAAAATTCTCATTCTTGCTTTCATCGCACCTCCATCCCGTTCCTTCTTCCAGCCTCACGACCCTCTGATATCTCTATGCTCCTCCAATTCTGACCTGTTGCACATCCATGACTTTAATCATTGTACATTTGGTAGCCATGCCTTCAGCTGCTTAGGCATAAACTCTGATGGTGCCTCCCTGAACCTCTCCACCTCTCTTTCCTCCTTTAAAGAGGTTCCTTTAAAGCTTCTTATATTCTACTGCTCCAATATTGTCTTCTGTGGCTTGGCATCAAATTTTTAAAGCACCTTGAAGTATTTTACCACATTAAAGATCAACATTCAGGCTTAGGCTGATAAGTGGCAAGTAACATTCATGCCACTTAAGTGCCAAGCAATGACCATCTCTGTATCCAGTCATCGATCCTTGACATTCAATGGCATTACCATCGCTGCATCCCCCACTCTCAGCATTCCAGGAGTTACCTCTGACCAGAACTAAATTTGACCAGCCATATAAAAACTGGCTGCAAGAGGAGGCCAAAGGCTAGGAATCCTCAGGTGAGAGACCTCCTGACTCTCCTGCCCACCATCTGCAAGGTACAAGTCAGGAGTGCGATGGAATACTCTCTACTTTCCTGGATAAATGCAGCTCCAACAACACTCAAGAAGCTTGGCACTATCCAAGACAAAGTAACCCACTTGATTGGCACCACCTTCAACATTCACTTCTTCCATCACTTCCATGCACAGCGGCAGCCGTGTGTACGTCTACAAGATACACTGCAGTAATGCACCAAGGCTCCTTTGACAGCAACCTCCAAACCTGTGACCTCTACCACCTAGAAGGTAAAGGAAGCAGAACACCACTGCCTGCAAGTTTCACTCCAAGTCGCACACCATCCTGATTTGGAAATATATCACTGTTCCTTCACTGTCACTGGCTCAACATCCTGGAACTCCCTCCCTAACAGCACTGTGGCTTTCCCTACACCACATGGACTGCAGTGGTTCAAAAAGGCAGCTCACCACCACCTTCTGAAAGACGTTTAGGGATGGGCAATAAATGCTTGCCTAGCCAGCGACGTCAGCGCACAGTAAAAGAATTAACAAATGCATATTATTGCTGTAGTTAAGTGAAGATGATAGTTCAGTCAATGGCGGCAAGTATGATTCAGTGAAACTTGCTTCAAAAAATGATGCATCGGTATCCTTTTAGGGGTCATGACATTCTCAAACTCACTTTATTAGTTTTCTCACACATCATTCTGAGGGCACTGCAGAGAGCAACTTGCCAAAGTAAGAGCAAGAGAGTAAACTGAAGGATGAAGATTTAAATTAGGAACTATGAAATTAAAAATTTCAGTGGGGATAAGTAAAACAGCACATGAATTAATAATAAGGGTATTAATGCAGAACCGGTCCAGAGGCATTAATTAAAATTATAGTTTAAATAAGTTGTTAACTAGATTATAAGAAAGAGGGGATAGATTTTTTTAAGAAGGGCAACTGACACATGGGGCGGGATTTTCTGGTGCTACCCGTCGCTGGGATGGTCCGATTACGCTGAAAGTCTGAGATGGTTGTTTTAAAGACTGGGGGATGGTAAACCATGACATTCTCCATTGGAGCGAGGATCTCTGCTTTATATAAATGACTTGCGGCACAGTAGCACAGTGGTTAGCATTGCTGCTTCACAGCTCCAGGGACCTGGGTTCGATTCCCGGCTTGGGTCACTTGTCTGTGTGGAGTTTGCACATTCGCCTCGTGTCTGCGTGGGTTTCCTCCGGGTGCTCCGGTTTCCTCCCACAGTCCAAAGATGTGCGGGTTAGGTTGATTGGCAGTGCTGGGGGTTCAATTACCAGGGGACGTAGATTTAAGGTGATTGAGGCTGAAATGCTCAATTCATTTAAAACGTACCTGGGATCTGCATGTGAAGTGCTGTAACCTGCAGGGCTATGGACCAGGTGCTGGAAAGTGGGATTAAAATGAGAGGTTAGTGTATTTCTTCTCACACTGGGTTGAATGGCCTCTTTCTGCACCTGTAACTTTTCTAAGGTTCGATGGTACCAGAATGGTTCCAGGCCAAGGATGAGAAATTTAACTTACAAGATTAGGTTGGAGAAGTTGAAGTTGTTATCCATGGAATAAAGGAGATTGAGGAGAAATTTGATAGAGGTATACAAGATAAAGGCTGATAATGTTGTCAGAGAAGGCCGTTAAGCTGTCTTACGGCTGGTCCCCAAACAAGGTTTCCAAATTTGTTATCCTGGGTGAGGGGGAATGAATTGACTCCCTCTTTTTTCCAACCCCCTCAGTTGGTTTCAACAAGGTTATTTTTTAAAAGGTCCTGTGGCTACCTTTTCCCAGCACAATATTTATGTTTTAAAAAGAGCCAATTTAACCAGCCTTTCTTGAGTTAGAGTGAGTTTCTTCGCTTCTAACTGCAAGCAAAATGATAAAGCACGTTCATATACATTCACACAGATTAGAAGTGAGAATTAAGTCAAAAGCTAAATAGGAAAATGTATACAAATCAGTCTTTGACCTGTCCGTGAGGAACAAATGTTGGGATGTTGCAGCCATTGCGATTTGTGATTCCAGTAACACTGACTTCAGTAGGCGAACAGACTGTTTCAAGATTGCAGTGTCCTGTGTTTGGCTGAGAAGTTGCCCTGTTTCCTTTTCAGCTAAGGCTTTGCTGACTTGGCTTGCAAGAGAGAGAGCTACCTGCAAAGAATTTGCAGTAGTCTGGGAGGTGACGTTCATCCGCTGCCATGCACTGATGCACCCAGCACTGGTCAATCCTGCCCACGTTTTTCAACCGGCTTTTATCCCAGACTTTGTATATTCCTGGAAGATGAAAATCCACAAACTGGTCTGGGACATTTGCTCACAGGATATCACTCCCACAGAGGTGTTCATCATCTCCCATTATCTCCACAGGAGATGGCAGTTAGTTTCAGTATAGCTTTTGTGGTTTTGCCATATCCTTATCTGGCGACATGATGTGATTCCATTGTGTCTCTCTTGCTATCGCTCGCCAACAATTCAGCCAGTGATGGAATTTACATCCTCAGCCATCTTTGGCTTGTATGTCAATTTTTAGAACCACGGGTTTTATTTAAAAGTTTTTAATGTAGGTTTAGGATCCCTTCCACTGGCAGGATCTTTCAGTCTCTCTGAAGTCAATGGATGTTTGAACAGCTCACCTTATTTTCCGGCCCTGTTCTTGCTGCGATGGGGCCATAAAATTCTGCCCTACGACACAGAGAAGATTGAAGTCCAGTGAGGAGGTGCAGCATCACATTCTGGTTGCACTTCTGCAGCGGTAATCACCTTTCCGTTCGGTCATGCTGAGTAAATGATAATCCTCCGAGTGTTACAACTACTGTGAGTTTGAAGCGAGCTGCAGCCATTTAATGTTGCTGCAGCTGGTTTGTAAGTTTGCAGTATTTATTGTGCTTGCGTGGTGATCTGTGTGGATTTGCCAGCAGTATTTTACTTGGAAGGGCGTAATACATGTTCACCTTTCTCTCATCTAAAGACTGCAGGTGCTAGCTCCTGACCGACTTATTTCTACACTGACACTTTTGTCCTTCCAGTGTACTTTCCACCATGGCATTTATTTTTGACTTGCCTGGAACTTTGGAGTAAGGCGACAGAATCACACCTGGGCTACTAACATCAAAGGAGTGGCCGACAGTACGATACAAAACAATATATTGTACAACTGGTAGGTACCTCCTAATCTACAGTGGTCTGAGAATTTTAACAGCGCTACTGTTGTCAGTATGGGATATTTATTAGAGCTGTTTCCAGTGCATTTAAATTCTGTTACCAAAAATAAAAATAATTGAGTTCCTTGCTCAAGAGTCTCAGTATATGTCCCTGAACAGCAGTGCAACACCAGTTAGAATGATAATCATGCTTTTGGCGCAATTAATCCAACAATTGGTGGGGGGAGCAGATGGTTTCTTTTGAGGTTCTCTTATTTGAATCTTGAGAGTTTGATTCTCTTTGTATATAACAAAATGCGCCTGGGGAAAGAAGCGCTGCAGCTTTCGCTGCAGGAATAGAAAAGCTGCAGTGCATACGCTGCCCGGTTACTCATTGTTTCCCTGCAAACAGGTTTTGGATGTAGGATTGTGCTGTTTCTCAATGAGATAAAGATTCAACGTCCTACACAGTTAAACCCTTTATCTGTGTGTCGTCACTCATCTCCATCCCTGTCTCAGCTCCTCTGCTGCTGAACTCCTCATCCTTGCATTTTTTACCTCCGGACTCGACCCTTCTGGTGTTCCCCTGGCACCCCTGCCTTCTCCCTGCTTGTGATCTTGAGTTTATCCAAATCTCCTAACGCACAGCAAGGATATCATTGGCCAGGCCAGCATTTGTTGTCCACCCCTAATTAAGAGTCAACCACATTGCTGTGTCTCTGGAGTCACATGTAGGTCAGACCGGGTAAGGATGGCAGATTTCCTTCCCTAAAAGACATTAGTGAATCAGATGGGTTTTTCCAACAATCGACAATGACCATCATTAGTCTTTTCATTCCAGATTTTTATTTCACATCTACTGTGATGAGATTCCAACCTGGGTCTCCGGAGCATTGCCCTGGGTGTCTGGATTACTAGGCCAGTGAAAATACCACTAGGCCACTGCCTCCCCACTGTTAGGATTAGTTGGGAGCCCTGCATTGTTTCTGTCGGAAAGGCGCAATGCTACTCCAGTGCTCTCAGGCACTTTACTAGCCAGTGATGGGTCTTGGCTGCCTGGAATTCCCACCCCAGAGAGTTGCCAGCCAATCACAGGGCATGAGAGCTGTGGTTGCTGCCCACTAGGGGTGGCATAGTGGTTAGCACTGCTGTCTCACAGCACCAGAGACCTGGGTTCGATTCCCGGCTTGGCTTTCTGTCTGTGTGGAGTCTCTGCGTTCTCCAGGTGCTCCCGTTTCCTCCCACAGTCTGAAAGACGTGCTAGTTAGGGTGCATTGGCCATGCTAAATTCTCCCTCAGTGTATCTGAACAGGCGCCGCCTGTTAATTCACTCTTCCCAATATTTAATTGGAATATTCAACATTAACTAGTCTTGGGTTTTATGGGGAGTTTAAGGTTGTTATGGGGCAAGCGGATAGCTGGACATTGGAGGAGGTACACATTGGTAATCAGAGGAGATCACCTGGCCAAGGTTCTCAAAAAATTCTCAATCGCTGAGCAATGTTTTAGGTATTGAAGTTAAATGGTGGTAGCTGTTAGTTTAGAAACATCGAGAAACTACAGCACAAAACAGGCCCTTCGGCCCCACAAGTTGTGCCGAACATATCCCTACCTTTTAGGCCTACCTATAACCCTCCATCCTATTAAGTCCCATGTACTCATCCAGGAGTCTCTTAAAAGACCCTATTGAGTTTTCCTCCACCACCACTGACGGCAGCCGATTCCACTCGCCCACCACCCTCTGTGTGAAAACCTTCCCCCTAACATTTCCCCTGTACCTACCCCCCAGCATCTTAAACCTGTGTCCTCTCGTAGCAGCCATTTCCACCCTCGGAAAAAGCTTCTGAGAGTCCACCCGATCTATGCTTCTCAACATCTTATATACCTCTATTAGGTCTCCTCTCATCCTACGTCTCTCCAAGGAGAAAAGACCGAGCTCCCTCAGCCTATCCTCATAAGGCATGCCACTCAATCCAGGCAACATCCTTGTAAATCTCCTCTGCACCCTTTCAATCTTTTCCACATCCTTCCTGTAATGAGGCGACCAGAGCTGAGCACAGTACACCAAATGGGGTCTGACAAGGGTCTTATATAGCTGCATCATTATCCCCGGACTCCTAAACTCAATCCCTCGATTGATAAAGGCCAGCACACCATACGCCTTCTTAACCACTTCCTCCACCTGCGGGGCCGATTTTAGAGTCCTATGGACCCGGACCCCAAGTTCCTTCTGATCCTCTACAGTACTAAGAGTCTTTCCCTTTATATTGTACTCCTTCATCCCATTTGACCTGCCAAAATGGACCACAATGCATTTATCTGGGTTGAGGTCCATCTGCCACTTCTCCGCCCAGTCTTGCATCCTATCTATGTCCCTCTGTAACTTCTGGTATCCCTCCAGACTATCCACCAACCTTTGTGTCGTCGGCAAACTTACCAACCCAGCCCTCCACTTCCTGATCCAGGTCATTTATGAAAATGACAAACAGCAAGGGTCCCAGAACAGATCCCTGGGGCACACCACTGGTGACCGACCTCCATTTAGAAAAAGACCCATCTATACCCACTCTCAGCCTCCTTTGGGCAAGCCAGTTCTGGATCCACAGGGCAGCAGCCCCTTGGATCCCATGCTCTCTCACTTTTTCGAGAAGCCTTGCATGTGGGATCTTATTGAACGCCTTGCTAAAATCCATATAAACCACATCTACTGCTTTCCCTTCGTCAATGTGTTTAGTCATATTTTCGAAGAACTCCACCAGGCTCGTTAGGCACGATCTGCCTTTGACAAAGCCATGCTGAGTATTCTTGAGCATACTAAACCTCTCTAAATGCTCATAAATCTTGTCCCTCAGGATCTTCTCCATCAGCTTACCAACCACTGAGGTTAGACTCACCGGTCGGTAATTTCCTGGGCTATCCCTATTCCCCTTCTTGAAAATAGGAACCACATCCGCAATCCTCCGGCACCTCTCCCATCTCCATCGATGACGCAAAGATCATCGCCAGAGGCTCTGCAATCTCTTCCCTCGCCTCCCACAGTAACCTGGGGTACATCCCATCCGGACCCGGCGACTTATCTATCTTGATGCCATTCAAAGATTCCAGCACAACCTCTTTGTTAAAGTCCACATACTCAATCTTTTCAGTCCACCGCAAGCCCGCAGTACATCCACCCAGGTCCTTCTCCTCTGTGAAAACCGAGGCAAAATACTCATTAAGCACCTCTGCCATTTCTACTGGTTCCGTACAGATTTTCCCACCTTCACCTTTTATAGGCCCTATTCCTTCACGTCTCATCCTTTTACTCTTCACATATTTATAGAACGCCTTAGGGTTTTCCTTAATCCTACCTGCCAAGGCCTTCTCGTGACCCCTTCTGGCTCTCCTA
The DNA here is from genome assembly GCF_964213995.1 of Mustelus asterias. Classification (NCBI taxonomy): domain Eukaryota; kingdom Metazoa; phylum Chordata; class Chondrichthyes; order Carcharhiniformes; family Triakidae; genus Mustelus; species Mustelus asterias. Next base: position 124,027,173 of record NC_135809.1, read on the forward strand.
ATTTCCTTCTTTAGTCCCTTCCTACAAGCCGTATACTCATCTAGATCCCTATCTTCGCCAAGCTCTCTGAACCTTTTGTATGCTTTCCTTTTCTTCTCGACTAGGTCCTGCACAGCTTTTGTGCACCACGGTTCCTTTAACCTACCAACTCCTCCCTGTCTGCTCGGAACGTTGTCCTGTAGAACTCTCGACAGACATTCCTTGAAAAACTGCCACCTCTCTTCAGTACATTTCCCCGAGAATACCTCCTTCCAATTTACTCCTCTAATTTGCTGCCTTATGTCTTCATATTTCCCCTTACTCCATATAAACGCTTTTCTAGCTTGCCTGATCCCCTCTTTTTCCAATGCAAGCATAAAGGAGATAGAGTTATGATCACTATCCCCAAGATGCTCTCCCACTGAGAGATCTGACACCTGTCCAGGTTCATTGGTCAGTATCAGATCAAGTACAGCCTCTCCTCTTGTAGGCTTGTCCACATGCTGTGTCAGGAAACCCTCCTGAACACACCTAACGAACTCCTCCCCATCCAATCCCCTTACCCTAGGGATATTCCAATCTATGTTTGGGAAATTAAAGTCTCCCATCACAACAACTCTGCTATTATTGCAACTCTCCAGGATCTGTTTCCCTATCTGCTCCTCCACCTCCCTGTTACTATTGGGCGGCCTATAGAAAACTCCCAGCAAAGTGATCGACCCCTTCCCACTCCGAACTTCCACCCACAGAGACTCTGTAAACAATCCCTCCACAGCATACACCTTCTCTACAGCTGTGACACTATCCCTGATCAGCAGTGCCACTCCACCCCCTCTCTTGCCTCCCTCCCTGTCCTTCCTGAAACATCTGAATCCCGGCACCTGGAGTATCCAGTCCTGTCCCTGAGACATCCAAGTCTCCGTAATGGCCACCACATCACACTTCCAGGCATCGATCCACGCTCTGAGCTCATCCCCTTTATTCACTATACTCCTGGCATTAAAGTAAACACATCTCAATCCTTTGGTCTGAGCTCTCCCCTTCTCTATCCCCCGTCCATCCTCCCTCTTGCACCGTCTATAACCCTTCTCTGTTTGCGAGCTAACTTCCTCGCTCCCAGTCACCTCGTCTCGATCCCCTCCCCCCAACCTATCTAGTTTAAACTCTCCCCAGTAGCCTTAGCCAACCTTCCCGCCAGGATATTGGTCCCCCTGGGATTCAAGTGCCACCCGTTTTTTGTGTACAGGTCACACCTGCCCCTAAAGAGGTCCCAATGGTCCAGGAACCTGAATCCCTGCCCCCTGCACCAGTCCCTCAGCCACACATTCATTGTCCACCTCACTCCATTCCTGCCCTCACCTTCCCGTGGCACAGGCAGCAATCCTGAGATTACTACCTTTGCTTTCCTCCTTCTCAGCTGTCTCCCTAATTCCCTATACTCTCTTTTCATGAACCCTTCCCCCTTCCTACCCACATCAGCGGTACCAATATGTACCGCTACCTCTGGCTCCTCTCCCTCCCCCCTCAGGATTTCTGGGACTCGACCAGCGACATCCTGGATCCCGGCCCCAGGGAGGCAGACCACCATCCGAGACTCCCGTCTGCCTCCGCAAAAACGCCTGTCCGACCCCCTTAACTGTCGAGTCCCCGATTAACACTGCCTTCCTTTTTTCCTTAGCCCTCTGAGTTACAAGGCCAGACTCCACTCCGGAGACACGGCCACTGCTGCTTCCCCCAGGCGGGCTGTCCCCCCAGCAGTACTCAGGCAGGAGTACTTGTTGTGTAGGGACACATCCACCGGGGTGCTCTCAATCACCCGAGCTTTACCCTTCTGGCCGTCACCCAGTTGGCCTCCACCCGTGGCCCTGGTGTGACCACCTGATGATAGCTCTTGTCTATCACCTCCTCATTCTCCCTTAACAGCCTAAGATCCTCGAGCTGCATTTCCAGCTCCCTAACACGGTCCCTCAGGAACCGCAGCTCGACACACCCCTCACAGATGTGGATGTCTGGGAGGCCAGGTGCCTCCAGGACCTCCCACATCCTACACTGGGAACAACACACTGGCTTCACACGCATGTTTGACCCTTTATACCAAGGTACACAAGTTTAGACTTGTCAAAGGTATAAACAATCTGTGCCTTTGCAAAATTTCAAGAGAGAGGTTCTAATTTTTGTATATAAGAACATGTATGAAAAGAGTGGGAGGGAATTTTCTGCCCTTGCCACACTGAACCTGGAGAATAGCGTGCGGGCATAAAAATTGGTTGTGCACCCGGCACTAAATAGTTTGTGATTCACCCAGCCTCTTTCTAGTAGCGCGAACTGGAACAGGCACGAGGCTGGTTAGTATATTTAAAGTAGCAGTTCCATTCCCAGCAAACGGAATTCACCAGCCTTCAGGCATGACGCAAGAATCACTACCGGTCTTCACAAGCGGAGACCTGGAGAGATGGTCATGTCAGGGGGCCTGGGGGCCATTGAAGCCCCCAGATGGTCAGTGGCATAGCCAGGCAGTGCCCATCGGGCAGGACTCACCTGGCATACTGGCAGTGCCCAACTGGCACATCACCAGACTGCCCGATAGTGGCCACCAAACAGCCTGGCAATGCTAATTGGGCACCGCCAGTGTGTCAGTAGGCAGTGGCGAGGGGGTGGGGCCTGAGTGGGGGACATGAAGGGGAGGCTAGGCAGGGGGGTATATGACAGGCAGCAGAGTTGTTCAAGGGTGGTTTATGAAGGCAGTCTTGATGGGGGGGGCTTGATGGGGTCTTGATGGGGGAGGGGGCATGTCGGGGGTCTTGATGGAGGGGCTTGTCAGTGGTTGGGTAGGGGGATCCATCGGGAGGGCCCAAATGCCTGCAATCCATGTCGGGGAGGGGGGTAGGGGAACGTGCTGCTGCTGTTGGGGGCGGGTCTCCCAATGCATTATCAGATTAAGGTGCCGTTGCAAAACAGCACCCGAGCACTCTGACGCCGGGCTCACCGGCGTGTTTAGGCCCGTCCCCAAGTACTGGCGTGAAACTCCCAACTCTTCCAAAAAAGTGACTGAGTGTGGGAGGATTGCGGTGCAGAGCGCGCCTGAGAGACCGGCGCGAATCACTTCTTCATTATTATGACACTTTAAAATGTTTTTGGGAAAATTCCGCGCGTAATACATGGGTACGATGGGTATAGAGGGATATGGGCCAAATGCGGGCAATTGGGACTAGCTTAAGGGTTTAAAACAAAAAGGGCGGCATGGATAAGTTGGGCTGAAGGGCCTGTTTCCTTGCTGTAAACCTCTATGATTCTATAATAGTTGAGCTGTTGTATTTGGAGATGGCTATAGGTTGTTGAGAGAATCCATTCTGCAAGACGTTGATGAATGGAGAGTAAAAGCATTGGTTAAAGAATAGGTGGAGTTTAACAAAAAGTGGACAAAAACACGGATGTGAAGAAAGAACCAATTGGGAGGGAGAACGCAGCTTGTGGGATAAACATCAATACTGAGCTATCAACAATATCACAGGTGGAATGATTTGAGAGGAAGGGTTTGGAAATCTTTGGTATTGACTGAATAAGGCAAATCATTTATCAAAATGTTCTGAAATGGTCAACACAGGCAACGTGATAAACAGTGGGACAGCTATGCTGTTAATCAGGCTGCTGGATATAATTTGGCTATCATTTTCAGGTGGTACAAATTCCCCTCCAAGTCATGTACCACCTGGATTTCGAAATATACTTGTGTTCCTTCACCTTCGCTGTGTCAAAATCCTGGAGCTCCTCGGCTAACAGCACATGTGGACGTGCCTTCATCTCACACACACACTGGCAGTCCAAGAGGTGACGCATCCACTGCCCTCTCAAGGGCAACTGGGGGTTAGTAATAACTTCTGGTCTTGCCAACAACACCAGAGTCCCACGAATCAATGGGGGAAAAAAACTGCTTCCATGACTTTTAAGGAAAACATGTATAGTAACTGGAATAGGCCAGAAGTCATTTGAGATATGGGGAAGATGGGCAAATTTCCAAGAAAACAGAAGGGTGGAGTAGACAGAATTTGAAGAGATGCCAGGTCTACACATTGTGTGGGTGATGGAAGGAACTGTAATAGGACCGGAACTCTCGTTGGAGCAGAGGATCTAAAGGCAGGATAATACTTGGCGTCAGTCATCAGTCAAAATGAATGGAGCAGCAAAGGAAAGTTCCCTTTTTAAAAAAAAAAAGAATCTAGCTCAAAAGGAGTATAAATGAGAAAATATTCTGTCCCTCCTATAGAATGTTAGGAACTGTGAGATGAGGATGGATGCGGAGTAGAAAGCAGGAATCACACGGGTTACAAGAGTCAGTTTCATGAAGGAGCTAGAACATTATAAATATTGGATTAGTGGAACCAAATCCTGGATTTGTCGGGTTTATAGTAAAGAGTTAAAAACGCCATTCAAGTTGAAATTCTTAATGATGCTGACATCATTCTCTTTGCCACGTGGTTCCTAGTGAGCAAAACCCATTAGCACTGATTAAAATATGTTGGAAATCAATCAGTGCTTGAGCAGGTCTCCCTTAAAACGGAATGTCCGTATAAATTACATCCCAAGTATGAAGATGACAAAAAAAATTGCTGTTGTGGAAACAATATGTACGACTGTTTCACACATTAAAAAGAAAATCAGAACAGCTTAGCAAAACATGGAGAGGGACATATGCCTGAAAATATAATGGGAACAGTTCCAAATAGTGGATTGGTTCTGAAATATACTATGAAAGGTCTGACACTGGGAAGTTTTGAAGAACAAAGGGACCTTGGCGTGTTTGTCCATAGATCTCTGAAGGTGGAAAGCCGGGTTAATATGGTGGTGAAAAAGGCAAATGGAACACTCGCCTTTATCAATCAGGGTATAGATTACAGGGTATAGATGTCTTTATATGCCCTGTTTGCTGTTTGTGAACAGATCTCCCACTCACCTGACGAATTTCAGCAAGGCATTTGACAAAGTCCCACATGGCAGGTTGGTTAAGAAGGTTAAGGCTCATGGGATACAAGGAGAAGTGGCTAGATGGGTGGAGAACTGGCTTGGCCATAGGAGACAGAGGGTAGTGGTTGAAGGATCTTTTTCCGGCTGGAGGTCTGTGACCAGTGGTGTTCCGCAGGGCTCTGTACTGGGACCTCTGCTAATTGTGATATATATAAATGATTTGGAAGAAGGTGTAGCTGGTGTAATCAGCAAGTTTGCGGATGACACGAAGATGGCTGGACTTGCGGATAGCGAAGAGCATTGTCGGGCAATACAGCAGGATATAGATAGGCTGGAAAATTGGGTGGAGAGGTGGCAGATGGAGTTTAATCCGGATAAATGCGAAGTGATGCATTTTGGAAGAAATAATGTAGGGAGGAGTTATACAATAAATGGCAGAGTCATCAGGAGTATAGAAACACAGAGGGACCTAGGTGTGCAAGTCCACAAATCCTTGAAGGTGGCAACACAGGTGGAGAAGGTGGTGAAGAAGGCATATGGTATGCTTGCCTTTATAGGATGGGGTATAGAGTATAAAAGCTGGAGTCTGATGATAAAGCTGTATAGAACGCTGGTTAGGCCACATTTGGAGTACTGCGTCCAGTTCTGGTCGCCACACTACCAGAAGGACGTGGAGGCGTTAGAGAGAGTGCAGAGAAGGTTTACCAGGATGTTGCCTGGTATGGAGGGTCTTAGCTATGAGGAGAGATTGGGTAAACTGGGGTTGTTCTCCCTGGAAAGACAGAGAATGAGGGGAGATCTAATAGAGGTGTACAAGATTATGAAGGGGATAGATAGGGTGAACGGTGGGAAGCTTTTTCCCAGATCAGAAGTGATGTTCACGAGGGGTCACGGGCTCAAGGTGAGAGGGGCGAAGTATAACTCAGATATTAGAGGGATGTTTTTTACACAGAGGGTGGTGGGGGCCTGGAATGCGCTGCCAGGTAGGGTGGTGGAGGCAGGTACGCTGACATCGTTTAAGACTTACCTGGATAGTCACATGAGCAGCCTGGGAATGGAGGGATACAAACGATTGGTCTAGTTGGACCAAGGAGCGGCACAGGCTTGGAGGGCCGAAGGGCCTGTTTCCTGTGCTGTACTGTTCTTTGTTCTTTGAAGGAACAGCACTCCGAAAGCTAGTGGCGTTTGCTACCGAATAAACCTGTTGGATTTTAACCTGATGTTGTGAGACTTCTTACTGTATAGATTACAAAAGCAGAGAGGTCATGATGGAGTTGTATAGAACTTTGGTGAGGCCACAGCTGGAGCACTGTGTGCAGTTCTGGTCACCACATTATAGGAAGGATGTGAACGCACTGGAGGGGGTGCAGAGGAAATTCACCAGGATGCTGCCTGGGATGGAATATTTAAGTTATAAAGAGAGGTTGGACAGGCTTGGGTTGTTTTCGTTGGAGCAGAGAAGACTGAGGGGCGACCTGATTGAGGTGCTCAAGATTGAGGGGCATGGACAGGGTGGGAGGGAGCAGCTGTTCCCCTTGGTTGAAGGGTCAGTTATGAGGGGACACAAGTTAAAAGGTGAGGGGTGAGAGGCTTAGGGGTCATTAGAGAAAAAACCTTTTTACTCAGAGGGTGGTGATGGTCTGGAATGCACTGCCTGAGAGGGTGGTGGAGGTGGGATGTCTCACATCCTTTAAAAAGTACCTGGATGAGTACTTGGCACGCCACAACATTCAAGGCTATGGGCCAAATGCTCGCAAGTAGGATTAGCTGGGCAGGTCAGGGCATGCATCGGTGCAGACTCGATTGGGCCGAAGGGCCTCTTCTGCACTGTAGTATTCTGTGATTCTGGTTTCAACTATTGCAAAAGGATCAATCTTATGCATTTTATAACTTGTGGCATAAGGCATGAACATTGTGAGCAGAAAAGAGATAGAGTTTTGAGCTGGTTTTACTGCTGGAATAAACTGTTAAGATAGTTTACTAGTGCAACAGTTTATTTATATAAAGAGGGTTGAAATGCCAAATACCATGGTTTGAAACAAGTGCAAAGCTATATTTGTCGATGATTACTCTACCCAGTTTAAAAATAACTTGGACTTCCAGTTCCAGATGCATATTTAGTTTAAGGGCATCGAAAGCTGCATCTAATTTTGTATTCATTTCGCATTCATTCATTCATTCAACTTACAGAAGGATTACAGCTTGTGTGACACAGATGTCATTTAGTCACACTAACCTGAACACATTTTCAACTAATCGCTGGTCAAAATTGCACGGGGATACAGAACAGCTAATCAACTCTTTCGAAACATGACTGCACTGCATGCAGTAATCTGGAACAGGAGTTACAGAATGGGTTTTTTAAAATTTGATTTGATTTATTATTGTCACATGCATTGGTATGCAGTGAAAAGTATTGCTTCTTGTGCGCTGCACGAGACGAAACATACTGTATGTTAGAGAAGGAAAGGAGAGGGTGCAGAATCTGAGTGGCTTGAATCCATGGGCATTTTTTTTCTTGTCCCAGTTTTAACGTGGGTGTTGGCTATCTCTTTAATCCTCCCTTTATAGACTTACTGACTCAGGCATAGTTCAATACTGGTGGCTATTCATTATTCTCTTCCTTGCAGCTCACTGAAGCTACAAATGGCCTTTGTGCTTCAGCGAAATAATGGCACATTTAGCCAGCTCTCCATATATATATATTAGGCCACTCCCTTTTTGCAGTGAATATTTGTTATCCTGATTTGAGAGAACTGGGCCAATCAGACGCTGGCACTGTCAGATCCTTTCCATTCTGATCTCAACTGTTTCCTCTTCAGCATGATCACCAGAATGTGGTAGTGTGGAATCGATGAGCTATCCAGACTGGTATTATTTTAAATCCGTGTGTGCAGTCATCTACCAGTTGCAGCGCTGCCTTCCAGGTGAGCTGCATCCATGAAGTTGCGTTCATTTTGCAACAACAACAACAAAAAAAGAGATGATGTACACCTATGGGCCAGGGAAACTGAATCATCATTACACGACTCGGTAGACTGGATGGACAGTTTCCTATTCTGCGGTCTTTCTGCCTTTCGACTGTGACTGGTGCTGGCCAAGCTGAGGAGATTCTCTTTCCCCAAGGCACCGTTCCAAGGGCATTGGGCATTATCACATTAAGCTGTGCATCTGGACTAAGACAGTGAAGAGGCTAGGCGCTTTGAGCTGCACACACACATACACACACACAACACTTCACACACACATGTGCTGAAGGATTTCAGAAAGCAGGATGTTATTTTTCCACAGGACTTCTGTGATTTTGAAGATGCAAATGACAGGACAGTAAATGAAAAAGAAAAATATATCTGTTGAGCTCTGCTTTTCTGCAGGAAAATTGTTACATTCTGACGTTCAGACATGTGCTGCAAGAGGGAGGAGTGAAGCTGGCTGACTAATGGAGATTTAAAAAAAGAAAATAAAGTATTCCTGGTTGGACGGAACAGTGGGAAAACCTCTCAGCCCTGATTGTGCATCATTTAAACTGTGCGTGCGTGTGTCTGTGTGTGAGCTCCCTGGCTGTGCAAGACTGCTGTAGAGGCAAGGATTTCAAAGCACGTAGTTTCCCACTGCTGCTGCTGCTGCTGTACTTATCGCCGCTGCTGTTTTCTGACCGAGTTGGGGAGAGAGACGCGCGGAGAAGGGGAACAGAAAATGCCAGCTATTCTAGTGGCCTCGAAGATGAAATCGGGGCTGCCCAAGCCCGTTCACAGTGCCACCCCCATCCCGAATGTCACCGCAAGGGCTTTGCAGCAGCCTTGCTACCTGAAGCTGGGGGGCAAGGTAGAAGTGAGCAAACCGACATATCCGAGCCAGCTCCCCTTCAAACCTGCACATGTGCCTGAAGGCGAAGGGGAGGAGAGGCAAGGGAAGACCACCAGCGCAGAAAATGGCTTTGACACACAGGTGAGGAGGAGGGGGGGGGGGGGGGGGGGAGAGAGAAAAATGATCATTTTCACTTGGCACCTCTCGCTTAGAGGAACATATTTTGTGACCTTGTCAGTATTTTGTTTAAAAAAAAACAAATGTGAGGTTGTGAGATATTAAGCAGCAGGATCTTTTCCATTGTCGTTCCTCATTTGACAAATGGTATATGTGGATGTGGAGTGCCAGTGTCTTCAGTTGGATTTGGCCAGGTGCCCTGCAGTTCATTATCTACTGCACATTCTATCTACTGTGGCTGTTGGTCAGAGTGACATACCAAGCTACAGTATATGTAGGGTAGATTATTGGACGCCTTCCAGGATCTGAAGGGATTTGTGCCTGCGGCTAATATTGGCATTATTATTAGTGTGAAGATAGTGCTGGAATCTTCTTCGCAGCCTCGCTGAACTTAATTGCTTGTCACCAGTGCACGATGGCCGCCCCAGAAGCAGTTGAGAAAATCCTTCAGTTTTAACCCTGTCATATCGTGAAACATAATTTTCATCAAATCATTTTCTAAAAAGATATACATCACAGCTGAGTGAAATGAAATGAGACCAAATTGCATCCAATATACATTATGATTTAATGGTAAGGGTTAAATCATCTGATTTTGGCTTGGTTGGTGGACAATGTATCTCCCAAAATTGTGTAAGCTGAAATGAAGGTTTTGTCAAGATTTGTCCTGCAGTTTCATGTCGCCTTCTGCAGCCTTTCAAGGAGAGCTAAATTAGGTAATGTTTCATTGGGTACTCGGAATAGTAACCAGCTAATGGTCGGGGTTTTGTGTGTGAGATCCATTTGTTGTAATGCAGCACTGTCTATTTTGGGCAAATAGAATTGTGAGAATGTTACAGGATATAGAGAAGCAAATCAAGCTTTTATGTCTTTGGACCCACCGATGTTGCAATACAAAATATAAAGAGACTGAGTGTCTTTACATTTGTGTGTGGGTATTCCTGTGATGAGTGATGGTGTGAATTCCCGAATGGCCATCGTCTATGGTAGTAGAAATGCTTCTTTACTTAAGATGGGCATTCTGAATTGGAACTTAGAATTGCATTCGGGAGCCGCCTGTGTTTGAACAAAGCAGCATCCAAGCTTTTGCCTTGGCAAATTGGCCAATGAGGCACATCAAATTATGGCTGAGCAAAGCAAGTTCAAGGCAAGACGGGGAGCCTGAAAGAAAAATGGCTTACGGAGCTCGAGGCAGCTGAGAGATGCTAAATGAGGAAACATAATGTGACATTGTCATCTTCCCGAACTGGGGTGGTTTTCAGTTAGGTCAGGTTGGTGGGATTTGAGGATTTATTGAAGATAATTACAAGTAGCACCTTGAAACCATGAGAAGCATAATGGGTTTATCAGTGAGGAAATGGAAAATTTGAGGAGAATGCTGATAAATTGAAGCTTTTCTCATTCAAACAGAGGAGATTTGATGAAGAGGGATTTGATAAAGGCAGTCAAAATTGCATAGAGATGGGCAAGTTTGCAGAGAAATAAATGATTTTTCAATGTCACACATAGCCAAGGGTTTAAGAAAAGGCAATATCGATACAAGATTGCTTGTAAGAGATTTAGGATGGAAAACGTCAGGAACATTTTAGACAAGAGATTGTGAGGCTGGTTAAATGCACTGCCAGGTTTATCAATGGAAACCCAGACCATGGCCGGAATTCTCTGGCCGTTCACGCCCCGCCGCCACTGCAAGTGTGGACGGAGAATTTGGCGCTTAGCCACATCTCCATTCACCGCAGTGGAACCAGAGAATCCCACTGATATAAAAGGCCAGAGAATTCTGGCCCATGCCAACAGTCATGAGCAGATTGTTGCCATCCTGTGTATGTGTATGTAATGTGTTTGGTTGCAGTGCCTCAGTGTGTGGGTTGCCTGCTTGAACTTCAGAAACTCTATTTTGGGGTGAGGCAGAAAAAGCTTCTTTCTAAATTTTCCCATGGGCTTTGAACCCCAACATCAGGACGGAATGGGGCCTCACTATCAGGACAAAATGGGATCCCAATGTCAGGACAAAATGGGACCCTGATGTCAGGACAGAATAGGACCCCAATGTTAGAACAGAATGTGACCCCAGTGTCAGGACAAAATGGGACCCTGATGTCAGGGCAGAATGGGATCACCATATCAGGACAAAATGCGACCCCCACATCAGGACAAAATGGGACCCCAATGTCAGGACAGAATGGGACCCCAATGTCAGGACAAAATGTGACCCCAATGTGAGAATAAAATGGGACCCTCACGTCAGGACAAAATGGGACCCCGATGTCAGGACAGAATGGGATCCCATTATCAGGACAGAATGGGATCCCATTATCAGGGCAGAATGGGATCCCATTATCAGGGCAGAATGGGATCCCAATGTCAGGCCTGTGCTTGTCGGGAACAGGTCCAGAGGAACCATAATTCCAGAGATGGCCTCCTAATTGGTCACCTTTGAACTCACTAATTAAGGACAATGGGTGCGCTCCTGATGCCCTTGGCCTGGCTCCAGAGACTTGACAGCCCCAACAGGAGAGATGCAGAAACAGATAGTAAATGCCATGGGCATTGCAACAAGGATGTGTGGTCAGAGGCACAACTGAAAGGAAAACATACAAGAAACAAAGACTGCAGAAAACTGTGGTATCAAAGGGTCTGGGTGTCCTCACAATGGCAACACAAGAAGTCTACATGCAAGTAAGACAATTAATTAGGAAAGCAAATAGAATGTTGACTGTTATTGCAAGTGGAATGGTGTGTAAAAGTAGGGAAGTCTTGCAACACATTTAGAATACTGATTAGGGTTTGGGCCTGGTTATCCAGGGAGGGATGTAAATGCATTGGAGGTTCACTGGTTCGAATCCTGGGGTGAAAGGCTTGTCTGAGCTAAGCAAGTTGGGTCTACGTTCATTGGAGCTTAGAAGAATGAGATTTAATTCTGTTGAAAATTTCAGAATTGTGAGGGGGCCTGAGTAAATGCTGAGAGAAGGTATTCTCTTGTGGGTGAATATAGAATTAGAGGACATATTTTTGGAATAAGTGCTGCCCTGTGTGAGACAGAAATAAGGAGGAATTTCTTCCCTCAGTAGGTCGTGACCCAAACAGGGCCACCCAGTTCCTGAATTCATCAAGACTTGCTTCAGAAGTGGTCAGAAGTGCTGGATTCTGTGTGAATGATTGATTGCTCTTGATATCAAAGTAACAATTCACTAAGTGTGGCACCAAGGAGCCTGAGCATCACTGGGAATTAAGGGAAAACTCTCCACTTATTAGAGTCATAGCTAGCACAAAGGAAGATGATTGTGGTTGTCAGAGGGCAATAATCTCAGATCCAGAATATTGCTGCAGGAGTTCCTCATGGCACTGTCCTAGGCCCAACCGCCTTCAGCTCCTTCATCAATGAGTTTCTCTCCATCATAAGGTCAGAAGTGGGGCTGTTTGGTGATGATTGCACAGTACCAGATAATAAAACAGTCAGTGCCCACATGTAGAAAGACATGGACAACTTTCGAGCTTGGGCGGATAAATGACAAGTAACGTGCGCCATACAAGCGCTAGACAATGATCATCTCCAGCAAGAGTGAAGCTAACCACCTCCCCTTGATGTTATCATCGTTGAAGCCTCCACCATAAATATCTTGGGCCAGCCATATGCAGACTGTGACTGAAAGAGCAGGTTAGAGGCTGGGAATTCTGCTGGTGAGCAACTTCCATCTCCTGACTCCCCAAAGCATGTCTTCCATCTACAAAGTTCATGTTGGGAGTGTGATGGAATGCTGTTGACTTGCCTTTATAGAGTGACTCCATCCACACTGAAGAAGCTTGATACCATCCAAGACAAAATTGATTGACACCCTATCCACCATCTTAAAGATTCACTTCCTCCACTACAGGCATTTAGTGGCAGTTGTGCGTACCATCATAAGTACTCCAGTAACTCACCAAGGGCCCTTCAACAGCATCCTCCAAACCTGCGACCTCTACCACATAGAAGGACAAGGATTCCACTACAAATACCGTTCCAAGTCGCGCACTATTCTGGCTTGGAAATATATTGCTGTTTTTTTCAATTGGATCAAAATCCTGGAACTCCCTATCTAACAGCACTGTGGATGTACCTCGACCACATAGAATGCAATGGTTTCAGTTAGGGCAACAAATGCTGGCCTTGCCAGTGATGCTTCCATCCCAAGATAAAATGAAAAAAAAATTCTTTGGATTTCTTTATTCCTGAGAACTGCATAGACTGAGCCGTTGAACATATTCATGGGTGGGATGGGCAGTTTCTTGAACTCTTCTGCTTCTTAGGCAGTCCCTTGCAATCATAGCCGACTTTCTTCCATTCATATTTGATGGGTTCTTTGTGGCTGATAGGCCCAAGGTGCAATCTGCAGACTCGGCAATGTGTGAGGCAAGTGCTGCTTGGAGGGTTGGGTCGATGGTTGTTGGGAGAACGTTGTATGCTCTCTCTGAGACCTCAGTTCCTCCTCGGCATGTCACTGATGAAGTCTGTAAATATGCTTGGTGCCTTCCCGAATAAACCTCTATTTTGGTAGGTCACAAGCCAGGGGTTTCCAAGAGTGATGGGCTGTTTGATCTCCTCAGGGATGTTTTGAGGATATCTGTAAAGTGTTTCTGCCGTCCTCCTGCGAGTCTCCTGTCAAGTTCAGAGCAGACAAGCTGCTTCCAGAGCCTGGTGTCGAGAATACAAGCAACATGTTCAGAGTGGATGGTGGTGTAGTGGCAATGTCACTGGACCAGCAATCCAGAAGCCCAGGGTTAATGGAGGCAAGGGCTCAAATCGGAATTTAAATTCAATTAATAAAAAATATGGAATCAAAAGCTAGTCTAATGGTGACCATGAAATGAGTATTGATTATTGTAAAAACCCACATGCTTCACCAATGTCCTTTAGGGAAGGAAATCTGCCATCCTGAACCCGGTCTGGCCTATCTGTGACTCCAGAGCCACAGCAATGTTGTTGACCCATAACTGCCCTCTGAAATGGCCTAGCAAGCCACTCAATTTGAGCACAACAAATGCTGGCCTTGCCATCAACGCTCACATTCCATGAAAGAACAAAAAAAAAGAAAATGTTCTGCCCAGCGGAGCTGGTTTTGATGCCTCAGTGCTGAGCAAGTTGGCTTGGGAGAGGACACTACTGTTTGACACCTTTCTAGCTACTGGATTTGGAGACTCCAGCGACTGCACCACTGATGGTACTTCTTTTTAATTCATTCGTGGGGCATGGGCGTTGCTGGCTGGCCAGCATTTATTGCCCGTCCATAGTTGCCCGAGAGCAGTTGAGAGTCAACCACCTTGCTGTTGGCTCTGGAGTCACATGTCGGCCAGACCAGGTAAGGACGGCAGATTTCCTTCCCCAAAGGACATTAGTGAACCAGATGGGTTTTTCTGACAATCGACAATGGTTTCATGGTAATCAGTTGATTTTTAATTCCAGATATTTTTATTGAATTCAAATTCCACTATCTGCTGTGGTGGGAGACGAACCTTGCCCCCCCCCCCCCCGAACATTAGCTGAGTTTCTGGATTAATAGTCTAACGATAATACCACGAGGCCATTGCCTCCCCAGTGCTTTGCTGTAGGTTATCTAAATCCTCAAAACATATAGGAGTGCGGGGGGTTACTGTTGCTCATTAAACCATGACCTTTGTCTTGAGTTTGAATCCTGGTCACAAATACTACTTTCCCGAATTAGCTGAAAGTTAAATTGGCACATTGGAGGTGATGATGAATTTTGTTGTCTTTGTTTGCCTTTGCCACGAGGGGGCTCCCAAGATACACAGGGGAGGCAGTGGCATAGTGATACTGTCACTGGACTATGAATCTAAGGACCCAGGCTAATGCTCTGGGGACCTGGGTTCAAATCCCATCTTGGCAAATGGTGAAATTGAATTCAGTAAAAATCTGGAATTACAAGTCTAATGATGGGCAGGTCGTGCCTTACGAGCCTGGTTGAGTTCTTTGAAAATGTGACCAAACACATTGACGAAGGAAGAGCGGTGGATGTGGTCTATATGGACTTCAGCAAGGCGTTCGATAAGGTCCCCCATGCAAGACTTCTTGAGAAAGTGAGAGGGCATGGGATCCAAGGGGCTGTTGCCTTGTGGATCCAGAACTGGCTTGCCTGCAGAAGGCAGAGAGTGGCTGTGGAGGGGTCTTTCTCTGCATGGAGGTCAGTGACCAGTGGAGTGCCCCAGGGATCTGTTCTGGGACCCTTGCTGTTTGTCATTTTCATAAATGACCTGGATGAGGAAGTGGAGGGATGGGTTGGTATGTTTGCTGACGACACCAAGGTAGGTGGTGTTGTGGATAGTTTGGAGGGATGTCAGAAGTTGCAGCGAGACATAGATAGAATGCAAGACTGGGCGGAGAAGTGGCAGATGGACTTCAACCCGGATAAGTGTGTGGTGATCCATTTTGGCAGATCCAATGGGATGAAGCAGCAGTATAATATGAAGGGTACCATTCTTAGCAGTGTAGAGGATCAGAAGGACCTTGGGGTCCGGGTCCATAGGACTCTTAAATCGGCCTCGCAGGTGGAGGATGCGGTCAAGAAGGCGTACGGCGTACTGGCCTTCATTAATCGAGGGATTGAGTTTAGGAGTCGGGAGATAATGCTGCAGCTTTATAGGACCCTGATTAGACCCCACTTGGAGTACTGCGCGCAGTTCTGGTCACCTCATTACAGGAAAGATGTTGAAGCCATTGAAAGGGTGCAGAGGAGATTTACAAGGATGTTGCCTGGATTGGGGGGCATGCCTTATGAGGATAGGTTGAGGGAGCTTGGTCTCTTCTCCCTGGAGAGACGAAGGATGAGAGGTGACCTGATAGAGGTTTACAAGATGTTGAGAGGTCTGGATAGGGTAGACTCTCAGAGGCTATTTCCAAGGGCTGAAATGGTTGCTACGAGAGGACACAGGTTTAAGGTGCTGGGGGGTAGGTACAGAGGAGATGTCAGGGGTAAGTTTTTCACTCAGAGGGTGGTGGGTGAGTGGAATCGGCTGACGTCGGTGGTGGTGGAGGCAAACTCGTTGGGGTCTTTTAAGAGACTTCTGGATGAGTACATGGGATTTAATGGGATTGAGGGCTATAGATAGGCCTAGAGGTGGGGATGTGATCGGCGCAACTTGTGGGCCGAAGGGCCTGTTTGTGCTGTGGCTTTCTATGTTCTATGTTCTATGATGACCATAGAATGATTGTCTTAAAAACCTATCTGGTTCACTAATGCTCAATCAAGGAAGGAAATCTGCTGTCCTTACCTGGTCTGGCCTATATGTGACTCCTATGGCCTAGCAAGCCTCTCAGTTCAAGGAAAAGTAAGGATGCACATCCAGATCCCATGAGTGAATTTAAAAAAATAGAAAATTATATATACTTTCCAGGATTCCACTGGGGAACAGGAAGGAAAGTGGGATTGAAACCCAAGATCAGATCAGCCTTGATCTTATTGAATGGTAGAGTAGGCTCGAGGGACCAGATGCTCTATTTATAATGTTTTAATGTTCTTATAGTAAATTAATCTGTGGAACTAATCTTGTATCTAGCTGATGTTGTCGGGTACAACATTGTGCACCCCCACAGGTCCCAGCATGACACATTTCCATGTAATATAAAGTTTGCATTTAGGAACAGAGAAATTTTGAAGTTAATCTGTTTCTCTCGTGGGAGTTGGCAAGAAATATTTGTGGCGGGGGAGTGCAACACATTATGCATCCAACATTTTCTGTATTTGTTCAGGTGCAAGGTTTTTGGAGAGAACTTCATCAAACTCTGTCAGTTGTGATCTTATCTTCAGTAATTCTGTGGGATATTTATTTATCTATTTATTCTTGGGATGTGGGTTATCATCTGTAGAGTCAGCATTTATTGCCCATCCCGAATTGCCCTCGAGAAGGTGGTGATGAGCCGTTGCTTTGAACTGGTGTAGTCCATGTGGTGTAGTTACTCCCACAGTGCTTTTATTAGGGAGTTCCAGGATTTTGGCCAAGTGACAGTGAAGGAATGATGATATAATTACAAGTTAGGACAGTATGTGGCCAGGAGGATAACTTGCAGATGGTGGTATTCCCATGCTCCTGCTGCTCTTGGCCTAGAGGTCACGAGTTTGGAAAGTGTTGTCAAAGGAACATTGGTGACTTTCTGCAGGGCATCTTGTAGATGGTACACATTGCTGCCACTGTGCATTAGTGTTGGAGGGATTGAATGTTTAAGGTGATGGATGGGGTACCAAACAAGCACATTGCTTTGTCCAGGGTGGTACAGAGCACCCAGCAACTGCCCTGCTGTTGTACCCACAATTTTTATGAGGTCGAATCTGTTAGGTTTATGGTCAAAGGTCAGCCTTAGGATGGTGGACGATTCATTGGTGGTATTGCCATTGAATATCAAGGAGAAATAGTTACATTTTCTGTGATTGGAGATGGTTATTGCCTTGGACTTGTGTGGCACAAATGTTATTTATCAATAAACAGCTTAAATCTGGATGTTGCATTAACGTAAGTTCAGGAACAAAATAACACGTGCATGTTAAGAATTATTTTTAGTGATGGTTTTATAATTATGAATTTACATGTTTGTTTCCTGTAGCTCATTGGTAGCACCAACGTACTGCTAGAAAACCAACACACATTATTGATTTATATAAATACATAGAATATGCAATGGAGTCACCCTATTGTTTGATGTTGCATCTGGTAGAGAAGATGGTCTTCATTTAGAAATACTCAACTCTGGATGGGACATTGATATATTGATATATTTGGCGATGAACCGTGTCTTTTGAATTTTGGTTTTTCTCACACATTGAGAGAGTTCTTGAACTTAGTTGAGAATGAACTGAGTTGGGATGCAAAATTAGTAAACTTAACCGTTCCCACATGACATGCCAGCTGGAAGATTATCACTGAGTAGGAGTCATCTGCTTGTCCGCCCTTTTGGTTTGGAGATGGCTGGAAATCATGGGAGGATCAGAACCATGAGAAAATCTTAACTTTGCTGTTGTGATCCCTGTAACCTGCCAGTCAGTCACACCACTGCTGTACAGCAGGAGTGAGGAAGAGAAGTGGAACATATCTGTTACAATGCAAGGAACATTTTTAAAGCTGTCACTTCCCTCTGCGACTTAACTTTTCAGAATGTTTTTCAACCTCTTCATATTTTGGCTAAGTGTTAAATTGCCCATGAGCTAAATGATAGGGTTCTGCAATGTTAACTATATATTTAGTTAGAAATTAAGAATGCTCTGTGGTTGACAACATACATCTATGAATGCTGGCTAGTCAGTTTGTAGCCTGGACAGATGACAGTGCCTTTGCATGGTTTCCCTTCCTGTTGACTATATATGGAACAAATTGTGTCCACCTACACTCCTCGCCACTGATTGGGCTATAGGTGACTCGGACATGGCGGGGCACAACATTTGAAATCTGCCAATAATGCAGGTATTACTATTTGGCAGGCAAGTGCAGAGGTCACAGATCAGCAGATTGGAGACAGGCCATCGGTGGATGTTACACATCTCTGGAAGAGAATTACAAAATAGGAGTATGCACTCCACAGAAATCTGTTGAAGGGTGTAAGATGGACAAACGGTTCAAATCTGTCATTCCCTGAAAGAACTAACACAGGAAATTAAAGCTGGAAGAGCAAAAAAATGTCAGTCGCCTTTTGGGTTTCGGTAATAGGCTCATAAGAGTGCAAAAGTCAAGAGGGTTTGACAAGCCTGTCCAAAATAATTGTTCATTTACCCTGTACTCTGTGCAATTCCGGTTGTCATGATATTGAACTTTAACCTGGCGTTGTGGGACTTCTTACTGCAATTTCGGTTGTACCATTATACATAATGGACACTAAAACCACACAAAGCATGCAACGGAAATTTGTCAGGATATCAGCAGTGATTGGGAACTGCAGTTTTGAGGAGAGACTTAAGATACTGGGACCATTTCTATTGGGGCAGAGAGGCAAAGAATACATTTGATAGTTTTAAAAATAGTAAATAAGAGGAAAAAATGTTTCTTCTACGGGTCAGAAGGGTTCATTACTTGAAATGGCTACTGAGAGGGAGAAGAAAGTTAGAGAATTTTATTTACACGGGAAGGAGGTAACACGCTTAGCCATTGGGATTTGTCAAAAGAGATGGCATTACTCCTTTTGTAAGAGGAGAGTAAGATTGCTGTCTCAAAGAGCAAACAGACAGAGGTCAACCTCAGTCCATGCTGCAAACGTCTTTGGTTGCTTGAAGATATAACTCTGTTTTCAGTTCCTCCTTTTGTCCAAAGTACTCCACTTGTGTCTTGATGGATAAACTGAATTCCATATTCCTGGTGTATCGTGGTGACGTTTCAGTTGTGAAATTACTAAGAAATGAAATGTACCGTGATCCACATTTTGTCCCAAGGAGAGGAGTTAGATGAATTTGAATAATTCTGATTTTTAGTTTTGCATGGATCTCTGTCATCTGTTGCCTTCCCACATTTTACCGATATAAAACTAGCCATTTGTTCTGTCGAATGCCGAATTTCAGTTACTGGGGATTGAATATGTTTGACATCAGTGCCGGTCTTCAGCTTGTCTTCTTCATTGTTAGGCATTTTGGCCTTCCGCGTTTAACTGAGTCATGAGCTCCGTTAAAGTAAGAATAGACATTCATTTTATTCATCAGAGAGTTTTCTTCTCTATTTCTGATGAGTCTTATTTTGTATGCTTCCTGTCAATACCGTGCACCATTATATTATTCAGAGCAAACTGCATTTGGTCTCTGCTTGTGGCACAATTGAGCATATCATTGCGGTGATAACTGCTCTTCCTTTCCTCCCTCTCCTCTCAATCACTGTCACAGTAAAATTCTGCATTCTGTTTGCTGTCGTCTCCTGATGTTATGCAAATCATGGGAAACTGATGAATATATTTTTTGAATATATGAATTTCCCACCAGGGCCTCATGCATGCCAATTTTGAGGTTGCATTCCTGTGCTGTGCAGAACTGTTTTAGTCATGAAAGTACATTTTGCAGTTCCATGTATCAGTATTTTCTACGTGCTTTGCCAAATGTCCAACTGTTGTATTATCCTTTTTTTATTCATTCATGGAACATGGGCATCGCTGGCTGGCCAGCATTTATTGCTCACCCCAGTTGTTCTTTGAGAGCAGTTTAGAGTCAACCAGGATTTTCACAGATGACAAAACCAAACCCCCTCGACCTCTGCATCTCTCGGTCCTTAATTACAATAACTTCAAAGATCTGTCCATATTTGAAGAAGACGGATTCCAGGGACTGTTCATTAGTGTCAAAGTTAAGACCACCAACAAAAAGCTTTCCTTTGTCAGACATTTTGCTTTACTTCCGACAAAATGGCTCCAACACACAACAGCACCTCCACATTCCAGGATGGATGAACCATGAAACCATTTTCGATTGACGGAAAATGTCCTTTAGGGAAGGAAATCTGCCATCCTTAGCTGGTCTGGCCTACATGTGACTCCAGAGCCACAGCAATGCGGTTGACTCTCAACTGCCCTCCAAGGGTAACGAGAGATGGCAATAAATGCTGGCCAGCCAGCAACGGCCATGACCCACGAATGAATAAAAAGAAAAATTACCTTAAGGTCAAGTTTATGTAAACTCACCATTACAGGGCAAATAGTCCCACAACTGGTATCTAAGTGAAAATCAAACTGTGTTCAGAAGTACTTGTTGCCAAAAGGCATTTTAGATTGGTTGCCAACTGTAGGATATCAAGTGTTAAACATAAAATAAAGAACATCAGTGAATAACCATTGTTCAACTTTGGATATGGTGCCAGTGGCCATCCTTGTGCGTATTTAAGCCAGGATTTTCTGCTGGGTGGGTTTGGTGACAGGAATGGAAAATCTCGTGAGAAGTCCCAAATCTCATTTCACGCTGAAGTAGACAAGATGGCGATAAGTGAAGAAATCAGAGGGTGGGTACTGTCAGAACGTAGAAAGGGAGTGATGGTCGGAGGGGAGAAAGCAAGGGATTAGGGTAAAAGTAAAATTTTGAACTTTTTGCTTTGATTTGATTTATTATTGTCACATGTATTAGTATACAGTGAAAAGTATTGTTTCTTGCGCGCTATACAGACAAAGCATACCATTCATAGAGAAGGAAAGGAGAGAGTGCAGAATGTAGTGTTACAGTCATAACTTGATTATTGATTTCATTGAATTCATTGTGCCAAAAAAATTGGATTATCCAATCATTTTAATCAAGCAACAGAACACAACATGTAACACATGGTTGAAGGAGTTGAATGACCAGTTAATTAGAATGAGCAGACAGCTAAATTATCTGTACTTAGGAATTCGGAAGCAAAATTGAAGAGACTAAATTAGAGGGTATCGCTAATAGAGATGAGGATTGTAAGAATGCAGGAAGACAATGATAGACCAATATAATCAGCAGTCTGTTAGTTTGATTTCATTAAAAGATGAAATTGCGATTTGAACCATTTGACGACTGCAAACACTTACTTAAATTTTTGTAATAATAGCAAAATTCTGATTTATAGAACATTACTAGCACTCCAGAAATGTTGCAACAGACATTTCCTGTGAAATATTGGACGATTGTAGTCAACGTAATATTGATTGAACATTTTTTTTCAAGCTAAGGTATCCCTGACTAATTAGCTCCATGAAGATTTGTTCAAACAGATTTATGTACTGGCTTTATCCATGTTAAGAAAAAGGAAGAATAAATCTTTTCTACCTAAACAGCTGAAAAATCGATCAACTTACTTTGTTTGGAGAGCTGGATGTGGAGCAGGCAGTGTATTGCTGCTTGCTATTTTGTAGCCAGTCTGAGGTTGCCATTGTTGTTGTTAGCATAGAGAATGGCGTGGAGTGTCACCCTGTAATAACCAATGGGGTCAGCTTCATAATCCACAGAAACCAAAAGCCTCTGCACATTGTGATGCTGCTGAATATAGTTTTCTGTTTAACTTGGATCAGATGCCTGACTATGGAAACCTCTTCAGCCAAACCATTTTTTTTGTTGTTCTGGTGTTGCCAATTATAACTCCAGTGTGTTCCGTTAGTGTACTTTAACATCAACAATTCTCTCTGATTGCATCACAGAATCATCGTATGGATGAGCGCAGAAGGAGCACATTTGGCCTGCCTATGGGACAAGTGCTGGAAAATGGGATCAGCGGGACTTTAGTGGTGGTTATTGTCAGTGCAGAGTCGATTGGCTGAAGGGCCTTTTATGGGATGTAGGCATCGCTGACTGGGCCAATATTTATTGCCCATCCCTAACTGCCCTCTATTTCAGAGAACATTTGAGAGTCAGCTAAATTGCTGTGGATCTGGATTCACATGTAGGCCAGACCAAGTAAGGATGGCAGATTTTCATCCCTAAATCATAGAAATCATAGAAACCCTACAGTGCAGAAGGAGGCCATTCGGCCCATTGAGTCTGCACCGACCACAATCCCACCCAAGTCCTACCCCTACCCCTACATATTTACCCACTAATCCCTCTAACCTACGCATCTCAGGACTCTAAGGGGCAATTTTTAACCTGGCCAATCAACCTAACCCGCACATATTTGGACTGTGGGAGGAAACCGGAGCACCCGGAGGAAACCCACGCAGACACGAGGAGAATGTGCAAACTCCACACAGACAGTGACCCGAGCCGGGGATCGAACCCGGGACCCTGGAGCTGTGAAGCAGCAGTGCTAACCACTGTGCTACCGTGCTGCCCAAAGGGCATTAGTGAACCAGATGGTTGACAATGGTTTCATGGGACCGGGCGGCATGGTGGCACAGTGGTTAGAACTGCTGTCTCACAGTGTCAGAGACCCGGGTTCTCACTCCCTTTCCCTGAAGTCCTGGAAATTCATTCCCTGCTTATCTAGTTCTCTTTTGAAAACCATGATTAAATCTACCTCCACCAGTTTTGCAGGTCAGGCAGCATCTACAAGAGTGCTACAATTATAAGATCATGTTTTTGGATCGTGTCTTTAACTTAAAGTTAAAATGAAATAGGGTCACGTGATATATTCTGAGGTCACCTGAGGTCTCCCAATTATCCGGAGACCTGACAGGAACTCTGGATTGTTTGATTGTTAGCTATTAAAGAGGAGCCAGATTGTTGTACTGGGCAGAAGGTACAAAGTGCAGACAATGGCAGCAGCCTGTGTGCTAACAGTGGAAAGATTGTGGGTCTCCAAAGTACGAGAAAAATGTTGACACTGTCTGTAAATAACAATGCTTTACACTGCTATTTACTTTCAAGATAAAAGAGAATTGGGGTCAGAGGGATAGCAAATCAGCATTTCTACCTGGATACAAGGCCCATATGATTCACATTGCTATGGAAATAGGCTTTGAAAGGCAGAGGCTCTACAATATCCCTGAAAGCTCACGGACAAGGTTAGTCTGCCAGGATCAGGGAGAGGGAGAGCAGCTATAGGCAGTTGGATTATTTGGTTCACATGCAGGAGGGAGCACCCGGTTGGAATAAAAAGAACATATTCATGAGGAGTTAGAATGAGGCTGGAAGATTTGCCGGCTTGCAGTACAGGAAGAATCCCCAGGGGAAAAACCCACACTGTGAAAAGCAGCTCTGAGATTAAAGGTTCCCAGGCCCTAAGAAAGGAAAAGAATGGAAGTAAACCCTCAGGAGCTAAGAAACAACTTGGATTGGTTCCCAGAGAGTTGAATGTCTACTTAAAGGAAATGTACCTGT
This sequence comes from Mustelus asterias, assembly GCF_964213995.1. NCBI lineage: Eukaryota > Metazoa > Chordata > Chondrichthyes > Carcharhiniformes > Triakidae > Mustelus > Mustelus asterias. Next base: position 124,050,821 of record NC_135809.1, read on the forward strand.
GGTGTGTTTTTGGTGTGCTGAAGGGGAAGGGGCATGCTCTGTTTTGTGATTTAAACTATTAAGTTGCCTACAAAAATGGTGTTTAGCGGATGATGGTTTTAGTCTTTTGTTGCAGTAAAAGTCTTAAAACGTGAAATCTTAAAACTTGAAACCCTGACATGTCATCTTTTCAGCTTTCAACTGCAAGTTCAGATGTCGTTTTTAACGTTACGAGCCTCTGTGGAGATTGTAATCGGAGAGAAACAGAGTTAACACTTTGGGTCGATGATAACCCTTTATCAATGTGTTCTGGATTATGTGGGCAGAATTATTCTAAGTGCCAAATTCCCTGTCCGCCTGGCTATAAGGTTATGACGGGATGCCCGCTGAGAGGAACATGGCTGCTCCACAGCTATCTAATGGTCTGGATGTGGGAGTTCTGCCTTGAAGGAAGTCCTGTCTCAGAGGGCTAACGGCCAATACTTCGGGAGAGAGGTGTGCAGCATTGAATCAGGGTTTCTCTCGGTGTTTGGGGATCTTGCCAAGTACCAAGCTGGCAGGCTGGGGTGAGGGGGTGAGCAGCTGGCACTTGCCGTAGGGAGATAGTACCTTTTGGGGGGGGGGGGGGGGGGTTACCTAAGTTTAAGTTTATTTATTAGTGTCACAAGAAGGCTTACATTAACACTGCAATGAAGGTATTGTGAAAATCCCCGAGTCGCCACACTCCAGTGCCTGTTCAGGTACACTGAGGGAGAATTTAGCATGGCCAATGTACCTAACCAGCACGTCTTTCGGACTGTGGGAGTAAACCGGAGCACCCGGAGGAAACCCACGCAGACATGGGGAGACCACGCAGACTCCACACAGACAGTGACCCAAGCCGGGAATCGAACCCGGGTCCCTGGCGCTGTGAGGCAGCAGTGCTAACCACCTATCAGCCCAGGGGGTTCATTAAGAAGGCAGACGCCCCCTGTCCACTAATAACTTGAACAGAGAAACCTGCTGGACTAGCCGCCTGGTATGGGCCTCCTCCGCTGCTGGTTACATTATAGGAAGCCATTTTTATTTGTTTTTATTCATTCATGGGAAATGGGCGTCGCTGACTGGTCAGCATTTACTGCCATCGCTAGTTGCCGAGAGTCAACCATATTGCTGTGGATCTGGAGACACTTGTAGGCCAGTGCAGGTAAGGACGGCAGCTATACATCCCGAAAGGACATCAGTGAACCAGATGGGATTTTCCGACAATGGTCATCAGTAGATTCTAAATTCCAGATTTTTAAAAATTTCAAATTCCATCATCTGCTGTGGCGGGATTCGAACCCGGGTCCCCAGTACATTAGCTGAGTTTCGGGATTAATAGTCTAGGGATAATACCACTCGGCCATCGCCAATGCCCACTTAAGAGCTTCAGTTGGCTCACCGGTGGGCAAGTCGCCTGATGCCACCTCCTCTCCCGACTCTGGTATAATATCATTGGGGGTTGGGTTAAGCAGTGGGCAGGCTGCCCGCTGGATTTAACAAGCCCCCCCCAACCCTCACTTCAAAACTGCCAGCAGGGGAACATAACATCCAACCCATTAACTCTGTTTCATAGAAACATAGAAAACTACAGCACAAAACAGGCCCTTCAGCCCCACAAGTTGTGCCGAACATATCCCTACCCTTTAGGCCTACCTATAACCCTCCATCCTATTAAGTCCCATGTACTCATCCAGGAGTCTCTTAAAAGACCCTATTGAGTTTGCCTCCACCACCACTGACGGCAGCCGATTCCACTCGCCCACCACCCTCTGTGTGAAAAACTTCCCCCTAACATTTCCCCTGTACCTACCCCCCAGCACCTTAAACCTGTGTCCTCTCGTAGCAGCCATTTCCACCCTGGGAAAAAGCCTCCGAGAGTCCACCCGATCTATGCTTCTCAACATCTTATATACCTCTATTAGGTCTCCTCTCATCCTACGTCTCTCCAAGGAGAAAAGACCGAGCTCCCTCAGCCTATCCTCATAAGGCATGCCACTCAATCCAGGCAACATCCTTGTAAATCTCCTCTGCACCCTTTCAATCTTTTCCACATCCTTCCTGTAATGAGGTGACCAGAACTGAGCACAGTACTCCAAGTGGGGTCTGACGAGGGTCTTATATAGCTGCATCATTATCCCCGGACTCCTAAACTCAATCCCTCGATTGATAAAGGCCAGCACACCATACGCCTTCTTAACCACCTCCTCCACCTGCGGGGCCGATTTTAGAGTCCTATGGACCCGGACCCCAAGTTCCTTCTGATCCTCTACAGTACTAAGAGTCTTTCCCTTTATATTGTACTCATGCATCCCATTTGACCTGCCAAAATGGACCACTACGCATTTATCTGGGTTGAAGTCCATCTGCCACTTCTCTGCCCAGTCTTGCATCCTATCTATGTCCCTCTGTAACTTCTGGCATCCCTCCAGACTATCCACAACCCCACCAACATTCGTGTCGTCGGCAAACTTACCAACCCATCCCTCCACTTCCTCATCCAGGTCATTTATGAAAATGACAAACAGCAAGGGTCCCAGAACAGATCTCTGGGGCACACCACTGGTGACCGACCTCCAATTAGAAAAAGACCCATCTATACACACTCTCTGCCTCCTTTGGGCAAGCCAGTTCTGGATCCACAGGGCAGCAGCCCCATGGATCCCATGCCCTCTCACTTTTTCGAGAAGCCTCGCATGGGGTCCTTATCGAACGCCTTGCTAACATCCATATAAACCACATCTACCGCTTTCCCTTCGTCAATGTGTTTAGTCACATTTTCAAAGAACTCCACCAGGCTCGTAAGGCACGATCTGCCTTTGACAAAGCCATGCTGAGTATTCTTGAGCATACTAAACCTCTCTAAATGCTCATAAATCTTGTCCCTCAGGATCTTCTCCATCAGCTTACCAACCACTGAGGTTAGACTCATCGGTCGGTAATTTCGTGGGCTATCCCTATTCCCCTTCTTGAAAATAGGAACCACATCCGCAATCCTCCAATCCTCCGGCACCTCTCCCGTCTCCATCGACGACGCAAAGATCATCGCCAGAGGCTCTGCAATCTCTTCCCTCGCCTTCCCACGTTTCCTTCAACAAAATCCTGCTTGACCCACTGAGCAGCATTTGCTGCTTTTATTTTCAAACAAATTATTAACTGTTGTTTAAAAGCAATCAGTAACCACCGCAAAATGCAGCAGTTCTTCCAGTCACCATGTTGTTTCTGGGTTAGACCATAAGATCATAAAACATAGAAGCAGAATTAGGCCACTCTGCTCATCGAGTCTGCTCCGCCATTCAATCATGGCTGATATTTTTCTCATCCCCATTCTCCTGCCTTTTCCCCATAACCCCTGATTCCCTTATTAATCAAGAACCTATCTATCTCTGTCTTTAGGACACTCAATGACCTTGCCTCCACAGCCTTCTGCGGCAAAGAGTTCCACAGATTCACCACTCTCTGGCTGAAGAAATTCCTCCTCTTCTCTGTTTTAAAGGATCGTCCCTTTAGCCTGAGGTTGTGCTCTCTGGTTCTAGTTTTTCCTACTCGTGGAAACATCCTTCCCACGTCCACTCTATCCAGGCCTCGCAGTATCCTGTAAGTTTCAATAAGATCCCCTCTCAACCTTCTAAACTCCAACGAGTACAGACCCAGAGTCCTCAATTGTTCCTCATACGACAACCATATGGTTAACCATAAAAATATAATCGCCGCTCTCCTCTGCACAACTAAGTACCACGCCAAGCAGAAGTACTTTCAATTACTTAAGTGCTTAAAAAAATTAAAGGATTAGTCACTTTAAAGCACTAAAGGAGCCTAGAAGAAATTCAGCTCATAGCAGGGAGGCTTTTAATGCCTTTGGGACCAAGATTTTTATGAGTGCAGTGGGAAGGGTTATCATTGCAAGCCATGATGGAAAGGAGAATGTGAAGGTTCCTGGATGGCAGATGGTGGATGCTGTGGCAGGAAGAGGTTTGAAGATGAACTGCCAGTGGAGACAAGGAGATTTGCTTCAGTGTATGTAGGGAATGCTGCCCCCATTGTCAAAATTTGGCTGGGAATTTAGAGGGACTCAGAAACAGTCCAAGAAAACATGTAAGGCCCATGATAGGTGGGGATAAAATGGAATTTACATTATTTGCAGCTGCGTGGTCAGAAACTTCAGGTATATGCTTGAACAGTGGGAATGAGAGTGATAAAGAACAGGAGGTGCAGTGACTTGGGAGCATTTGCCTCAGGAACAGGCTACAATTTGGATATAAATGGACTGGATGAATCTGAGGATCTGGAGGGTCTGGTTGTCAAATGGATAGCAAATAGTCAGATAGCAAAGTTTGAAACTAGGTACAAATACTTTTCTTGATAGTTGGTTTTATTTGCTGAATACAGCTTCACATATGTCTGCCCCCTCCTTACTAATACAAGTGTCCCAGCAGTCTCCCTTTATAACTGTTCTGATTATTTAATTAATAATGTTCTTTGCCTGTGTGGCTTAATATACCATTAACTCTGGTATCACTCCTGTAGATCATAGAATTATAGAATCCCTACAGTGCAGAAGGAGGCCATTCAGCACTGACTCTCTCTGACAGAGTACCTTACCCAGGCCATTTCTCCCACCCTATCTCCATAACCCCACACATTTACACTGCTAATCCCCCTCACCTACACATCTTTGGACACTAAGGGGCAATTTACCATGGCCAATCCACCTAACCTGCACATCTTTGGACTGTGGGAGGAAACCGGAGCACCCGGAGGAAACCCACACAGGCCCCGTGCAAACTCCACAAGTCACCCAAGGCTGGAATCGAACCCAGGTCTCTGGCACTGTGAGGCAGCATTGCTAACCACTGTGCCATCATGCCGCCCGGGGTCCAAAGTACTTCAAAGACATTGAGAGGTATCTTGTGATTTGTTGTGACTGCTGGGGTGAGGCAGCAAGCCAGGAGAAGTAGGAAATGACACTTGCCACTTAGTATCATAGCAAGAAACTGAAACTACACTGAGAACATTGGTAGTGACCGCTGCCATTTAGGATCTAGGATCTTGCACAAAACCATCCAGCTATCTTCTTAAAAACTAACAACATGTATCTAGCAAATACGACTAGATAAACTAATACAATAGCTTAAGCAGTCTTTTCATTTCTGTTATTCACTGTTTCCCTCAGGCCCACCCAAGGGTTAGTTCAAACTTATAAAAATAACATTTAGAACGATAGGCCAATCCACATCCAACAACCTGCTCTGAAAAGTCTGCTCACATAGTCTGTGACAAATTTCACCACAGTCGCTAAGATTATCCACAACATTCTAAAAGAACAACATTCTAATTCAAACAATTCACAACATTTTTTCAAAAACTAAATTTTCCTTAACTCCTGGGGCGGGATTTTCCTGGCCGCGCTTGCTCTGAAATGGGAAAATCCCCCCCAAAGGTCAATGGTCCTTTCCGTGGTCCACCCCCTCGCCCGCGACGATTCCCGTGGCGGGTGGAACGGGAAAATTCGCCCCCTGGTGTTTAAAACGGATTCCAGGATCCAGATCCACGTCTTTGCCAAAAACTAATTCCTCCTGGGGAATACTTTGGGTGGAATTTTACTAGCACGTCCACCCGTGTTTCGTACGATTCCACCCGAGGCCAACAGAGAATGCCGTTCTCCGAGCCTCGTCTGCCCCCGGAATCGGGGTGGGCACGCTGGTAAAATTCTGGCTCCTATCTGTGTACCAAGTTTCAGTGAAATCTGTTTATTAGTGTTTGAGATGTACTGTTTCCAGGGAAAGAGACTGAAAAATGGGCAATAATGTCCCTGACTGCCATTTAGCCCATTGGTTCCATGCTGGTGTTTATTTTCCACATGAGTTTCCTCCCTCCCTTCCATATCTCAACTCAATTAATTTTGATTGTATATTATTTTGTTGTATGCAGTTGGTGTACATTGATTCAGGGTTCACTTGTACTCTTGATTGTAATGTGTATCTCTGTAAGTAGAAGCTTATAAGCTTCTACAGATTTGGTTCCAGATTTATCCTTCGCTGTATGGCTTTGTGGAATAAAACAATCAATATATCCTTCTAATCCTTTATCCATCATGTGCTTACCTAGCTTTCCCTTGAATGCATGAGAACTATTTCCCTCAATGACAACCTGTGTAGCAAGTTCCACATTCTAACCACTCTCTGGGCAAAGAAATTCCTCTTGAACTCCCAATTAGATTTAGAATCTTACAGTGCAGAAGGAGACCATTTGGCCCATCGAGCCTGCACTGACCACAATCACACCCAGGCCCTACCCCCATAACTCCATGCATTTACCCTAGCTAGTCCCCCTGACACTAAGGGACAATTTAACATTTAACCTAACCTGCACATCTTTGGACTGTGGGAGGAAACCGGAGCACCCGGAGGAAACCCACGCAGACACGGGGAGAATGTGCAAACTCCACACAGACAGTGACCCAAGCCGGGAATCGAACCCGGGTCCCTGGTGTTGTGAGGCAGCAGTGCTAACCACCGCCCAAAATAGTACAAAAACAGAAAATGCTGGAAAATCTCAGCAGGTCTAACAGCATCTGTGGAGAGAGAATAGAGCCAACGTTTTTAGAGGGATATGGTCTCTGGAAGAGTAGCTGGTTTTAGTTTTTTCGGGCAGCATGGTCGGTGCAGGCTTGGAGAGCCGAATGATCTGTTCCTGTGCTGTAATTTTCTTTGTTCTTTGTTTGTTTTGAGTCTAAATGACCCTTCCTCAGAGCTGATGAGCTCGAAACGTTGGCTCTATTCTCTTCCCAAAGATGCTGTCAGATTTTCCAGCATTTTCTGTTTTTGTTTCAGATTCCAGCATCTGTAATATTTTGCTTTTATCTTGAATTTAATAGTAACTATCTTGAATTTGTGACCCCTAGTTCTGGGGCTGGATTTTGGGTCCAAAAGCGGGATTCATTGCGCAAATCACCACACTTTGATTTTTCTTTGGAGGAAATCTGATTTCCTTCTGCATTCCTGATGCTGTGCCATATTCCCCTGATCTTTTCCGATGGAGAAAGTACCATAATGTATTGAAAAAAGTTTTTTTTAAAAGTCCTCTTCTGTCATGTGTTTGTGCTCTGATTTAATTGGACGAGCAAATTTGGCTTTTTAGCAAATAAAACCCTGCTTCTGATTGCAGGAAAAATGGTTTGCACCCGTTCTTTCTTCATTGAGTGATATGCTCTTTATTTTGAAATTGAAGCGGATATACTTACTCTGTCAGTGGAGCTAGAAACATTTTTTGAAACAGCTGTTCTGTTATGAATGATTGGCTGAGTTTCAAAAGCTTCAGCTCAGCAAGTTGTCTTATTGATCCAAGAACTATTGAACAGTTTATGAGCTGAAAATAATCTTTGATGTGGTTTCTTGTTTGTTTACAAGCCTCATAGACTACTAAGGGGTTACCACATTTTTCCCCCTTGGATTCTTTTGGTCCAATATCAATAATTGTGAGTTAGAATTCAGTGATTTCTTAGATTGCTAGAAGTTTGATGGTATTCCGAAGATTTGAAAGTAATTCCCATTGCTGTTCCATGGCTCCAGAGAGCTGTACTTAGAGCATATGGGTGGGTACTTATGGAGGACACATGGGGAATGTAGAGGTGGCTTGGGAAAAGTGAGGTGGTATGGGAGCGAAGAGGTGACATCGGGTGGAATGGCGGAACATGAGGACACATGGAGGGATATGGGGAAATGTGAGGTCGCATGTGGGCATGGTGTGCCATGGGGAAATGTGAGGGGACCCAGATGAAAATTCAGTCTTTACTCTCACCCACATGGTTCCCACAAGTGGAAACATCCTCTCTCTGTAGTCTATCAAACCTTGTCATAATCTCTTCTCTCGAGAAAAGGGCCCCATCCTATTCAATCGTTCCAGATGTGTATAACCTCTCAGTTCTGGTATGAAAAGACTAATTTTCTTCATGAATCTTCTCCAGTATCTTTGTGCCTTGGCAGGAAAACTCCTTCTTCCCCCGGTGTGTGTGGAGAAGCCAACTCTGTTTGCATTCTCTCCTCAGATGCTGAATTCTATTACAGGATTTACTCAAAAGACCACAAATACACCCACTTGTACATGAACATTTGCTTCCAGGCTGCAATTTGGGGATTTAAAACGTGACTAAGGACGCTTGGAAAATCTCGTAGAAAAATGAGGATCCTCAACCAATTAAAAATGGATGGTTAGAAAAGGTCAGGGAAGATTAAGACCCAGAAGAATAGTTTTTGACTTGCATGTTATGTGTGCACTTAAAACCCACAAATCAACATGAGAATGCTGTATTTTTGAAGGTACAGCTTGATTTGGATGTTTTACATTCTACCTGGTGAACATAGGCGTGGAGTTACTATCTCGTACCAAAGGAAGCAGATGTGAGGTGACCCCACCAAAATTAAGAACAACCAGCCACAAAATAGGAGCAGACTTTGTTTTGTAGTCTAACATTTATTTGGGAGACCAACCATTCAAAATCCATTGGTATAATTTCTATTTTGAGATCCTTGTAAAATGTTAAGTTTTTAATGTTTGAATTGGAAGGTTGCGGAACAAATGGGTTTCTGGCAATGGAATCGCTTGCTTTACACGATCAGACTTTGTCGGCTGTAGTTGCCATCCACAGCTCTCCGTTAAATACCATCTGTTTTAAAAACAGATCATCCCTTAAGGAACAGCTTGGTACAATCACGGAAAGCAGCAAAGACAAACACCAGCTTTCTCGCGTTACTTGGACTTGCACCTAAGCTTAATTCTACCCAGACCTCAAATTCTAATCAACGGAGTTGAAATAAATTAAATTAATTCCAGTACTTCCTCAGAATTTCACCTCCGCAACTCCATCACAGCAGAATTTCTAGTCTTTTTCACTCTTCCAAAAGGCATTCAATATCTTATTGATGTTTTAACTTCCGGTTATGGGGGAGATTCCAATTTGAGAGGTGCATTTGGCAGAAATTGTCTGTCAGCTGTCAGACTGACAGCAACAAGGCCCTTGTTATCCTTAAGACAAATCTCAGCTTGATTGTTAGTGAGCTGCAGTTGGGAGTGCTATGGTTAACCTATGTGCTTCAGTGTATACTTAGAACTTCAGTTGCCCTGGCAACATCTTTAGTGTTGGCTAGATGTAAGCACTTATTCTTATTTATTATATATTATAATTGTTGGATCATTACGTTCAGTAAATGGTGCATTGGAGTCACATTATGTGACAGGTAGGTTACAGTGGAGCTGAGGTCATGTTATGTAACTAAGTGTCTAATTGTTAAATTAGCAACGTGAAGCAGTAAGATCACAGTGAGGAGTGGGGATAGGCAGAAGAAGGTGTAAAAGGAAATTTATTTGGTGCCTGTGGATCTTGTTAAATCAAGTGTTTTAATTATTTTCATTACCCCAACCCAGCCACGATGATGCACTGCTACTTTCATTACAGATACTTTTCCAAGCACTTGGAGATGCTATCAATCCTCTTTTCCGTACTAAAATGGCAGGTTTGGTATTTTTCATTGTTGCCCCCAATTCTGACCAACTGAGTGCAACTGGTGAGTAAGGAGGTGAATGTTTGTTCTGGATGTTCTAAAATTTTCATCCAATCCTTCCATGGCTTTGCCCCCTCCCGATCTCCATCACCCCCTCCAGCCTACAATCCTTCGTGAACTCTGCATTCTTCCAGTTACTCAAACCTCACTCCCTTCAGCCCATCTCAGCAGATGTGTCATCAGGCATCTTGGGCCAGAGGTTCACACCAGAGGCCGCAGAAGCCTCTGCCCTAAATTTTCCAGTTTCTCTCCCTCCCTCTTGTCCATTAAGTTGCTCCTTAAAACCTCCCTCTCTGACCAAGTTTCCAGTCAATGCCACTTCACGACTTCTCTTTTGGCAGGGCCTCTCAGTTTTTGTTTGTGCTTTTGTAAAGAGCCTTGGGTTGTTTTCCAAAGTTAAAAGTGCAAACATAAATGCATGCTGTTGTTGCTGACATCTCAGTGGTGGTAGTGAAGCCTTGCTGCTTTGTTGGAGTTTCTATCTTTTAGATGAGAGGTTAAACAAAGGCCTCTGGGATGTGTTGAGGTGGATTGAAAAGATTGCGTGGTTCTTTTTCTAATGCTTTGAGAGATCCCCAGGACATGAAAGGCAATATATGTTTGCAATTCTATTTTTCTCTCCAAAGTAAAGATCAAATCTAATTTTGACTTTTTTTTTTAGAACCCTCAGTAGCAGAGCTTTTGATTTTGATGAGGTGTGTTGTCAGCTCAAGGGACAGGTCTGACAATCTGATCAGGCAATTACGCTGGGAGCCCTCCTACTGAAGCAAGAGGAGATCTTGTGGAATTGCTAGCCTGACGCAGAAGTCCTTGGGAAAGATTAACTGGCTGAAGGGGAACACATCAGCAGTGGGAAGAATAACATCCCCTCGTCCACACAGAAAGACTATAATCTGCATCTTGGCTCTCCTGATCCACAGTATTCCAGTGGTATTAAAGTGTGGAGCACAACTTTCATGTGTTCCGCCTACTTGAAGTTCTGTAGTAAGCAGCTTAAAGCTTGTCAAATCTGCATGATGTATAATATTCTGTAAATCCCTGGGCATTAAGTTGCAATGTTTTTTTAAAAAAAAACCTGTAAGCTTTATGATTTGTCATTTATATTCAAGGTGAAATTTATGTCACTTGGAGAGGACGCAATTTCATTCACATGCTCGTAATATCTGCGCGGTTACAAAGAAGACAGTGGATGCTTTTTGGGACTTGACAGTGTAATTATACTTTATAGGAGGTTGTTAGGTGATTGGAATTGCGGGAGATTGAATTAGAATTGTTAAATGATATACCAGTATTAAAATATAGCTGGACAAGGACAACGTGTATTTATTGTTGCAAGGAGGTCACTCTCGTTTTTAATCCCTGTCATACCAAACAGCTATAATTCTAACAAATCGTTTTCCTCAGCAGATGTGTTGGGAGAAGCCATTAGAAGGATGGTGTTTTTCCATGATGAGTTAGACAAAGTGATGGATGTTTCTTAGAACCAAAAAATTGAAATCTTGATTAAAATCTACCTTGAGATGAATAGTTGTTTGAAAATAAAAATGTGGGTAGAGTTGGGAGGGAAGATGAAGGGGAAGAGAGAAGATTTCATTTGCCACACATGACTATTTGATTCTTTTGAACTTTGAACACATCAATACAATCTTGAAATAGTTCCGTGCCTTTGGTTCAATCTACGTTTTCAGTTTTGAATATTTTAAGTGTAAAAGAAAATGTTATAACTGAGGATGGCACGGTGGTTAGCACTGCTGTCTCACAGTGCCAGGAAGTTGGGTTCAATTCCGGCCTTGGGTGACTGACTGTGCAGAGTCTGCACATTCTCCCCGTGGCTGTGTGGGTTTCCTCCGGATGCTCTGGTTTCCTCCCACAGTCCAAAGATGTGCGGATTCGGTAGATTGGCCATGCTAAATTGCCCCTTTGTCAGGGGCATTAGCAGGATAAATGCGTGGGTTATGGGGACAGGGCCTCAGTGGGATTGATGTCGGTGCAGCCTTGATGGGCCAAATGGCCTCCTTCTGCACTTTAGGGACTCTATGACTCAATGATTTACCTCTGCTATCTTGGATGCCAGTCCCTATCATGCCATTCCATGCACAAGTTCATGGAACAATCCAACTGACACCATACAGGTGGAATTTTCACTCCCAAGTTGGGAATGTAGAATCGGGAACATTCCCGACTCCATAAACAGGACTCGGGAGATGGTTCCCCGGATATTCTGATTCTTGTTCTGGGAGGGGCGGATGTCGGGCAGTGTGGAGGTAGGCATAGTGGCTGCCAGGTGTGGAGGCAGGCTATTTAAAAGGCCCACCTTGGTGCTCTGGAATGCCTTCACAGCTGTACAAAAAAAATGAAACCAGAAACAGCCCTTTAGCTCTCACCCCTCACACCCCCCCCACTAAATCCCCATGCTCCATCCATGCCAGCTAATGTCCCCCAACCCATCCCCATCATATTCTCGAAGCCAAGCTATTCGCCACTCACCCTCATGGCCCCTCATACTCTCCATGCCAACCTATGCCCTGCTACCCCTCCCATGGCCACCAATGAAAATTGGAACTGTTTGAAGTCAGTTGGTTGCTGCACATAACCTATGTCCGCTCACCTGATTCTCTAGTTTCACACTAACTGTTGTTGGGTGGGTGAGTGGGCCTTTATGAATACAGGGTGGCCTGACATATGTTCCAGTTACACCAGCATGGCATGTAGTGCTCCCAAAATGCACAAGATCCTGCTGGCCTGCTGCCTCTGAGTTGCACCCATCTGCATTGACGATATGCTGCAGTAAGGGAATGGCCAAGTCATGATTGGATGGCAGCACCCTGATGGGTGAGTGGTGAAAGAGCAGTGGGAAGGGCAAAGGTTCTAACAATCAGCTCCTAAGGCATTATGATAATCTGGGTTTGTGGGCGGCATGGTGGCACAGTGGTTAGCACTGCTGCCTGATGGCGCCTGGGACCTGGGTTCGATTCCAGGCTTGGGTCACTGTCTGTGTGGAGTTTGCACGTTCTTCCCGTGTCTACGTGGGTTTTCTCCCACAGTCCAAAGATGTGTGGGTTAGGTGGATTGGCCATGGTAAATTGCCCCTTAGGTGTCATGGTGACTAGCTAAGGTAAATGCATGGGTTCATGGGGATAGGGCCTGGGTGGGATTGTGGTCAGTGCAGACTTGATGGGCGAATGGCCTCCGTCTGCACTAGTAGGATTCTACGGATCTAAAGCAAAGAGTCGGGACCAGCTGATGCTGCCATTTGCATGACTAGGTCTTGGGGAGCTTTGCCAGCGATAAGTTAGTGCTGTGTGTTCCTTTGTTACACAAGGTCAAATAGGCAGCATTTATCACTATGTTTTCCTATGGAAGGCCCACATATTGGGCCTTCTCTCCCAGTGTCAGTAACCAGTTGGACAACTACTACAGGTGGCACTCAACTGACATGCGATAGGCATCTCCTCATGATCCAGTATCACATAGCTTCCTGCCTCACAGCTCGAACTGCTTACAGGGGAGTCCTTTAAACCATACCCGAGCCATGTTCTACCCACAGAGGCCGTTTCCAATCCACTTCCAGGGTCGGTGGGCCCAAACTCCAAAAGCCTGCAAACCTGACCCCACCCCCTGCCACCCAGAGCGAAAATCGTGCCACCCGGGGACTTTGTACCAAGGCAAACACAGCGAGTCAGAAAATTTCCTGACTTAGAATCATAGAACCTGTACCGTGCAGAAGGAGGCCATTTAGCCCATCGAGCCAACCACAATCCATAGAACCATAGAACATTACAGCACAGAAACAAACCTTTTGGCCCTTCTTGCCTGTGCCGAACCATTTTTGTGCCTAGTCCCACTGACCTGCACCTGGACCATATCCCTCCACACCCCTCTCATCCATGTACCTGTCCAAGTTTTTCTTAAATGTTAAAAGTGAGCCCGCATTCACCACCTCATCTGGCAGCTCATTCCAAACTCCCACCACTCTCTGTGTGAAGAAGTCCCCCCCTAATATTCCCTTTAAACTTTTCCCCCCTCACCCTTAACCCATGTCCTCTAGTTATTTTCTCCCCTAGCCTCAGTGGAAAAAGCCTGCTTGCATTCACTCTATCTATACCCATCATAATTTTATACACCTCTATCAAATCTCCCCTCATTCTTCTACGCTCCAGGGAATAAAGTCCTAACCTATTCAACCTTTCTCTGTAACTCAGTTTCTCAAGTCCCGGCAACATCCTTGTAAACCTTCTCTGCACTCTTTCAACCTTATTAATATCCTTCCTGTAATTAGGTGACCAAAACTGCACACAATACTCTAAATTCGGCCTCACCAATGTCTTATACAACCTCACCATAACATTCCAACTCCAATACTCACTACTTTGATTTTTATAAAGGCCAATGTACCAAAAGCATTCTTTACGACCCTATCTACCTGTGACGCCACTTTTAGGGAATTATGTATCTGTATTCCCAGATCCCTCTGTTCTACTGCACTCTTCAGTGTCCTACCATTTACCTTGTATGTTCTACCGTGGTTTGTCCTTCCAAAGTGCAATACCTCACACTTGTCTGCATTAAACTCCATCTGCCATTTTTCAGCCCATTTTTCTAGCTGGTCCAAATCCCTCTGCAAGCGGCACGGTAGCACAGTGGTTAGCACTGCTACTTCACAGCTCTAGGGACCTGGGTTCGATTCCCGGCTTGGGTCACTGACTGTGTGGAGTTTGCACATTTTCCTCGTGTCTGCGTGGGTTTCCTCCGGGTGCTCCAGTTTCCTCCCACAGTCCAAAGATGTGCGGGTTAGGTTGATTGGCCATGCTAAAATTGCCCCTTAGTGTCCTGAGAATTGTAGGTTAGAGGGATTAGTGGGTAAATATATAGGGATAAGGGGGTAGGGCCTGGGTGGGATTGTGGTCGGTGCAGACTCGATGGGCCAAATGGCCTCTTTCTGCACTGTAGGGTTTCTATGATTTCTATGATTCTATGAAGCTTTGAAAACCTTCCTCACTGTCCACTACACCTCCAATCTTTGTATCATCAGCAAACTTGCTGATCCAATTTACCACATTATCATCCAGATCATTGATATAGATGACAAACAACAATGGACCCAGCACTGATCCCTGTGGCACACCACTAGTCACAGGCCTCCACTCAGAGAAGCAATCCTCCACTACCACTCTCTGGCTTCTTCCATTGAGCCAATGTCTAATCCAATTTACTACCTCTCCATGTATACCTAGCGACTGAACCTTCCTGACTAACCTCCCATGCGGGACCTTGTCAAAGGCCTTACTGAAGTCCATGTAGACAACATCCACCGCCTTCCCTTCATCCACTTTCCTGGTCACCTCCTCGAAAAACTCTTAATAGATTGGTTAAACATGACCTACCACGCACAAAGCCATGTTGACTCTCCCGAATAAGTCCCTGTCTATCCAAATATTTGTAGATCCTATCTCTTAATACTCCTTCCAATAATTTACCTACTACTGACGTCAAACTTACCAGCCTATAATTTTCCGCATTACTTTTTGAGCCTTTTTTAAACAACGGAACAACATGAGCTATCCTCCAATCATCCGGCACCTCATCCATGGACACCGACATTTTAAATATATCTGCCAGAGCTCCTGCAATTTCAACACTAGTCTCCTTCAATGTCTGAGGGAATACCCTGTCCGGTCCTGGGGATTTATCTACTGGCATCCACACATGCCTATCCCGTAACCCCACATATTTACCCTGCTAGTCCCCCAGACACTAAGGGGCAATTTAGCATGGCCAATCAACACAGCCCGCACATCTTCGGACTTGGAACTACCTGCCTGAGTAACAAAACCCCAGGCCCACGTATATATATTTTCTCCGTTAACAATCCTAATTCCAGTTCATTCCCTGGTGGGATGTGTAATTACATACCATTGCAAATTTTCTAATGTCATATCACTGCTAATTTATTTAAACTTTAATCTATTGGCCAAGTGTGCATTAATATTTCATAATGGATTGAAACGGATCACGAGACTTCAAGAGCTTTAATTTTGTTTCATAATTTTTTCACTCTTAAAATCCTCTTGAAGATGACTCTAATATTAAAGGCAGAGAGGACTGCAACGCAATCGATTGTGCAATACATTCCAAACACAGCCCCAGACAATGATCTGATCGAGCCTGCACTTTTTTAAGCTTTCAATGGTCACCTGTGCAAGTGGCTTCCTGGAACCCTTAAAAGCAATGGCAGAACTAAGGCACAATGAGAATGTTGAACATTACTTATTTGTCACATTTCTACTTCAAATGGAGAGTGGCACGGTGGCACAGTGTTTAGCACTGTTGCCTCACAGCGCCAGGTTCAATTCCGGCCTGGGTTAACTGTCTGTGTGGAGTTTGCACATTCTCCCCGTGTCGGCGGGGGTTTCCTCCGGGTGTTCCGGTTTCCTCCCACACTCCAAAGATGTGCAGGTTAGGTTGATTGGCCATGCTAAATTTCCATCTAAGTGTCAGGGGGGATTTGGCAGGGCAAATATGTGAGGTTATGGGGATAGGGCCTGGGTGGAAATTGTTGCCTGTGCAGGCTCGATGGGCCAAATGGCCTCTTTCTGCACTGTAGGGATTGTATGAAATAAACCTTTTCACCGAATTCTAGCTGTGCCCCGTTTTTGCTGATTCCCAAGTTTACCGTGGGACTGCATTTTTATCATTGATTTTCTTTCTTATGTGCATTCCTTCCTTTATTAAGAACCATAATTGAAGAGCACAGCTGGTATAAGAGATTTCTAAGACTGATTTACATGTAATGATAGGGCTTATTGCCTTGCTCTTCCTGGCGATGAAGATTTGCCCGCCAGCCAGCCTCCAATTCTGTCCCTCTTTGCCAGCAGCGGTTCTATCGTTTAATGAGTATCGACCCAGAATCACAAAATATGTTTATCATTTCAGCGGTGAAAAAGGATGACCCGTGTCAGAATAAAGAATAGTTGTTACTGTTGCTTCTGAAATGGATTCGTCTTTTGTAGTGTCGCAACAACTATCGATACATAACTGTGCACTTTGCTGATTTCTGCTGGTTCTTGACAATATAAAACTGACAGTTTGTTCTAATAGCACGGTGTTGGCTGTTGCTGCCTGTGATGTATTGTGCCTCCACTTGCCCTTTCTAAAATAAATAGTCTTGTTATTCTCAATCATCTTTTTAGGTTCCTCGTTACCTCTCAAATGCCCAGGCCACAATGCTGTCGGGGAGGGAGCTCCATCGGCACGAGATATGTCCAATAATTCTTTTCCTCTGATATGCCTGCCTGTCTGTGCGTTCTCCCCGCATCTGCGTGAGTTTCCTCCGGGTGCTCCGGTTTCCACCTACAGTACAAAGATGTGTAGGTTAGAGGGATTGGCCATGCTAAATTGCCCTTCAGCACCCCAAGATGTGTAGGTTAGGGGGATTAGTGGAGTAAATATGTGGGGTTACGGGGAGAGGGCCTGGGTAAGATGCTTTGTCGGAGAGTTGGTGCAGACTCGATGGGCCGAACGGCCTCCATCTGCAGTGTTGGGATTCTATGATGTTGTAAAGATTCTATGAAGCCGTAGGGATTCTATGATGTTGTAAGAATTCTATGATGCTGTAGAGATTCTATGATGCTGTAGGGATTCTATGATGCTGTAGAGATTCTATGATGCTGTAGAGATTCTATGATGCTGTAGGGATTCTATGATGCTGTAGAGATTCTATGATGCTGTAGAGATTCTATGATGCTGTAGGGATTCTATGATGCTGTAGGGATTCTATGATGCTGTAGGGATTCTATGAGGCTGTAGGGATTTTATGAAGCTGTAGAGGTTCTATGATGCTGTAGGGATTCTATGAAACCGTAGGGATTCTATGAAGCCGTAGGGATTCTATGAAGCCGTAGGGATTCTATGAAGCTGTAGGGATTCTATGAAGCCGTAGGGATTCTATGAAACCGTAGGGATTCTATGATGCTGTAGGGAGTCTATGATGCTGTAAGGATTCTATGAAGCTGTAGGGATTCTATGATGCTGTAGAGGTTCTATGATGCTATAGGGATTCTATGATGCTGTAGAGGTTCTATGATGCTATAGGGATTCTATGATGGTGTCCGGATTCTATGCTGTGCAGGATTTTTGGATTGAGAAATGGATTATTGAGGTTGTAGTAAAGGTGCTTTTCTGTTCCCACGGTGAGCAAGATGGAAACATTTTGCGACACTGCTTCACAAAAGGCGAAGCAAATTCAAACAATCCTCCCACAACTTACTAACAATTTGGAGGGTGCACTCTGTCACAGAATTGATCGCCTGGATTCACTGGATCAGTAAGTCGTTTGGACCCCGCTGAGGCCGGAAGTGCTTAGCCTGGTGTGCATCACCTAGCACGCACAATCTTTGCAAGCGCTGAAGTTGACAAATGAGTGCTAGCTTTCTTGACCTCTTTTTTTATTAGTTTCTCCAGCCATTTGACAAAAAACTCATTTGCTCCAGCACACTTTAAATGTGATTACCATGCCAAGAAATTGAATACTCCTCACTGAATTCAAGCTGAGTGGAAAATATCGCCGCTAACCGTTCATGACTGTGTTAGTGCCTTGTCCCTCCTGCTGATGAAGCTTTTCCTGCCAGCGTCCAGTCCTGTCCATCTCTGTCAGCGGTGGATCAGTCACTGCTAACCTCGTCAGTAGGAGGTAACCAGTCTGTAAGGGGTGCTGTTGTCAGCAGAGGGGAAAGGACTACGTTTGATGACCCCCAACCAAGTCGTTCATGAAGATACGAAACAAAAACATTGCAGGGCATTGGGCAAAGAGCAGAATAAGCGTCATAAGTGATTCATAATTTGGCAGACCTTCTCTCAAAGAGGCAATGTGGGCTGCTTGCCTTCTCTCCAGCTGGAAGTCGAGGCCCTCTTTTCCTCCAAAAAACTTCCCCCGGTTACAGGAGAGAAAGAGGCCATTTGGACTATTGTGCCCGTGGCAACTCTCTCACGAGTGAAACCCAGCTAGTTCCACTCCCTGCCATTTACCTGTAGCCCTGCAACTTCTTCCTGTTCATGTGCTTATCCAATTCCCTTCTGAAAGCCCTGATTGTATCTGTTCCCCCTACTCTCTCAGATCTCGATCCTAACCACTCACTGCTTAAAAAAGTTTTTCCTCAGGTCACTCTTGGTTCTTATCAGCTTAACTTAGTGTCCTTTGCTTCTTGATCCTTTCGTCAATGAGAATAGTTTCTTCCTATCTAGTCTACCCAGACCAGCTTGGTACGTGGAGCCCAAGACCACGAGAAACTACAAAGGATCCTGAATGAAGCCCAGTCCATTACATAAACCAGCCTCCCATCCACTGACTCTGTTTACACTTCCTACTGCTTTGGAAAAGCAACCAACATAATTAAGGACCCATGCAGCCCGGACATTCTCTCTTCCAGCACCTTCTGTCGGGAAAAACATACAAAAGTCTGAAGGCGGCACGGTAGCACAGTGGTTAGCACTGTTGCTTCACAGCGCCAGGGGCCCAGATTCGATTCCCAGCTTGGGTCACTGTCTGTGTGGAGTTTGCACATTCTCCCCGTGTCTGTGTGGGTTTCCTCCGGGTGCTCCGGTTTCCTCGCACATTCTGAAAGATGTGTTGGTTAGGTGCATTGACCCGAACAGGCGCCGGGCTGTGGTGACTCGGGGAGTTTCACAGTGGCTTCATTGCCGTGTTGATGCAAGCATTACTTGTGACTAATAAATAAACTTTAAGTCACGTACCAACCAACTCAAGAACAGCTTCTTCTCTGCTGCCATCAGACTTTTGAATGGACCTACCTCACATTAAGTTGATCTTTCTCTACACCCTAGTTATGACTGTAACACTACATTCTACACTCTGACCTCTCCTTCTCTATGAACGGTATGCTTTGTACAGCGCGCAAGAAACAACACTACTCACTGTATACTAATGCATGTTACAATAATAAATAAAATCAAACCCATTGTGACTTGAATCCCTCTATTTCTTCACTCTGCTTTAATATTTTTTTCTCTAAAAGTGGTTGCATTTCAAAAGCAAACAGAGCTTCTTTCAGGGAATAGATGGCAAAAGAGAGCGGGGGTAAGGAGAGGGAGAAAGAACACATGTTGAAGTGAGGAACCTTTTTGCCCTTTCTCCCTCCCGCTGAATTGCAGGCAGATGTGGTTGGACGGACAAGGGGGAAATGAACAGAGTATGGGGTAGAAGGAGATGCCGTGATTGAGTATGCTTTATCACTCTATAGGATGTGAGGGTGATGGGCCAAACATGGGCAATTGGGACTAGCTGGGAGGACAACATTGGTCGGCATGGACCGGTTAGGCCAAAGGGTCAATTGCTGTGCTGTATTGCTGCATGACTCTATGACTCCAAGTAGTTTGACAATGGAGGTAGCTGTATTGATAGGAGTGACAGGCTGGCAGGAAGCGTTTGGCCGCATGGACCAGTGAGGAGTCCAGGAGTGATGTGGTGTTGAATGGGAATCAAATGCTGAGTGCCATATCCCCCTGACTCAAATGCGTTCTGATGGCTTCGGACTCCTCTGCAGTGCACTGCTGCCACTCACCACCTCCTCCCTGACAGCGACGCAGGGGGGCAAAGAGAAAGGTAAGCAAAAAGAGAAGCTATGTATGGGACAGAGAAAGAGAGATGAAGCAGTGCACTGCAACATGAGTACCTCACATCCTCTGACATACCTTCTGCAAAACCGAGGGAGAGCAACTAGCCTTCCAAAAATACAAAAATTCCTGTTCTTATTGGAAATCTTTCCACGTAACTCAAATGCTGCAATTAACACCTGTGGGATGCAGCCGGCAATTGTTTTGTCTGCGTGTTGCTGTAATGTGTTTGCCTAGAGTTGCCTCAATTGTTTCCCTCAGCGTGCCAAGCTCTTGATCAGTCTGACACTCAGAGCTGATACTGGCAGCTGGGGCTTCGATATTTTTGTGGGGGTGGTGGCGGTGGGAGCAGCGGGGGGGGGGGGGGGGGAATGGTTAACAGGCCAGACGCAAGACGTTAAATTTTTATGATAATCCCTCCCATACTTTACTGTGAACCCGCAGCAATTTGTTACCAGCTCAGAGACCGGCTGACAACATCCTTCAGACCATCGCTGTCTCCGATGTGTAGCCCCAGATGGGGAGGGGGGTCGCTGCAGTATCTTCCTTCGCCGTGTGTGGCCCCAGGCTAGCAGCTCCTCCTGATGCAACAAGCTGAGAATGGAAAGGCCACGGATGAGGAGCAGTGATCCTGGCACGTTTACCTCCCATGCCTGTCTGCCTCAGTGGCTCGGGGTCGCTGAGATTGATTTCTCATGCTCTCGCTGTGTGCTGTGCAAATTCGTCTGATTTCAGGCAGGGGCCTGGGCTGAACCTGGGACCGTTGCGGTCTGAGCTGCCGAGCGCTACATTGCCACGAGCCATCTGACTGAGGAATGCCAAAATCAATCAGTTAATCAGTCAGGCAGTTTTATTTTTGAATTTAAAAAAAGGCTGGTTTGATTTTTTTTATGGCAAACTCTTTTGAGGTCTCTGAGGCTGTGCAATGAAAGCTTCCCCATTATATCATGCCCACTCTCTATAGGAAAATCCCTGGTTGCTAACAGTGAGGGCAACTTGGATTGTTAGCTCACTGTATTGGGAAATCAGGAACTCCGAGCTGGAATCTGTCATTCTATAGCCCTGCTCTATCATGCCTCCTGTCATATTTATACCATAAATGTGTGTCAATATTAAATATAACTCAAAGTTTAATTCTGTACAAAGCTATCCTTTTTGTGGGTGCAAGTCACTGCACTTTCTTTATCCTTTTACACGCAGGAGGGAATGTATCACATTAATAAACCAGATTTTTAAAATGTTGTTGATTTTAAAGATAGCACGAGAGGATGTACAGAGGAGGTTCACCAGGATGTTGCCTGGAATGGAGCAGTTGAGCCATAAGGAGAGACTGGATAGGCTTGGATTGTTTTCTTTAGAGCAGAGAAGGCTGAGGGGAGACATGATTGAGGTGTATAAGATTATGAGGGGCACGAACAGGGATGGCATGGTGGCACTGTGGTGTGGTGGCACAGTGGTTAGCACTGCTGCCTCACAGCGCCAGGGATCCGGGTTCAATTCCGACGTTGGGTCACTATCTGTGTGGAGTCTGCACATTCTCCCCATGTCTGCATGGGTTTCCTCCAAGTGCTCCAGTTTCCTCCCACAGTCCAAAGATGTGCGGGTTAGGTTGATTGGCCATGCTAAATTGCCACTTAGTGTCAGGGGGTTAGCAGGGTTAATATGTGGGGTTACGGGAATAGGGCATGGATGGGATTGTGGTTGATGCAGACTCAATGGGACAAATGGCCTCCTTCTGCACTGTAGGGATTCTATGATTAGGAAGCAGCTGTGCCCTTGGTTGAGGGGTCAATCATGAGGGTGCAGAGTTTTAGGGTGATGGGCAGGAGATTCGGAGGGGATTTGAGAAAACCTTTTTCACTCAGAGGGTGGTGAGAATCTGGAATGCACTGCCTGGGAAGGTAGTGGAGGCCGGAAACCTGACAAGCTTTAAAAAATGTTTGGATGAACACTTGAAATATCATAACATTCAAGGAAATGGGACAAGTGCAGGAAAATGGGATTAGTGCGCCTTCAGTGGTAGATAGTGTCGGTGCAGATTTGATGGGCCGAAGGATCTTTTCTATGCTGTTTGCCTCTATGGCCGGAATGTTATGGCCATTCAGACCGGTCGGATTTTCCCATCTCGCTGCAGTGAACAGGGATTTGGCTGGGCGCCAAATTCTCCAACTTCGCTGCAGCGGAAGCGTGGCGTGAATGGCTGGTAAGTTCGCGCCTGTTGACTCTGAGAGATTTCGAGTCGTCGGATTCTCAGAGCTGGTTTTTTAATGTTGGCGTATGTTTTTCCTGTTCTTATTTGCATGTTTTTTTTCTTATTGACACTGAAGCAGCCTGTGACAATGTATAATATCAGCCAGAGGTTATTGGACTCAATCCAACTATATTGTGGCCAGCATGATGTATTCCATGATACAGCTTCGCATTCGCTAATATTGTAACTTGGCGATGCTGCGACAGGAACCTCTCCTTGCACCTGAGTCTCTGTGGTTTGGAATATTGGCTCAGTCCCCCGGGGGCCATGTGTGCGAGGAGCCATTGCTTAGTCTAGTCACTGGACATCCTGACCACCAACAAAGATTCAGGAGCACGCCGCACACATTGCCTGCTTGAGGGATTAACTCCCCACTGATCCTGTCCAGTTGGTAAAATTGCCCTTAATGCCTGCTCTCTGTGTCATATCCAAGCTGAACTGGGAGAGGTAAGAAGTTAAGAAAGAAGTGAAACTTATAGCAGTGCTTTTGCTTTCTGAGGCCATTGGAGTCAATTTTAGGTGAAAACTTGCGCAAAGTGTATTGTTGCAACCACACAACAGTCTACATCGAGTTCGCAGCATGCCAGATTCTGTAGATCTGAAGTGGTTGAAACAAAAATGTTCTTTTCTTTTTCAGCACATACTTAAATAGAGAGCAAATATCCTGCGATTAAGCATGCTTTATACCAAAACCAAAATAATATTTTTCAGCGCGTACCATCACGGAATACTTGTAATGTCAGGCTCTGGGTCATCGATCAAGCTGTTGGCTTATGAAGTTGTCGCTGTTACATTCTGTTAACTTTGTTTCTTAGAACAGTGCAGTATAATATTTGTGACTTATTTCCGCAGCTCCCTCTCTCACTGAGTTCACCTGCAATCACTCACAAATCATCATTCAGGCTAGGAACTTATTTTGATCAGTACAATAGGCTTTCTGTAGTTGGGGCAGGTTACAAGTGCTTAACAATGATTACACAAACTTTGGAGCTAGATTATAAATTGCCAGTGGAGTCAGAAACGGATATGGGCATGACTTAAGAACCCCGTTCCCAAAAGATGTCTCTGGATTTTTTTTTCCTTTATGGTGATGTGTGCGCGTCACTGGCTGGGTCAGTCCTGTTGCCCATCCCTCATTACCCATTGAACTGAGTGGCTTGCTAGGCGATTTTCAGGGAGTAGTTAGGAGTCAAACACATTGCTGTGGTGTTTGGAGTCACATGTAGTCCAGACCAGGTAAGGACGACAGATTCCCCACCCTGAAGGGACGTGAGTGAACCTAATAAGTTTTTCAAGCAACAATCAATGATAGTTTTGCAGCCACCATTACTGAGACCAGCTTTCAATTATTTAAATTTAAATTTCCAGCAGCCGCCATGGTGGGATGTGAACCCATTAGCCTGGGCCTCTGGATTACTAGTCCAATGACATTACCACTACACTACACTTCATTGTCATCTCCTGACACCTCCAGGAAATGCTTCACACAGGAGCCAAAGAAAATGTTTTAACCACTATCTCAAAACTTACATGAAGGTCTGCTTCATTCTTACCATCACATGGTAAGCAAATGCCCAAGGAGTGGCTGCATTTCAAAAGTACTTCATTGGCTGTAAAATACTTCGGATATCCTATGATCATGAAAGGT
The DNA here is from genome assembly GCF_964213995.1 of Mustelus asterias. Lineage (NCBI taxonomy): Eukaryota > Metazoa > Chordata > Chondrichthyes > Carcharhiniformes > Triakidae > Mustelus > Mustelus asterias. Next base: position 124,074,909 of record NC_135809.1, read on the forward strand.
GCTATATAAATGTAAGTTCTTTTTAATTGTTTTTGACAGCCTCATAACCCTCTGAGTATGAATATACAATATATACAAAGTTTCTCTTAGCCCTGCCTTAAATCTCTTTGATTTAATCTCATAATTATGCCTTTAATAGTTTGAGGGTATGGGGGGAAAACCTTTTAGAACTGAGGTGAGGAGAAATTTCTTTGCCCAGAGGGTGGTGAATGTCCGGAATTCACTACCGCAGAATGTAGTTGAGGTCAAAAAGTCGTTAAAAGTTTTTTTATTTATTAGTCACAGGTCGGCTTACATTAACACTGCGATGTAGTTACTGTGAAAATCCCCTAGTCGCCACACTCTGGCGCCTGTTTGGGTACACTGAGGGAGAATTTAGCATGGCCAATTCACCTAACCTGCACATCTTTGGACTGTGGGAGGAAACCGGAGCACCCGGAGGAAACCCACGCAGACACGGGGAGAACGTGCAAACTCCACACAGACAGTGACCCAAGGCCGGGAGTCGAACCTGGGTCCCCGGTGCTGTGAGACAGCAGTGCTAACCACTGTGATTTCAAGAAGAAATTAGATATAGCTGTTGGGGCGAAAAGAATCAAGGGACATGGACGGGTGGAAGGGGGGGGGGGGATGAAATCAGGATATTGAATTTGATGATTAGCCATGATCAGAATGAATGGCGGAGCAGGCTCGAAGGGCCAAATGGCCTACTGCTGCTTCTAGTTTCTATGTTTTTATGCCAGGGCCTCCTTAATCAGTGGGTAATGTCTGAATCTATTTACTCTGCTCCATTTCGTTTGTAATTTTGAATAGTTCTCAAATCTCCCTTGACCATCTTTGTTTAAAGGGAATGCTCCACTTTAAAAGTATTTCGTAATGTTTATTATTGATTTGTATTTTTATTTTCTCATAGCAGACAGTATCTTAGTGGATCAATGCTGTGGTTATCTATTGCCTCAATAGTTGTCCTATGGCATGGACCCTAAAACTGTACACACGGTACTTCAGTGTGGTTTTATATAGATTACACCATTACCACTTGACTTTCACACTCTGTACTTTCTGCTATAAAATCCAGGATTCTATTGCTTTATTTATAACATCATCTGCTTGAGGCTCTGAGCTTAATGTCCTGAATCTTATAGTGTGAAGTGCCATGAATGACTCAACTTAAGTCTCTGATGTGCCTCAGGATCCTAAAGAAGTCCCAATGTGCCCACAAGCACATACTTTTGCCGAAAGTTTAAACTTGCAGTTGGGGCGGCATGATGGCACAGTGGTTAGCACTGCTGCCTCACAGCACCAGGACCCAGGTTCGATTCCTGGCTTGGGTCACTGTCTGTGTGGAGTTTGCACGTTCTCCCTGCGTCTGCGTGGGTTTCCTCCGGGTGCTCTGGTTTCTTCCCACAGTCCAAAGATGTGCTGGTTAGGTGCGTTGGCCATGCTAAATTTTCCCTTAGTGTACCCAAACAAGTGCTGGAGTGTAGCGACTAGGGGATTTTCACAGTAACTTCAACACAGTGTGAATGTAAACCTAGTTGTGACGAATAAATAAACTTTATATTGCCACCTTGTTCAGATTGCTGCACCAATCCCTATGACACTGCGGTCAGACGGCCAGAACCAGGGAGACTTGGGCTGTTTGCACTATACTTGCTTTGTGTTTTTCTTAACATAGATTTTCTCAGAGCCCAGGAGCACACCACTAAGGGAAATCAGTTGGAGTGTCAAAGTACAGCACCCCACCTCCTTCTTCTGCACCCTCCCTCCCCCATATCCCAACTCAGCTTCTGGGATTCCTGACTCCAGTCTGGTTGATGTTAGGAAGAGTCAGTCTCAGGAGTCAAGAGCTGCATGGGGTGGAGGGGGGTGGGGAGGAGGGGGGTGCTTTGAGGTGAGGTGGGGGAGGGTGAGCCAGAGGGGCTGAGCATTGTCAGGAGTTGGGGAGGGGGCTGAACACTGAGAGGAGTGAGCTTTGTTTGAGATAAAGAAGGGTGTGAGGTGAGCACTTTGGGGGAGGGGTGAGCGTTTCAGGGGTTGACCTTTGCTAGTGGGTGAGGGAGCAGGAGAGCCTTGTTAGCAAAGGGTGAGGGCATGAAAATGTTCTGGGGGGGGGGGATTTAGGGGCAAGAGAACACTCAGGGGGTTGGAGGAGGTGAGTACTGTTGAGGGTGGTGGTGGGGGGATGAGCATTGTCTGGGGTAAGGAAGGGGATGCGCATTGTCTGGGTGAGCATTATCGGGGATTAAGAGGGGTGAGGGAGCAGGAGGGGATTGCCGGAGGGGTCAGGGGGATGAACAGTGTTGATGGGTGAGGGAAGGTGAGCATTGTGGAGGGGAGATGGTGAGGCTGTGCAGGTTCAGAGGTCAACAGGTCCCATTTAAAAACACTACAAGCCAATGAACTGCAGACAGACCTTAAGGGGCGTGTCTTTTAGTTCATGATGAAAACAGGGGTGTGGCATCTCTGGAATGACACTTTCCCCCTTGGCTTCCCCACTCTGTCTGTCACTGGATTCAAACTGGAGCTGGAATCAGAAGGGACAAAGGCTCCAGTGTAAAGAGGGAAGTGGGCAGTTTAAACTGCAGTCAGCACTGGGCTCTCCCATTCCCCACTGACCAAAAGATCTCACCAATACCTTATTGGATAGAACTCCCAGGTCACTTGGCTTTGCCACATCACCCAACGACATTCCCCCGAACTAAAGTACAGCTTGTTTTGTAAATTAAAATGTACCACCTCACAGCTGCTGACAATGAATTCCAACATTTTCATATCTTACCAATGTCTCCATTATGGCACTTCAGCAGTCACGGGCATTCAGCCTTGGATCTTCAGGTAAGCGTTCTCCAAGGCGGCCTTCACGACACACGACAGCGCAGAGTCGCTGAGCAGAAACTGATAGCCAAGTTCCGCACACATGAGGACGGCCTAAACCGGGATGTTGGATTTATGTCACATTATCAGTAACCCCCACAGCTTGCCCCTGGTCTTGCATAATCTCACCAGCTGTTCTGTCTGGAGACAATACACATCTCTTTAACCTGTGTTTAATGTTCCCTCCAACCACATTATCTGTACTTTTTAAGACCTGGCTGGCTGTAGAGATTTTCATTCTAATTAGAATTCTGTAACTTGATTTCTGTGTCTGTGCACTGTTGGAGAACAGAGACCACTCCATCTGACGAAGGAGCAGCAAGCTCCGAAAGCTTATGGTATTTGCTACCAAATAAACCTGTTGGACTTTAACCTGGTGTTGTGAGACTTCTTACTGTGCTTACCCCAGTCCAACGCCGGCATCTCCACATCATTCCTTTTTCTCCTCAGAGTTACTTACTGCAGCTCCAATTTCTAGTGTGGGTCTGCAGATTTGGAGACCATTCCCTCAGCCCCAACACCTACGTTCATATTCATAGAACCATAGAAACCCTACAGTGCAGAAGGAGGCCATTTAGCCCATCGTGTTTGCACAGACAACAATCCCACCCAGGCCCTATCCCGGAAACCTCACATATTTACCCTGCTAATCCTTCTAACATACACATCCTGGGACACTAAGGAGCAATTTAGAATGGCCAGTCAATCTAACTTGCACATATTTGGACTGTGGGAGGAAACCGGAGCACCCGGAGGAAACCCATGCAGACACAGGGAGAATGTGCAAGCTTCACACAGACAGTGACCCAAGCTGGGAATCAAACCAGGGTCTCTGGAGCTGTGAGGCAGCAGTGCTAACCACTGTGCCACCGTGCCTGATTGTCATTAGAAGTCATTGAATCCCGAGAGTGCAGAAGGAGGCCGTTTGGCCCATTGAGTTTACACCGACTTTCCGACAAGAGTATTTTACCCTGGGCCGTCGCCGCCCTATACCCGCAACCCCAGATATTTACTTTGCTAATCCCTCTAACCTACACATCTTTGGACACAAATCCAAGTGGCTGACCAGTGTCCTTTAGAAAGATGCTGCCTCCTCTGCCTGTGGGTGATCCTGGTACCACGCTGTGGCAGTGCCCTGGGGGAATGCGAGGGGTGAGTGGTACCAGCGTCTCCCAAATCCCGGGAACATGTGAATGAACATTCTTTATTGAGAGGGTTCTTGAAGCACTGAATCTGTCACCACAGGAATTGAAGTTTATTTATTAGTCACATGTAAGGCTTATATTAACACTGCAATGAAGTTACTGTGAAATTCCCCTAGTCGCCACATTCCGGCACCTAACCAACACATCTTTCAGACTGTGGGAGGAAACCGGAGCACCCGGAGGAAACCCATGCAGACACGAGGAGAATGTGCAAACTCCACACAGACAGTGACCCAAGCCGGGAATCGAACCCAGGTCCCTGACGCTGTGAGGCAGCAGTGCTAACCACAGTGCCACCGTGAATTGGTTTAAACAGTGAGAGTATTGTATCTTTCGACAAAAAAAAATCCCACTTTTCTGTAATTCATAACAATGCTGCTCTTCACTCAAACACAATTCATAGAATCCTACATTGCAGAAGGAGGCCATTCAGCCCATCAAGTCTGCACTAACCACAATCCCTCCCAGGCCCGATCCCCAGAACCCCATGCATTTACCCTAGCTAGTCCCCCTGACACTAGGGTCAATTTATCATGGCCAATCCACCTAACCCGCACATTTTTGGATTGTGGGAGGAAACCGGAGCACCCGGAAGAAACCCACGCAGATACAGGGAGAATGTGCAAACTCCACACAGACAGTGTCCCAAGCCAGGAATCGAACCCATGTCCCTGGCGCTGTGAGGCAACAGTGCCACCGTGCCGCCCTTCAACACACATTATCGGGTGAATGGGTCTGCTCCAACATCATATTCAATAACGCATTGGTTAATATTATGTTAGGACGTAAGGAATGCAGTGAACCATCACGTTGGAATTCCAGGGCTTTGTCAGGATTGCATGCACAGTTCCCAGGTTGGGTTCCAATCTTAGTTGTGCCATTAGAACCATAGAATCCCAACATGGAATCATAAAATCCTACAGTGCAGAAGGAGGCCATTTGGCCCATCAAGTCTGCAAGAACCATAATCTCATCCAGGCCCTATTACCCTAGCTAATCATCCATTACCCTAGCTAGTCCCCCTGACACTAAGGGGCAATTTAGCACGGCCAATCCACCTAACCAGCACATCTTTGGACTGTGGGAGGAAACCGGAGCACCCGGAAGAAACCCACGCAAACACAGGGAACGTGCAAACTCCACACAGTGACCGAAGCCGAGAATTGAATCCAGGTCCTTGGCGCTGTGAGGCAGCAGTGCCAAGGACTATGCCATCGTGCCGCCCAGTGCTAAAGGAAGCCCTTTGGCCCATCGAGTCTGTACCGACTCTTTGAAGCGAGGGGAGATCCGGGTCAACCATGCTGGTCGATGGGGTGAGCAGAATGAGTAAATTGGATTTACCCTCCTATTGGACAGATTTACTTGAATGGTGTGTGCTGTTAGAGATGAATGTTTTGGTTCAGATAACCTTCGCCATCTGGTGGCACAAGTTAGAATTTCAACCAAAATAATTCAGATGCTGAAGAGCAGTGCTTAAATGGGTATATCTCAGATTTGAATAAATTACTCATATGGAGAAGAACTTACAGAGCATCAACGCACCCTTATAATTTTTTTCAATGCTATTTCTGTCTATCCATTTTACAAGCCAGTTTAATTCCTGTGCTTATATAAGTCGCAGATGTAAGCAGCTTTGTCGTTACATGGGAACACAAGTAGGCCATTTAGACTCTCAAGCCTCGTCCAGCATTTAATTAGATCATGGCTGATCTGCCTCTAAATCCACCTACTCACCTTAGTTCTGTAAAGCCTTAACACCCCAACCTCGCAAAAACCTAGCAATCCAGCTTTGGTATTTTCAACTGATCCCAAAGCTCCACAGTTTCTCCGGGGAGACAGAACCACATTTCTGCCACCTTCTTGTGTGAAGGTCAGCAGTGAGCAGCAGATTTTTAGTGTTAAGTCTCTGTCCCATTGTGCTGAGCTCCCTCACTGGAATAGTGTCCATCTATTCTGTTGTATATTTCAATTATCTTAAAACACCTCATTTGGTTTACCTCTTAACTTTATAGTTAGTGTATGAGAGAGTAAGTTTAAGTATTAAGTCTATTTATCAGCGTCACAAGTATACTTACATCAACACTGCTCCCCTAGTGGCCACTCCGGTGCCCATTCGGGTACACTGAGGGAGAATTTAGCATGGCCAATGCACCCAACCAGCACATTTTTCGGACTGTGGGAGGAAAGCAGAGCATCCGGAGGAAACCCACGCAGACACGGGGAGAACGTGCAAACTCCGCATGGTGACCCAAGCTGGGAATCGAACCCGGGTTCCTGGCGCTGTGAGGCAGCAGTGCTAACCACTGTGCCAAGGCTCTAGGGGTGCCACTTTGTGGCTCAGCAGTAAGCACTCCTTGTCCCGATGCAGATTCAATTCCCATTCTAGAGGGGTTTGAGCACAGAATCTAGGCAAACACTCTCAGTGAAATAGTGAGGTAGTGCTTCATTGTCGGAGGTGCAGTCTTTTGGATTGAACCAAGACCTTATCAGTACTTGGCTGAGTGTTGGTTCCAGCGATAAAATTCTCCAGAGAAACAGGTCGGTTTTCTCTCCGGATCTTACCACATTCTGTCTAAAAAAAAAAGTCTGCTGGGCCTGTTTCACAATGTCATGGTGAGTGGGCCTAAACACACCAACAAAGCCTGGCTGCACTGAGATCAGGGCGCCAGGTTTAAAGGACGCCCCGATCAGAACATGATTGGAGTCGGTGCTTCTTCCCCCCCCCCTGCCCCCAACAGTCAGTGCCGGCACCTCCCACCCCTCCCGAACATCAGACCCCTTTCCCCCAACACCCACTCCCTGCCCCACCCCCAGAGTCACTGCCGGCACCCAACCCTTTACAGGTGTTATATAATTGCAGGTTTTTGTTCTGTTGTTTTCTTACCTTCTAGCAGAGCACTGGATGAAATATATAAAGAACTGCAACAGGTAACATTTATGTCCATGATGTATTTTCCAAAAACAAACATACTCGTCATCACTAGATTAAACCACACCAGTCGGTTTTATCACCTAGCCCAATCAGATGACACAAGATGAAAACAATCCATGTGTTCTGATTGAGGCTGGTTAATGTGAATGTAACCACTGAACATGGTGCCTTTGGTTTGCCTGAATTGAAACTGATTTCACGGGGGTGATTCTCCCATTCTGCTGAGCTAATAATTAGCGCAGCGGGCCAGGAGATTTCAGCAGGGCTGGATTAGCGTGATCCACACCGCGCGTCCGGCCCCAAGCGCCTCTCCCAGTGCCAGGTTTCTGGTACCGTCAGCTCCATGCCAGAAATAGGTGCGGAGTTGCATTAGGTATGCAGGAGGGATTTTAATGTTATTTAAATGTGATCAGCAAGCCCGGGCCTGAAGTCTCTGAGCCCGCTAGCATCTCCCCCACCCCCTGCGCCAGAGTGTCTCACTCCTGTGGGGTTTACAATAGCTCCCCACTAATGGGGAGCTAGCGACCCAACCGCACTGGAGTGAAGGGGGTGCAATTGGGATCCCCAGAGGGTTGGGCGCGGGGGTGCTCTGTGGGCATTGGCAGCCTGGCAATGCCAACCTGTGCCCTGCACTGCCCAAGGGGCAAAGGGTCAATGCCCAGGGGCACCTTGGCACTGCCTGTCAGACATGGGGCTGTGCCAAGGGGGTGGGGCCTAGGGGCAGTGCTTGATGGGGGCAGGAATTAGGGGGCGTTCAGTGGGTGTGGTGGGGTGTCCCTCTGCCACTCTGCATAGAGTTTGGTTAGGGAAGGAGGGAGGTCAGTGATCAGGATGGGCTTGGGGGGATGGGCGTCAGCCGTGGGGGGAAGGGGGCAGTCAGCCTGCTGGGGGGTCAGCTCTGCGGTGGGGTGGGGGGAGTTGTAGACCGTGGCGGGCTGGTGGGGTGGGGTGGTTGTGGCTGGGCCCAGAAATGGTTGGGGGGGGGGCCAGCGATCAGGCCGCCGGGGGACAGAGAACCGGTGTTGCAGGGGTCGCGGGCGCTGGCCAGCAATTGGGAGGCCAACAGCGCGGGGCCACTGCGCATGCGCCGATCTCGGCACTGACAGATCGGCACAGGCACAGTGGCCCATCAGCGCACTGATTTCAGCCTCTCCAGTGGGAATAGGCCCCGCTCTCTGAAATTGAATGATATTCACGCTGGTGGCCTCTGCAGTGCACAGAGTTTGGGAGATTCTTCTCTGAACCCCCACTGAAAAAAACAGTGTGAATTACTCTAGTTTTCACGCGAGTTCGACACTTAGAATTTTTTTTGGAGAATTCCACCCCTCATCTCTTTGTGTTTCTCACAGAGGAAGGGGTAGAAGGTTATCCCACGCACTCATAAAACAATCTCGTCCCCTGATAAATCATCTGAAGACAATTGATTTACAGCAAAGCCAGCTGTCTATCCTCTGTGCTTGGCCCCTGCCTGGTGTGTGGCTCGTTGAGTTCACCAAGACGGCAGCTGATCCCGGTAACAGTCAGCAGTCTGTAATTCCCAATCGGAGACCTCTCATCTCTTCCCCTGTCAGTTCCTTGCTATGATCTGTGCACAAATCAGAAGACACACATTAATTTTAATTAATTCACGCAGAGTTATTTCTCCTTCCATATTAAGGGCAGTTTTGGTCTCCTTACTTGAGAAAGGATATACTGGCACTGGAGGGGGTGCAGAGGAGATTCATTAGGTTGATTCCGGAGTTGAGAGGGTTGGCTTATGAGGAGAGACTGAGTAGACTGGGGCTATACTCATTGGAATTCAGAAGAATGAGTGGAGATCTTATAGAAACATGTAAGATTATGAAGGGAATAGATAAGATAGAAGCAGGGAAGTTGTTTCCACTGGCGGATGAAACTAGAACTAGGGGGCATGGTCTCAAAATAAGGGGGAGCAGATTTAGGACTGAGTTGAGGAGGAACTTCTTCACATAAAGAGTTGTGAATCTGTGGAATTCCCTGCCCAGTGAAGCAGTTGAGGCTACCTCATTGAATGTTTTTAAAGCAAGGATAGATAAATTTTTGAACAGTAAGGGTTATGGTGAACAGGCGGGTAAGTGGAGCTGAATCCACGAAAAGATCAGCCATGATCTTATTGAATGGCGGAGCAGGCTCGAGGGGCCAGATGGCCTACTCCTGCTCCTAGTTCTTATGTTCTTAACTTCTCACACTTGTTGAAGTGTCACGATTTGTAAAACACACAAAGGAAAATGTTGCACAAGGAAAAAGCCTCTAATCCACCTAACTTACCCAATGTTTCTTTTTTATTCATTTGTGGGACATGGGCATCGCTGACTGGCCAGCATTTATTGCCCATCCCTCGTTACCCGAGGGCAGTTGAGAGTAGCTGTGGTGGCTTGTATTTCACTATCTATATGTTCTCCACCCAATCTGAAATCATGTGACATCCTGGCTGAGGTGAAAAACAAGGATTAAAAAAATCAAGAGGTCTATTTGGAATCACGAGCTTTTGGAGTGCTGCTCCTTCATCAGGTGAAGAAATTTTAGTCTTTCTATGAGGAGTATTCACACTACAGAGCTGACATTAAAGTTAAAGTTTATCTGTTAGTGTCACAAGTAGGCATACATTAACTCTTCAATGAAGTGAAAATGCCCTTGTTGCCACACTCCAGTGCCTGTTCGGGTACACTGGGGGAGAATTTAGCATGGCCAATGCACCTAACCAGCATGTCTTTTGGACTGTGGGAGGAAATCGGAGCACCCAGAGGGAACCCATGCAGACATGGGGAGAATGTGCAGACTCCGCACAGACAGTGACCCAAGGTGGGAATCGAACTCAGGTCCCTGGCGCTGTGAGGCAGCAGTGCTAACCACTGTCCCACTATGGGTCCACTATGGCCAAACCTGGCCCCAAGAGTGTGTTCCACTCAGAATTGGGAGCAAGGTGTCATCTGGGTCATTGTAGACCTACTGGACATATTGGGTGGGATTCTCTGGTCTTGTCCGTGGCAGGAGTCATTGCGAGCGAGAATGAACAACTTGACATTCAAGCCAAAATTCCACTCACTTGTAGTGGCCCTGGAAAATCCCAGCAACGAAGGAGGATGGAAGATTTTGGCCATGATCTGACTTATCCTGCACTGAATCTGAAAGTGGATAACATCCTATTCTACCATTCACACCTTGAGTTTGTAAAAACGCTAAGTGAGTTGTCCAATGACTGAGAAGCACATTCAGCTTCGATATGTTCCCCAACCATAAGTGGAAGCAGGAGTTGAAGAGCCTGATGGCTGCTGTGTCGATCCCTGAAAAACACTGTGCACCCAGGATCTCACAGCTGCAGTGCAAACACTGCGACAAAGATGACCCGTGGAAAGATTACTGGCAGAGCAGGGCTAAATTGCATATTATCACTTACTTGTCCTCAGTGTCAATGATAGAAGACTAGAACGCTACTTGCCAGTAAACAGCCCAACTGATGATCAAACTGTGGTTACGTGGCCCCTTTATGGGGACCCTCTGCGGGCCACGCGATTGGGCCGGACCCTATGGAGAGGCCGCACAGGAAGCTGAGCCAATCAGGAGCAAGGACATGCATGCTGGGATAGGGAAGATCCTCAGTTGGAGCCAAGGAGGAGAAGTGTATGAGTTCCGTCACATTCATCTTGTATGAATGTTAAATCAATAATAAACCATTGCTTATTGGAGCAAAAAGTCTCCTCCTAATTTACTAAAAAAAATCAAATCATGTTTTGGGAAACATGGGAGGTTCAAGCTACTAATGAACAGATACTCATTACTGTTGGGCTCTTGGACCCAAGCATCCAGAATGATCCACCTCCATGCTGGCAGTGAGCAATCAAGGCAGGATCACTGCATGGAGAGGTGGAACTGAACAAGGCCACATAGAAACTAGAAGCAGGAGTAGGCCATTCGGCCCTTTGAGGCTATATCGCCATTCATTATGATCATGGCTGATCATCAAATTCAATATCCTGATCCTGTCTTCCCCTCCATATATGTTGATCCCTTTAGCCCCAAGAGCTATATCTAATTTCTTCTTGAAATCGGATAATGTTTTGGCCCTCAGCTACTTTCTGTGGTAGTGAATTCCACAGATTCACCACCCTCTGGGTGAAGAAATTTCTCTTCGCCTCAACCCTAAAAGGTTTACCCCTTATCCTCAAAGTATGACCCCTAGTTTTGGACTCCCCCCACCATTTCGAACATTCTTTCTGAATCTATCCTGCCTAATACTGTTGGAATTTTGAAAGTTTCTATGAGATCCCGTCAGTAGTCTCTCCTCATATGACAGACCTGCCATCCCAGGAATCAGCCTGGTAAATCTTCGCTGCATGCCCTCTATGGCAAGATCATGGGGCGGCACGGTGGCACAGTGGTTAACACTGCTGCCTCACAGCACCAGTGACCCGGGTTCAATTCCCGGCTTGGGTCACTGTCTGTGCGGAGTCGGCACGTTCTTCCCGTATCTGCGTGAGTTTCCTCTGGATGCTGCGGTTTCCTCCCACAGTCCGAAAGACGGGCTGGTTAGATGCATTGGCCATGCTAAATTCTCCCTCAGTGTACCCGAACAGGCGCCGGCCGGAGTGTGGCGACTAGGGGATTTTCACAGTAGCTTCATTGCAGTGTTAATGTAAGTCTACTTGTGACACTAATGAATCAACTTTTAAACATCCTTCCTCAGATAAGGACCTGGATGGTTACTTGTTGTGAATTCCCTGAATTGCAGATTAGGCCCTGGAATTCCAGACCAGATTCCTGGTCCTAATCTGGAATGACTGGCTGGCATGGTTCAAGACCATTGCAGTCTGGCTAAAAACTCGAATTGGCTGAAGGACAGCCGGTAGATGGGACAGGCTAACCTACAATGTGAGACAGTATCCCTTCCTTGGGTACCAATCTGGGAATGCCGAAACCTCTGCTTGAGACGCTCACAGACTTGCAGCATCTCCTGCACTTTCTTCCGAAAGATGCTCTCAGCATCAAAGCACATTTATTGCACTCGTTGCTGCTCCAGCTACTGAAGGAACCTCAAGGTGAAGAGCCAAGTTAAGTTCTGACGCAAGATGCCACTGGACAGTAGGCTCTGTTCCTAAACTGGGAGAACTCACACAGGCCGCTGCTGTCCTGAAGGTGGTCCTCCTCACTCTGTGGCAGGGGATTTCTCCCTTTATTGACCAGTGAGACCCTAGCATGCTGAGAAGATGGTGCTCGTGGATTTGAATATGGATTGATATAAATCCCTGTAGAATAATCCCCGGACCCAAATTTCTCTCCACTTGGATTCTGGTGGCTTAAATAGGTCTAGTTTTACAACTGAGATCAGGACAAGGGAGGCACAGATAGACTAATGGCCATATCTGGGGCATGCTTACAAAGTCCACCCGACCTGTCTTGGAGATTGTTGGGTTGAATCCTGCAGTGTCAGCCATGGTAGCACTCTCCCCTCTGAGTCAGAAGTTTGTCGATCCAACCCCAGATAACTGAGCACAATAATCTAGGCTAACATTCCATTGTAGTGTTGAGGGAGTGCTGCTGCGTCACAAGTGTTGTCTTGAGCCCACCTGTTCTCTGAAAGTCTGTTTTGTGCGTGATAGATCGGTTTGTTCTGAAGCTGGTTGCAACATGGTGGCACAGTGGTTAGCACTGCTGCCTCACAGCTCCAGGGACCCAGGTTCAATTCCAGCCTTCGGTGACTGTCTGTGTGGAGTTTGCATGTTCTCCCCGTGTCTGTGTGAGTTTCCTCTGGGTGCTCCGGTTTCCTCCCATCGTCCAAAGATGTGCAGGTTAGGTGGATTTGCCATGCTAAATTGCCCCTTAGTGTCCCAAGCTATATAGGTTAGGAGGATTAGTGGGGTAGATATATGTGGTTACAGCCGGTATAAACGTGATGGGCTGAATGGCCTCCTTCTGCACTGTAGAGATTCTATGCCCTGGCCTTCTACCTTAGTTTGATAGTCATATGGATATAAGTGAAAGAAATCAAAGATTTAGACCTCAATTTATCTTAACATAGAAACATAGAAGATAGGGGCAGGAGAAGATCATGTGGCCCCTCGAGCCTGCTCCACCATTCATTACGATCAGGGCTGATCATCCAACTCAACAGTCTAATCCTGCTTTTTCCCTATAACCTTTGATCCCATTCGCCCCAAGTGCTATTTCTAGCTGCCTCTTGTATAGATCTAGTCGCCTCTTGAATCTCTTGAATAGATTTGTGACTTGCAATGTTGATTTTCACTCATCCACGGAAACTATGGAATAAGAATATTTTTAGAGTTTGGAAATGAGCTTGGCTGATGCTTCGTGAGCTCAGATGATTTGCACCAACTGCTAAAAGCACCGGCTAATGTTTTCTCTTTGAAAACAATGGAATCATGTGCGATTCAGGAACTTTCCATCCTGACTAATAATAAAGTAAACATTGCCACTTTTCCATAAACGAGAGAGCCCACTGATTACCCAGAGGGAGAGCAAAAAAACTTAAAAATATAGATTTATTTAGAACATTGAAGGAGAAATTCAACTTATCTGTTGTCATGTTGTCAGTACACAGTGGTTGCTGGGGTTGTAAATTTCAGGAGGCACCCTCCAGGCCCTGTCTGTCCTGCAGGTTAGGCAGACACAATATTGATAGCAGATGATTACTAGGTGTCCTGGGTGTTAGGTGATCACACTAGTTGTAACACTGGTGCAAAATTGGCAGGTTGTCTCTTGTAAGTTCAGCTTTCATTTGGAATCATAGAATCCCTAGTGCAGAAGAAGGCCATTCGGCCCATCGAATTTACACCGACTCTCTGACAGAGCACCTTACCCAGGGCCATCCCCCTATCCCTGTAACCCCACACATTTATCCTGCAAATCCCCCTAACCTACACATCTTGGGTACTAAGGGGCAAATTTACCATGCCCAATTCATCTAACCGGCACATCTTTGGACTGTGGGAGGAAACCGGAGCACCCGGAGGAAACCCACGTAGACACAGGGAGAATGTGCAAACTCCACCCAAGGCTGGAATCGAACCCAGGCTGCGGGGGCGGGGGGGCATATTTTTCAGAGAAAAGAGGAAGTGATTGTGAACGCAGATCAACCAGCAATGTGCTGACTCTTCTGTATATCTGTGGGAGTGACATGACTGTTCAAAGCATGCCCACTTCCAATATTCTTATATATGTGTGGCCTTCAGGCGCACTGTTGTATAATGAATTAAAACTTTCCTACCCCAAAGGGTTCATGCCTCTTTGCCTGAAACCTGGAGACCATATGTTGACTCTGATGCTGCAGCCAATATGCTTGACTTTGATTTGAGTGGCATATTCATGAACAGCCTGTTGTCTTCTCTTTATTGAAGCGTATATGTACATATAAACTTAAAATTAAAACTGCAATTTAGGTTGGATTTGACGCTATAGATAAAGTAACAGTAAACAAGTTACAAAACAGCATCTGGTTTTGTTTAGATGCTGTTCAGACTCTACTCAGTAGGTTACTTTGCACTGTGGTTAAATTGTAAATGTCGCAGTATCTTTTGCGGCTGGGCTGTTCAAATATTTCAGCCTTAGGTCTTTATCCAACAAGAAATGAATGCCACACTGATTGGATTCAGATTTCTGGAAGAAATTCGATCGTCCGTCTTTTTGGCCACTGAGTGGCTCTTCCAATATGTTGGGCAAGAAGCCAGGTGGCACAGTGGCCCGAGCCCGTTTGGCCTTTGCTACCCTCCTGACATGCTTACCCCTTCCCTATTTTAGCTACAGAGGCAATAGTGAGGGCAAGAATATTAACAGATGAAAGGTGAAATTATCATCAAAGTTAGGAGTTGGTCGTTGTTTAGATTTGTATGAAGGTACTGTATCCATGAAGAACTTAATCTTAATTATCATCAAGATTAAATGCCTGAGCCGTTGAATAGGGAGAGGTCTGGTTGTCATGGGCACTGGTGAGGAATATAATAGAAGCGGAAATATTTTGCTTAGAAAAATGCAATCCCTAATTACAGTTTTCCACTTTTTTTCCCAGCTCCTAAGGCCAAATGTCCAATAATTTACATTTGCAGACAGCCTAATGGATACAAGTGAGATTTATATATATATATTATATATAGAGGGGAACTAGTTCCTCCACAACCACCTTACCATCAGAACATTTTCATGGGTTATTCCACTCAGTAGCTAGTAAGTCATCTCCAGGGCTCTTTAAAACATCTACCTTCAAAGGAACCATCGAGTCATTTTGTTAATTCACCATTAAATGGCGTTTTATCGATAATAGCTTGTTGGTGTTATGTTCCGATGCTTAGAGTCATTGGGAATTGCAGGAATGGGCAAACTTAAATTTGTCTCATAAAGTGCGACCTCCGTGTAATCGTAAAATTGTAGTTCTATTTAGTTTATCCTGGTAAGTCTGTTATTTTCTAAAATGGCTCCCAGTTGACAGCTTTTAAAAATCAAACCAATTCTCAAATATTGTCCCGAACCAAAGTACCATTACATAATAAAGGCCACAAGTTTCATTTTGTATGTAGGCGAATTAAGAGTAATTCAGAACTCCTACCTGGCATTAATGCTGTCAGACTGAACTATGAATTGTTGCTCCGTCATCTAATTCCCCCTCCAACAGCAATGTTCAATATGGCTGAATTGGAGAATCTTCCAATGATGCCAGTGAATTGAAGAATCCAGTCAGAAATCTAATAATCCATGGATGTGGCAAAAGTTTCCCACTTGCTACAATTTGATTTGATTTATTATTGTCACATATATATTAGTATACAGTGAAAAGTGTTGTTCCTTGCACTCTATACAAAGCATACCATTTGTGGAGTACATGAAGGAAATGAGTGGGTGCAGAATATAGTGTTGCAGTTGTAGCTAGGGTGTAGAGAAAGATTAACTTAATATAGTTTAAGTTTATTTATTAGTGTCACAAGTAGGCTTACATTAACACTGCAATGAAGCTACTGTGAAAATCTCCTAGTCGCCACACTCCGGTGCCTGTTCGGGTTCACTGAGGGAGAATTTAGCATGGCCAATGTACCTAACCAGCACGTCTTTTGGACTGTGGGAGGAAACCGGAGCACCTGGAGGAAACCCACGCAGACATGGAGAACGTGCGGATTCCCTACAGACAGTGACTCTAGCTGCTGTGAGGCAGCAGTGCTAACCACCGTGCCACCCATGCTCAAGTGAATGGATAAGAAACTTGGGTGACCACAACAAAAACAGAAAATGCTAGAAAATCTCAGCAGGTAAAGAAAATCCACAGCATCCATGGAGAGAGAATAGAGCTAATGTTTCGAGTCTGGATGACTCTTCGTCAGAGCCAGTAAAGAAGCAGAAAATTCTGGTCTTCTCATGACTATAAAAGCAATTCTGCTTTCCTGTGGAAAAGTTATTTTCAAACGGAAGGAGCCTCATTCATGTGTCTTTGCTGCATTTTGATTTTGGATGACAGATACTAAGAATTTCTCAAGTGTTAATAAGGAGCACTGTCCCAACTTGGGCGGCACGGTGGCACAGTGGTTAGCACTGCTGCCTCACAGCGCCAGGGACCCGGGTTCAATTCCGGCCTCTGGTGACTCTGTGTGGAGTTTGCACATTCTTCCTGTGTCTGCGTGGGCTACCTCGGGGTGCTCCGGTTTCCTCCCACAGTCCAAAGACGTGCATGTTAGATTGATTGGCCATGCTAAATTGCCCCTTAGTGTCAGGCGGCTTAGGAGGGTAAATATGTAAGGTTACGGGGTTGGGACCTGGGTGAGATTGTTGTCGGTGCAGACTCGATGGGCCAAATGGTCTCCTGCACTCTAGATTCTATGATTCAAACTTAACTTGCTCATCTCGGAATCAATGTAGGAAGATTGCTCCAGCTTACTCTAGGGTTAAGGAGCCTAGCTTTCCTGCCTTAAAGTTTATTGACCCACTGGGAATCAAAGGCTCTGCTTTCACTATCAGTAGCTTTGTATCTCAAATGGAACAATCTGTAAACTTTAAGCTTGGATCAGCTGCCTGATACGACTGGAGTCAAACAAAGGAAAGTGAAACATGAAACTGCTTCTACATCAAGGAAGATGAGAAGATCCTGATTGAGTGGCTGAGATCCTATTTGAGTTTCTGTCAGTAGTCAAGTAAGCTGTGTTGATGTTTAGTGAGTCACACGCAATAGTAGTAATGTGACTTGGCTGACATGGCATGTACAATTCCTGTTGTGGCTGATAGCTTTATTTCCCCAGACACTTTAGCCAATTGAACCATCTCTTTGAAAGTAAGTTGCTGAGCACTCGAGATGCCTTAGCTGATAATGATAGCGTGAAACTAAGATATACAGACTGTCAGGTTAAGACTCAAGCCCTGGTTTGCACTGAGTTCGCTGATCTCCGTCAGGATAGCAGAGTGTTTTAGAATAAATGTATTCGCTAAATCCTTTGTTTCTCCGTCAACATGTCGCCTCATGGGCCCAACCGTTTATAATTGTATACAGGTAGTTCTGTTATACTTTGCAGTGTCAGTCATTGCAATATTGGATGTTCAGTTTTACACGTAAAGCACAGGCCTTTATTGCTAACGAGATTTCATTTTGAGAATTGTGTCCTTTTAATGTTTTTCGAGGTTTGTTGGCCTGATTTTATGGCCGGGATTTTCCTGCTGTGTGTTCGTCCCAAAACCAGAAAATCCCACTCGAGGTCAATGCACCGTTGCATAGTCTGCCGCACCCCACTATGATTCCCGAGGCGGGCGGGATGGGAAAATTCCCCTCATTATTTAAGATGGACAAGAAAATGGAAATCACTTTTAAGGACAGTAAATTCCACATGAACCTTCAGGGATTGGCTTTCCATTATTCATCTTCCCTTCAGATAACCTGCCAATAATGAGCTGAAATCTTGCTGATCCTAGTCCGAATACGATAGGCGTTGATATTCAGTTTTAGCAAACTTATTGGAATATTTCCAAATTGCCAAAACCCAACTCTTCTATATTGTAGTTGCACACATTTCTTATGTAACTGTTAATTGTCAGGTATTTAAGCTTTGATTCTTTACAAAGGAGGACACTGCAATGAATAAAGAACAAATAACAGTACAGCACAGGAACAGGCCCTTCGGCCCTCCAAGCCTGCACCGATCACGTTTACCTATCTAAACCAACCATTTATATCCCTCTATTCCCCATTTATTCATATGCCTATCAAGATAAGTCTTAAGTGTCACTAATGTGTCTGCCTCAACCACCTCACTTGGCAGTGCATTCCAGGCCCCCACCACCCTCTGTGTACAAAAACCTTTCCCCCGCACATCTCCATTGAACCTTCCCCCCTTTTCTTGAACTTGTGCCCCCTTGTAATTGTTATTTCTGCCCTGGGAAAAAATTTCACTCTGTCTATACCTCTCATAATTTCCTTATGAAGGAACAATCTCCAAAGAGAATCAAAGTGGATCAGACACAACCATATAGACTGAAGCCGTGATTTATTCCATCATTTGCAAACCAGACTAATTGCTTTTCTAGAGCCCAGCCTCCAACCCCTTGCACGGGTTGAGAAACATATCGGCCACGATTGAATGGCGGAGTAGACTCGATGGGCCGAATGGCCTAATTCTGCTCCAATATCTGATGGTCTGATGATGATGTGTGGTACTGTTTGGTCCAGATGTTACAAAATGTTGTATCTTCTGCATCGGCAGAAACAATACCACAAGAAGCTACCCTGCTGCTTCTGAGGTCTTTA
This sequence comes from Mustelus asterias, assembly GCF_964213995.1. Taxonomy (NCBI): domain Eukaryota; kingdom Metazoa; phylum Chordata; class Chondrichthyes; order Carcharhiniformes; family Triakidae; genus Mustelus; species Mustelus asterias. The sequence goes on from NC_135809.1 coordinate 124,093,666, forward strand.
AGATTTTGTTTTTATAATGCACAAAAAATTAATGGCCCAGATTTTGAAGTCAGCGGCATTCTCTATCTGAGCTCCTTGGTGCTGAATTCCCCTTTCCCAATGTTGGTTTAAATCCGATGCCAATTCAAGGTACTTGCAATAGGCATGCCACCAAACAAGGTAAGCAGCCAATCACATTAAGTATTCTCATAGACAGCAAACCAGGGAGTAAAATGCACTTATTTTCACTTTTAATTAAAGGTTTTAAAGTAAATGAAGGAATGGTTTGGGACATACACATGGGATTAGGATAGATGCAGAAACATCATGTGCAAACTTAAAAAAAGAAGTGAGCTTTTTCACATAATGGAGAAATTTGACATTCCACAAATATAAAATGAGTTAATCAAATGCAGCAAGCCTATTCAGCAGTAATTATGAACTGAGTGCATTGTGAAAAGTGCAGTTGTATTTGATTCAGTGAGGTCTATCTTTTATACTGTGACCAATGCCTTAAACATTCTTATCCATTCAGTGATTTCCATTTGATTGCAGTCAGAAGAAATTCTCTTGCTCACCCTATGGGAAGCAAAGAACGAATGACAGCAAGTTCCGAATTTCCACATTTACCTGCACATTAACTCCAGAACTGGGATTTATAGCGGAGGTGGTGGGTCTCAACCACCACCCCCCTCCCTATACCCCGTCCCTGGCAAGCCTACCTCCGCCAATCCTGGAAGCCATTTTATATGGTTCAGGGAACTATTTGCCTGATGTCAAGCAGGTTCGAGGGGCCAAGTGGCCTACTCCTGTTCCTATTTCTTATGGTCTGAGTCATGGTTGCTACACCCCTGAGGCAGGATTTCCTGCCCCCAAGAGTTTTTAGGGAAACAGAGGATATGGTGGCCGCTGTAATTTATTTATTAGTGTCACAAGTAGGCTTACATTAACACCGCAATGAAGTTACTGAGAAAAACCCCTAGTCGCCACACTCCGGTGCCTGTTCGGGTACACTGAGGGAGAATTTCACATGGCCAATGCACCTAATCAGCACGTCTTTCGGACTGTGAGAGGAAACCGGAGCACCCGGAGGAAACCCACGCAGACACGGGAAAGAACCTGCAGACTCTGCACGGACAGTGACCCAAGCCGGGATTCGAACCCGGGTCCCTGGTGCTGTGAGACAGCTGTGCTAACCACTGTGCCACCAGGCCATCCACGTGTGTGCCCTGGACCCGGATCAGTGTTGGAGTTGGGTGGAACAGGCTCACAGTAACCTGCCTTATGGGCCCTGGAGAGTGGGCAAGGAATGTAGATAGAGAGACGTGTGGGGTTCTTGGTGGGTGGGCTGAATGGAATGGACACACATCCCACTCTCCCACCCGTGGCACACCCTGATCGCCTCAGCTCAGGTTGTTTCCAAGAGCGGGCAGGCCACCCTTTGCTGGTACAGTTCCAGTGGAGGCAGATAGGTAATGGGCACAGAACCACCCCTTCCCTCCGCCGTCCCGCCATATTTTATGCCCCCTCACCTCATCTTCCTGCCTGCTTCCGGCATTGGAGGTGGGGTTGGCATGGAATTGTGACACGGATTTCGCCGTCACTTTCAGAGGATTAATGGCAGTGAACACTAACAGTCTCGCTGTTCTTTGTACAGTGATGTGATTTTTTTTTTTACTCAATCAGACTTAGAGCCACCGATGATAAATTATTTTGAACAGTTATCCCTTCACAACCGGGGAAGATTCGGGTTAGCCTGGAGTGCCGACGCCTGACTGTGTGAGAGGCAAGACAGTTACTCAGTTTAAACACCCAGATAGACGAACAAGCCATGCCTGTCATTAGGTAGTACCGTCAGACAAGGTTTGGACAGTTGTTGAGATAGGCAGTGTCTGGATTTGCAGCTCCTACTGTATTTATAAAATGTAGGGTAGTAGACTAAACAGGGCAGGAGGGACATTGACAGATGTGAGTGCTCAGCTGACTAATTCAGCTTAGCTGTAATTCTCTGTGTACGCTTTAAAGCACAGTTCAATAGTTGCAATTTCTTTTATGGTTTATTAGTGTTACTAAATACTGTGACTAGTTGTCAAATTGCCAGTCTCCCCGCCTGGCTAGACCAAACAACCCTGCGTTAAATCGATGAGTGCACTGCGAATCTTCCAAAATGAGTTGGGCAATTGGCAACTTTCATACCTTTGAGTATCCAAGTGCAGGCAACTTAAAGATTTTTTAATGAGCAGTTAATGCATACTGATATTTGTGTACAGTGCTGATGCAAGCACCCAGATAAATCCTGAAGTCATGCAATTACAAAGATATATGAAGTGCATTTCTACTGCAGGTGTATTCAAGGAATCGGGCACAAATTGCACCCAGAATTGTGCGAGTTTTAACAATTTATTTTTCTTGTGTTTCTGTGCAAACTCTTGTGCATTCCGCAAAATATAACGGGGGTGATTCTTCCCCCCAAAACAATCTAAGTGTCAAATTTGTGTAAAAACCGGAGGAAATCACGCTGTTTTTTTCAGTGGGAGTTTCAAAATGAATCTCCCACACTCTGTGCACCGTCAAGCGCACTAGCGTGAATCAGTCCAAGAAGCTGGGGGTGGGACCTATCACTGCTGGACAGGCCAGCAGCATAGCGCTGAGTGGGCCACTGCGCAAGCGCCGATCTGTCAGCACCGAGATCAGTGCATGCACAGTGGCCCCTGTCTGCCGGCCTCCTGATTGCTGGCCTGCTCGATCGCTGGCCAGCCCCATGACCCCCGCATTGCCAGCTGTGCGACTCCCCTCCCTGCCTTTCCATGGCCCGATCGCTGGCCCCCGAACATGCCCAGGCCCAGTCTCGGGCCCTCCCCTTCATAGCCCCGAGTTCCCAATCCCCTAACCCACCAGTGGCCTTGACCCTCCCCCCTAACCCTGCAGTCCCGTTCCCCCCCCTGTTGCAGCCCTGATCCCCTCAGCAGGTTGCACCATCCCCACCCTGATGGCCAGCTCCAATTGCTGGCTTCCCTCCCACAGACACTCAGCCCAAAGTGGTAGCAGGGAACCCCAACCCCACTGATCGCCCACCAGAGCCCCCTCCTTGGCAGTACCAAGGTGCCCCCGGGCATAGGCACTTTGCACCTTGGGCAGTGCCGGGGGACCCAGGCCTGTACTGCCAAAGTGGCAATGTCCAGTTGGCACCAACCCCCGTCGCCCGACCCTCTGGGGGGAAGGGGGGGGGGCCTCGATTGCTCCCCCTTCCCTCCAGTGGGGTCGGGCCACCAGCTCCCCACAAGTGGGGAGCTATGCTGAACCCCGCTGGAGTGAACCACTCCTGGTGATGGGGGAGAACTGAGCAGGCCCCAGAGACTTCAGTCCCGGGCCCACTAATGACATTGCAATTGCATGTAAATTCGAATTTAAATAATTTACGCAGCTCTGCACTGATTTCAGGAACTGACGCCGCCAGAAATCCGGCTGCCGGAGATGCGCAGAGGCCATGACATCCAGTGGGGAGCTCGCGAAATGGCTTCCGCTAGAGACTCCCGTCCCACTGTGCTACTGAAGCAGTGCAGCGGGTTGGGAGCATGGCCCCCCCACATGTTTTCTTTAAATTCCGGACGGGGTCTCATTCACAAGCTCTGAACAGCTCAATTTTACATAACACAAAATGACTAAGAAAGTATACAGCCATTTTCGAGTTATACTGATGTATAGTGGTCAGTTTCCTTGTTATCAGAAAAACTTGTTAAAACAAAGAGCAAGAACAAAGAAAAGTACAGCACAGGAACAGGCCCTTCGGCCCTCTAAGTGTGTGCCGATCATGATGCCCTAACGATGCCCCAGGCACCCGCCACTCTCTGCATGAAAAACTGTCCCCCGCACATCTCCCTTAAACTTTCCCCCTCTCACAATGAACCTGTGCCCCCTTGTAATTGACACTTCCACCCTGGGAAAAAGCCTCTGACTATCCAACTTGCTTATTAGTCTCCTTGAACCTAGAAAAACCTTTTTTAGAGAGAGCCTTTTTGAAGCATAATTGGCCAAAATTTGCCATGGTGATTCATTCAATCTGTTTAATCAGGTTTGTGGGCCAAGCTGACTTCTAGTGTGACGTTGTCTAAACCAGCACAAAGGACCACAGAAACTCAATTTGCACTTAATGTAATCAGCGTTGATTTCAGGCAAATTAAGTTGAGAAAACCAATGGAAAACCCAGACTATTATGCAACATCTTTTGAGGCTATCTTGGAATCATAGAATCCCTACAGTGCAGTAGAAGGCCATTCAGCCCATTGAGCCTGCACTGACAACAATCCCACTGAGACTCTATCCCCGTAACCCTACGTATTTACCTTGTTAATCTCCCTGACACTAAAGGGCAATTTAGCATGGCCAATCCACCAAACCCACACATTTTCGGAGTGCGGGAGGAAACCGGAGCACCCGGAGGAAACCCACGCTGACACGGGGAGAACGTGCAGAGTCTATACAGACAGTGACCCAAGGCTGGAATGGAATCCAGATCCCTAGCGCTGTGAGGCAGCAATGCTAACCACTGTGCCACCATGCCGCCCACTTGATCTAAACCACCATGCAATCATTCATGATCTGACCAAAATTTCCGATGAGATGATTTGTAGTTATTCATGAACTACATTAGATTTCAAGGACGGCATGGTGGCACAGTGGTTAGCACTGCTGCCTCACAGCGCCAGGGACCTGGGTTCGATTTCCGCCTTGGGTCACTGTCTGTGTGGAGTTTGCATATTTTCCCCGTGTCTGCCTCTATATTATAAGGCTGATTTCCTGCTGCTTGAATGAGCTACAGTTTTGCCCAGTTAAATATTGGGAAATTGGAGACCATTATCTTTGTGTGGAGTCTGCACGTTCTCCCTGTGTCTGCATGGGTTTACTCCGGGTGCTCTGGTTTCCTCCCACACTCCAAAGATGTGCAGGCTATCTGGACTGGCCATGCTAAATTACTCCTTAGCGTCAGGGGGACTAGCTAGGATAAATGCATGGGGTTATGAGGATAGGGCCTGGGTGGGATTATGGTCGGTGCAGACTCGATGGGCCGAATGGCTTCCTTCTGCACTGTAGGGATTCTATAATAAACCACTTCCCCAGCACCATGATGTGTCTCGCCATAAGGAAACAAACATAATCCTGAGCTTGTCCCCAGGCGCTATAGAAATGCAAGGCTCTCCCTTTTTCTCTCTCTCTCTCGCTCCCACATTTGGGAATTTATGAAACACATTTGGAAGTCTTCAAGATCACTCATGAATGACCTGTTGCACCACCTTTACGTCTCTGGGACAAGTTGTTATTCTCACTGAAGTACGGAACATCGATTTCTTTCTTCACGAGACAGCATAATGCTGTTTGGTTGAATGGGATTGTATGCATTTTGATTTTGGACAGGCAAATACTTTGCTGCAGTAATCTGGAGCAGTTGGAGCTGTATTGTGTTTAGGATGAAAGTAAAGATGAGCATTAAGGAAATCAGCTTTGCCAGTCACACAGCTGGCAGCTCCTCAATGTTCATAGATTGAACATATGCATGAATGTTTCTATTTCACAGGCTATATCCTGCAGTTGATCAAGATAAATCCCAGACAGCTGGTTGACAACAGTTTTGTAATTTTCTTCTTGTGCATTCAGTGCAGTAACTGTGCATCTCCGATGGGCGATCTATTTTTTTTCTGTGGGCATGAATTTTTGTTGGTTCCATGCGTGCTAAGCTCCCTCTGCAGACTCAGCCAAGTGTATTTTCTTCATTTCCCCTATGAACTGTCCTGGCTTGAGACAAATACATGAATAGGACTGAAATAGAGGGATATGGTCCCTGGAAGGGTAGGGGCTTTGGTTCAGACAGGCAGCATGGTCGGTGCAGGCTTGGAGGGCCAAAGAGCTTGTTCCTGTGCTCTAATTTTCAATGTTCTTTGTTCTTATTTCACACCTCTTTAACCTGTGATTATCCCTCTTTCCATGCACACTGTTTGTACCTGTAAAGACTTGATTACCTGTAAAGACTCGCATTCGAATCATTCTTCACATTCCAGTCTGTAGTTGTGTCTTTGTCTATATATGCCATGTTTGTGAACCCACCTCTCCACTCACCTGATGAAGGAGCAGTGCTCCGAAAACTCGTGATTCCAAATAAACCTGTTGGACTTTAACCTGAGACTTCTTACTGTGCCCAACCCAGTCCAACGCCACCATCTCCACCTCTTCATTTGTAAGGCAGGACAGTGAGTATTTCCAGGTTATCTGGTACCGAGAGCATTCTGAGTCTGATCACGCTTTCACCTGCTGCCTCGCGGCGCCAGGGACCTGGGTTCGATTCCCGGCTCGGGTCACTGTCTGTGTGGAGTTTGCACATTCTTCCCGTGTCTGCGTGGGTTTCCTCCGGGTGCTCCGGTTTCCTCCCACAGTCCAAGATGTGCAGTTTAGGTGGGTTGGCCATGATAAATTCTCCCTCAGTGTCCCCGAACAGGCTCGGAGTGTGGCGACAAGGGGATTTTCACAGTAACTTCATTGCTGTGTTAATTTAGGCCTACTTGTGACACTAATAAATGAACTTTAAACTTTAAACCTAATGCCCACACCCTGTCCTCCCAGAAGGAGTGACTGGATATCAGTTAGAAATGGAAACTTTACCCAAAGGACTTTTCCTCCACCACTCTTAATCCCAAAGTACACATGTCAAGTGTTGCAATTTTCCTTGTCCATCATAACTGACATTTACTAAAATGGCACAGGAGAGGAATGATATGTGTCTTGGTTAGTTGCGCTCAGCTTCTTACCCTATTTGGGAAAGTGAGATTTGTTTTTGCATTGTCCACTTTCCAGCAACATTTCTGATCAAAGAGAGAGTTTAAAAATCTAAAGGATTGAAGTAAGTCTCATTTAGATATGCCAGAATCTAAGGGAGTTCCTCTTTACGAATGTGCCTTTTGCCTTTAAGAACACTGCTTCTGACAGCACTCCTTCAATACTGCAACAGGAGTACCAGCCTAGATTGTATGTTCAGGTTTGTGGAATGGGGGTGTCTGGGCTAAACCTAGCCTGCACCCCAATGTGCAGCCCATTCGATCCTTCCCCTTTCCAGTAAGGCCAGGCATTCCTGTGCCAATCAGATGACAGGTTCTGATGGTAGAACTAGGATCAGAAGTCACAACTTGCAGAACCCTAATCCCCCTACCCAGCGTCTGGCTCCACCACCTTGAACTCTTGTCTGCTTGCGGATGTTCTGATTGGCTGCCACTGAACTGATGCCCTTAATTCATGCTCCAAAGCATAGCGTCTTGGGGCCTGTACACTCATTATGCTTTCACCAACTCAATTGTAACCATGGGTAAACAAAGTGTATCCACCCCAAATACTGCTGTTTATTAGGTGGATTGGCAAATAATCTGAAAAAAGGGGAATGGTCTACAGTGTTGCTTATGCTGCGTTACTTGGATTTACAAAATGAAGACTGTTCATTCTAAATTATAACGCAAAGCATACCGTACATTGAGAAGGAAAGGAGAGGGTGCAGATAGTGGTGTTACAGTCATAGCTAGAGTGTAGAGAAAGATCAACTTAATACGAGGTAGGTCCATTCAAAAGTCTGACAGCAGCAAGGAAGAAGCTGTTCTTGAATCAGTTGGTACATGACCTCAGACTTTTGTATCTTCCTTGGGAAAAAAACTATGTGCATTCATCATTTAAATAGCTCTATTATGATGAGATTCCAAATTTAGGTCTCTCAGTTAATCTTTTCACCCGTTGGGAACATCTTTCTCACATTTACTCTGTCTAGTCCTGTTAGAATTTCATAGGTTTCTATTAGAATTCTCTTCCCATCCCACCCCCCCCCCCCCCCCGCCCCTCTCTCATTCTTCTGAATTCCAGCAAATACAATCCTAACAAACTCAATTTCTCCTCAGCCCCGCCATCCATCACTCCTCATGTAAATGGTGCAGTTCTGTGAGTGCGATCGTCATCTGTAACTTTGCTGAAGTGAATTTTATTCATCTGTGAGCCTTGTTGATAAACATTGAAAGTCTACTTGGCTGGATGGGTCATTCCAACCCAGCCCAGTGCCATCCTCACCTAACATTCACACATGTGCATGTCTGACAGCGATCAGGAGTAGGTGCCCAGGGGCAGTAAATGTAACTGTACCCTTACTTATGCCGCAACCTAACAGTGGTAAAATCAGCACACACCAGAATTGAAGTCTCCACGGCTGCAGCTCATGCTCCGTAAACTCACTAAATCTTTTGGGTTGGCCAACATTATGTTTATGTAGTTGCGGCAATTGTGAATGTTGGCTTCCTCTTCCTCCAAACACTTAACTGTATCACGTTTCGTTTGGGGGAACCAGTTATAACATAGAGTTTATGTTGGTTCGGTTTGAAAATACATGCTTTCCTTGACAAGAGAATAGCAGAGTTAGTACAACTCTGTTTTGAGGTCTCTTCCCATTGGAAAGGTACTGGTGTCCAGCAGTAGGCCACTAATAGATATATTATGCAGCTATTTTATAATCTACATTGTAGATTCTACAATATTGTACATTGAAAATACATTCATAGTAACACAGACAGAATCAAGGACCCCACGCACCCGGGACATATTCTCTTCTACCTTCTTCCGTTGGGAAAAAAATACAAAAGCCTGAGATCACGTGCCAACCGACTCAAGAACAGCTTCTTCTCTGCTGCCATCAGACTTTTGAATGGACCTTCCATATATTTAGCTGATCTTTTTCTGAAACTAGCTATGACTGTAACATTATATTCTGCACCTTCTCCCTTCCTTCTCCCTTATGTACTCTGTAAATGGTATGTTTTGTCTGTATAACCCGCAAAGAACAATACTTTTCACTGTATCCCAATGGACGTGATAATAATAAGTCAAATCAAATCAAACAATGGAAAAACTAAAAGATCTTTTCTTGTTTCTTGTTGCGAATGAAACCTTGAAATACATCAGTGCCATAAGTTTGTTTTGTACTGCACAAGGTGCTGACAATTGTCAGTAAACTGTGTTTTGCTTTCTTATTTATTCTTAAAACCATATCCTTACTTGCATTTTGGTGGAAAAAAGTAAGCTGTGCTCCAACTGTACAGGGGTGTACAACCGGCTGTGTTCCCACTAAAACAATGGATTGTTTCTGAACGGACATCCTCCGAAGTTTGCCGATAATGGTCCTTGTGATAACAATGACTGGTGCAGCTCAGATTCATTCATACAATTCAACCATCTGTTTCCTGTCATTTTCCTTGCACTTTTGCTCTGTCATCTGATGACTAGTGTGGGAGGAATGCTGTCCCACAAGGGCACTGCGGCTCTGATTGTACACGTGTCCCGTTTGTCACCTAGACAGAAGGAGTGAATAACCTGACTGTTATTCACTGATAATGAGTAATTATGACACATACACTGCAACAGTTTTGATTCTTATCATCACTAGGCTTGTTTTATTTTAAATTGTGCAGCATCTTTTCTCAATGAAAGTGTTGCTGTCATTTATGTCCTGCAATGCTGCCATGGGTCCCTCAGTAGATGAAGGACAGAGAACATAGCTGTCGCTGAATGTAAAATGGAATGGCAATTTTTAAAGTTTATTTATCAGTGTCACAAATAGGCTTACATTAATGCTGCAATGAAGTTCCTGTGAAAATCCTCTAGTCACCACACTCTGGCACCTGTTCGGGTGCACTGAGGGAGAATTTAGCATGGCCAATGCACCCTAACCAGCACATCTTTCGGACTGTGGGAGGAAACCAGAAGAAATCCACACAGCAACAGAGTGTATGTGCAGACTCCACACAGACAGAGAACTGAACCCAGTCCCTGGTACTCTGAGGCAGCAGTGCTAGCCACTGTGTCACCGTGCCACCTTGTGCAGACCTTACACTGATTGTCATTCATTATAGCTGATAAATGACTAGATTGAAAATTCTTGCATTACTTGCATGCTGCATACAGTTCCCTCCATTGGATGTGTATTCATTCATTTTTAGACTGGCTGCAAAACTGAGGTTCCTCCCAGGAACCCATCGATCAGCATTCTTTTTCTCTCTGAAGATCTTCAAGAGGCTATGACCTTTCTCTGAGCACTGAATCCAATTGTTGCAAAATGGCTATTAGGCAGAGAGCCGCCTTGCATCCTGAGATTACATGTGAGAAATAAAGCAGGGGACATCGCAACTATTTTTGTGCTTTCTTAATTCTGGACAGCAGAACTAAGATTCTTGTATTCCTAAGGGAAAGCAATTGGCTGCATTCCCTTTTCAAACAGTGAATTTTTTTTTGACATGAAGGGAATCTCATAACTCTTTCCCCATTGTTCAACATGTGTTGTTTGAACAGAGTCCTGCGCTGCAATAATTGAAACTGAGAGGGAGTTTCCTTGATCTGTAGCAAATAAGCTAGATCCTCTGAAGAAAACATACAGCCCAATGAACTGGGGACACCCAATGTCGAAAGGCTTTGTGGTTACTGGGGGGAGGGGAAAAGCTCAGTGTTCTGGCTTCCCTCCTGAAGCACATAGTTGCAGCCAACTGCCTTCACTTTGCTCTTCTGAAAGTTGTTTGGATTGGCAGCTCGTGTGTTGCATCTTAGCACGATACCTCCATTCAAAAATGTCCCTCTGTCTGGAACAGTATGAAGCAAAGAGAGCATGGCCTTGCGTGTGTGGAGAGTACCTCAGAATGACTTTGGATTCGTAATGGCGCTTTCTCCCAGTTGCTGGGATCCGGCATGCTAGTGGTGGTTGTATGGTGGATAGACAATGTCCGTGATGCTGTGGTGTTGGGAACAGAACAACGTCACCATGAAGCTGGTATATCTTTTGTGTTGTGCAGTTTGCAACAGATGTAGAAAGTTAAGGTGGAGCAAGGTGAAATTTGTTTGAAGTTCCAAACTGGTCCTCAAGGAACGAGAAGGTCTTTGGGTGGGATTTTCCGGCCATGCTCGCCTCAAGGCCAAAAACTCCAGCCTGAGGTCAGCGCATCTCTGTATGGTCCGTTTCCTGCCCACTACGATTCCCATGGCGGGCAGGATGGGAAAATTCCGCCCTTTGTGTTGGTGACTTATTTGTAAATTGAAAAGGTTTTTGGTTTTGTTTCAGAAATTGTTAAAAGGATAGAATAGGGATAGTAATTGAACAGAATAGTAGTAATATGTACCTCAAAATTGTATGATGGTAAAATGGTACTGAATTCAAGTTGAATATATAATGAGAAAATAATATAAAAACCTGTCACAATGTGGTTAAGGATAAGTGTTGATTAAATGCTGTATGTATACCTGGGCTCTGTCTAATCTTGACAATATAACACTGATTATGATACAGACTTACTGTAGCTCAATATCAGTGGTGAAATGATGAAGTAATTAACCCTATTCCAAGTGGATAAGGATATTGATGTTAAGATAAAACCTTTTCTCCAGTTGAGAGTTGTTGGAAAATATGCAGGAGCTAATAAAGACAAAATATTTACACATTAAATCCCTCCTTCAAGGTGGAGGTTACCAGGGTATCTGATTGACAATCACTCCCGGCTTGGTCTTCCTGCAGTTGACATCATCACAACAATGTGGGAAATCCCAGCTATATGGGAAGTTGAATAGTTCGCAAATGTTAACTGCGACACCTGCAGTTTTACACTCTTTGACCAGATGCATCAGTGGATATGCTGAATAAGCAGAATGTTACTCACATTTTATGGCTCTTTAAAGATTTTCAGGTTTAGGTTGAAGGACAGAGATTAGAATAATCCTGTTTTACTGTTTTTTACAATCACCAAAAATCTCTGTCCCCATTCACGGCTGGGATTCTCCGGTGTCGTGGAAAGTGAATGGAGTTTTGGCTGGAAAGCCAAATTTTCCGTTCTCACTTCCAGCGGGGCAGCCTCGGACGAGGTCGGAGAATCTCGCCTTGTACATTGGTTTTTCCTCTCCTCGATGCTTAGTTGTGAAAACCAGTTGACTTCCCATTGGAACTAACCAGAATACTGTGCCATTGAAGAAATAGTCAAATTAAAAAGATAGAGATTACAAGTAAAGACCAGGCATGGCTTTATGACTGAAGAGCATACTTGGGAAGAAATGTGTTCTTTGTTTGTTTGTCTCAGCTGCCATGTGTTATTGGCATTATGACATTGCTTACAGAGCAGTGCCAGCCTGGCAGTGATAAGAATGTATTCTGCAGTCACACAGATCACTAAGCTTTTCTCTTATATATTTGCTTTCCTTCACAGGCTTTACACCTGTACAGAGTCCTGACAGGATAGCTTGAAGCAGGTTTTAACAGTGCCAAAACTGCAGTGCTGAGCTGGGCCAGTGGGCTGAAGAATGGCAGATGGAGTTTAATTTAGATAAATGTGAGGTGATGCATTTTTGTAGATCAAACCAGGGCAGGACTTACTCAGTTAACAGGGCTTTGGGAAGTGTTGTAGAGCAAAGAGATCTAAAGGTACAGGTTCATAGCTCCTTGAAAGCAGAGTCACAGGTGGACAGAGTGGTGAAGAAGGCATTTGGCATGCTTGGTTTCATTGGTCAGAACATTGAATACAGCAATTGGGATGTCTTGTTGAAGTTGTACAAGACATTGGTAAGGCCACACTTGGAATACTGTGTGCAATTCTGGTCATCCTATTATAGAAAGGATATTATTCAACTAGAAATAGTGCAGAAAAGATTTACTAGGATGCTACTGGGACTTGATGGTTTGAGTTATAAGGAGAGGCTGGATAGACTGGGGCTTTTTTCCCTAGAGTGCAGGAGGCTTATAGAGGTCAATAAAATAATGAGGGGCATAGATCAGCTAGATAGTCAACATCTTTTCCCAAAGGTAGGGGAGTCTAAAACTAGAAGGCATAGGTTTACGGTGAGAGGGGAGAGATACAAAAGAGTCCAGCGGGGCAATTGTTTCACTCAGATGGTGGTGAATGTCTGGAACGAGCTGCCAGAGGCAGGGCAGTAGAGGCAGGTACAATTTTGCCTTTTAAAAATCATTTCGGCAGTTACATGGGTAAGATGGGTATAGAGGGATATAGGCCAAATGTCGGCAATTGGGACTAGCTTGGTGGTTAAAAACTGGGCGGCATGGACAAGTTGGGCTGATGGGCCTGTTTCTATGCTGCAAACCTCTATGACTATGACTCAATTGGTATAAGTCAGTGAAAGCCAATGCATAAAATAATATTTCTTTTCACATTACATCCATACAACATTTGTTGCAAGTAACCTCTAATCATTTGGAGTTTTATTTTCTCTGTGTCCATATCCATCAACACTGTGGAGGTTACCATTGATCAAGAATTGAACTGGCCCAGCTATGTAAATACTGTGGCTACAAAAGAAAGTTAGAGGTTAGGAATCCTGCAGTGAGTAACTCACCTCCTGATTCCCCAAGCCTGTCCACCATTTACCAGGCACAAGTCAAGAGTGTGAAGGAATACTCTCCATTTGCCTAGATGAGTACAGCTCCAACAACACTCAAGAAGTTGGACACCATCCAGGACAAGGCCGCTTGCATGATCAGCACCCCATCCACAAAGATTCACTCCCTCCACCACTGATGTACAATGGTAGCAGTGTGTACCATCTACAAGATGCAATGCAGGAACTTACCATGGCTTCTTAGGCAGCACCTTCCAAACCCACAACTACTAATCTAGAAGGACAAAGACAACAGGCATATGCGAACACCACCACCTGGAGGTTCCCCTCCAAGTCACTCACCATCCTGACTTGGAAATATATTGCTTGTTTCTTCATTGGCTCAAAATCCTGGAATTTCCTCCCTGACAGCACGATGCGTGTATCTACACCACATGGATTGCAGCAGTTCAACAAAGCAGCTCACCACCACCTCCTCGAGGGCAATTAGGGACGGAAAATAAATACTGACCTATCCAGCGACAGCCACATTCGATGAATGGATAAAAACAAATAAACTTTCTCAGAATATTTGTTTTTCTCTGCAGAAGTCAGCAATCACCTGATAGAGTGGTTCAAGGTGTGGCCTTCAGATGAATGTCAGAGGTGATAGTACAGGGTTGAAGTCAGAAGAACTACCTTGTTATGATTGATGGAACGTTTAAATTCTGATGCAGGCTATATATTTGCCATGTCTTGCTTTTGTATTCTGATGTGATCTAGATGATAGCTTGGCATCAGTTGATGGTGATTTTTATTGTATCTTTCATTTCAGGCTTTTTGAGGAATTTTGCTACATGGGATAGATATGTTTAGAACTTAGCAGTTTTCATTCTGTTTCAAGTGGTGGTTTCTCAAATAGTTTATGCTAGAAATTAATTGTAACTTTCAATCTTTTCCATATTTGTCATGCTAATGCATTCAGATACAGCACCAATTTCAGGAAATAAGTTAAGAATTAAGCTTTTTTTTCATAAATTATCTGCCTGGCCCTTAATAATAGCATCTCTACTTAAGGGGTCAGATTCCGTGTTCTGTGATGACACCCAGCTCAATTTCTCCATCAGCTCACTTGACCTATCCACTGCCATTGTCTCTGTGTTATAAGACTGATTTCCTGGTGTCTAATTTGAATGATTCACAATTTTGCCCAATTAAATATTGGGAAATTGGAGGCCATTATCTTTGTCTGGAGTCTGCACGTTCTCCCCATGTCTGCGTGGATTTCCTCCGAGTGCTCCGGTTTCATCCCACACTTCAAAGATGTGCAGGTTAGATGGATTGGCCATGCTAAATTGCCCCTTAGTGTCAGCGGGATTAGCAGAGTAAATACGTGGCGTTAAGGGGATAGACCCTGGGTGAGATTGTTGTCAGTGCAGGCTCGATGGGCTGAATGGCCTCCTTCTGCACTATGATTCTATGATTTCAACCCTGGCTGCTGCCTTGGGGTGAATCTCAGTCCCTATTCAATTGCTATCTTAACGCCCAGCCCGTAAATAGTCCATCTCCATCACAAAGCCTACCTACTTCCATTTTTGTAGTATCATTAGCCTCTGTCCCTGCTCAGCTCATCGGCTGATGAAATTTTGATCCATGCCTTTCTCACCTCCAGAGCCGATTATTCCATTCCTTTTGTGGCTAACTCCACATTATTCGCCATCTATAAACATCAGCTCGACCAAAATTCCATTAGCCATACCCTGATTTGCACTGAATCTTGCTCACTCATTATCCATTGGCTCCTCCCCCTTCAATGATTCAAATATAAAATTCTCAGCTTCCATTTTCAAATTCACATGAATGGCTGTCCCAATCTATAACCTCTTCCAGCCTTACCATTCACTTACCAAATTCACTATTTCTGTCTCGAGCCTGTTGTGGGTCGCTGAGCCATTTGGCTGCTGTTCCTTCAACTATCTCTTGTCCACACTTTGGAATTCCCTCACTAAAAGCTGCTGTCCCTCCATGCTGTTTTAGCATCTTGCTTAAAACCACCTGGTTGGATGGCACGGTGGCACAGTGGTTAGCACTGCTGCCTCACAACTCCAGGGACCCGGGTTCAATTCTGGCCTCGGGTGACTGTCTGTGTGGAGATTGCATATTCTCCCTGTGTCTGCATGGGTTTCCTCCGGGTGCTCTGGTTTCCTCCCACAGTCCAAAGATGTATGGGTTAGGTTGATTGGCTATTTTTAAAAAATTCATTCGTGGAACATGGGCGTTGCCTGCTGGCCAGCATTTATTGCCCATCCCTAGTTGCCCTTGAGAAGGTGGTGGTGAGCTGCCTTCTTGAATCGCTGCAGTCCATGCTCTGTGGGTTGACCCACAATGCCGTTAGGGAGGTAATTCCAGGATTTTGACCCAGCGACTACAAAGAAACGGCGACATATTTCCAAGTCAGGATGGTGAGTGGCTTGGAGGGGAATTTGCAGGTGGTGTTCCCATTTATCTGCTGCCCTTGTCCTGAGTGTCAGGAGGCCTAGCAGGGTAAATATGTAAGGTTACAGGGATAGGGCCTGGATGGGATTGTTGTCAGTGCAGGCTCGATGGGCTGAATGGCCTCCATATGCACCGTGGGGATTCTATGACCATGTTTTTGGTCAGTATCCTGATATGGTCTTTGTCTCAGCATCCATTTTCAGAAGATTGGGCTTCTGTGAAGTACCTTGGAACATTTTTCCATGTTAAAGGCTGAATATAAATTGTTGTTATTACCAATAATGTGACACAACAAATTTTTATTGTTTTACTTTATATTTCAAAAGACACACACTGCATACAAAAATATGGTTATATACTGAAGGAAGATAGTTACTAAGGATAGTTAAAGAGGTGAGGAGTCGAATAAATAACTCAAAAATTCCCTGTAGGTCGCTGCATTAGCACTGGCATGGCTGACGTCAGTGTAGAGTATGTTAATGATGCAGCAGCCTAATTGGCTGATGGGGTGCCTCACTGATGTCATCGATGTGTCACTGGGATCCAGTTTGATTGACTGATTGCCGTAATGATGTTAAATTAGCTTGTGTGGGTCCGCACGTGATTTTCATTAAATGGCTTTTGTTGCCTCATTAGCACTCTCAAGCAAGCTTTGCTGCTGCTTGGAGCCACCTCCAGGAATTGTGTTACCCTTAGAATTTATTGACGATGGGGGGAGGAAAGAATGTAATTTTATTTACCGCAGTGAGAGATTTGGCAGTCATTTTCCTTTTTTTCTTTTTATTAATATTCACTTCCCTTCCTCCCTGACTGCAATAGTAAATGTGTATAAACAGTATAAATATCTAGTATAAATATCTAGTATATATCTATAGTATATATCTATAAATATCCAGTGTAAATGTGTATAAACAATATAAATATCTCCCACTTTCTATGCCTTTTAGCTTTGACAAAGGGTCATCTGGACTCGAAACGTCAGCTCTTTTCTCTCCTTACAGATGCTGCCAGACCTGCTGAGATTTTCCAGCGTTTTTCTCTTTTGGTTTCAGATTTCAGCATCCGTAGTAATTTACTTTTAATAGTAAATGTGTAGTGCGAGGTACAGCGGACAACGCAATGGCATTGTATCAATGTTTGTTATCTTTCTGTGCCGTGTATAAATGGGGCGATGTTCTGCATGCACATGCATATATGTATGCAAGCACAGAAAAGGGAGGAAAGTAGTCTCTGTGCCAAGCCAGCTGTTCTCATGCCATTCTGAAAAGGTTAACTCAACGGAGATTGACAGAAGCTCACTGAGACTTTCTGTGCAAAAAATGATCCCAAATGAATTGTGTGATTGGAAAATAACTGCACCCCACATGGGTCCGCGGACTAATAAGTAATTTTTTCTCAGCAGATTGTCAAGCCAGGCCAAGCAGATAGCAAAAGTATTTGAACGTAACCTAATTGCAGTTTTATTGTTTGGTTATGCAGAACAGATGTCTTATCTGGTTAGCAGTAACTGGAGTATTAGTAATTGGCGCTAATCCTTTGCTCCGAGCCGCAATTTGTGCCCTCTGCCACCAGCCATTGCTTACTTGGAGCCTTCCGGCCACATAACTGAAAAAAAAGAAACCCTTTCCTTTTCGCCTGTTTAATTTTCGCATGGAACATCTTTGAACAGCTGCTCAGTTGCAAAGTGAGATTTAACAAATGTTGAAGCAAGTTCAGGATTGTGGCTGTGAAATCAGTCAAGCAGGAAGCAGCCTGAAAATCTGCTGTGTTCATAACTGTAATTGGGGGGGAAAAAAGCATACTTTTCTTTCATTTACTTTTATTAGTTTTGCATTCCTTTGCTATATGTTGTTCCTCTCCACTTCCTTTTTCCTTCAAAGGCACACACTGATTGTGCATCCTGGATAGGATAACGTAACTTTAATTATTACTTTCTTACAGTTAGTCACTTGTGGTCTTCCACAAGGAAGCTCAAATTATTGAGCTACAGAGGTTTGCAGCATGGAAACAGGCCCTTCGGCCCATTTTGTCAATGCCGCCCAGTTTTTACCACTAAGCTAGTCCCAATTGCCCGCATTTGGCCCATATCCCTCGATACCTATCTTCCCCTTTTAACTGTCTAAGTGCTTTTAAATGACAAAATTGCCTCTACTACTACTTCTGGCAGCTCATTCCAGGCACTCACAACCCTCTGAGTGAAAAAATTGCCCCTCTGGACCCTTTTGTATCTCTCCCCTCTCACCTTAAGCCTATGCCCTGTAGTTTTAGACTCCCCTACCTTTGGGAAAAGATGTTGATTATCTACCGTATCTATGCCTCTTGTTATTTTATTGACCTCTATAAGATCACCTCTAAGCCTCCTATGCTCCAGGGAAAAAGACCCAGTCTATCCAGCCTCTCCTTATAACTCAAACCATCAAGTCCTGGTAGCATCCTAGTAAATCTTTTCTGCATTCTTTCTAGTTTAATAATATCCTTTCTATAATAGGGTGACCAGAACTGTACACAGTACACAGAATTCCAAGTATGGACTTAAGATGGATTGAGGTTAGAGGGTGGTGAATAATGGCATCAGGGTTCATAGATATCCGTCCCCATTAGAAGATGGCCCATTTTAATTTCACTGTTAAATTTGTCTAATAATTTAGTTTTGATAGTCGTGTCTGTTTATGTAAATTTGTAATTATGTTGTCTTATTAGTGGTAGTAGTGTAATTCATATTCTTTCTCATATATATATTCTTACAGACCTTAAGTTCAGGATAATCCTACAAAGGATATCAAAATAAGAAATCCCCTCAGTCTGCTCAATTGATCTGATTATTGTACCAAACCATAATTGTGGACGGCACGGTGGTTAGCACTGCTGCCTCACAGTGCCAGGGAACCGGGTTCAATTCCTGTCTTGGTCACTGTCTGTGCGGAGTCTGCACGTTCTCCCTCTATCTGTGTGGGTTACCTCCGGGTGCTTCAGTTTCCTCCCACAGTCTGAAAGACATGCTGGTTAGGTGCATTGGCCATGCTAAATTCTCCTTCAGTGTACCCGAACAGGCGCTGGAGTGTGGCGACTAGGGGCTTTTCACAGTAACTTCATTGCAGTGTTAATGTAAGCCTACTTGTGACACTAATAAATAAACTTTAAAAACCAATTTAAAACTGCACTTTTTGTGACGGTTCATTTTCAGAAAGCCACAAATGCAGAACAGAACAAACATTCCAGCAGCCAGAATGAGCAGACAGGTTATGTTCTAAATCTCTCTCACCTTCCACATTTATGAAATATCCACGTCATCTATTTTATTTATTTTAAAGAAGTTTATTATTTGTTATTGTAACAAATTGGCTTGCAATGAAGTTACTGTGAAAATCCCCCGGCGCCTGTTCGGGTAAACTGAGGGAGAATTTAGTATGGCCAATGCACCTAACCAGCACATCTTTCGGACTGTGGGAGGAAACCGGAGCACCCGGAGGAAACCCACGCAGACATGAGGAGAACGTGCAGACTCCGCACAGACAGTGACCCAAGGCCGGGAATTGAACCTGGGTCCCTGGCACTGTGCTAACCACTGTGCCACCGTACCGCCCTGGTACATCATCAGCTGGGATTTAACAAATAAGATTGGATCATGTCCCATTTTTCAAACAGCTTTGCTGAAAATATCCTTTGCTCTTTCCTTCAAGCTTGCTTTTTATGTTGGATAGTCCATTTTTAAACTCTCCCCTGGGGGCGCTCTTGAGCCTGCGCTCTCCGTTTGTGGGAATGGCGGCAGGGGCTCAAGATCTGCTGAAACTTTTAAATCGCCAATCTCTCCGGCGAATTCTTGATCCCCAATTTTCACCGCCCTTCACCGGCGATGTGGTCAAGTTCACGGCCATGACGGATATGAGCCTGGTTATATTACATTTTAATACATCCTGCAAACAATGGGCGGAACTTTACTGACACGTCCACCCGAGGTTCGTATGATCCCGCCCGAGGCCAGTGGAGAATTCCATTCTCCGAGCCTCGCCGCCCCTGGAATCGGGGCAGGCGAGCCGGTAAAATTCCGGCCAATCAATATCTGTTCCCTATACAAATATCACTGACTCTCTGTGCATGACCTCTGATGTTAAACTTCTTACTGTGTTTACCCCAGTCCAACGCCGGCATCTCCACATCATGACCTCTGATTGGCAGTGGAGGTGACTTACTTCCAAGTTCTGATGGGGTGGTGGGGTGGAAAAAGTGTTGACCGGACACCTTAGGAATATGTCCGGGGTGTGTGGGGTCTTTAATTATGCTGGCTGCTTTTCCGAGGCAGCGGGAGGTGTGGATAGTGTCAATGGGTGGGAGGTTGGTTTGAGTGATGGACTGGGCTGGGCTTCATTCACGACCCTTTGTAGGTGGTATCTTCCTGGAATATACACTGAGGGGTTTGAGGGTAAATTATTCGGCCTCCCTCATTACCCTGGATCCACCAGCAGCATAAGATTTGCGTGGTTATTCTTGTTCTCATTTCTATTCCCAGAAGTGTCGACATACTTATACCCTTCCTGAGCTAGCCCCTCCCATTCTTGAGATCGGTTGTACCCTGACTTTCCTCGACTGCCCCTTGCCTGTCCGTTCCCCCCCCCCCCCCACCCTCTGCATGAGACCATCCACTACCCACCAAAGAATCTAGCATTTGTACCCTACCTGATCCAACTCCCTCCTCTGACTGTGACTGTACCTTCTGCCCTCCCATAGCCTCATTCAAACCCTTAGTACCAAACTCTTGAACTCACGGACCACATCCTGTAAACCCATCTCTCTACAATGTCCACAGAGACCACCCATCGCCCTGTAACAGGACTAATCATGTGTGACATGCTTACCTTCCTAAACAAGACAATCGAGCTTCCTTTTCCATATATCCTCCTAACATGACCCATGACCCACACAGCCTGACTTTCTTCCCTGGACACCATCCCACTTTTGCCCCGCTTAGCCTTCCCCCATTCTCCAACCTTCACACAGCTTGGCCTACTGGCATCTCAATCAGGAGGGTGAGATTTCTGAGCCGTCCCCAAGAAAGCCAAATCAACAGCTACTTAGCTCAAAGTCCGGGAAGAAATCGACTTCACTAAGTGCATGCCACTTATTTGCAGCCTTAAACATGAGCGTTCAAATTTCTCACTGGCGGAGAACTTAATTTGGAGGGA
Organism: Mustelus asterias; assembly: GCF_964213995.1. Lineage (NCBI taxonomy): Eukaryota > Metazoa > Chordata > Chondrichthyes > Carcharhiniformes > Triakidae > Mustelus > Mustelus asterias. The sequence continues at coordinate 124,114,695 of NC_135809.1, forward strand.
GCACTTAATTCTGGTGATCGTGCCTTTTAATGAGCATGCATGACATGCAAATCAGGCAAAAGAGCTTCCCGACAGTGTTCATCAGGAAGCTCGACTCACCTCTAAGGTCCCAAGAACGCAATTGCCTCCTGCCATGTTAAGTCCTCCCCCTCCCTCTCTCCGTCCACCAAGCTTCCTGCTACAGGTGGGACTGCACTACTGTTACTAAAGAATGACAAAGACACATCTGCTAACATGATGGGATTGGTTTTCCGTGAATTTTACCCAAGCATCAGGACTGCTTCCTCAGGTAAATGGGTCAGTCGGGAAAAAGATCCAAAAGTCTGAGATCACGTACCAACCAATTCAAGAACGGCTTCTTCACTGCTGCCATGAGACCTTTGAATGGACCTACCTTGTATTAACACAGAAAATACTGGAAAATCTCAGTAGGTCTGACAGCATCTGTGGGGAGAGAATAAAGCCAATGTTTCGAGTCTAGATGACCCTGTGTCATCTGATGAAGGGTCGTCTAGACTCGAAACGTTAGCTCTATTCTTTCCCCACAGATGCTGTCAGATGTGCTGAGATTTTCCAGCATTTTGTGTTTTTGTTTCATATTCCAGCATCCACAGTATTTTGCTTCTACCTTACATTAAGTTGACCTTTCTCTCGCTATGACTGTAACACTACAATCTGCACCCTCTCCTTTCCTTCTCCCCTACGTACTCTATAAATGCTATGTTTTGTCTGTATAGCGCGCAAGAAACAGTACTTTTCACTATACCCCAATATGTGTGATTATAATAAATCAAATCAAATTACTAACTAGAGTTTGTAAATTTAAAACAATTGGCAGATGGATGACGGGGGAGCGGGGGTGGAATTTAGAAATTATTTCTCTCGGAGCTGGGAGTGGGCTGATGTGGTCTGGAACACTCTATCTATTAGGCTGGTGGAATTAGATTCCGCAAGAACGTGTAGAGACAGGTATCTGCAATGTACTAATTTGTAAGGTTATGGGATTAAAGCTTGAGGGTGGGACTAAATTGTGCAGCTCTTTCAAAGTGCTGGCATTGGTATGAAAGGCCAAATAGCCTTCCCTTCCTTATGCTGCTGGAAGTTTCTACCACTCGAGGAATTTCAGTGATTATTTCTTTGTGTATCAGTGGATGAACTTTGAAGTGGTTTTACTTTGATTTGTGAAGCATTGCAGAAAGTTGAAGTAATTACTTGCAACCGTACCTTACAGCTGTGTCATCACATTGTAATGGTAATCATCTGAAGGGAAATGTCACGGTTAGTTGAGGGCTAAACCCCAGCAGCTCTCTGCTTGACTGCCCCTAGCTTCACATGTAATGTAATTTATTCTACATGATCATTGATTTGATTTGCATTATAATGATGTTGGCCGATTAGAGGAGATAGAGTAAAACCCAAATTTTCGAATGGCTAGTTGACTGTAATCTTCCTTTGGAAATTTAGGAATTACGGAATCACAGAATACTACAGTGCAGATCGGCCCATCGAGTTTGCACCGGCACATGAAAGGCCCTGACCTGTCCACCTAATCCCACTTGCCAGCACTTGGCCCATAGCCTTGAATGTTATGGCGTGCCAAGTACTCATCCAGGTACTTTTTAAAGGATGTGAGGCATCCCGCCTCCACCACCCTCCCAGGCAGCGCATTCCAGACCGTCACCACCCTCTGGATAAAAGGGTGTCTCCTCAAATCCCCCCAAAACCTCCCCCCCCCCCCCCCCTCACTTTTAATTTGTGTCCCCTTGTAACTGACCCTTCAACTAAGGGGAACAACTGCTCCCTATCCACCCTGTCCATGCCCTTCATAATCTTGAACACCTCAAACAGATTGCCCCTCAGTCTTCTCTGCTCCAGAAAAAACAGCCCAAGCCTATCCAACCTCTCGTTAGAACTTAAGTGTTCAATCCCAGGCAACATCCTGGGGAATCTCCTCTGCACCCCTTCCAGTGCGATCACATCCTTCCTATAATGTGGCAACCAGAAACTGCGCACACTACTCCAGCTGTGGCCTCACCAAAGTTCGATACAACTCCATCATGCCCTCTCTGCTTTTGTAGTCTATACCCCGATTGATAAAGGCGAGTGTGCCATCTGCCTTTTTCACCACCATATTTACCTGCCTTTCCGCCTTCAGAGATCTATGGACAAACACGCCAAGGTCCCTTTGTGTATGCAAATATTTTGGTATCTGAAATATATAAGTTCCTGAGGGGTCTTGACAGGGTGGATGTGCAGAGGATGTTTCCTCTTTGGAGAACCTAGAATTAGGGGGTCACTGTTTAAAAATAAGGAATCGCCCATTTAAGACAGAGATGAAGAGAATTTTTTTCTCAGAGGTTTGTGAGTCACTGGGACTCCCTTCCTCAAAAGGCGTTGAAGGCAGAGTCTTTGAATATTTTTAATGCAGAGCTCGTTAGATTACTGATAAGTAAGAGGGTGAAAGGTTAGCAGGGATAGGTGGAATGCGGAGTTGAGGTTACAAGCAGATCAGCCATGACCTTATTGAATGGTGGAGCAGGTTGGAAGGGCTGAGTGGCCCACTCCTGCTTCTAATTCGTATGTTTGAATGTAAATTTTACCCCAGCCTTAATCAATGACATTTTTAATGGGTGCCCTGATCACGGAAAAATAAATTAATCTCTCCCCCCCATCCCACCATGGAGGTATCTATGGCTTTCTCCTTCCACCTCCCCGATCATTCTTATTCAATTAAAAACCTTCCTACTGGTTGGGGGATGTGGGGTGGGGAGGGGGGGTTCACGAGATTTGGGGATAATGTAGGAACATGGAATTGGGGAAGATCAGTCAAAGTGTTATTGAATGGCAGAGCATGCTTGCCATTATATGCCCCTATTTTCTGCGCTCTTATTAAAGTTAAAGTTTATTTGTCACAAGTCGGCATACATTAACACTGCAATTAAGTTACTGTGAAAATCCCCGAGCCGCCACACTCCAGTGCCTGTTCGGGTACACTGAGGGAGAATTTAGCATGGCCAATGCGCCTAACCAGCGCGTCTATCGGACTGTGGGAGGAAACCAGAGCACCCGGAGGAAACCCACGCAGAGAACGTGCAGACCCTGCACAGATAGTGACCCAAGCTGGGAATCGGACCTGGGTCCCTGGTGCTGTGAGGCAGCGGTGCTAACCACTGAGTCACCTGTTTGGATTGGAACATTAAAATTGCATGAGCATTTGGGTGCCAGTTGGTCGAGCTTTACGCACGCATCAAAGTACATGTGTATGTGTTCCGCCTGCTTTCAGAATGGTGTGGAGCCAACAGTGTAGCAAAGTGATGCTGACTCACACTGCAGCAGAACGTTTACAAGTGCCAACTTAAAAAGAACCTTGCAATAATATTCTGAAATTTTAGACGCAGTGCATTATCGAGGTGAAAGTTTGTGGAAAATGTGATGTTTTCCTCATGACTGGGAAAGAAATACAGATGGCAACACTTAATTTCTGTTATTATGTGGGGTACTGTATATATAAAACCAAAATCCCCTGTTGTTCAGGCATTACTGCAGCTCCCAGTGTTATGCTTCTCTTCCAACTGGTTCTAAGTAGAAACAGGGCATATGGGTGGAAATAAAGCTTTGAAGTTTTTTTTTTGGCACAGGGCACTGTTGATTTTACAGCTGAAATTAAAAGCAGCGCCATGTCACCTGGCAAAATCGAGTGCCATCCTGCAAAATACTAGCGGTTCAAAATACCTGTTAGCTGTGGCTGGAGTCAGCTCCCCCGGCGCAGAGCACTTGAACAATTGGAGGAATATTTCAACAAGGTTTTAAAAATTTGATGGGAAAGAAATGTTCTTGCTTTGTTCCCTGCCGCCCCCCCCCCCCCCCCCCCCCCACCAGCCCATTTGAGAGCACATTTCCACTCCATCTGACGAAGGAGCAGTGCTCCGAAAGCTTATGGTATTTGCTACCAAATAAACCTGTTGGACTTTAACCTGGTGTTGTGAGACTTCTTACTACATTGGAGGGTATCACAGGCAAACACAATGTTGTTCACAGTGACTACACTTCAAAAGTGGATGCCAAACACTTTTGACTCTATCAGGCAGGGACAGAGCTTGGGAGAGCTGTCCATTGTACATTAATTAGGATTAATTGGAATAGGGATGTTTCACTGTGTTAGGAAGCTATATGCATTCAAGCTGCTGTTGACTGTTTAGACAATGGGCTGATGGTACAGAAACTGGATAACTATTTAAAGTCACCATGTTAGCACAAGTACTATGAAAGCAAGTGATCTTTCATTATCTACACACACAGTGTAACTGAATAAAACAAATGGGGCGAGATTCGCTGGCCTCCCAGCCATCTGTTTCCTGCCAGCGGGAGGTGGCACGTTGCTTGTTGGGAGTGGGATTCTCTGGACCTGCCGCTGTCAACGGGAATTCCCATTGATGTCACCGGCATGGCAGGAAACCGGCATGGGGTGCGCTGCTGGCGGGACCGGAGAATCCCGCTGGCATGAACGGCTGGAAAATTCCGGCCTTGTTTTCTGAATTCCACTCAAACTTGAATTTGGAATACCATTTCTGACCTACGGAATTCCGACATTCCGATCTCCCTGTCTCCTATCATTGCGGGTTAATTGAGCTGTTTCACCTGCAGCTGAAATTCCAGACAGTTTCATTGCACATTGTCGATCTGAAAAGAACCCCCAATGTTTTGGAATTGGGTTATGTTGGAGAAAGATTGTGCTGCCCACAGAAAAGGAATGAATTGAATTTCGTTGACCAAAACACTGGCTGAACTTTGCCTAGTCGTCTGCTACGACTCTCACCAACTTTTACAGATGCACCATAGAAAGCATCCTTTCCGGTTGTATCACAGCTTGGTATGGCTCCTGCTTTGCCCAAGACTGCAAGAAACTACAGAGGCTTGTGAACGTAGCTTAGTCTAGCACACAAACCAGCCTCCCATCCATTGACTCTGTCTACACTTCCCGCTGCCTCGGAAAGTAGCCAGCATAATCAAGGAACCCACGCACCATGAACATCCTCTCTTCCACCTTCTTTCATCGGGAAAAGGACAACACTATAGTTTGGAAAGCCTACCAATGCCTCTACTTTCTCAGAAGACTAAGGGAATTTGCTATGCCCACTACGACTCTCAAAAACTTTTACAGAGGCGCCATAAAAAAGCATTCTTCTGCTTGTATCCCAACTTGGTATGGCTCCTGCTCTGCCCAAGACCACAAGAAACTACAAAGGGTTGTGAACGAAGCCCAGTCCATCACTCAAACCAACCTCCCACCCATTGACCTTGTCTACACTTCCCACTGCCTCAGAAAAGCAGCCAGCATAATTAAGGGCCCCATGCACCCTGGACATATTTTCTTCCACGTTCTTCCGTCAGGAAAAAGATACCAAAGTCTGAGCACACGTGCCAACCGAGTCAAGAACAGCTTCTTCCCTGCTGCGGTCAGACTTTTGAATGGACCTATCTTATATTAAGTTGATCTTTCTCAACACCCTTCTGTGACTAACACTACATTCTGCACCCTCTTCTTTCCTTCTCCCCTATGTACTCTATGAATGGTATGCTTTGTCTGTATAGTAACACTACATTCTGCACCCTCTTCTTTCCTTCTCCCCTATGTACTCTGTGAATGGTATGCTTTGTCTGTACAGTAACACTACATTCTGCACCCTCTCCTTTCCTTCCCCGTATGTACTCTATGAATGGTATGCTTTGTCTGTATAGTAACACTACATTCTGCACCCTCTCCTTTCCTTCCCCGTATGTACTCTATGAATGGTATGCTTTGTCTGTACAGTAACACTACATTCTGCACCCTCTCCTTTCCTTCTCCCCTATGTACTCTATGAATATACTTTGACTGTATAGCACGCGCAAGAAACAATACCTTTCACTGTATCCCAATACCTGTGACAATAATAAATCAAATCAAAAATATCTGATATCCTCACAATTGTTATCGTAATGCAGGGAAGTAGGAGCCCATGATATCCCCTGTGCTTGTAGTCACTCCACGTATGCAACTCTTGTTCTGCAACTCCTGACACATGGCCTCCAGCCATGGGTTACTTTACATTATAACAAGTGCCACCTGCTGAGTTTATGAATGCATTATGCTCGAAGACAGCTTGGACACAAAGAGCAGGCTAGCTGTTTGGATCTTAAAGTTGCTATAACCTTATTGGCGTGACATGTTTACGAGGAAGACCATTGCTTAAGCATATGATTTGTCTCAGCACATAATGAATCCTTTTATGTTTTCAAAATGACTGCACAGTCACTTCGGTTCTCGCATGCTGCTTGGCACTTGTAATGAGTAACTTCAAGGCTGCTGTTGGATGAATTTATAGAATCCCTACAGTGCAGAAGGAGGCCGTTCAGCCCATCGAGCCTGCACTGACAACAATCCCACCCAGGCCCTATCTCCATAACCCCACATATTTACCCTGTTAGTCCCCCTGACACAGGTTGATTAGCATGGCCAATCAACCTAACCTGCACATCTTTGGAGTGTGGGAGAAAACCGGGAGCACCTGGAGGAAACCCATGCAGACACAGGGAGAACGTGCAGACTCCATACCGACAGTAACCCATGGCTGGAATTGAACCTGGGTCCCTGGCGCTGTGAGGCAGCAGTGCTAACCATTGTACCACCATGCCAGCCAGTTATGAGGAGGTTAGATATGTACGTGAGGAAGAAAGAAGTGGAAGGTTGCGCTACTAAGCTAAGAGGAGGCTCATGTGAAATTCAAACATTGGCACAGACAAATTGGACTGAAAGGCTGGTTTCTGTTCTGTACAATATTGTGTGCACCAGCTTGCATCCATGACTTGTTAACAAAGTGATCCAAATGGCTGAGACATCTGGTAAAATGTTTTGCGAGGTGCTTCATCCAGTTTTTAGTTTTGGGCAATAAAACGATTACAATCGTCGTGGGCACAGGACAAAGGGAGTATTAATGGCAGTGCTAAAGACTCCAGAAGGTGGTGATAGTGGCATAAAGTTAAGATACCAGAATGTGTTAAAAGCAGAACAAGGATCAGTGCGCTGTGAAAACAAAACTGAAGAAAAAGTGACAGATGGACAAATAATTGGATTAACATAGGGGGTCAGGATGTTCACAGAGATGTCTTGTGCCATGACATCTTGGGCAAATCTCTCCTTGATCCCCACCTATCACTGACCATTTTAGATCCTTGTTCTGCCATTCCCTCGAATTTGGAAGGTTAACGGATGAGATGATCAGAGTTTTCAGGAGGATGATGCTTGGTCAGTTGTTAATTTAAACTCCAAGGTTGATATATTTTTGTTAACCAAAGGTATTTGGGAATACGAGACAAAGTTGGTTAATGGAGCTAGGCCACAGATCAGCCATGATCTCCTTGAGTGGCTTCAAGGGTCAGATAGCCTCCTCTGTTCCTAATGCCAGTTTTCACTCCATAATCTTTCATCTGCCTTTGCTTTTGCATTTAGAAGATGCATTTCTTACAGCCTTGGTGGTCGGTTATGGCAAAGTATTCTGTGTTCCAATAACCATCTGCATGGAGAAATTTCCTCCAGTCTTTGTTAAATTATCACATACATCAGGAAACCCTCTTGTCTATCATGTTAACCAATCTCTTATCCACAATGGCTTCAGCATCTCCAGATGAGGAACTAGGCAGGCGGGGATAAGAGGAACAGCATCCACAGCTCGACATTCACACATGTGGAAACCAGATAAGCATTGTGACGCCCAGGAGAGAAAGGCCTTGGATTTCTGTTATTCCTTTTATGATTTCCAGACATCTCATAGAGCTTTACAACAAATTAAATACTTTTTGGAAGTGTTCTCATTGTTATAATAGAGGAGTTTTTAATCCAGGTTCGGCATGACCAATAGCTATTCCTCTAAGCCTGACCTTTTGTGAATCTGTCGTTAAGTCATTGGCGATTTGTGCCTTTAGTTGCCTCGGGCTTAAGCTCTGAAATTTCCTCCCTATGCAACCACACCTCAATCCTTACATTTCTTTCCTTCAACCAAGCTTTGGGTCACCCTTTCACAGAATCCCTACAGTGCAGAAGGAGGCCATTCAGCCCATCAAGTCTGCACCGACCACAATCCCTCCCAGCCCCTATCCCCATAGCCCCACTTATTTACCCTGCTAATCCCCCCGACACAAAGTGGCAATTTAGAATGGCCAATCAACCTAACCCGTACATCTTTGGAGTGTGGGAGGAAACTGGAGCACCCGGAGGAAATCCGCACAGGCACGCGGAGAATGTGCAAACTCCACACAGACAGTGACCCAAGCCGGGAATCGAACCCGGGTCCCTGGCGCTGTGAGGCAGCACTGCTGACCCCTGTGCCACCATGCCGCCCTTTGTAACGTTCCCTCACCATATTCATCTGTGAAGCAGAGAGAGACAGTTTACTACTTCAAAGTTGTGACACAAATTTGTGCTGTTCTTAAAACGGAGGTGCGTATTTGAATAAACATTCTTGAAGTACAAATTGTGGGATTACACCGTGAGCAAATGATATGTCCTAATTCAGTTTTAATCACCATTTTCAATTGTAAGATATCACTTTGACAGAAGATTAATTCTCCATCTTGCTTTGAGTTTTAATCATTTTCATCCCCCGTTTTCTAGTTCCTGGCATTGCAGGATTAAGCCCGAAGTGTTTGATTAATGATAATCCTTTGATAAATTCAAAATTTTATCATACAGGTGCAGGTACCATTTTCTGTCACTTAAAACTATGACAGACTAATTTTTGCAGCAGCTTAGTTACTGCGCCGCAGAAAACGAAGTCATCGCAATCAAATTCTTACATTCAGATTTTGTGGCCAATAAGTAAGCTGGCCAGAAAGTAACTGACATCTTTACGGCCTTTCTTGGATTGTTGGAAATCAAGTGATTACTTAGCAGTGAGGATTAAGATAATGTTCAGTGCATATAAATGGTGTTTTTGTATATATAGCTGATGGGTCCATATACAAATACATATGTGGGATATGTGCATATATGGGATGCTGTTCTGTAAAGTGAACTGTTAAGTTGTGTCAGACCTGTGCCTGTGCCAATGCTTGTTTGGTCTGTGTCTCTGCTTCCAAAGGCTGACGGTGTGCTTATCCTTCACTTTGATGTGTTTAAATTGACTTTTGGCAAAACTGACTTGTTTCCGAGCTCCTGCGATTGCAGTTTGCATGTTAATGTACCATGCTGGGCTGTATCTTGTAGAGATTGTTTTTGCCTGTAAAGCCAGACAAAATTGAGGCCATTTGTTCTGTATGCAGCACAGTTTGGTTCGCTTGGAAGGGGCTTAGATCTAACGACGTGATTAGTTGAGAGGCTATCTTGGGATAGTGTTTGTTTATCATATGGAAGAGTGAAACAACATTCGGAGAGAGAGAGAGAGTTCCTCTGCTGCAAAACATGGCCTGAGCTACACTTGGCCACATGTTCCTGTGCCTTTGTAAGTCAGCATTTGCACTGCAGATTTGCTATGTCTCCAGCCAAGCCACTTGAACGTAACAATATTAAATGGCAGTGAATGAAGACCTTGGGATTCCAGTTTGGAGCAGGAGAATCTCTTCCTCTGAAGATTACAAAATGGTAGGAGGTTAACAAAAATAAAAATCTTTATTATTGATGATAGATTGTTAACTAACCCTCAAGAAGTTGAACTGAAAATACTAAAGCAGTCAGCGAAATGCTCCATCTTGCTTTGCTAATGCTCGACTTGTGTTAAAGTTTGTGTGATAAATTTCTCTTTGTAGCTTTGGCGTGGCGCAGGTGCATACATTAAACTGTTCTTTGGTGCATTCAGTTGGAAAGCTATTAAGAGTGTAGGAAGAAGGTGTCCACCTGTTCATGCCAGACCTGACCTCGGCAGCAGTGTGTTTATTTTCTGTTTGGGAAGGGAAGTAAGATTTTCAGCAGATGGTGAATGGAACTAGTAGTTTGCATGTCTAGAGAGAGGACTGCTGGCCTCCCTTATTTCATTGCCAATGCTGGAACTAACTCTAACTCTTCACTTAATGTTCGCATAGAGGGAGGAGATTCTGAACGCTAAGTCCTGCTTCCTTTGTAGTTTGATTTTACTGTAAGCAACACTGTTTTTGGAAAAATGTATGAAAATGAAGGGTAATGTGCTAAAATTCCACCATAGTCAATAGAGGGGAAATGTTACTGATAGTCCTTCACTATAAAACTGAGATTTGGTATCGTCTGAAAATGCTTCTTAATCGTCCCAAATTGAGCAAAAATAAAATGTTTCCTTTTGCAAAATAAGCTGTATCTTGATGTCTCACACGCCCCTTATGACTTACAGGAACACAGTAAGTTTATTGTAGAATACAAATTGCTTTCTTAATGCCTGTTATCAGGTGCGGACAAATTTAGAATGGATTTTGTAAACCATTCAGTTATTACTATCACTTTCACAAGACGCACAATGAGCAGCCTTTTGCACACAGCTCTTAATGAGACATTCTTTATATTTAATTGTTTTCATGTCTGGTTGGGATCAATGGATTGTTTAGATGTTTAACGGTTAACCTTTTGAAGGAACAAAAGCTAAGTGTAAAATTAGAAGAAGCGTTGGTTTTGTTTTTAAGAAACACTCAAATTCTGCAATCCATGCTTGCATATTTTATTGTGGATAGTGGAATAGACTGGCCTTTGTAATATGAGATTTGTGGTATCAGTTGGCTAGTGTGAGTAATGCCAGCATAGTAATTGTAAATGAAAGTGCTTTGTTCAGGGCAAGTTATGATACAGAGGACCGCGGCACATTGTTTGAGAGTTCCTTGCTGTGTCCGTCTTGTCTGCTCTGCCACGCATTGAGTTAGCTGATTTATGTTGAAGACTGCCTGCCGTTCAGATGCGGGGCTGAAAGCATACCTTCAGAAACGGCCAGCCACTTAAGTTCAGATTGATCTGTTAGGAGCGGTAAGTAGTTTTTGACCTCACTTTTGCTGGTCTGGAATTATGCAGTGTGCTGTGATCACTACCTCCAGGTGAAGCAGTCAATTCTCTGTTATGTATGTGTCCTTCTGAAGGCTGTGAGTTTGGCTAATTATTGCAGCCAATTTGCAGAAGGAAATTAGCTTTCCTGCTCTTCGGCTGATCCACAGAGAAATTATTTTGCAGCGATTACCCAAAACAGCCTCAGCCCGTCAATGTACTTCATTTCAAACTCAAACAAAGCGCCGTTACTATATTTGAACAAGTGCTGGCAAATGTTTCAAAGATGATTCACAGGCAAGACATTTGATCAATTTAAAGAGAGTGGAATTGTTTTATATTTGTTGCTGTAGTGATGCATTAGACATTTGTAATCTCTCTGCCTGTTATATCCTAAAAGGTTTGCTGTATTTTTGTACTTTGAATAGCAGAACTGGCACATGCAGATTGAAGAGTTCAACAGATGAAATGCCTGATATCTTTGGTTAGCAACCGAAGGATGGAACTTTTACTTATATATAGAATTGTGTCTTCTCTCACTGCCCCAAAGCTCTTTCCTTCCGATGAACTGCTGTTGAAATGTATTCACAGTTGTTAAGCAGCAACGTGCACACAGCAAGAACTCACGAAAATAAATAAAATGAATGACCTGTTGGTCCGTTTAATTGCTGGTTCAGGGAAGTGGGTCTGGGCAGTGGGATAATTTAGTCTTCCCCCTTCATTTGTGCTGTAAACACCAGACAGGCAGGGACCTTGATTTAAATCCTCATCCGAAAGGCAGCACCACCAACAGTGCAAGAGATTAGGGAAACGGTGGCATAGTGGTAATGGCACTGGACTTCTGAACGAGAGACCGAGGATCTGGGGAGGTGGGTTCAAATCCCACCAATACAGCTGATGGAATTTAAATTCAATTAATAAATCTGGAATATCGCGCTAGTTTCAGTGATGGTGACAATGAAACCATCTGGTTCACTAATGTCTTTTAGGGAAGAAAACCTGCCACCTTACTAGGCCTACAAAGTCAAAATCCACAGCAATGTGGTTGATTATTAACTGTCTTCCATATGATGTAGGATGACCGACACCATTGCTGTAAACTAACTTTATTAATAATACACTTTCATAGCATGAACACACAACTGCAGGGCATCTGCAACCTTGTTACAACCTACCCTAACATGTACTATCTGACCGCTGACACCCAGGTCAGCTCACCCCATTTAGTAAGGAGCATGCCGTATTGTATCTAATGCTGGAGTCCACAACCACAGTCACATTATTATCATGACATTAACTGCCTTGTGAAATGGCCTAATAAGCCACTCAGTTCAAGGTCAGTTAGGGATGGACAATAAACGCTGGCCTTGCCAACAATGCCCACATCCCATCAAATAATTCTTTCCCCAACAGTAATGCAGTGGATTATCAGCCTAAATTTCTGCTCTGGTCCTGAAATGGGTGGGCATTATCCAATGACTTATTAAACTAGAAAGAGTGCAGAAAAGATTTACTAGGATACGACTGGGACTTGATGGTTTGAGTTATAAGGAAAGACTGGATAGACTGGGACTTTTTTCCCTGGAGTGTAGGAGGCTTCGGGGTGATCTTATAGAGATCTATAAAATAATGGGGGGCATAGATCAGGTAGATAGTCAACGTCTTTTTCCAAAGGTAGGGGAGTCTAAAGCGAGAGGGCATAGGTTTAAGGTGAGAGGGGAGAGATACAAAAGGGACCAGAGGAGCAATGTTTTTACTCAGAGGGTGGTGAGTGTCTGGAACGTGCTGCCAGAGGTAGTAGTAGAGGCAATTTTGTCTTTTAAAAAGCATTTAGACAGATACATGGGTAAGATGGGTATAGAGGGATATGGGCCAAATGTGGGCAATTGGGACTAGCTTAGTGGTAAAAACTGGGCGGCATGGAGAAGTTGGGCCGAAGGGCCTGTTTCCATGCTGTAAAGCTCTATGACTCTATTTCTGACTCAACAGTAACAGCAGTGATGACTTGTACTTATTTAACACTTTTAACAAATGAAAAACATCTCAAGGTACTACACAGATATACAATACGGCAAAAATTAACACTGAACCAAAATAGAAGATATCAGAAAAGGTGAATAAAATGAAGAGGTTGATTTTAAGAAGGGTTTTAGTCAGAATTAGAAGAACACACGTCCCTTCATTTGAATGAAAAGATAAAGTTGCCATATTCCCAGATGACCATAGGCTGCTCTCCCTTGGAGGAGAAGAGCTGACTGGTGGTGATTGTAACCTGAGAATCACCACACTTCAAGCAAGGTTGAGAAGGTGGGGCCTTCATGAATAACCTCAGCCGATACAGGAATTGAACCCACGCTGCTAGCTTCCCTCTACATCACGAACCACCCATCCAGCTAACTGGGTTAACCAACTCCCCTCAGTGTAAGTGAACCACATTGCAAACCCAACTGATAATAATAAATTGTTCAGAGTTTTTAATAACTAGCTACCCTGCAGGAAATACCGCAGCCACCCATCAGCAGGGGACCTCCATGAAGTGAATGGGGTTCTTAGTACATGGAGGATTGTTTAGCAAGTACTGTTCAAGGGTGTGTTGGAAGGATTTTACCGATTGACTTTCAACCTGTTTGGCCGCATTATGAATGCACCTTCCTTGGCCATCTAGTCCTTAGGTGGGATTCGAACCTGGTGCTTCCAGCTCAGAGGCAGGGAGGCTACCTATTGCTGTGTGCAAATTGGCTGCTGTGTTTTCTACATTACAACAGTGACCTCATTTCAGAAATGTGATGTGGAGATGTCGGTGCTGGACTGGGGTGGAGAAGATGAAAGGTCACAAGACACTGGGTTATTGACTTCACCTGACGAAGGAGCAGCACCCTGAAAGCTTGTGATTTCAAATAAACCTGTTGGACTATAACTTGGTGTCATGTGACCTCTCATCTTGTCTCACTTCAGAAAGTATTCATATTTTTTATGGACCAAATATTTTCCTCCATTGCGGACATCATTTACCACATAATCAGATAATTGGCTGTAAAATGCTTTGGGACATACTGAGATTGCAAAAGTTGCCATGTGAATTGAAGATTTATTTCTGTAAGTGGTCATCTTTTATATGACGTCGGCCTGAGTGTCAGCAAGATGTTTGACAGTAGGGCCCATTGTCGAAAATGTTCCCCATCAGTGTCTTCACCTGGGCACCTTTGTGCACAGGTTACTGGAGGGCAGTTGAATTCAGAAACTTGGATTCCCAACTGGCGCCAGAATAATAATCAGTTGTAGGGTTTAACATGTGACTCGGACAGGATACAAAGCTGAAATGCTAGGTATTGATAATGTAAACATAGACCAAATGTTTCCCCTTGTGGGGCAATCTAGAACAAGAGGTCACAGATATAGGTTGAGAGGTGGTAGATTTAAAACTGAGATGAGGAGGAACTACTTCTCACAGAGGGCTGTGAATTTGTGGAACTCGCTGCCCCATAGCGCGGTGGAACCTAAATCGTTGGGTTATGGTGAGCGGGTGGGTAAGTGGAGCTGAGTCCTCGAAAGGATCCGTGGAGCTGAGTCCTCGAAAAGATCCGCAATGGCAGAGCAGGCTCGAGGGGCCAGATGGCCTACTCCTGCTCCTAGTTCTTATGTTCTAATATTCTTATTAAATGGTTTCAAGAAGGAGATAGATGTATTTCTGATTTTAAAAACGGGTTAAAAGAACATGTGGAACAGGTAGGGAGGTGGGTTTGAGACCAGGAAGAGATCAACCGTGACCTCTTGATGGCGGAGCACGCTTGAAGTGCTGAACTCCCTAATTCCTATGTTCCTATGTTTTGTTCCAATCTAAATGGCCATTGAGGAACCCAGAATTTTGTTAGAACGTAAAAAAAGTAGTTAAACCATACCATACTACCAAATATGGGCTACTTCTTATTTTTTATAAGGTTAGCAATCATATTAATTTTCTCGATGTGGACAAAAATAGTTCCCGAAGACTTGAAGTTATTCATAGCACAGGCAGAAGATTAATAACTTTTATGTTTAGTTCTAAACGCTAAATGTATTTCAGATGGTTGGACCAGAAGATTGATTTTGAAGGAAATATGCTGAAATGGCTGCTCGTTTGTTGATGAATTAGAATAAAATTGTAACTTTCTAAACTGTTGATACTTTGGAGAAATGCAAGGACAGGTGAACCATTTCACATGCTGGTGAACCAGTGGCTGTGGACGCTGTACAATTCAATTATGAGTCAAAGGACTGAGAACGTTCAGAGTTTTGAATAACTAACACAAACAACTATGCTGCTGGAGATACCTCAGCCGCCCATCAGCCTGGGACCTCCATGAAGTGAGAGAATGGGTGTGAGAATAAATGCAATGTGCTAAATTGCAATATATTAGCCAGATAATCACCCGCAATGACTTCTCTCCCCACTCCCACACACCTAGCTCTAGCGTTCCCCAAGGATCGATCCTTGAACACACACACACACCAACACACATACCACCCTCCCCCCCCCCCCCCCCCCGCCCCGCCCCGCCACCTCTGTTTCTTAGCATCATGGTCTGAAAGAACTATGTCAGATTTTACTTGTAGGCTGACAACACTCAGTTCTACCTTAATGCCACCTCCCTCTACTGTTTCTTAATAGTCACACTGCTTGCCCAACATCCTGTATTGAGGGAAGAAAAATTTCCTCCAACTAAATATTGGGAAGAATGAATTTTAGACCCATTTCCAGAGGTAGGCTGGCAGTTGGGGGTTGTAAATTCAGATGGGGTGGGAGGGGGGGAGACATCATGCCCATCACCATTGATCTCTGACCAATTGAGGACTTAAGTAGCCAGTTGATGACCACTTAAAGGCCTCTCCTTGCCACTGTGTGCACACCCCAATGGCCTGGCAACAGGGTGACAGTGGGAGGAGTTGGGGAAGGTAGAGGAGGAGGGGGTCCCTCTTGTTCAGACACCCAGCAACCTCACTGCCCACTAAAGACATCGCAGTGGAAAGGGCCATCAACGCTTGCTTGTCCGTCCTTCCCCCCACAGCTTCCTGATCTCCCACCCAACTCTCCGGACTGGTCCTTGCAAGGCCGCCCCACTTACCTACTAGCCCCACTTGCCCACCTCCCTGACTCCTCCTTGAGGACGGACTGTAGTTCCAGCAGTTGCCACCACTCCCAGTGGTGCTTATTGGCTGGCATCTCATGTAGGCAGGACATCGTCCCTCATCGGGGTGGAAGCCATGATCTCAGGCAACTGATGAATGATACCAGGGATGTTGGCTAGAATTTTACCTGCCTGCCTGCCACGGAAATCGGAGCGGGCGAGGAGTGGAGCATGGGAAGGTCCTTTGACCTCAGGCAGGATTTTACAGTTTCGGGACGAGCGAGGCCGTAAAGTCCCGCCCGTTGTGTGGAGAGACCAGAGAGGCTGGAAATATTTTCTTTCAAATAGCGTTAAGGGGAAATGTAATAGCAGTGTTTAAAATTATGAAAGGATTGGTAGAGTAAATAGGAATCAACTGTTTCAAGTGACAGGTGCGTCAGTGACCAGAAGCAACAAACTGAAGGAATTTGGCAATTAAAAAGAAGCAGTGTGGAGATGTGGGGGATGTTTTTGATACAGTCAGTTGTTGTGATCTGAAATGCCTGACAGAATAGTGGAAGCAGTTTCAGTGCTAACTTTGAAAAGGAAATTGGATATATACTTGGTTCATTGGGGGAGTGGGGTGGGGGGTGACGGTGTGCATTTTGCAACTCTGTGAGGAAGAAGTTGGGGCCTCATTGGACAACGCTTTCAAGGAGCTAGCACATGGCCTTCCACCACCACCATCGCCACACACCCAGACCTTCCTGTCGCTTGCCACTCCCAACACACCACCCTGCTCTCCCGTCCACATGTCCGTCCTTGGGCTTTTGCAATGTTCTAACAAACCCCAACACAAACCGAAGGAACAGCACCTCATTTTCCGATTGGGCACTTTACAGCCTTCCAGACTGAACATTGAGTTCAACCACTTCAGAGGATGAACTCTCTCCTCCACCTTCACACTGTTTCCATTTATTTTATTCCATTTCACCTCATTCATCCATTTGAACATCCTTCTTTTTCACTTCTATTATTCCACTTCTCCATTCCAGCTCTCCTTCTTTCCACACCCTCCTTCACCACCGCCCCCCCCCCAAACCCCACCCTTCAGTGCAACTGCCACATTCCTCAGGCAGTCTTTTGACAATCTGTACCTCGTGTTCTGCCATTCTCGTATTCTGATCACTTAATGGACGCTCTTAGCACCTTCTCAGTCTTCTGCAAGCTCATTTACATTCCCTTTGTCTAATTCCACACCCCCCTTCCCACCCCTACCCCAACAGTATAAATCGTTTCTGATTCTCTTTGCTCTCAGCTCTGACGATGGGTCATCTAGACTTGAAACATTGGTTCTATTCTCTCCCCACAGATGCTGTCAGACCCACTGAGATTTTCCAGTGTTTCCCGTTTTAGTTTCAGATTCCAGCATCCGCAGTATTTTGCTTTTAGCACATGGCCTTGTTCTGTGCTGTAAAATTCTGTGATTCCATGAAGAGTAACTTTTTCCCCTGGGGGCTCACTGGTTTAGCGCATTACCTGGTGTTGTATTGACCCAGATAGACCAGGAAGGCCCAGGGTTCAGTTCCTGGATCTCCGCTGATTTAGATGACTCCAGCTGCCAGAACTTACCCTGTGTAATCCTAATGATAAGGGCGGGAAACCAATCCACCCAAAGAGCAGTATCAGAAAGTGCCATGTGTATGTGCATCCAACATTGAGCTGAAATGCCTCAGATTAAGGGAATGCCCACCACCGTACTATTCACATCAAGGAGTTTATCAAACACAGTGGCTGCTCAGCACATGTTGAACTGGAACCCAACAGGAATTGTATCTGACATTAATGTCTGCAATTCACCACAACATGAAAACGCTTCTCTCCTGATAGTAAAGCTTTATAATCAACATTCTCGAAGCCAGTGTTTCCAAAGCGACCAAACTGGATTATTTCCAGGTTGTTTGAATGCATGCGCTTTATTGTAATGTGCAAAATATTAATGCTGCCAAAAAAATGAAATATTCTTGAATATAGAGAAAGCTCATTACTGTCAGCTTAAGAAGTCATTGTTGGGAGGAATTCATGACATGTAAATGAGGAATTCTTGCATGTAAGTAGTGGGTGGTTTAGCAAAAGAGTGTGTATGTGTGTGTGCCTTATGTCTTATGTATATTGTGGAGGCAGATCTCCCCTTGCATTGATCACAGTGAGGCAGAGGATAACAATATCGACTTTTACTGAGCAAGTGTGACAGGGACAGGGAAGTCATAGAGTCATAGAGGTTTACAGCATGGAATCAGGCCCTTCGGCCCAACTTGTCCATGCTGCCCTTTTTTTAAAAAACCCTAAGCTAATCCCAATTGCCCGCATTTGGCCCATATCCCTCTATACCCATCGTACCCATGTAACCATCTAAATGCTTTTTAAAAGACAAAATTGTACCCGCCTCTACTACTACCTCTGGCAGCTTGTTCCACTCACCACCCTCTATGTGAAAAAATTGCCCCTCTGGACATTTTTGTATCTCTCCCCTCTCACCTTAAACCTATGCCCTCTAGTTTTAGACTCCCCTACCTTTGGGAAAAGATATTGACTATCTAGTTGATCTGTGCCCCCTCATTATTTTATAGACCTCTATAAGGTCACCCTCAGCCTCCTACGCTCCAGAGAAAAAAGTCCCAGTCTATCCAGCTTCTCCTAATAACTCAATCCATCAAGTCCCGGTAGCATCCTAGTAAATCTTTTCTGCACTCTTTCTAGTTTAATAATATCCTTTCTATAATAGGGTGACTAGAACTGTACACAGTATTCCAAGTGTGGCCTTACCAATGTCTTGTACAACTTCAACAAAACATTCCAACTCCTGTATTCAATGTTCTGACCGATGAAACCAAGCATGCCGAATGCCTTCTTCACCACTCTGTCCATCTGTGACTCCACTTTCAAGGAGCTATGAAGATGTACCCCTAGATCTCTTTGTTCTGTAACTCTCCCCAACGCCCTACCATTAACTGAGTAAGTCCTGCCCTGGTTCAATCTACCAAAATGCATCACCTCGCATTTGTCTAAATTAAACTCCATCTGCCATTCGTCAGCCCACTGGCCCAATTGATCAAGATCCCGTTGCAATTGGAGATAACTTTCTTCACTGTCCACTATGCCACCAATCTTAGTGTCATCTGCAAACTTACTAACCATGCCTCCTATATTCTCATCCAAATCATTAATATAAATGACCCAGCACTGATCCCTGAGGCACACCGCTGGTCACAGGCCTCCAGTTTGAAAAACAACTCTCTACAACCACCCTCTAGCTTCTGTCGCCAGCATCTCCACATTCTGTCAAGAAGCCAATTTTGTATCCATTTAGATACCTCACCCTGGATCCCATGAGATTGGAAGTGTTACAGGAAGCAAGTTACAACAAGTATGCACCATAGAATCATAGAAACCCTACAGTGCAGAAAGAGGCCATTTGGCCCATCGAGTCTGCACCGACCACAATTCCATCCAGGCCCTACCCCCACATATTTACCCATTAATCCCTCTAACCTACGCATCTCAGGACAGTAAGGGGCAATTTTAGCATGACCAATCAACCTAACCCGCACATCTTTGGACTGTGGGAAGAAACCGGAGCAGCCGGAGGAAACCCACGCAGACACGAAGAGAATGTGCAAACTCCACACAGACAGTGACCCAAGCCGGGAATTGAACCCAGGTCCCTGGAGCTGTGAAGCAGCAGTGCTAACCATTGCGCTACTGTGCCGCCACATGTTGAAATGTAAAGGTATACATAATGCAACTAATGGCTCAGATGGTACCTGATAATGTCTTCCAGGAATCCATTGTAAACGTCACTCATTTACTGCCCTTCTTTTATTGTTGTATCAATAAGCTGTCTCAGTCTCGCCCAGTCACTGCACTTTACAGAGTTCCTTAAGCAATCATAGAATCCCTATAGTGCAGAAAGAGGCTATTTGACCCATTGAGTCTGCACTGCCCACAGTCCCACTCAGACCCTATACACATAACCCCACATATTTACCCTACCAATCCCCCTGGCACTAAGGGACAATCCATGGCACATGCACATCTTTGGACTGTGGGAGGAAACCGGAGCATCTGGAGGAAACCACGCAGACACGGGGAAACTACACAAGTCACCCAAGCCTGGAATTGAACCTGGGTCCCTGGCATTGTGAGGCAGCAGTGCTAACCATCGTGCTGCATATATGTTTTCAAAGTTCTAAGCCTGGTCACAGTGCTGGACTCGATTATTATGCAGTGTAGCGATCTGAGTGTATATAGGTAACAAGCTGAGTACATTTCAGACATTCACGAGAAAAGATACACTTGGGATTCAAGCTTCCTATTGAACATTATTCATTACTTGTCTAATGATCAGTAACTTATTTTAAATATTGACAGTACACAGCACATTGGACAGTGGCACAGTGGTTAGCACTGCTGCCTCACAGCAGCAGAGATCTGGGTTCAATTCCCGGCTTGGGTCACTGTCTATGTGGAATCTGCACGTTCTCCCTGTGTCTGCGTGGGTTTCCTCTGGGTGCTCCGGTTTCATCCCGCAGTCTGAAAAATGTGCAGGTTAGGTGGATTGGCCATGCTAAATTCTCCCTCAGTGTGTTTGAACAGGCATGGCGACTGGGGGATTCTCACAGTAACTTCACTGCAGGGTTAATATAAGCCTACTTGTGACACGAAGAAATAAACTTTAAACTCATTACAATTTAAAGGGTTCCTTTGGTGTTCTTTAAGCACTGTTTTCAAGACTCTAAGCCAAGTCACTGTGCTGGACTCGCTGCAGTGTAGCGATCTGAGTCTATATAGGTAACAAGTTGAGTACATTTCTACATTCACGACAAAAGATACGCTTGGGATTCAAGCTTCCTTTTGAACACTATTCATTACTTGTCCAATGATGCAGTAACTTGTTTTAAACATTGACCATACACAGCACATTGGATTACTTCATGTGGGTTCTGATTGCTGAGTGAAATGTTGAATCTTGTTTTGGTAAACAGATTTATACCGACTGGGCCAATCATTACCTGGCGAAATCTGGCCACAAGCGACTTATCAGAGACCTACAGCAGGACGTGACAGACGGTGTGCTCCTGGCTGAGATCATCCAGGTTGTAGGTACGTGACACCTTTATTCACTCTGCTCTGCTTCTTATAAAAACGATAATGGCTGGAATTCTCCGGCCGTTCCCGCCAGCGGGATTCTCGGGTCCCGCCAGCAGCGCACCCGCACTCTCAGGTTTCGCGGCAGTGTGGGGTGACATCAAGGGGAAATCCCAGTGACAGCAGTGAGACCAGAGAATCCCACCGCTCGCAAACAGCACACCGCCTTCCACCGTCAGGAAACCCGCGGCTGGGAGGCCAGAGGATCTCGCCCAACGACTTTGTTTGACTGGTTGCTCTGCTGGTGTAATTTCTCCAACCCCGGGGCGGCATGGTGGCACAGTGGTTATCACTGCTGCCTCACAACACCAGAGACCCAGGCTCAGTTCCGGTCTCGGGTCATTGCCTGGGTGGAGTTTGCATGTTCTCCCAGTGTCTGCGTGGGTTTCCTCCGGGTGCTCCGGTTTCCTCCCACAGTGCAAAGATGTGCGGGTTAGGTGGATTGGCCATGCTAAATTTCCCCTTAGTGTCAGGGGGACTAGCAGGGTAAAGGGATAGGGCCTGGGTGGGTTTGCTGTTGGTGCAGGCTCGATGGGCTGAATGGCCTCCTTCTGCACTGTCGGGATTCTCTGATTCTATGACACCAGATTTCGATTGTTAAGTGAGTTAAATCCGAAATAATGAATCAAATATTAGAAATTGTGTCAGATATTTGTGTTGATGTTCAGACTCGTTGTCAAATACAAAGTGACAGACAATCCCTTTGTGGGGAATTGGTTCCTCACCCAAATCAATCCCTCAGTGGAGCCGGAGTTACGTGGGTTGGATGAAAGTATGGTTTTGGAATCTTATTTTTAAGCTTTTAATCACCGCTCCCCACCCCCCACTACCACCACCACCACCACCAAACCCCTTCTTTCCCTTGGGTAAAAGTGCCCCTAGGAGCCTAAACTAGGAAGAATAAATTGGAATATTATATATAATCTTGAGAAAAATGAAAGGTACACTTCTTGAAACATAAGATTCTGAAGGACCTTGACAAGGTGGATGCTGAGGGGATGCTTCCTCTCATGTGGGAATCTAGAACTAGGGGGCACAGATTAAAGGTAAGGATTCTCCCATTTAAGCTGGAGATGAGGATTTTTTTTTTCTCTCTTCCACATGTAGCAGTCATTTCTGGGGTCATTGGCCAAGTTAGACAGTTTATGATTGACAAAGGAGTTAGGAAGAACAGATGAAAAAAAAGTGACGTTAAGGCTGCAGTCAGATCGGTCTTACCTTACGTAATGGTGCAGCAGACTTGATGGGCCAAATGGCCTGCTCATATTCCTATTTCTTGTGGTCTCATTCATTGTAATTCATGGGAAATCAAGAAGAGAGGGAAAGAAAGATGGCATTAAGAGAATGATAAGAAGACAAGGAAAATATAATTTTTAAAACAATCTCCAACAATAATTAAATTGTAAAAGAATGAGGCTTCACAGTAAATTTGGCATTAATTAACACATATCACATGGGTACAAATTCGCCTATTCCTCAATGCACTTTTTCTGGTGTGTTTACTGGGTAGCTAGTTGGGAAGTACAGCAACTTCCCCTTCTTGAGGGTGATTCTCCAGCCCTGTGCGCACAGTGTAAATCGCGAGAGGGACCATATTGCGATTTTCCCCCAGTCAGCGATGTGAGGGCAAGAACCATATTAGCATATTTACATCCAAATCTAAATATGCAGAATCGGCTTTAAGCCGATTTCACACAACACCTTCAAAGTTTATTTATTAGTGTCACAAGTAAGCTTACATTAACACTGCAATGAAGTTACGGTGAAAATCCTCTAGTTGCCACACTCTGGCGCCTGTTCGGGTACACTGAGGGAGAATTTAGCACGGCCAATGCACCTAACCAGCACGTCTTTCAGACTATGGGAGGAAACTGGAGCACCTGGAGGAAACATGGGGAGAATTTGCAGACTCTGCACAGACAGTGGCATAAGCCGGGAATCGAACCCGGATCCCTGGTGCTGTGAGGCAGCAGAGCGAACCACTGTGCCACCGTGCCGCCCTACTCGCTGGTGCAATGTGAAGCTGGCGGGAATCACTACTGGTCTCCACAAACAGAGACCAGACAAGATGACAACGCCGGGGGAGCCCAAAGGGCAGTGGAACCCCCGGCTGGTCAGGGACATGGCTGGACAGTGCCTTGGCAGTGCCCCTTGGCACCCTGACAGTGCTAACCTGCCAGGTTGGCACCACCAGATTGGCACTGCCAAGGGGCAGGGCCTGAAGATGGGGGTGTGTGGGGCCTGAATGGGAGGGAGGGGCAAAAGGGGGTTGCCCCTGAAGTGGGATGGTTAAGGGGGGGCCTTTGCTGACCCAGTAGCTGTGTTTCATTCACTGAAGGGGGTGGAGGGGGTGGCTGATGCGAGCGAGTACGGGGAGGTCTTTGTCAGTGAGTGGGGGTGTTGGGTCTCTCCCGGTGGATGGTAGAGTGGGGGGAGGTTTCTGTCGGGATGTCTGGAGATTAGGGAGTTCTTTAAAAAGGGCACCCCAAACTCTGGGGAGTTGGCCATGCTGACATCTTTAAGTGTCATACATCTCTAATCTGGTGGGAATCAATACAAACTCCAAAAAAATGTCTACGTGTGGATTGCGATCTGGACGGTTCCGACCAACCTGGCGAGAATCACACCGATTTTCCTACCAGCGATAACACTTACAAATGTTTTGGGAAAATTGCACCCCTGGTCTTTGTGTGACAGATCTCTTAGTGAGGTAGCAATGTATCAGAGACATATTCTCAGGCTGCCATCAATATCTTCAAACCTTTATGTTCAGTCCCTGGATGTCCTCTTGTGCTGAGTCAGAATACAGAGCACTGCTGGAATCCCATTATGGTGAGCTTAACGTTCTCCCCCTCAACCATTCTCTTATCAACATTGCTTACCTCCACCCTCATCACTTCCTTCTGCCATTGAATCAAATGTCAACTTGACCTCTTCCTCACCCTTCAAGCTAATCTCTCCAGCAGCAATCTCAGTCAATAAATTTTAATTAATTAAAAATACTTCCACATAGAAGCCCTACAGTGCAGAAGGAGGCCATTCAGCCCATTGAATCTGTACCGACCACAATCTCACCCAGGTCCTATTCCTGTAACCCCACATATTTACCCTGCCAACCCCCTTGACACGAGGGTCAATTTAGCATGGCCAATCAACCTAACCCGCACAATTTTGGACTGTGGGAGGAAACCGGAGCACCCGGAGGAAACCCACGCAGACACGGGGAGAACGTATAAACTCCACACAGACAGTGACCCGAGGCCAGAATGGAACCCAGGTCCCTGGTGCTGTGAGGCAGCAGTGATTACCACTGTGCTTCTGTGCCAACCCATCGCATCCCCTCTGTCCTCTTTAAACTTCAGCAGCTCCTGGTGTCCCAATGTGGCTTTTTAATTTCTTCCCTTGCTTTTTCACATATCTCCACTGACTCGCCCTTCCCTGATTTTAATTATCTCTTGCTTTAAGTACCTGCCCACATCCACCTCTACGGCACGGTAGCACAGTGGATAGCACTGCTGCTTCACAGCTCCAGGGACCTGGGTTCGAATCCCGGCTCGGGTCACTGTCTGTGTGGAGTTTGCACATTCTCCTCGTGTCTGCGTGGGTTTCCTCCGGGTGCTCCGGTTTCCTCCCACAGTCCAAAGATGTGCGGGTTAGGTTGATTGGCCATGCTAAAATTGCCCCTTAGTGTCCTGGGATGCGTAGATTAGAGGGATTAGCGGGTAAAATATGTAGGGATATGGGGGTAGGGCCTGGGTGGGATTGTGGTCGGTGCAGACTCGATGGGCCGAATGGCCTCTTTCTGTACTGTAGGGTTTCTATGATTTCTATGACCACACATATTTTGAGCAGTTGCTTTTTATTATTCTGGAATTAAGGGGAGGTGATGGCCTAGTGGTATTATCGCTAGACGATTAATCCAGAAACTCAGCTAATGTTCTTGGGGACCCGGGTTCGAATCCCGTCACGGCAGATGGTGAAATTTGAATTCAATAAAAAAAATCAGGAATTAAGAGTCTACTGATGACCATGAAACCATTGTCGATTGTTGGAAAAACCCATTTGGTTCGCTAATGTCATTTAGGGAAGGAAATCTGCCATCCTTATCTAGTCTGGTCTACATGTGACTCCAGACCCACAGCAATGTGGTTGACTCTCAACTGCCCCCTGAAATGGCCTAGCAAGCCACTCAGTTTTATCAATCACTACGAAGTCAATAAAAAGGACCACACATGGACCACACATCCACATGGATTTCGGCAGCTCAAGGGAAGCTCCACCTTCTCAAGGGAAACTAGGGATGGGCAATATATGCTGGCCAGCCAGTGACACCCATTTCCCACGAATGAATAAAAAAACAAATCAAGAAATGAGAATCACATTTCTTGATTCTCATGAGATTTTGCGCCCTCGTCGCTGTTTGCACTGGTAGAATATAGAACAGGAACGTGGTTCACGATGTTGTACTGAACATGACGCCAAATTAAACTAATCCCCTCTGCCTACAGTTGGTCCATATCCCTGTATTCCTTGCATATCCATGTGCATATCTAAAAGCCCCTTAAATGCTCCTATCATATCTTCCTGCACCACCACCCCTGGCAGCGCGTTCCAGACACCTATCACTCTCTGTGTAAAAAACTTGCCCCTCACATCTCCTTTGACCTTTCTCCCTCTCACCTTCAGTGCATGTGTATTAGACATTTCAACTCTGGTGGACGTGGGCACAAAATTGCCCTCAGAGTTTGATGCCAGTCTGCACAAGGAGATATTTGGATAGGTGACCAACAGCGGGTAGCTTTTGCAAAGCATCTCAAAGATGGGGAGAGAGGCGGAGAAGTTTAGTGAGGGAATTCTAAAGGCTAAGGTCTAGACAGCTCTTGGCATAGCCACCAATGGTGGAACAATGAAAATCAGGAATGTGCAAGAGACCAAAATGGAATGAATGAAGAGGTGTTGGAGGGTTGTTGGCCTGGAGCAGAAGCTTGCACATGCGTGGCTGTCCTTACATCACTGCTCACGTTCTGGCAATTCCCCTGCAGTACAGCTTAAATGGGGAAGATTTTGCAGCATCAGAAACCAAACCTCACAAAAGATTTTAAATTTGATGCAGTTTTGTGCACCAACAACCCACCGTGTCAGACACAGGTGAACGTTCGTGCAGAGTGGAAAGAGATGTCAGTCATAATCACCTTTGTCATGCTTGAACAATCGGCAGCAGGTGAGGATGGGAAAAAAATCAATTAAGAGGCTGGAGGTAAGCGAAGTGTTTTGACTCCAGCAGCTAATTGTACTTGCCATGGAGGCTTCATGCGGTTTCCATCTGTGCTATCCCAGTCTTGTTGCGTTTGTTTTCTCTGGAGCGGTCATGAAACCTTATCCTACCCATGACGATATGGCATGCCTGAACCACAACTGATGGGGCTCACACATGCAGACAAGTTGATGGGGATAGAGAGAGAGAGAGAGAGAGAAAGAGAGGGGCGTGGAAAGGGTTAAGCAGGGCTGTCATACAGTTGTCTGCTTTTAGAGAATGACCTTGCCCCTCAGCTGCTGTGGGGTTGGGTAGGCACTTGCCCAGCTGAAAATTGTGAATATCCCTGATCAGTCTTCCTTTGCTTTGGCAAGGTTTGCCTGTTAACGATTTGATCTACTTCCAGCTGCTTTCAACAAGCCATTCTTTCACATTGTCTGCTCAGTGCCTGCTCCACCTGCCGCTGAAGTTAAGCACACTATTTTCTGAATATTTCAGCCAATGAAAAGATTGAAGACATTAACGACTGTCCGAAGAATCGATCTCAGATGGTGAGTTGCTTAAATCCTCTTCCCTCTTGCATTTCAAGCATTGCACTGTCGAAATAGAAGGGTTTATTTTCAGAACTATTTGACTGGAATGGGTTGAGAAGTCACTCTGCCTATTTCAGAATTGGTCACTGTAGTTATTTGAACACATCAATCCAAATAAAACAATTCACTTGTCCAGGTTAGAGTGTAGGTAACGTTTAGCACAGAATAACATGTTAAGCTTTGTAAGTTATTCTTAAAGGAAGAGAAATTGCACCTCCGTGAAAAAACTTTGATTTGTGAACATTGCCAGAAGTTTTGTCAATTTACTTGTCAATTTACTGTGTTAATGTACACAATTTTAAAAAAAATTGATGTCACTGCCACTTGTTTTCGGAATGATCGATTTTTTCCAATCTCATTTGTTTACTTTACGATATTCAACAACTGAGAATAAAAATAGCTTTGGAATCTTGAAGTTATTCCCTAATTGAAAATCAAACTTGCTGCTAATCCCTATTTTAAAATAGCAAACTGGAGGAGCAAAAATGTGAAGGCAAGTTAAAATTAGTGCTGTTGCTGGGTTTTCAAGACGGTGTAGCAGATGATTGATGAGCTGATTCAAAGAATAACCAAGTGTGAAGCAAAGAAGCACGTTTATCTGAACTCACACTTGAAGTGAGAAGAAATATTGGCACAGCTTCATATCTGGGTAAGTGGTAAATGGATGAATGAGCATGGTGGGCACAGCCACTTGGAATTTCCAGTGGTGTTGCTACAAGGAAGAGATTTATTGTTGTGGCAAAGCACAGTTAAATTCCTGATTTGTTGTCGAATTATGAATTCCGCATGCAACCTTGCAATGATGCTTGTCAAGGGCTGTGGCGGGGAAGGTTGGGCAGGGGGTGGGTGGCAGGCAGGAAAGTGGCGTTCAGAACACAATCAGATCACCCACGGTTTTATTGAGTGACGGAGCAGACTCGAGGGGCCAAACGGCCTTCTTCCGCTCCTATTTCTTACGACCGTACGATCTTGTGCCCAACACAAACACGGCATAGCTGTTGGGAGCAGGTTGGTTCAGAACAGCAGTTGGTGCATGCCTTAAGGAGAGTTAGAAGGGCAGTAACTCGAAAGATAAACAACTGTGTATTCTCAAGCAAAGTACTGTGGATGCTGGAAATAGAGCCATAGAGTAATAGAGGTTTGCAGCATAGAAACAAGTCCTTCGAGCCAACTTGTCCATGCCGCCCTTTTTTTAAACTCCTAAACTAATCCCAATTGCCTACATTTGGCCCATATCCCTCTATACCCATCTTATCCATGTAACTATCTAAATGCTTTTTAAAAGACAAAATTGTACCCGCCTCTACCTACTCTGCGTGGGTTTCCTCCGGGTGCTCCGGTTTCCTCCCACAGTCCAAAGATGTGCGGGTTAGGTTGATTAGCCAGGTTAAAAATTGTCCCTTAGAGTCCTGGGATGCGTAGGTTAGAGGGATTAGCGGGTAAAATATGTGGGGGTAGGGCCTGGGTGGGATTGTGGTCGGTGCAGACTCGATGGGCCGAATGGCCTCCTTCTGCACTGTAGGGTTTCTATGTTACTACCTCTGGCAGCCTGTTCCAGACACTTACCATCCTCTGTGTGAAAAAATTGCCCCTCTGGACACTTTTGTATCTCTCCCCTTTCACCTTAATCTGCAGTAAAGACAGAAAATGCTGGTAACAAAATAAGGATTGGGACTGGGTCTGGTAACATCCATGAAGAGAGACTGTGTATCCTTAGTGTTTTCCCCACCTCCCAATGTTCCTCTCCTGTCCTGAGGCAAGTGATATACTGTGTGTTGTGGTGATATAATTGCTAACAGCTCTTCCTCTCATTTTACCTTGCGCAAGAGGCCTTTTGTCTTTTGCATTTTATTCTATAAGTTATGACTCAGCTTCTCACTGAACAGATTTGCTTACATTTGTGGGTACAATTAGGAGGGAAACTTGGATGTGCGGCCTCCAAGTCAGTAAGTAGGCGTGCTGCCAGCATGATTAGCGTTATTGATTGGCAGCTTTTAATCAACAAAGTATTTCTTGGCCTCAGTCTAGCTGGACCTCACTCCTCTTAGATGCACTGATGTGGCAGTGAGTCATGCGGACTAAGAAAGTCCCAGATTCAATCACTGGTGCACACTCAGATTCCAGATATCAACTTCCGATTTGAGCAGAGAAAAGCATGTGTTATTGGTTGTTGTCGGTGCAGACTTGATGGGCCGAATGGCCTCCTCCTGCACTGTAGGGTTTCTATGATCTATGAATATTTTTTAAAAAATTGATGGCATGGTGGCACAGTGGTTAGCACTGCTGCCTCACAGCTCCAGGGACCTGGGTTCGATTCCCGGCTTGGGTCACTGTCTGTGTGGAGTTTGCACATTCTCCCCGTGTCTGCGTGGGTTTCCCCCGGTTGCTCCGGTTTCCTCCCACAGTCCAAAGATGTGCAGGTTAGGTGAATTGGCCATGCTAAATTGTCCCTTAGTGTCCCGTGATGCGTAGGTTAGCGGGATTAGTGGGGCAAATATGTGGGGTTACGCGGATGGGGCTTGGGTGGGATTGTTGTCAGTGCAGACTCGATGGGTCGAATGGCCTCCTCCTGTGCTGTATAGTTTCTATATTATCATGAGGTGAGGTCAGAGACAAACTTGATTGGACCATTCCCCAATCAAATTGTACCAAAACTTGGGGAGTATTGTTGATTGTCCAATGTAATGTGAATAAATAGCCAGTTGAATGAGATTTCAAAGAGCTCTCAGTGCCCACAGCACAGAACTTCAACAAAAACCAACAAAGTGAACACTAGATAAATAATTTCTCCATAGCCCTGTCCTAATGATGTCAATGTCCTGAACTTGTATATCTGAATGTGACAGCACATCAAACATATGCTTTATATTGACTGTGTCACAACACCAATTTTCACTATTGGCCCCATAAAGATAGTATACCCCATCCCTTTGCATGAGAGAAAGACAGGTGAGGCGATGGCTGGGTGGTATTAGCACTGGACTATTAATCCAGAAACTCAGCTGATGTTCTGGGGATCCGGGTTCGAATCCCACCAATGCAGATGGAATTAAGAATCTAATGATAACCATGAAACCATTGTTGAATGTTGGAAAAAAGCATCTGGTTCACTAATGTCCTTCAGGGAAGGAAATCTGCCGTCCTTACCTGGCCTGGCCTACATGTGACTTCAGAGCCACAGCAATGTGGTTGACTCTCAATTGCTCTCGGGCAACTAGGGATGGGCAATAAATGCTGACCAGCCAGCTATGCCCATGCCCATATGATATTGGAAGATCCCCAAACAATTTATATCCAATTAAATATTTTGAAGTGCAAACAAATCACCCAATTAATGAGGTAGTAACCAGATGATATTTTTTTAACATTTGCTGGGGTGTAGATATATCCCAGGGCACACGGGAGAACTCATCTGTTCTTCTTCCAAAATGTGCCATGGGTCTTTTATGCCCACTCTGGAGGGCAGGTGGGGCCTTAGCTTAACATCTCATCAAAAAATGATACCTCTGGCAGTGCAGCAGCACCTCAGTGGAGTATCGGCTGTGACTTCTGTGCTCAGGTTTCTGGACTGCGGCCTATGACTTTCAGTTGAGGTGAAAATACCCTTGCCTGTGCATGCAGGAACTAATGTGTATGAATGCATTCAAAACATGTGTCAAACTTATAATGTAACTTCAAAACTGAAATCAAATCTCCAGCTTTGAGCTTTGTCTATGAGATTTGTGAAACCATCTCAGGTAAAACTTTAGTCATAACAGACAGACCCATCCACCTATCCATTGGGTTTACTTGTGTACAACTGGTGCGAAATTCAAATCAAAATGTACAAGATTTTCAAGTTTCTGTGGAACCAAAAGATTGGATCGCCACTTTGACGCAATCTGCTCTCTTTACCCACCAATGCCAAATAGAATGCCTACTGTGGGAGGAAGTCGGCCCTTCTTCAACTGACCTTTGCACCCAACACTTGCAGCATTGCGTTCAAAAAGTGGGGCCACCTGAAGTTCCATCCTGGCTTGCTACGTTGCCTTCTCGTTGCCTGTAGCCAAAGCGCATCTCCCCCTTAAGAGATACATGCTGTCTTTAAATAGCACCACGATCATCAGATATCTCTGCCCTCTCTGGGTGAGTTGTCAGTCAAAAACACGAGTGGCACCTGCTCATTAGTGATGACGAGGAGCTCGAGACAAAGTGAGTGATAATGAGGAGCCCTGACCAAATTCACCTTCTGTTTGTACCTGTCTGATGAGGTACGTTGTTACATAAGTGGCTGAGTCATATAAGGAAGAAGCCAAGTGCTTGAATTGATATAGTTCCTCATTAATGTGCTTACAATGACCCAGAGTGCTCCATGTACAGGGGAATGGATCAGGTTCCGGCCCCAGCCTGCTCTGATCCATCTGTTGTAAGCCAACTAGTGCTGTAGGTGCTCTATTGTTTAGGGAGGGGATATTTAGTCAAGATTCCAGCTCCTATTGTTATTTGAATGGAAGAGCGTGCTTGTATGTTGGAGGAGGACAAGACCACGCTTAGCTACGGGGTCTTCTAGCAATGAAATATTGTACACTCGCTCACTGTTGAGGACCGTGCGTGAGAAGCTGTCAGTTACTGCAGGGTACGAGGTACCTTCCTCCTTTGTATTGCTCCAGGAGTCCATTTTGGAAGAAGTTGCTCTTAAGACACCTGATGACGTAGGGGTGAGTATGCATTCCTAATTTCTGGTGGTGGAATGAAGTAGACGGGTTTGGTGGCGGGCGGGAGCGATGAGCCTGGCGGGAGCCAAAAAGTCAGGAATCTGCCGGTGTAAAGTGATGCTGCAATTCTCCCAATTGTGGGTTAATGTTGAGCTGGCCTTCCCGCCGGCGTGAAGTCTATTTGCATTCACTCGACTGATTCTGGGATGAAAGGTTATTTTACAAGGAAAGGTTGAGAACATAAGAACATAAGAAATAGGAGCAGGAGTAGGCCATCTAGCCCCTCGAGCCTGCCCCGCCATTCGATAAGATCATGGCTGATCTGAAGTGGATCAGTTCCACTTACCCGCCTGATCCCTATAACCCCTAATTCCCTTACTGATCAGAAATCCATCTATCCGTGATTTAAACATATTCAACGAGGTAGCCTCCACCACTTCAGTGGGCAGAGAATTCCAGAGATTCACCACCCTCTGAGAGAAGAAGTTCCTCCTCAACTCTGTCCTAAACTGACCCCCCTTTATTTTGAGGCTGTGCCCTCTAGTTCTAGTTTCCTTTCTAAGTGGAAAGAATCTCTCCATCTCTACCCTATCCAGTCCCTTCATTATCTTATAGGTCTCTATAAGATCCCCCCTCAGCCTTCTAAATTCCAACGAATACAAACCCAATCTGCTCAGTCTCTCCTCATAATCAACACCCCTCATCTCTGGTATCAACCTGGTGCTGCACTCCCTCCAAGGCCAATATATCCTTCCGCAAATAAGGGGACCAATACTGCACACAGTATTCCAGCTGCGGCCTCACCAATGCCCTGTACAGATGCAGCAAAACATCTCTGCTTTTATATTCTATCCCCCTTGCGATATAGGCCAACATCCCATTTGCCTTCTTGATCACCTGTTGCACCTGCAGAGAAGGTTGGGACTATACCCATTAGGGTTCAGAAGAAAGAGAGGTGATATTTTTGAAACTCATAATGCAGAGGGGCCTCGACAGGGTGGATGCTGAGTGGATGTTTCCTCTTGTGGGGGAGTCTCGATTTAAGTGACGCAGGTTAAAGATAGGGGTCTCCCATTTAAGACTCTCTCAGAAGGTTATTTGGCTGTGAAATTCTCTTCCCCACTGAGCTGTGGAGGCTGGATCATTGAATATATTCAAAGCTGAGTTAGACAGATTTCTGATTAACAAGGAAGTGAAGACTTATGTGGGACAGGCAAGAAAGTGGAGTTGAGAGCACAGTTAGATTAACTGACTGTATCTCATGAATGCTGATTAAAACAACTGCCCACCGGAATCTCATCAGGCTTTTCATTCTTGCATCTCGCCAGCAAGAAATTACGTTGGTTTAAAACCCGATTGATAAAGAGTGGCCATCCTGGGTTCTCAAGAGACTTCGAGATGAGTACGGCAAACCCTTTCAGCCACAGTGCTGTGATGCTCCTGATGTGCCACCGTATATGACTCTGCCACGGTAGACCGGTTCCTGCCTCTATCTTCACGTCGAGCTGATCCTCATGGGCAGCACCATTCTGCCAGACTCATGGGCCTCTCCAGTGTCATCGAGTCGGATCTGTATAATGCCTGAGATTGGGGAGTACAAGGGTCTCCTTACTCGCACACCAGTGGCTATATGGACAGCACTGTGCTGTGAGACTCATGCAGCTACTGCAACACAGGTCTGAAGTTCAATAGGAGGGACAGAATGCCAAGTTGAAGGTGGGAGGGATGGGGGGGGGGAGAGGTGCGCAATGTGAAATTAAGCTGTGGGGGGTAGGTGGGGCAGGGTGAAGGCTTATGATGGCAGGCAAAGGGACAAGGAGGTGGATGAAGAGGACGAACAATGGAAGGCAGAGGGAAGACCAAGGGGAGGAAGATGGACCCTGACAAAGCTGCATGAAAAGATCACAAACAAGGGGGTCAAAGGGATATCACATCATTTACAGGAAGGGGATGGATGAAGACTCCAGTGATCCAAGTGGGCTATGGTTGCCTCGAAGGTGATGGACCCGGTTGACGGGGAGGGTGAGGGTGGTTGAATTGAGGAACAGACTTCTTCTTGAGGTTGCTAGGCTTTTCCCTCGGGGTTGCTGACAGCCTGCATGGTCTGGTGAAGACGGGTGGGCTGAAGAGAGTGTTCTGGACTGGTGTTTAAATATGGCATCGGGATCTTTGAACCGTCCAGCTGATGGCGGGAGACATCAGCTGGCGACCCGCCAGGAGATTCAGAGGGAAACTTACCCATGCTTAATTAATGAGGCTCAAAGTGCAGAACCTGCCATGGTATCCCGCCATTCTGGCCAGCGGGAAAGGTGCTGCCGGAGCCACCCATCACCGCACATAGTCTCAGAAACGGAGAATTCTACCCACTGTTCCTTACTTCCTGAGTACTTGCACCTCAGTTCATGTGACAAGTATTGCACTGCATTCCATTGGTAAATGGAACTCTCCATTAACTGACACCACCCATTCCCCGTGCATGCCAGATAATAAAGATTATACCGGACAATCTTCTACCCACATCCCTCAATTAATCTCCATGCCAAATGCCGACATAATTCTCTTTCAATCTTCCTGTGTTGAAAGCCTCACTCATCCCAATGAGCAGTCCATCCCAATCATTAACCATTGTCAGTGGCAGGAGATCTTTGTATTCTCTGGTGATCAAATGACACAGGTGTGATAGCTTTTAATTCAAATTTTAGACAACTGTCAAATGTGAACTTCTGAAGATTGCTTTGTGCAATTAAATATGTATTGGGGAGTTTCAAATGCCAGATTTTTATTGAATTCAAATTTCACCATCTGCTATGGCGGGATTTGAAACCGGGTCCCCAGGGCACTACCATGGGTCTCTGGATTAGTAGTCCAGCAACAAAACCATTACACCACTGCCTCCCCTGCAAGTGACTGTCTGGCTATGACCAGATAGATATGAACAGGATTTTGCATGCACAGTCCCAACAAGCTGGTTGAGAGGTACTGGAGGAGGAATATGTGGTCAACTATATCAAAGGCTATGGGCAAGTTGAGAGGATGAGGAATAATAGTTTACTATACTGAAGGTGCTATATAAATACAAGGTGTTATTGAAATGATTTGAGGATGATTGTAATCCATTTCATAGAATCATAGAAACCCTACAGTGCAGAAAGAGGCCATTTGGCCCATCGAGTCTGCACCGACCGCAATCCCACCCAGGCCCTACCCCCATATCCCTACATATTTTACCCGCTAATCCCTCTAACCTACGCATCTCAGGACACTTAGGGGCAATTTTAGCATGGCCAATCAACCTAACCCGCACATCTTTGGACTGTGGGAGGAAACTGGAGCACCGGGGGGGAAACCCATTTATTACACCTGGCATTCTGCATGGATGTGCAGAAATGTCCTCCGACTAATGTTTGGGAAGACCAAAGCCGTTTGGGGGAATTTTCCCATCCCACCCACCACAGGAATTATAGCGGGTAGGGGGCAGACCATGCAAAGGTCCGTTGACCTCAGGCAGGATTTTCCTGTTTTGGGGCGAGCACGGCCGGAAAACCCCGCCCATTGTCTTCATTCCCTGCCACAGGTGCTGTTTCTAGCCACTGACTTCATCCTTCTTCCTAAGAACTGTCTGAGGCTGAATCGGACTGCTTGCAACCTCGCTGTCACCTTTGACCCCAGAATGAGCCTCTGATCATAATTCCACGTCATCACTAAGGCCGTCTATTTCCACCATGATGATAATTACCTGACTTTGCTCCTGCCTCAACTTACCTGCCTTTGAAATGATTAACCATGTCTTCATTATTTCTGATGATGTGGAGATGCCGGTGTTGGACTGAGGTGGACAATAGGACCATAGAATCCCGACAGTGTAGAAGGAGGCCATTTGGCCCATCGAGTCTGCACCGACCACAATCCCACCCAGGCCCAATCCCCATAACCTCATGTATTTACCCTAGCTAGTCCCCCTGACACTAAGGGGCAATTTAGCTTGGCCAATCCACCTAGTCTGCACATCTTTGGACTGTGGGGGGAAACCGGAGCACCCTGAGGAAACCCACGCAGACATGGGGAGAACATGCAGACTCCACACAGACAATGACCCAAGCTGGGAATTGAACCCTGGTCCCTGGCGCTCTGAGGCAGCAGTGATAACCATTGTGCCACTGTGCCACCCATGCCAGCAAGATGAGAGGTCTCACAACACCAGTTTATAGTCCATTCTGAAGTCTTATATAGCGACTTCACCTGAGCAGTGCTCCGAAAGCTTGTGATTTCAGATAAACCTATTGGACTATAACCTGGCATTGTGTGACCTCTCATCCTTATTTCTGGACTTAATTATTCCATGGCTGGCTGGCCTACCCTCCGTAAACCTGAGATCATCTGCAACTCTGCTGCCTGTGTCTCAATTTACACGAAATTCCATTCACCCATCACCCCTGTGCTTGTTCATTAACATTAACCAATGCTTCCATGCCCCTCGCTCCTCACTGTCCCACTATCCTCACAATCCCCTCAAGCCAACCAACTCTCCGAGATATCTGCACAGCTCCAATTCTGGCCCATCAAGCATCCCCGTTTTTAACTTTTCCACTATCAATGGCCATGCCTTCAGCTGCCAAAGTCCAAAGCTCTCCAATTCCCTTTCTAATCCTTTCCTCCCCCCTCTCTACCACTCTTTCCTTTGCGTTACTCCTCGAAATCCGCTTCTTAGATCAACCTCGTGGTCAACCGTTCTAATGTCTAGTTAAGTGTCTCAGTACCAAATATTTTTTGTGGGTGTGAAAGGTTATCAGAGGCAGGCAGGAATGCGGAGTTGAGGTTCCAATCAGATCAGCTGTGTTCTTCTTGAATGGTGGAGCAGGTTCGAGGGGCCGAGTGGCCTGCTCCTGTTGCTAATTTGCCTGTTGGTATGCTAGTCAGCCCTCCTGTGATGCATTTTGGAACGTTTAGTATGTTAAAGGCACTATGTAAAAGTAGAAATATAGAATCCCTACAGGACAGAAGGAGGCCATTCGGCTCATCAAGCCTGCACTGACAACAATCCCACCCGGGCCCTATACGCATAACTCCACATATTTACCCTGCTAACCCCCTGACACGAAGGGGCAATTTAGCATGGCCAATCAACTTGGCCCGCATATCTTTGGACTGTGGGAGGAAACCGGAGCACCCGGAGGAAACCCACGCAGAGTCGGGGAGAACGTGCAAACTGCGCACAGTCACCCGAGGTCTGTGTTGGAGTTTGCACGTTCTCCCCGTGTCTGCGTGGGTTTCCTCCGGGTTAGGTTGATTGGCCATGATAAATTGCCCCTGAGTGTCCAAAGATGTGTGGGTGAGAGGGGATTAGTGGAGGAAATATGTGGGATTACGGGGATAGGGTCTGGGTGGGATACTTAGTCGGAGAGTCTGTGCAAACTCAATGGGCTGAGTAGCCTGCTTTTGCACTGTGGGGTTTTTATGATTAAAAGTAAGTAAGTAAAATGTCATCCTTTTTCAGGATAATTAAATCTGTTTCACATTTTGTAGAGCTCCTGGTTTATTAACATTTCATTTCTGTCTGCCTGATACATTTATCATTGCCATTTTCAAAGAACTTGATTGTCGTTTTTCTGTCATTTGAAACCTAGAGTACTTCTAAATGAGTGGAGACCATTAGCAACATGCATTTTGCCAATACAAAACAGTTCCCCATCAGATTATGGCAATTTGTGCTTAATTGTTCCCACAGGGTCAATGAAAAATGCTGCGAGAATGGAAAGGGACAAGTTGCAATGGCAGGTGCATATAGCTGATGATGAAAATGCGTTTGCATTGGCCTTGTGGAAACCGGAGTAATTGCAGAATTAACAGTAACAAGGATGGATGGACGTGTACCGTATAGAATGTGTTGTACTCCAATTCATAGACATAGCAAAGAAAGTGCGGTCGGTCTAAAAATAACGTACGGTCACATGCAGCTACGCTGTTATTTTCCCCCCTTGTCTTCCCCCTCCCCCCTCCCCTTCACACTCCTTCCCTTCCCCCTCCAACCCCTCCATTTTCCCCTCCCCCTTTTCTTTCCCCCTTCCCTCCTCCCCTTGCCCCCCTCCCCTTCCCCCCTTTCTCCCTCCCCTCCCCCCTCCCCTCCCCTTCCCCTCCCCTTCCCCTCCCCTTCCATTCCCTCCCCTCCCTTTCCTCCTCCCCTTTTCCCACTCTCCTTTCCCCCTTTTCCCCCTTCCCTCCCTTCCCCCTCCCTTTTCTCTCCTAACCTTCCCCCTTCCTCTCCCATTTCCCCCTCCTCTTTCCCTCTCCGCTCTTTTCCCCTCCCCATTCCGCCTCCCCTTTCACCTCCCCTTTCACCTCTTCTCCTTCCCTCCCTCCTCTTCCCCCTGTTCCCCCTCCCCTTCCCCTTATTTTCAAGCAAATTTTAATATTTCTGCATTATTTTCCCAAAGATCAGAGGTCGGTATTTAGAATATAACTCCTGCTTATCTTTTCACATGATCGGAAGATAAATACAAGATGGGCAAGGTTATTTGGACTCACTTGGTTCATTGTTCCAACATTATCTTAGACTCCCCATCGATTTGGCATGATAGAAGCACATTTCCGCTATCCATCACTCTGCGCAGAAGAAAACCTTGCTGCAAGACTTAAATTTGCCGTGTTGAAGATGGAACGTGTCACCATTTATCTTACCTTTTTAGCTTAGGTTGAAATAATATGCTGCATTTTTCCATATCACTTATTTTATTGAATTCTGTCATAGGATCGCCACTTCTCAAGAATGAGAAGTCCACGCTTCTCTAGTCTAGTTTCTTTGGGGCGGCACAGAGGTTAGCACTGCTGCCTCACAGCACCGGGGACCCAGGTTCAATTCCAGCCTCAGGTCACTGTCTGTGTAGACTTTGCACGTTCTCCCTGTGTCGGCATGGGTTTCCTCTGGGTGCTCCGGTTTCCTCCCACAATCCAGAGATGTGTGGGTTAGGTTGATTTGCCATGATGAATTGACCCTCGTGTCAGCAGGGTAAATGAGGGTTACGGGAATACGGCCTAGGGGGGATTGTGGTTGGTACAGACTTGATGGGCCGAATGGCCTCCTTCCGTGCTGTAGGGATTCTACGATTCTATTCTCTTAAGTTTTAAAATGGCATATGGTAACTATTAGTCTGGCTGTTCGAGGGTTTAATTCTCTTCTTAACATCGTTGGAAGAAGAAGACATGAAAGTTTCCAAACTTGGCATTTTTACAAAAGAAACTAAATCATAGCTTGCTGAGATTATCCATTGAGTATCTGAACTTAAAAGCCTTGTCTTACATGAAGATCACAACACGGAAACTGGTTGTCCGGTCCAGCCATCCTGTGCCCACCCTGTTCCGATATTCCTTTAGTCCTCTTCCTGCAACCCCATAACTCATCTTAAGGGGGAGGGAGAAAGGACTAGAAGGTTACGTTGATAGAGTCAGTGGAAAAAAGGAAGGAGGAGGCTTGTGTGCAGCACAAAGGCCAGCACAGAGCGATTGGGCTGAATGGCCTGGCTGTTTCTGTGCTGCAGAAAATAGGTACAGGCAGTCTTCGAGGGCAGTATGGTCGCACAGTGGTTAGCATTGCTGCCTCACAGCGCCAGGGACCCGGACTTGATTCTTGCTTTGGGCGACTGTAAGTTTGGAGTTTGTACATTCTGCCCGTGTCCGCATGGGTTTCCTCTGGGTGCTCCGGTTTCCTCCCACAGTCCAAAGGTATGTGGGTTAGGTGGATTGGCCATGCTAAATTTCCTCGTAGTGTCAGGGAGACTAGCAGGGTAAATACATGGGGTAATGGGGATAGGACCTGGGTGGGATTGTTGTCATCGGTGCCGGCTTGATGGGCCAAATGGCTTCCTTCTGCACTGTAGGGATTCTATGATTTGATTCGACTTTATGACATTTGAGTTATGATGAACGTTTGAAGTATTGTCTTCACAACGTCAGTTTTGACTTTTCAACTCCACGCCAGTGAACAAGTCCAAGCATTCACATGTATGCATCAACGTTCTGCACTGCCCGTCCCCCGACTCAAGATGCTCGGTTGCTCGGTTGCATATTTATTTGGCGAATCTTTAAGTTTCCAAACTTATTCTTAAAATGTTAAATTTTATAACATTAACTTATTGCTGTCCTACTTCTTTATAATTGATTGAGTGCAAAATTCTGGTTTATTTTTGCCAAGCTAGGATATAGAGCCTTGGTCAGGAGCCAATCCCTGATTGTTCTTTGAGGAAAATCGGTTCTCAGTTATGACGTTTCAACCTAAGAAACAGTTTCAGGTACCAACTGTGCTGCAAGTCCAAGGACTGCCTGTACTTCTATGTAATTCAGATATCTGATGTAGATGCTTGTCCTTGTGGCTGCCCTTAGAATGGCCTCCAGCATTTAAATGTCCCCTGAGCAGAGGATAAAGCAATTTTAACAGGAGTTATTTTGACTTCTGTTCTGCTGTTTTAGCTACATAGGCCACCATTCTGTTTGCTTTATTGATTGCTGTTCTGCATTGGTATCAAGTCCACCAGCGTTCCTATCGATTTTCCTTATTCCACCCTTAGCAGTTTCTACAGTATTTATGGAATCATTATATCGTGATGTGGAGATTCCGGCGTTGGACTGGGGTAAACACACTAAGAAGTCTCACAACACCAGGTTAAAGTCCAACAGGTTTATTTGGTAGCAAAAGCCACTAGCTTTCGGAGCGCTCGCTGCTCCTTCGTCAGGTGAGTGGGATCCCACTCACCTGACGAAGGAGCAGCGCTCCGAAAGCTAGTGGCTTTTGCTACCAAATAAACCTGTTGGACTTTAACCTGGTGTTGTGAGACTTCTTACTATCATTATATCACCCAGTATTTTCTATCTTTTAGACAATACTTTGCACCTGCCTATATTAACAGGCCCGATTTTCCAGTCAGTGTTGAAGCAACCGTGATGAATTGCTGCTAATCTCAGAGACTTAGCTATTTTCCATGGTCTGGGTTCCCCCTCTCCCAATGGCTGTTTGAATCTGATGCCAAGACAAAGAGATCTTCGGGTATCCAGTCGCAGGTTAAGCAGCCAATCATATTGAAATGTTCCCACAGCTGGCCAACCAGGAAGTAAAACTACCAATCATCATTCACTTCTAATTTAACATGGGAAAATCTCTATTTTATTATAATAGAGAGATTTGAAATTCCACAAATATAAAATGAGCTTTTCAAGGCAAGTGAGCCGATTTAGTTGTAATTATAAAGTTCGTACACTGTTTAAGAACCCAGTTACACCTCATTCAACCAGATGTAGCTTTTTCAAGGGCCTTTACAATGAGACCGACAGTGGAAGAGTTCAGTTTTTAATCAATTCACTGATTTTACTTGAGGAGTGGCGGGGGAATGTGTGGTGTGTGAAATGGGGAGGGAGGAACTCAACAACACACCCTCTGGAGGAATGTAGAATCACTTACAGAAACTGCGGCAGGTCCATGTTATTCTGCTCATATGTTGGCTCCCAATGTGCTGTTAGTTTCAGTGGAGTAATGGAAGCAAACATCGACAGTTACATTGTCATCACCACTGCAGAATCTAGGCCGTTAAATTTGATTTATGTATTTAGTCCAGCCCATTTAGTGTTTCCTAGCTGCCTCTCAGAATTAGTCGCCTCATCTAGTTTGATATCATAGGATTATTCAGGAACAGGCCACTTGGCCCAACCAGTTCATGCCAGCACTTATGCTTCCCTTGATCTGTCATCCTTTCTCGTCTCGAACTCTCATGGCATAATCATCTATTCCCTTCTCCCTCACATGCTTACCTAGCTTCTTCCCCTCAAATGCATCCAAACTATTCCCTTCCACCGCTCCCTGCAGTAGTGGATTTTATTCCTGGATTCCCTTTTGATCTTTCAGTGGATATCTTATATTGATGGCCCCTAGTTTAACTCTGCCCCACAAGTGG
The DNA here is from genome assembly GCF_964213995.1 of Mustelus asterias. Lineage (NCBI taxonomy): Eukaryota > Metazoa > Chordata > Chondrichthyes > Carcharhiniformes > Triakidae > Mustelus > Mustelus asterias. Next base: position 124,156,432 of record NC_135809.1, read on the forward strand.
AATCAGCCTCCCAACCATTGACACTGTCTACACTTTCCGCTGCCTCGGCAAAGCAGCCAGCATAATCAAAGGACCCCACGCATACCGGACATTCTCTCTTCCACCTTCTTCCATTGGGAAAAAGATACAAAAGTCTGAGGTCAAGTACTAACTGACTCAAGAACAGCTTCTTCCCTGCTGCTGTCAGAATTTTGAATGGACCTACCTTGCATTAAGTTGATCTTTCTCTACACCCTAGCTATGACTGTAACACTACATTCTGCACTCTCTCATTTCCTTCTCTATGAACAAAGAACAGTACAGCACAGGAAACAGGCTCTTCGGCCCTCCAAGCCTGTGCCGCTCCTTGGTCCAACTAGACCAATCATTTGTATCCCTCCATTCCCAGGCTGCTCATGTGACTATCCAGGTAAGTCTTAAACGATGTCAGCGTGCCTGCCTCCACCACCCTACTTGGCAGCGCATTCCAGGCCCCCACCACCCTCTGTGTAAAAAACATCCCTCTAATATCTGAGTTATACTTCGCCCCTCTCACCTTGAGCCCGTGACCCCTCGTGAACGTCACTTCTGATCTGGGAAAAAGCTTCCCACCGTTCACCCTATCTATCCCCTTCATAATCTTGTACACCTCTATTAGATCTCCCCTCATTCTCCGTCTTTCCAGGGAGAACAACCCCAGTTTACCCAATCTCTCCTCATAGCTAAGACCCTCCATACCAGGCAACATCCTGGTAAACCTTCTCTGCACTCTCTCTAACGCCTCCACGTCCTTCTGGTAGTGCGGCGACCAGAACTGGACGCAGTACTCCAAATGTGGCCTAACCAGCGTTCTATACAGCTGCATCATCAGACTCCAGCTTTTATACTCTATACCCCGTCCTATAAAGGCAAGCATACCATATGCCTTCTTCACCACCTTCTCCACCTGTGTTGCCACCTTCAAGGATTTGTGGACTTGCACACCTAGGTCCCTCTGTGTTTCTATACTCCTGATGACTCTGCCATTTATTGTATAACTCCTCCCTACATTATTTCTTCCAAAATGCATCACTTCGCATTTATCCGGATTAAAAGTATGCTTTGTCTGTATTGCGCGCAAGAAACAATACTTTTCACTGTATGTTAATACATGTGACAATAATAAATCAAATCAAAATCATTCTCTCTACTTCCACTCTACTGAACTCTTTTATAATTTTAAAGACTTCGATTAGATCATCCTTTAGTCTTCTCTTTTCAGAAGAGACCCGGCCTGTTCATCCTCTTGTACATCCCTGCATTTCCGGTATCATCCTTGTGAATCTTTTTTGCACCCTTTCCAATGCCCCTGTCTTTTTCACAATATAGTGACTGGTATTGTGTACAGTACCCCAGGTGTGGCCTAATCAAAGTTCAGTACGCGATTAGCATCATTTTATTTTTCGATTCTTTCCCTCTAGAGACAAACCCGAGTGTTTAGGTTACTTTTCTCATGGCTTTGACAGTGAATTGGTATTCCCAGATCCCTTTGCTTTTTTACCTGATTTATATTGTTATTCTTGAAGCAATATGCAACACTCTTGTTTTTCTTGCCAAAAGGTAATATCTCACATGTGTCTATGCCGAAATTTGCTTGCCAGTTATCTGACAGCTCTGTAAGTTTATTAGCATTGTTTTATAATTTGTTCCAGTTGTCCTCAGTGTTGACTATCCCTGCCTACCTCACTGGTGAGGATCACATATGGTCCCCATCAACGGGGATATGATGTGGTGGCTTCGCCAGTAGGACGGAGGCCATTGAGGCCCCCTGGTGGTTGGGGGCAACGGGGCAGTGCTCCTTGGCCAGTGCTAGCCTGCCATCAGCAGCCTGGCACGCTGGCAATGCCCACCAGGCAACAGACAGCGCCAAGAGGTGGGGCTATGATGTGGGCAGGCCCTAGGGGAGAGGCAGGCCCATGATGGAGGCAGGTCCTACAGGGCAGGTGGGGTGGGGGGGTGGTGCTGTGCACTCTGCAATCGGGGATTGGACGGGGCAGCCAATGGGAATGAGCAAGCCAGGGCTGGAACCTATGCAAAATGGAATGGAATTGGCTTGGGCTCTGGGAAGGGCAGACGGCAGTCCCTACCACAACATCAAAATGAGGAATAAAAAAATGACGGATTGGCACTTGCTGTGACTGATATATCTGGTGGGAAGTCAGAAAGATCTGAGGCAACTCCCTCTCGCCCTGCACTCCCCTGTTTAATTCCATGACAATGTCCCAACTTTTAAAGAATCCTTTGCCAGGTTACAAATTTGCAATGTAAAGTTTTGAATTTGGGACGGGAACCTGATCTCACTTCTCCTCCCTCCATCGAGAGACAAGATAGTGTTGCTGCCGTGTGCTGACATGAGGAGGGTTGTGTATTGCACTGAGTAAGGCTAACACATGCTCAACTGCAGGCAACCATTAGTGAACAACTTCATTTACAGGAGAGGCAGCAGGGAGAGCCAAAAAACAAAGTGTTGGCTAGTACAGTATATTACAAGGAACACAGCCATGAACCTGCTCAATTAGGGCAGATGCATTCACAAAATGTAGCTGAAATTCCAACTATTACCCCTGCTGAGCCGACTTGATGCTAATTTATTAGCTGCTATGCTGTGAAGTTCTATCCTCAGTTTGCATGCTTCTATTTTTACACTAACTTACTGCCTCACTAACTATTCCAATTGAATCTCACATTTCTAAGCAAGTTCTGCTGAGTTTAATATCTCTTTAAAACACTGGCGATTCTAAACAGCTCTCAGTCTGAGGCTGAACCAGACTGTTCACAACCCCCCTTCTCCAATTCTGTAACCTCCTCCAGCCCGACAATCTTCCAAGATCTGGGTGCTCTTCCAGTTCTGGTCTCTTGCACAAAGCGAAATTTTAATCATTCCACAATTTGCCAGCCGTGCGTTCAGATGCTCCGGCCTTTAAGTTCTGGAATTCCCTCCCTAAGCCTCTCCACTCCTCTACCTCCCTCATCTCTTTTAAGACACTCCTGAAACATACTTTGATTTGATTTGATTCGATTTATTTTTTGTCAGATGTTCTTGCACACTATACAGACAAAACATACCGTTTATAGAGAAGGAAACGAGAGAGTGGAGAATGTAGTGTTACAGTCATAGCTAGGGTGTAGAGAAAGATCAATTTAATGCAAGGTAAGTCCATTCAAAAGTCTGACAGCAGTGGGGAAGAAGCTGTTCTTGAGTCGGTTGGTATGTGACCTCAGACTTTTGTATCTTTTTCCTGACAGAAGAAGATGGAAGAGAGAATGTCCGGGGTGTGTGAGGTCCTTAATTATGCTGGCCGCTTTTCCGAGGCAGCAGGAAGTGTAGACAGAGTCGATGGATGGGAGGCTGGTTTGCAATACGGTCTGGGCTACATTCACGACCTTTTGTAGTTCCTTGCGGTCTTGGGCAGAGCAGGAGCCATACCAAGCTGTGATACAACCAGATAGAATGCTTTCTATGGTGCATCTGTAAAAGTTGGTGAGAGTCATAGCTGACATGCCAAAATTCCTTAGTCTATTGAGAAAGTAGAGGCGTGTGGGCTTTCTCAACTATAGTGTCGGCATGGGGGGGACCAGGACAGATTGTTGGTGATCTGGACACCTAAAAACCTGAAGCTCTTGACCCTTTCTATTTCTTTGATCAAGCTTTCGGTCACCTATTCAGATTTCTCCATATGTGGCTTGGTGTTAAATTCTATTTGATAATGCTCCTGTGAGATGTTTGGCTAGTTTGAAAGCATTATATAAATGCAAATCGTTCCTGTTGAACTTTTAAACCCTGCTAGGATTGTGAAGCAGATAGAATTAACCTTGATCCAAGATCCTGACCAACATGAAAGTAAAAGCCTTTTCTGTCTTTAGCATGCATAATTCCTGTGCTTTGGCATAAATCTAGATGCTAAAAACTAGAAGAAAAGTTATTGCATGGGCATCTACAGAATGATGAGTCGGGTATAGAAGGGAGGAACAAGTGGTACTGTAGAATTTTTGTAATAAGTCACCAGAAAGTCAGATATTTGGAGTTACTTATTCTCTATCTTATTTTGTTACCCATCCATTTTCTCTGTCTCTCTTTATGACTATCTGTCTCTCTATTTCTCTCTTTTCTTTAGTTATGTAGCAACTTGGTTCCACCAGTTAAGAACGAACTGTAGACATTCATTAACAAATAACAACTACTTACAGGGTGATGGTGATTCGATATTTCCAGGCATGACTATAGGATGACTCTAGGGACAAGCCCAGACAAGTTGGAGTGAAGCCCCAAACCAATCCCTGCTTGGCCAGCCTTGGTCATGTGACCCTTTCAGAAGCTCACCCGTAAAAGGGGCCAGATGATACAAGTTATTGTCTCTTTTTTGGTTTGCCCGCAACCCCAACTGTGACTGAAAGCCACTATAATACACAAGTCTTGTTGATGCTGCTTGTTGCGCTGCCCTTTCCAAAGTATCCAGTAACGGTCAGTCAAATGCCCAATCAATGTTTTTTTAATTGCCCATTTATAATTATGAAGCTCCTTACACAGAGAATTAAGGCACACTAATGATTTCATGTGGAAATCTGTAAAATACTGCATTTATTTATTGATTTATTTCACGAATGCAAAGTCTCTTAGCCAAACGGTTTCTTTCGGTTCTGTTGTTTTGAGTCCGGTTAGGCCTCCACTCAGTCTTGGGATTGGACACTCTTCTACAATGTTGTGCATAGTTTCCTGTCTCCACAGGCACTGGTGCCCCATCCGTGGGGGCTGACCAAGCCAGGGGCAGTGGCAGGTCCTGAATCTATTGAGGGTGGACCACTCTTTCCTTGGAAGGTTGAAACCAGGTCACTGTTTGGTTGGGTTTGAGACCAACTACTTGTTTGTCGTGTCCAATGATTCCCATTCACTTTTTCCAGGTTGAATTTGTGTTGAAATCCTGTGTGGGAGGGTTTCTCCAGATCAGCCTTCTTCATGGGAGTCGTACCGTGGGTGGGCTGAATAGATCAGCATGAAGTGGCAGGTGGGGAGGGAGTGCGCGTTGGAAACGTCTTCTATCATTTTGGGGTTGTTGCAAGTCAGCGGATATGTGGAGGAGTGATATTTGGCAGGACAAGGAGCCAGGGAATGGTGTTGAGTGTGGTATTCCAAAAAAGATACGCATGGGGTGGCATTCAGCTGGGTGTCAACTCTGCAGGTGTGTGATAATCTTGACCAAACAGGGGAGCAGTATTCTGCCACTGAGTAAGAGAGTGCGAGTGCTGAGGTTGGGAGGGTAGTGCTAGCTGTGTTTCATGTTGAGCTGGCTAGTTTGGAATCAAGTTGTTTCTAGACTTGATCTTGGCTGCAGTTGTTTTTAATTGTTTCTGGGAGGTCGCTGTCCTATCGAGGGTTACGCCGCGTTATGTTGGGTGGTGCTTCAACTAGTAACCAGCCATTCATTTGGATGTTGAGCTCTTTATTGGCTTTTGTAAACAAAGTACCACATTGGCGCATTGGCACGCATAGAAACATAGAATCCCTACAACGCAGAAAGAGGCCAGTTGGCCCATCGAGTTTGCATCGACCACAAACCCTCCCAGGCCCTATCCCTTACCCCCAAGTATTTTACCCTGCTTGTCCCCCTGACACTAAGGGGTGATTTACCTGGCCAATCCACCTAACCCGCACATCTTTGGAGTGTGGGGGGGAAACTGGAGCACCTGGAGGAAACCCATGCTGACACGGGGAGAATGTGCAAACTCCACACATTCAGTCACCTGAGGCCGGAATTGAACCTGGTCCTTGGCGCTGTGAGGCAGCAGTGCTAACCACTGTGCCACCATGCCACCCACATTAAATGTTTTGGTGGCAATTCAGTTTACCCAAACAACATTGCATGGTACACTTTCGAATCTATTGCCTTTTAAGGCACAAATATCATTGCCTTGGTTGAGTTCAATGTGGGTGGCAATTAAGGCTAGTTTATTTTTGAGTGACTGTCTATAATTACAGTTTGTGAAATTTAATACCTGGAATTGTCAAGCTTATTACTCTGGAAAAAGAATACCCTGGTGTCTCGCCATTATAATACTCCACTGTGGAGGAAGTGCACTTCTCTTTTTCTCCGAGGTGCCTTGTGTATACATCAGTCACAAACCCCGGAATCTCCCATGGGCACGTTGAAGTGCTTGACAGAAAACAATCAAGTTTGAAGTTTTTGCTTTCTGTAATCTTTTTGTTAACAGCTGTTGACTATGCAGCTGGTGAGCATTTTATCTCATTGCTATCAAATATTAGCGGGGTGCTCTCATTTTCCACATGCCACGTGACTGCCATATCCTTTCAGGGTGCAAGATTATAGTCTCAATACATTTGACTCATCATTAGTATTTGCAACACACTCTTTTAGCAAGCATTGGTTCAGTCAATATTTCTATGCTAATTACAATATATGACTATTGTCTGCGATTAGGGAATGCTTTAGAAAGCCTTTAGACCACCATAGAGTCATAGTGATATGCAGCACAGAAACAGGCCCTTCAGCCCAACTCGCCCATGTCGACCAGGTTTTCTAAACTGAACTAGTCCCATTTGCTTGCGTTTGGCCCATACCCCTCTAAACCTTTCCCATCCATGGACCTGTCCAAATGTATTTTAAAAGTTGTAATTGTACCCGCCTCTACCTCCTCCTCTGGCAGCTCATTCCATTGATGCATCACAGAAATGTTAGTGAAATTTCAGACAGAGAGAGTTTTAAAACATCGCACTGACCTGATTTGGAAATTTGTAGTCTTTCCAAAAAGGGTGTTCTCTGAAAACATTAGATTTGGCGATTAATGATGCGCAATTTCAACATAAAAGGCATCGGAGGGCTCCCTAACTGTTGAATGGTTTATGTTTGTTTGACTGTGTCTCAAAGTCAAGCCTTTGGCCCTCTTGCTCCGAGGTGGAATAATTGACCATTGCACAGTCGGGGTTCATGTTCTGCAAACGCTATGGCAGCGAAAGATTGCGTGAATTGAGGAGATAATGAGGAAGGGAAGAACAAAGATAAAAGTAGAAAAGAGAAACCAAACTCGAATGGTGAAGTAAAGGAGTATAGAAAGCATGAAGAGCTGACGGAACTCTGTCTAACAACTCGCAAAAATGGAAAATTGACAGAGTACAATGTTAAAAAGGTGAGGAGGTGAGAGGACAAACTGGAAATGAAAATCTAAGAAGCATTTTGATGAAAGTTGTAACAGGATTATCCAGATAAATTTGGCATGGATTGAAAAAGTGATCCGGATTCTTTTATGAACTAAAACAGCTGGATTTACAAAATCCAGAAGGCCATCGATCTATCATATTAATTCTGGCATGGATTTTCCAACCTCCTCATGACAGGACCTGCCACGGTGAATGTGGTGGCTCAGCCTAAAATCGTAGACTTTTGGCAGGACCGAATGATCTTGGTGGCAGATGGAGCCGTAAATTCTCATCCTCTGTTTCACTCCACAGGCGCTGCCTGACCTACCGAGTTTTCCCAGTGTCTTTCATCCTTATTTCGGACTTCCAATATGGTAAACTTAAAAGGTTAAACATTCGCTGCCGAGGATTTTAATGGTTGCATTGCCAAGCAAACAGGTTCACTGGTTAGAGATGCACTGGAGTTTCTGAAAGTTTTCAGGTTCAGCATTTATCGGGACATTTGATGCCAACACGTGAGACAGATGAAAGGGTTCATTGTGCATTGTGAAAATGTGGATAAAACAGGCTAAACTGGATAGGCTACATGTCCATTTTCATTCCTGGCTCCTTATGTCACATTCTTTTGATAGTTTCTAATTAGCACAATTATTTTTTTTGTGAAACCAACAGTCGATTTGGACTCTTTATCAGTGTTTCCGAAACCAGTGTTCGTTATCAGCCTGCACCTGATACTCCAACTTCTCCCACATCTGTAATCATCAATGGAGCAATTCGACAGGATATTTATTGTTTTCCATTCCTTGGTGATATCCATAAAGGAATACGAACGTTAGTAATGAGATATCAAACGAGCCTTTCAGTCCTGTAGGCACTCATGCCTTTGATGAGACAGGAGTGGATTTTTATTGCCCCAGTAGAGGCAGGGCTGGGGAAAAAAATAGTGGCCTGGTCCCGGATCAGGACGTCCCACCTGCATTCTCAGCACCAGCTGTTTTCCACTATGGGAGGGATGTCCCCCCCCCCCCCCCTTCTCCTTCCCCGATAAGAAGTCTCACAACATCAGGTTAAAGTCCAACAGGTTTATTTGGTAGCACAAGCCACTAGCTTTCGGGGCGCTGCCCCTTCATCAGGTGAGTGGGAGTTCTGTTCACAAACAGGGCATATGAAAACACAAACTTAATTTACGATGAAGGGTACTCTGTCCCTTCTCCACTCACATTGTCTGTACCTTTAAGACTTGATTACCTGTAAAGACTCGCATTCCAACCATTATTTTGTAAATTGAGTTTGTGTCTTTATATGCCCTGTTTGTGAACAGAACTCCTACTCACCTGATGAAGGGGCAGCGCTCCGAAAGCTAGTGGCTTGTGCTACCAAATAAATCTGTTGGAATTTAACGTGGTGTTGTGAGACTTCTGACTGTTTACCCCAGTCCAACGCCGACATCTCCACATCATGACTACCCAATAACAGACGACTGTGGTTTAAAGTCACTGGCACCATTTTAAAAGTGGCCTGTTGGATTGCCCCGTGATTTTCACAGAGGTGGCTATTATCATGAAGGCCTCCTGATTTACACTTGATGAGCGAGGTCATGAACTCTGACCTGGAGGCAGCAAGAGTGCTTCGCCGTTCATGAGGAACTGCTGCAATCAGAGATGTATCTGTGTGAGCCATAGTTACAGCTGGCAAGACTTTGGCTGGGGGAGTATTTTTTCTCCAATGCTTTTTTTGGCTACTTTTTTTTTCATTTTGACAACTCTACGGGCGGCACGGTAGCGCAGTGGTTAGCACTGCTGCTTCACAGCTCCAGGGTCCCGGGTTCGATTCCCGGCTCGGGTCACTGTCTGTGTGGAGTTTGCACATTCTCCTCGTGTCTGTGTGGGTTTCCTCCGGGTGCTCCGGTTTCCTCCCACAGTCCAAAGATGTGTGGGTTAGGTTGATTGGCCAGGTTAAAGAAAATTGCCCCTTAGAATCTTAAGATGCGTAGGTTAGAGGGAGTAGCGGGTAAATATGTGGGGGTAGGGCCTGGGTGGGATTGTGGTCGGTGCAGACTCGATGGGCCGAATGGCCTCCTTCTGCACTGTAGGGTTTCTATGATTCTATGATTCTATGATCTGAAGAGGTTACATAAGAACATAAGAAATAGGAGCAGGAGTCGGCCATCTAGTCCCTCAAGCCTGCTCCGCCATTCAATAAGATCATGGCTGATCTGATAGTGGGTTCAGTTCCACTTACCCGCCCGCTCCCCACAACCCTTAATTCTCTTAATGGTTAAAAATCTATCTATCCGTGACTTAAACACATTTAACGAGGTAGCCTCTACTGCTTCATTGGGCAGAGAATTCGAAAGATTCACTACCCTCTGTTCTAAATTGACTCCCCTGTATTTTGAGGCTATGCCCCCTAGTTCTTGTTTCCATTGTAAGTGGCAATAACCTTGCTGCTTCTACCCTGTCTAGCCCCTTCATTATCTTATATGTCTCTATAAGATCTCCCCTCAACCTTCAAAACTCCAATGAGTACAGGCCCAGTCTACTCAATCTCTCCTCATAAGCTAACCCCCTCATCTCCGGAATCAACCTGGTGAACCTTCTCTGTACCCTCTCCAAAGCTAATATATCCTTTCTTAAATAAGGGGACCAAAATTGTACACAGTACTCTAGGTGCGGCCTCACCAGTGCCCTGCAACATCTTAGGGCCAATAGGGGCAAACGTGAACATTTGGGTGAGGGTGGTGAGGATAGGAATGGGTGTTGAAGGAGGGTGAAGTGGGGAGGGGATGGGGGATCCCATTAAATCTTTCAGCATTGTTTTATTTTCAAGCCACCAATGTTCTCCACAAGAGGCCACAGGAGCGTTGGCCCGCTTCAGCCCGCTTCAGCCCATTTCAACCTCCAGCCTGCCTTACCCGGAGTATAAATTGGGCTTGACAGAGGACTTCTTTCCAAGGCAGGTGCGGTGAGCCCCAAAAATCCCATCTCACGCCACCCGCATTGGTCACCCACCTTGAATGAAAATCCTGCCCATGCCTCAAAAATATCAATAATATTTTTAAAATCTGCTCATTAGGCCACATGGAGAAAGCTCTTTTAAGGTATTGTACCCTTTCTCTAAGCAACCCAAAACAGAGTTGAGAGAAAAGAGACTTCTCAGTCGTAAACATTATCGATTCATCAACCCAGATTTTTGTGGTTGAGACAGGCATTGGGAGTCGGGAATTTTCCTGACACATAATTCCCTTCTCCATCCTGGAAGAACCCACATACCCTATTTTCATTTTGGGGAAACGGGAAAGGGTTTGACATTATGACAGTCTTTGGGGAAATGTCAAAAAACAACGATTGTAATTGCTAGAACAGATATCTTTTTCATCTCTCACTGACAAGAGTGGTCTTTTTTTAAATTTGTAAAGGGCTGGGGATTTAAATGACTTCACAAGTTTGATAGTTATACAGACCAATTTCGGCTTCACGAGCATTTACATTTACTCCACAAATTCCTGATTCCCACACTCTGTGCCCTTACTATAGCGAAACTGGGGGCTGTTTAAACTCAGCGCTGAGTTCAAATGACCCTCCTGAGTTTGGGATCTCCACATGTGTGAGCCATACCCTGCCCCCTTCCCCCTACTGGTGAAAATGAGATCAGTCAGAAATGGGAGCGGGACATCTGAATCTGGTCCCCGCTATTTTTAAAGCTCTGGCCCGTGCTGTAGGAAAAGTATCCAAAGGGCTAATGACTTTTATGTGAGCCTTCAGAAATGAGAAAATTGTTGTTTCTTCAGCCGGAAGAATCAAGGAACTTTGTATTATCAGCTGCTTATTAAAAAACACTTTGCTGCCAGCAAACTGATTTAGTAGAGAAGTTGTTCATACAACTGTTTGTCTGACATTCTGTGATCCTGCTGCAATAGAAATAGCCGGAATAGAGTGCTATTTATAGAAGAGTAAAAAGTAGCTGGTCACAGTTACATGACTAAGCCCTGTCAACCAGTTCAAGTCTGAACGATCTGTTTATTAAGGGCTCACATGTCTCACTGATGACAGCACACACGGTGTCACCTCCCAGTTTTTGCGGACATTCGTAAGGAAGGGTAGGGAATTACCAAGGTAGAGCTGACGCAATTTGAACTTTTTATATTATGAAACATGGGGGATTTTTGTAGGGTGGTGTGAATAATGTTTGAATGATAATCAAGAACATCGCAAATTGGTACATGCGAGCAGTAGCATTCACTCGATCATTCAAGGCCACACTGAATGAGCTTTTGATTATAGCTGTGAATGCTGGAAAGATTATTTCGAGAAAGCAGGAGCATTGGCCTGAAGCAGTTTTGTTCTGAGTAGATTTCTGCTTACCCTTTTGTTCTTCACAGAAGACAAAGGGACCTTTTAGAAATGGGATGGGGAAGAGAAAAAGATTAAACTTTTATATTACCGTTTACTGTAGTTTATCAAAACCATCGGTTGTGCAATTAAGATTGATATTCAATATTTTATTTAGATAATGGTTGGAATTCTCCAGCTGTTCATATTGGCAGGATTCTCTGGTCCCGGCGTCCTGGGGTGACGTCAATGGGAATTCCCATTGACCGTGGTGGGAACAGTGAATCCCGCTGCTAGCAAAGTTCCCGCCTGTGGGAACCTCGCAGCTGGGAGGCCGGAGAATCCCACCCATTAACTCTGAAACCTTTCTTGTTGTGCTTTCACTGTGGCAGTTCTGTTTTGTGATCGTGCAAGAGTTTTGACTATATTCTCTGACATTGTGTGTATTCTTTTTTCAGTGATTTGCTTATGTGTTCAAAATTTTACATACATTCAAAGCCCGCTTTGTTGAAAGATTTATATTTTATCTGGTGAATTCCGTAAACTCGATAAAAGACTTGGCGTCTTGGAATGTTCCAAAACCAGACATCAAAGGAAGTATTTTTTTTCCTTCACCATGCAAGTGTCACCTGGGATGTACAGGTAGCTGCCACGTTCTCCACTTCCCGTTTTGAGTGGCGGCCATCGCTCAGTTGACCTCAGGTAGGATGTCTCAAGGTGCCAATGAAGTGTACTGCAGCCACTGTTGTAATGTAGGAAACACAGCAGCCAGTCTGCGCTCAGCAAGCTCCCACAAACAGCAATATGATCATGGCCACATAACCTGCTCGCTGATGTTGAGCGTTGAGGATAAATATTGGCCACGACACTGAGGACGACTCCCATGTCCTTCATGGAATTAGTGCCGCAGGATCTTTAACCTCCACCTGAGAGGGGAGCTGGGGGTCTCGGTTTAACATCTCGTCTGCAAGCCGGCACTTCCGACAAGCAGTACCCCCTCGGTGCTTCTGCCTCCAAGTCAGAAGATTCTGAGCTTGAATCCCACTTTGGGTCTCGAGCACCAAAGATCTGGGTCGACGCACCGAGGGGGTGCTGTCCTGTCGGGAGTGTCAGCTTGCGGACCAGACAATAAACCGAGACTCCCAGCTCCCCTCTCAGGTGGTGGTTACAGATCCAAGTGGCACTATTTCCATGAAGGACATAGGATCGTCCGCAGTGTTGTGGCCAATATTTATCCCACGCTCAGCATCACCGAGCAGATTATGTGGCCATGATCATATTGCTGTTTGTGGGAGCTTGCTGAGCGCAGACTGGCTGCTGTGTTTCCTACATTACAACAGTGGCTGCACTACACTTCATTGGCATCTTGATTCATCCAGTGGTCAAGACAGGTGCTATATAAATGCAAGTCTTTCTCGCTTTAAAAGAGCTTGTTTACCAGCTTGTTTTCTGGTAGGTACATAAAAAAAACATAGATAGTACTGCTGACTCCACTGTAATAGACGGGTAGTAGGTTACCTTTATCTTTTCAAAAAAATAAAACCGCAAAATGTAGATTTGGACATCGTTGTATACTTTCCTCCCTGCTTCATTTGGGCATCTTACTGAATTACTGTAAACTTTCTGCATCAACAGTTCAATAGGGAATATATGGAATCCCTGCAGTGCAGAATGAGGCCATTCGGCCCTTCGAACCTGCACCAAAAACAATCCCACCCAGGCCCTATCCCTGTCACCCCATGTATTTACTCTAGTTAATCCCCCTGACACTAAGGGGCAATTTACCATGGCCAATCAACCTAACCCACACATCTTTGGAGTGTGCGTGGGAGGAAACCGCAGCACCCGGAGGAAACCCGCACAGACATGGGGAGAACGTGCAGATTCCACACAGACAGTCACCTGAGGTTGGAATCGATCCCTGGCGCTGTGAGGCAGCAGTGCTAACCGAATATTGGACATTTGGAAGAAGATTTTAAGTTGTGGTGAGCATTAAAGAAAGAAGGAACCTTCTTTAGGATATCCTAAAACACTTCACCCGCTCGAAGTGTAGTGCTAGATTTTCCTCAGTGGGTGCTTCCCACCCCTCCCAACCCAGAAACAATGCAAGTTCCAAATGGGCTGACTTTTTGAGAGTCTGTCCTGCAGTGCTAACATGCCTGGACACGGGCTAAACAGGCTGAGGGTCAGATTCTGCCCCCCAGTGGACAGGCGGTGCCACCCTTGAGAGCTGCCAGCCTGCCACACTGACTGGCAGCTTGAGCACCCCAGCAGTGCCAGGGCTCAGTAGTACGTGTGACTGGGATTGCAAGGAGGTGCAGCGCACAGTGGGACCCTGGTTCCATTCCCAGCTTGGGCCATTGTCTGTGCGGAGTTTGCACGTTCTCCCCGTGTCTGCGTGGGTTTCCTCCGTTTGCTCCGATTTCCTCCCACAGTCCAAAAGATGTGCTGCTTAGGTGCATTGGCCATGCTAAATTCTCCCTCAGTGTGCCTGAACAGGCGCCAGAGTGTGGTGACTAGGGGATTTTCACAGTAACTTCATTGCAGTGTGAATATAAGCCTAATTGTGACACTAATAAACTTAAACTTAAAAGGAAGAAGAGCAATGTTCACCAGGTTGGGTTAACTCCCGGGGTTTTGGGGCAGGATGGGATCACAGGGTGGGGAATAGGTTTGTGGGGGGGGGGGGGGGTGGAGGCTGGGGTTTGAAGGCTGGTGGGAACAAAGAGAGGGGTGAGTGACATCTTGGGGAGGGTGCAGCCGATGTACACAAGGCACCCCCTGATTGATGAACCCACCCGCCCACTTCCTTTTTGCCTTTTCGAAAATGGCCTTTCAAAAATGGCTTTTTCACTCTGGGCCCCCTGCCACTGTGGCAGTTTTATGGCAGTGGAGACAGATTGGGACCCTTAGTTGCCAATTCATTGGGCAGTCAAGGCGCTTGGTTGGCTGAAGCTTGGGTGATCTAATGGGTGACACACCACTCTCTGAATACTGGGGAACAGGTTGGGACTGGGCAGAAAGGAGGTGGGCTGGGAATCTGACATGTGCATTCTGCCTAAAACATGCCCAACTCGAGGGGGGCAGGGGACATAAAATCTAGCCCAATGTCACTGCTGTAATTTAGAAAATGCGACATACAATTTACACACAACAAGATTCCACAAACAGCAGTAAAATTAATAGCCACATGGTCTGCTTTAGCTTTCAGGATACATGTTGGTCAGGGCATTAGAATTAAATAAAGACGTTGCTGTAACGTATTGAATTCTGCTGAGACTTCAGCCGCGATATCAGAATTGTGCATGCCTGCTACCCCCCGAGATTTTATACAGCTAATGATTGCAGGCGCTAAGTCATCTGGGCGGCAGGGTGGCACAGTGGTTAGCACTGCTGCCTCACAGCGCCAGGGACCCAGGTTCAATTTCGGCCTTGCGTCACTGTCCATGTGGAGTCTGCACTTTCTCCCCGTGACTGCATGGGTTTCCTCCGGGTGCTCCGGTTTCCTCCCACAGTCCAAAGACGTGTTGGTTCGGTGCATTGGCCGTGCTAAATTCTCCCTCAGTGTTACCCGAACAGGCACCAGAGTGTGACGATTTTCACAGTAACTTCATTGCAGTGTTAATGTAAGCCTACTTGTGACACAAATAAATAAACTAAACTAGAAGTGTTGTTCATCGCACTTAGAAACTCTGCCTCACAAAATATATCAAATATTTGTGGAAAATATTGGCCGGGATTTTGCCGCCCGGCCTGCCATGGGAATTGGAGTGGGCGATAATGGAAAGGTCCATTGACCTCGGGCAGGATTTTACAGTTTTGGGATGAGCGAGGCCATAAAATCCTGCCCAATTGTCTACGGTGACATTATTATTAAGAGCACAAGTTGATGTGAGCTAGTAAACACTGTTCTGATGAAACTGGAGACTGTGTGATACAGCCCACGTAAGATGCTGCCAAGACGCATGCTGTTGAGTTGTCCGAAACACTCTGCCGTTGACTTTGAACCCAAAGATTCCAGGTATAAAGGACTGAGCCAGGATTACATCATCTCACTGGCACTCTGTGTTGCCAAGAAACAAGTGCACAAATTGAAACTGGCATTGTGTTTGCATTTCTGCTGCACTGATACCAGAGTCTCCACAGTATGGTATCTGCTACTGGGGGAGGTAAGTTGCTTTACTAATTCATCTGCAAAAAATGCAGCTCTTGGACTGTAGTGGCACCACCTAACTTTTTGTTTGGGAGTTCCAGCATATTAGATTGAACCAGGGATCACCTTTCCATCACGTATTTACCAACAAGTGAATGCAGTAACTGAAAGTAAGAGCACATATTTTTGTTTGTATATATATTGATTTATTCCAAACAGTCCCTTTTTGGTGGTTTACTTGATCCTGCCTGTTTATGCACTGCACTTGCAGGCAATCCACATCTTACACCACTCCTGGATTCGTGTGAGAGGTATTATGAGGCCATGTTTTCCAAGTATAATCCTATATCTGTGGTTAAGAATGGAAGTTCAGGAAAATTATTCTTTCACAAAAAGATCAATGTGTTACTATGAAATGTGACTTTATTAGTCAGGTCTGATGCTCTTGTCCTGTCTGGAGACAATACACATCTCTTTAGCCTGTCTTGATGCTCTCTCCACTCATTGTTTGTATCTTAAAGACTTGATTAGTTGTAAGTATTCGCATTCCAACCATTATTCTGTAAATTGAGTTTGTGTCTTTATATGCCCTGTTTGTGAACAGAATTCCCACTCACCTGAGGAAGGGGCTTAAGGCTCCGAAAGCTTGTTGCTTTTGCTACCAAATAAACCTGTTGGACTTTAACCTGGTGTTATTAAACTTCTTACTGTGCTCTCAAAGAAACCAGCGTTCAGTTAGTTCAACTCAAAGTTGCTAATAAATTCTGGCGTGTGACAAGGACTGCAGGTTGTGTACAAAGCTTTTGCACTTTCTATGAATAACTCCCAGCACAAAACCAACACACCTAGCAACCATTTAAATTATTTTTGTTTTATTTCGACTTTGTTGACCAAACACTATTGCGCCCTCACAGAAAATGACTCATGGGTTTAAATTCTCCTCGGAATGTCAGGAGCCTGCATTGTGAAATAAATCTTGCATTGATTGTTCTTTTGTGGACTGTTTGAAGTAGGCAAAGCTTAACAAGCTTGTTGAATGAGTACCTGAGCCACACTCACCAGGAAAGACCCAGCATGTTAAATTAGCTGATTGCAGCCTGGGTGACGACACAAGCATTAGAATTAGGCTCGTGAGGAGGAATGTTGACAGGGTTCTGAATTCTGACTGCTATCCAATGACACATAAATCCTGAAATGTTCACAGCACAGAAGGAGGCCACTGAGCAAACGGTAACTGGTGAGTAATTCACTGAAATCCCAGCGCTCTGCACTCTCGATAATCATGATACTCACTCACCTGAAGAAGGAGCGACACTCCGAAAGCTTGTGCTACCAAATAAACCTGTTGGACTTCTTACTATACTCTCTAATATCAGACATTGTTTCAAAGATGGTGACACAGTGGTTAGCACTACTGCCTCACAGCACCAAGGACCCGGGTTCGATTCCTGGCTTGGGTCACTGTCTGTGCGGAGTTTGCGCGTTCTCCCCATGTCTGCGTGGGTTTCGTCTGGGTGCTCCAGTTTCCTCCCACACTCCAAAGGTGTGCCATGCTAAATTCTCCCTCAGTGTACCCAAACAGCCGCCGGAGTGTGGCGACTAGAGGATTTTCACAGTAACTTCATTGCAGTGTTAAGATTACTTGTGCCACTAATAAATAAACTTTATTTTACACTTTACATTTTTCTTCAAAAGATGCACAGGTTGTTGTTTAGACACTGTGGCAAATTGCTCTGTTTTTAATACCGCTCGTGACCAGATCAGAAACTCCAAGATATATTATGGCATTAGCCTAGATTCTGACTTTTTATGATTTTGCCATTAGGGTGAGCGTAAGGTATTTTTGCTCCAGTTACGATTCCATTGACCCACCCGGAAGCTTTTATCAAAACAAACTTTATTTTGTGATATTTTAACTGTATTAAAAAAGAATTAACTTAACTTTTACCAATTGGAAATACTTAAACATGACAAGTTATAATACTTCACAGTTTGCTATCGCGACAGTTCCAGTGTAAGCAGAATCCACATAGATACAAATCCCTTTTCCGAATCAGCACAGAAACAGATATGTTCATGTGGATGCTAGATTTCCAGCCTTTTAACACCTCTGAACAGAGATCCAGACAGACACCTGTCTCCTGACCCTCGGACAGCAGAATCCCAGAGAAAGATCCACCCCCAAACAGCAGAATCTCCGAGAAAGGTTTATTTCTTGGCAAATCCCAGTGTCAATATCAAGAGAGGAAAAGAGAGGCACTACTCTCTAAAAACTTCAAGCAGCATCTAAACTTGATTTCTCTCTGTCCGCCTCACTCCACCCAGTCACATGATTTTCTGTCAATCAACCTAATCAAGTCCTACTCTGCAAAACCCTAGTGGAAAACACGACAACAACAGAATAGCATTAGTCCAGATTAAAACAAACATTCCAGCAATTAGGAGCAATCATGCTACTGCAGTAACAATACAGGGCTGCCGGATACAGACCCAGTGGCACAGGTTAGAGCAGACTCTTTAAATAAAATCCTGCACAGAAACATGACTCGAATACATTTCTCAAAGGCACAGTATCATCACAATACATCTATATTTAAAGAATAGGATATTGAGTTTATTTCAACCTGAGACAGCGACTGAGGAAGGGGATGGTATCGGTGGCAAAGGTGTTGCATTTGTGAGTGAGGAGAGGGATGGTGTCGGTGACACACACTTTTTGGAACGGCCTGATAGTGTGTTGCTTCATGATTAGGGTGCTATGAGACTTTAGACTGAGACTCCCTGTCTGTCTTTGTTAGCAGTAAAGAATCCACTTGTTGTTTGTGGGACCATGCTGTATGTAAAGTGGCTGCCACATATGCCTACATAAGTGACTCCACTTCCATAGTAACTAATTGGCTTTGAAGTATAGAAAGAGATCTTGACGAGGTGACCTCCCAGTCCATGTGAAGGCAACTCTTGCCTCACCTGGTACAGTTGGTCCACTGTCCCCTGGGACAGACACAGTCTTCTCTGGCACTGGACCTCTGAAATCTGGAGGTAGGAAGTTCTACAGTGGTAGACACATAGCCGATAGTGCCTCCTCCGATGCTCTGCCATCTGTAACCTTGCTCCCAGAAGATCAATGGGCCCTGCCTCTCCCTCCTCTGCAGGGCTCTGGTCCTAGCAGCGTTGTCATAGGATCCCTACAGTGCAGAAGGAGGCCATTCAGCCCATCGAGTCTGCACCGGCAACAATCCCACCCAGGCCCTATGCCCGTAACCCCATGCGTTTACCCTAGCTAGTCTCCCTGACACTACGGGACAATTTAGCATGGCCAATCCACCTAACCTACACATCTTTGGACTGTGGGAGGAAACCGGAGCACCCGGAGGAAACCCACGCAGACACAGGGAGAACGTGAAAACTCCACACAGACGGTGACCCGAGCCGGGAATCGAACCGGGGTCCCTGGCGCTGTGAGGTAGCAGTGCTAACCACTGCGCCACCGTGCCACCCCAACTTCTTTTAGCATTCCAAACAACTAACTAATTACGCCTCCTTGTTTGGCTGCGGGGACCAAATGTGATTCCACCTCCCTAAGCCCGGTTTCACTGGGTCACTGTTTAAGAATAAAGGGCGGAATATTTCCGTCCCGTCCGCCACGGGAATCGTAACGGAGGGCGGGGGGGGGGCCAGAACAAAGGTCCGTTGATCTCAGGCGGGAATTTTCCGGTCTTGGGGCGAGCACGGCTGGAAAATCCCGTCCAAGAGTTCGCTTGTCTAAGACGGAGATGAGGAGAAATCTTTTCTCTCGAGGGGTGGTGAATCTCTGGCAGTGGAAGCGGAGCA
The DNA here is from genome assembly GCF_964213995.1 of Mustelus asterias. Taxonomy (NCBI): domain Eukaryota; kingdom Metazoa; phylum Chordata; class Chondrichthyes; order Carcharhiniformes; family Triakidae; genus Mustelus; species Mustelus asterias. The sequence goes on from NC_135809.1 coordinate 124,175,915, forward strand.
TATTTTTTAAGGCAGATGTGGATAGTTTCTTGATGAACAAGGGGGTGAAAGATTATCGGGGGGGGTCAGCAGGAATGTGGGATTGAGGTTCCAATCAGATCAGAAATGATCAGATCAGATCAGAAATCAGTTATGTTGATATTGCTGCTGTTGCTTGATGGCAGTCAAAAGAATGGCCAGTTCGACTGGCTCCATGATTCTCCCAAATCAAAAACTGAAGGGAGCATTAAAGTGAGTGAGGAGTTTGGACAATGCTCTGAGCCACAGCCCTCTCAGTATCTGGGACATCCACCCATGTACATACCTCCGTGTGAGCACCTTTGTAATCACTCCCTCCCCTGACACACAATAAACTCTTCACCACAGTTGCCCCTCTCAACTCCACCTGAATGAAGTGCTTCGACCCTTGAGAGCCTCAGCAGGTGGTGTTACTCTCCCAAGGGTGAAGGCAGCTGAGTGCATTCAATGGACCTGCATTCTCACTTCACGGGGAAATGAGATGCTGCCATCTGTCATCTTCTGACCAGGGTGTCTGATGAATACCTTCACCATGACGCCTTGCATTGGGGGCCACGTCAGTGTTACCTCTCTGTTGTGGAGACGTGTGGTTTAGCCTTGGGGTTTAATGCATGGGGAACATTTAACAATTGGGTGCCAATCAGTGGCATGCTCACGCATTGCATTGCTAACTAAATTGGCACAATTGACTCATCAAAGAAGGGTTAGGGAGCATGTTAGACAATTGGCCTCTCCTTGTGGCAGGTGAGGCAGACCTGATGCATGTGAAGACTGGCAGTCAATGTCATCTTTAAATGGCACCCTCGTTCCCCCAGCTCTCATGGGCTGCGGATTAAACAGGCCTTCCAACTTGAACAGCCTGCCACCCAGACACCAATCCCTGACAGCCTGGCCTCCATAACCAGTGGCCTTGAACTTCTTGACAACTCATGCCCTCTGACTTCAAGGTTCATCCTGAGTGTGGGGCTTCATTCTGACTGCACTCGTCCTCTCCCCTGTCTGAGGGTCTTCAGCCCTCATGAGGCAAGGAACTAACATTTGTCAGAGTCCCCCCCACTCTGCCCATGCAGTCTGGCATCTCATGAGACCCCACCCAGGAATCTCGCAATTGTCCCTGTGCTGACCCTATGGATTCACCTGCTCCCAACCAATTTTCCAGCAGCCACCCTAGAAGGGCGATCCCTCAACGGTGGCATTGCCAGAGATCCAGCAAGGGGAACATGGGAAGTGTAGCCTGCAGACCAGCTGCCAGACCCCTTTATACCTAGACACGCAGCCATGAAGGTTTGTGAGCGATCCCTCCCCTGGGATGCCGAGACTGACCCCCCCCCCTTTCTCCCGCCCCAAGTTGCATTTATCTGGATCCCCTGTGTCCTCTCCAGTGTCCGCTCTGCAATTGACACCCTAACGGGTGATGGCAACCCTCATGCCCACCTTCAATATCCCCTTCAGTGGTGAGGTCACCATGTACTGGTTTTTGTACAGCTCTTGTAAACCGTGCCGCCGTGACGTCACGCCGGTGCCCGATAAATATTCAGTCGGGGGTTGGGGGGGAGGTCCCGGTGGGAGGGCTCGTTGACAAGAGGTTCCTGACCTCTGGTGGCAGGATTCTCGTGTTTCCCGATTCTCACCCTATTTTCCGCGGGTGTCAGTGCTCCTGCTGACGGCTAATGTGGGCTGAATATCAGCCCCTTGGGTTTAAATGCCTCATATTTTTATTTGGAAGATTGTGTAGTGTTTTTGCGTGCTGAATGAGTGATCCTCATGCTCGGATAGCCTGTGCATTGTTGCGTTTGGGAGTTGGATTTGGCAATCCTCAGTCTACTTTCAAATCTTTGATGAAAATTGTTTGAATCACATTCACCTGAAGAATTTCTTTGCCATATTATTTGCCATAGTTTGACGTGCCTCTGCATTCTTCCCTTCTGAAGAGGAAATATGTTCTACAGAGAAGCCTACAAGATTATGAGGGGCATGAACAGAGTGGATAGTCAGATGCTTTTTCCCAGGGTGGAAGAGTCAATTACTAGGGGGCATAGGTTTAAGGTGCGAGGGACAAGGTTTAAAGAAGATGTACGAAGCAAGTTTTTTCCACAGAGGGTAGTGGGTGCCTTGAATTCACTGCCGGACCGACATGGTAGCACAGTGGTTAGCACTGCTGCCTCAGTGCCAGGGATCCGGGTTTGATTCCCAGCTTGGGTCACTGTCTGTGCGGAGTCTGCACATTCTCCCCGTGTCCGCGTGGGTTTCCTCCAGGTGCTCCAGTTTCCTCCCACAGTTTGAAAGACGTGCTGGTTAGGTGCATTGGCCCAAACAGGTGCCAGAGTGTGGCGACTGGGGGAATTTCACAGTAACTCCATAGCAGTGTTAATGTAAGCCTTACTTAGAACATAGAACATAGAACAGTACAGCACAGAACAGGCCCTTCAGCCCACGATGTTGTGCCGAGCTTTATCTGAAACCAAAATCAAGCTATCCCACTCCCTATCATCCTGGTATACTCCATGTGCCTATCCAATAACCGCTTGAATGTTCCTAAAGTGTCTGACTCCACTATCACTGCAGGCAGTCCATTCTACACCCCAACCACTCTCTGCGTAAAGAACCTACCTCTGATATCCTTCCTATATCTCCCACCATGAACCCTATAGTTATGCCCCCTTGTAATAGCTCCATCCACCCGAGGAAATAGTCTTTGAACGTTCACTCTATCTATCCCCTTCATCATTTTATAAACCTAATGGTTATCTACAGTAAAGAAGAGGCCCCTCCCTTTCTCCTTGCTTTTTTATTTTTGCGCATTGAAGAAAATGTTGAAGTGATGACTTTGGGTGGCATGGTGCACAGTGATTAGCACTGCTGCCTCACAATGTCAGGGACTCGTGTTCAATTCCCGGCTTGGGTGACTGTGTGCGGAGCCTGCACGGTCTCCCTATTGCTGCGTGGTTTTCCTCCAAGTGCTCCGGTTTCCTCCCACAGTCCGAAAGGCGTGCTGGTTAGGTGCACTGGCCATGATAAATCCTCCACCACAGTGTGGCGACTCGGGGATTTTCACAGTAACTTCATTGCAGCGTTAATGAAAGCCTACTTGTGACACTAATAAATAAACTTTAAACTTTTGAATCCTACAACATATTTGCGAGACATCAGTTTTCCTCCACACTTCCAAACAAACAATAGTATTTGCAGCAAAAAATACATTTACGTTGAAACGAGGGGACGACGATGAGGAAAGAGGTTAATTTACCTCATCCCATAATCTGACAGTGCAATCTAACCATGAATGTAAAGATGAAAACACACAAGGCATTGAGTAAATGAATACAGGGACACTCAAACTCTCCACATGGAAGGAATGATCGAATGACATATGGACAGATTGGGAAATTAGCTAGATCCCTTAAACACAAAAATGCACTTATTTAGATTTAAAACTCTGAAATAGAAATTAATAATTTGTTGACACCAAAATTAAGCCAGACCAATAACAGAAATTTATGTAAATTTTCCGCATTGTATATTTACTATACATGATATTGAGATTTATTTTGGCTTCTCGGATTCATTGCTACATTGACACTATGAATTTTGTATTTGTGTGGATGTCATGGTATGTTGACATATCACAAAAATTACAAATACATTGCAGGGGATACAGTATCAATAAATGAAATGTTCCAGAGGCCCTCATCTTTTTTATTGAAAAACAAATGGTTCTCCACTTGCAGACTTGGAGGAGAATTTAAACCTTGTATCTGCCATCTGTCAATTCACAGTCAGAATACAACCCTTCCCTGTGCCATATAATTAGTAATTAGAAGGAGCAGCGCTCCGAAAGCTAATGGCATTTGCTACCAAATAACCTGGTGTTGTTAAAACTCTTACTGTATTTACCTCAGTCCAACGCCAGCATCTCCACATCATGTAATTAGCAAGTCAGCCACAAGGCTTACTGTAGGAGCGCAGATCCATAATCTTTCTGGACATTCGCAAACCTAGCAATAGCTAGGATTGAATTCTTGTGATTAATAAATAAACTTTATTTTTACTTTACTTAGTGGGAGCAGATATGATGGTGTCTTTTAAGGGGCGTCTGGACAATTACATGAATAGGATGGGAATAGAAGGATATGGTCCCCGGAAGGGTAGAGGGTTTTAGTTCAGACGGGCAGTATGGTCGATGGCTTGAATGGGCGAAGGGCCTGTTCCTGTGCTGTAATTTTCTTTGTTCTTCTTTGTTCTATTTTGTACAGCTGTGACAGTGAAAATCAGAGACATTCAATGGAAATATGGAAACTAATATAATTTATTTCCAAGCCACAAGTTTCAGGTTAATGTTGTATAGAAGAATACATTTATTGTTGCTGCATTTTAGCTGGCTGTGAATTATTGGGATTAAAGGATGGTGCTATTCAAGCTGTGATCACCTTGTTCCCCAATCCAAAAGCATTTTATGTTCTTAATACAGTGAGATAAAGTAGCCTGCATGCTTTCACTGAACATTAATACCTTCATTTTATCACATTCAAGCAACAAGGATTTAAGGCTTTCTGTGCTTCAAGCTGACATTAAAGTTATTTCACTGATCTCAACCTGTGATACTACTTTCACACATTCTGTAGGTTTGTACGTGAAGTGTCTGTGTTTACGGAAACCCAGACTTACCTTCTATAAACGGATATTTTTCCTCATTTGTTCATTAAAAAGTTCTCTTTCTCTTTGTGTTTTTCTGGGCTGGTTGGAGTTTATTATTTTAGTGCATATATCTCCACACTGTACCGACAAGGTCTTTGCTACAGAAGGAATAAGGAGCAAATACAGGGTTGGAGGGATGACAATGCACAGTTATGATCCTACGAGTTGCCTCATTTTCGATCATTGCTTATTCATTTGTGCATGGAAGTTGAACCACATTTCAAAAACATAACTCCTATCCTCGTTACAGTGGTATAAAATTGGAGCAATATGGAACTAACTTTTTAAAAATATATATATATCCTAATGTGACAAGTAGGCTCACATTAATACTGCAATAAGTCACTCTGAAAATCCCCTAGTCACCACACTCTGGTGCCTGTTCGGGTAACACTGAGGGAGAATTTGGCATGGCCAAAGCACCTAACCAGCACGTCTTTCAGACTGTTGGAGGAAACTGGAGCACCCGGTGGAAACCCATGCAGACACGGGGAGAACATGTAAGCATTATTAGAGCCCAACATAACAGGATTTAAACTGATATTTTTCTTTCTCTTTTCCTTATCCAGATTGAAAACATTGATGTGTGCCTGAGTTTCCTGGCTGCGAAAGGAGTGAATATACAGGGTCTTTCTGCAGAAGGTAAGAAACCAAACTACACAACGTATTTTGGAATTAACTATTATTTTTGTTCGAAATAGTTGCTCGTTGATCTGGCACCTCCAGCCGAATGGACTCCCATCAGTCTCAGTTATAATGTTCCATATTAGAATTATTCTCAATAAGTAAGTTCCATAAAATCTCACAATTCATCAAAGAGAAAGTATAGAATCATTGATTCATCAGCCGATTGAGTCTGTACGGAAACACGAGAAGCACCTGACCTCCCACCTAATCTCATTTACCAGTACTTGACTATAGCCAAGGGCTCATCCAGGTCCTTTTTAAAGGATGCGGGGCAACCCATCTTTACCACCCGTCCAGGCAGTGCATTCCAGACCATCACTACCCTCTGGGTAAAAACATTTTTCCTCACACCCCCCCCCCTGTATCCCCTGTCCCTCATCTTGAACCTATGTCATCTCGTGCCTGACCCTTCAACTAAGGGGAACAGTTCCTCCCTGGCCATGCCCTGCATAATCTTGTACACCTCGATCAGGTCACCCCCTCAGTCTTCTCTGCTCCAACGAAAACAACCCAAGCCTATCCAACCTCTCTTCATAACTTAAATGTTCCATCCCAGGCAGCACCCTGGTGAATCTCCTCTGCACCCTATAATCTAAGAAACTGTTCTCGAGGCTATTGTCAAAATTCATTCCAGGCAAATCGAAGCAACTGGATGTTATTCCACGACTTCCCTGGTTAACACGCAACGTCTGTTGTGCAGAAAACTAGTAGTAGCTGAAGACAAAATGTGTACATGACTTCGAACAAAGAGTTTGTTCTAGTAACGTTGAGCAAACTCTAAAGCTGTGTGAATCCAGCTGTGTGAATGTGTGAAATTTGTTCCTTCATGATTTTTAGAACTCATACAGCCTTGCGGTTTGTGCATCATAGTATTTCTTATGATTGGATGTGATTTGATTTATTCTCAGATGTACTGCGATACAGTGAAAAGTATTGTTTCTTGCCCGCTAAACAGGCAAAACATGCCGTTCGTAGAGTACATAGGGGAGAAGGAAAAGGATAGGGTGCAGAATATAGTGTTGCAGCTATAGGTAGGATGAAGAGAAAGATCAGTTTAATATATGATAGGACCAATCCAAAAGTCTGATGACAGCAGGGACAAAGCTGTTCTTGAGTCAGTTGATACGTGTTTTCAGACTTTTGTATCATTTTCCCGATGATAGAAGGTAGAAGAGAGTATTTCTGGGATGCGTGGGGTCGTTGATTATGCTGGCTGCTTTTTTGAGGCAGTGGGAAGTGTAGACAATGTCAATGGATGGGAGGCTGGTTTGTGTGAAGGACTGGGCTACGTTCACAACCCTTTGTAGTTTTGTGTGGTTTTGGTTCGAGCAGGAGCCATACCAAGCTGTGATACAACTGGATAGGATGCTTTCTATGGTGCATCTGTAAAAATTGGTGAGAGTCATAGTGGACATGCCGAATTTCCTTAGCCTCCTGAGAAAGTAGAGGCATTGGTGGGCTTTCTTAACGATAGCATCGGCATGGAGGGTGCAGGACAGATTGTTGGTGATCTGCACACCTCGGAACTTAAAGCTCTCAACCATCTCCATTACTGTTGACGTAGACAGGGGCATGTCCTCCACTGTGTTTCCTGAAGTCGATGACTAGCTCCTTCATTTTACTGACATTGAGGGAGAGATTATTGTCGATTTTTGTACAAAGATTTCAAGTCCATCCCCGAACTTTTAGAGAAGATGTATCGCGGTGGCGAACCAACACACTAGAAGCATGTGGAGATTACTGAGATGAAAGTCACACTCAATTAAGACATCTTTATTGCATGATTTATTTACTGTTTGCTCAAGATATTTTTAGGAAAATTAATGTACGCTTCCCTGAAATCCTTTGGGTAGAAAATTCATTGAAGAGTAGCTTAATTAATTTGTGAGAAAGGAAGCAAGGCCTGAAACTGTTGTGAGTAATTATTGTGCTTGCTAAAATTCTGTGTCATCATTCTGTGGAGCCATTGCTGCATTAAAAAAATATATGTATATATAGGCGGGGGGAAAAACATAAATCCAGTTTTTTGTTTCATTTATAGGCTGGTATCCTTCTACCACAGTTTCCTTAAAATATATTCAATAACCATGCATCAGAAGAAAGCTGTGTCAAACAGTTATAGGGAGTACACAATAAATGGGAATATACTGAGAGGGGTAGGTGAAGTGAGAGATCTTGTTGTACACATACACAGGGTCCCTAAAGGCAGCAGTTTAAGTAGACAAGGTTATAAAGAAGGCACATAGCATGCCCTCCTTCATTGGCGGAGGCATAGAATATAAAAGTAGGGATGCAATGTTGGAATTGTATAAAATATTGCTGAGGCCACAACTGGAGTATTATGTGCAGTTCTGGTCACCGTATTACAGGAAGAACGTAAGTGATCTGGAGAGAGTGCAGAGGAGGTTTACGGGAATGTTGCCGGGGCTAGGAAAATGTAGATATCAGGAGAGATTGGATAGGTTGGGGTCATTTTTCTTGGAACAAAGAAGGCTGAGGAGTGACTTGATAGAGTGGTACAACATTATGAGGGGAGGAGATAGAGTGGACAGAATAAAATTGTTTCCTTTGGTGGAGAATTCTAGAACCAGGGGACATAGATTCAAGATATGTGGCACAAAAACAGAAAATGCTGGAAAATCTCAGCAGGCCTGGCAGCATCTGTGGGAATGAGAATAGAGGCAATGTTTCGAGTCTAGATGATCCTTTGTCATAAGTGACAGTAGGTGTAGAGGGGACATGAGAAAGAACTTTTTTACACAGAGGGTGGTGGGTGTCTGAAATTCGCTGCCGGGTTGGTGGTGGAGGCTGAGACCTTAAACTCTTTTAAAAAGTACCTGGATCTTCAGCTTAAGTGCTGTAAGGTACAGGGTTAGGGCCGGGTGCAGGAAGGTGGGATTAAAAAGGACACCTGGTTGTCCTCGGGCTGGCATGGAAAAGATGGGACAAATGGCCTTCTTCTGTGCTGCAATTTTTCTATGGTTCTATGGTATGTCAAAAAGTAGACAGATTTCTGTAGAGTGACAGAACCATTCACCAGCGGGATCTCTCATTCCTGCTGATGTGAATGGAGATTTCAATGGTTCACCAGCCCCACCATGGCAAAACCCATGATGGGGGAGCTGGAAAATTCTGGCCACTGAATCTTTATGGCACAGAATGAGACCATTCAACCCATCTAAATCCATGTCATCTCTTTGTCAGTACTATAGTCAGAACCATTGACCTGCTCTCCCTGTGGCCCTGCAGGTCCATTTGTCTCAAGTGTCTATCCCATTTGCTTTTGACATCGCTCATCATTTCCTTTTCCACCACCCTCATAGACAGTGAGTTTCAGGTCATTATCCCTCACTGAGGAAACAAGTTCTCCCTTAAACTCCCCCCTGCGTCATCCACTCAAAAGTTTAAATCTGAGTACTCTAGTTCTCATATAATCAACTAACAGGAAAGAGCAGAGGAACCTTAGGGGAGAGGGATGGATAATCGAAGCTCAATGGCCAAAATTGTCTGGCTCTTCCCGCCCGCCCACAGGATCTCCTGTTCCCGCAGGTGGCGACTTCCTGTGGCACGTTCCCTAGTGGCAGAGGGGACGGGGCACACAAAACCCTATAGACATCGGCGGGACCGGCCAATGGTGGGCCTCCTCTGCCGCTGGAAAGGGGGTCCAGAAAATCTTGTCCAGTGTTAATTGGTTACATACAGAAAATCAGCAGAAAATCCACTGGTTAGCACATTGATGAAATTGTCTTACTTTTTCTTTGGCCTTTCCCTTTTCTCAGAGGGTGGTTAGCCTTTGGAACTCTCCAGCCCAGAGAGCAGGGGAGGCTGGGTCACTGAATTGATGGCTGAGTTGGACAGATTTGTCAACTACTCCCCAGGGTTTTGGGGGGCAAGCGAGAAATTGGAGCAAAGACCGCAATCAGATCATCCATGATCTTATCAAATGGCTGACCAGGCCCAAGAGGTCAAATAGCCCCCTCCTATTTCTATTTCTTGTGTCCTCCTTTCCCAGACACAAGCACTAAAGTTGAAAACTGTCATGAAAACTGTCATGATGAGGAAAATATCAGCCATGATGAGGAAAATATCAGTCATGGTGAGGAAAATATCAGCCATGATTGAATGGCGGAACAGACTCGATGGGCCGAGTGGCCTAATTCTGCTCCTATGTCTTATGGTCTTATGACGAAGTTGACTTTTTCTCTCTTGATTTTTTGTTCCATGGTCGACGGCAGCAATCTGGTACGTTATCCAAACGCTCATGTGCGAATTTGGATGGTGACCAGCCAAGTCTGGTCTTCAGTACGATCCTGAGTAATGAAGTCTCACTTGGCTGTTAATCATAGCCACTGAGTTAGGCTCCAATGGCCCTGGGTTAGGCAGGGAAAATTAGTAATGCTTCTTGCTCCTGACTGTTCTCCAGCAATCACTGGTAGCAGTGCACATTTGTCGACATGGGTTCAAGTCTAGATTGCACTCGGCTGTGAGGCCCTGTGATGAAATGGCCCATTCACGCCCACTGTCAAGGCTGACTTTGTGCATAATTGCCACTTGAGCAAGGTACCTGAGGCAATCTTGTGCTCACAGAACCATATCACAGCAAGGAGTCAAAGCCTTTGGGGGAGGGACAGAGGAGCAAGGAAACAGGCATGATTATAATTAACCTTGCCGCAGTCACAGTAAACTTGTTGTGCATTCCAGTTAACTCCTTAAATCCTGAATCTGGGGCTGAAATTTTCCACCCCTCACTGGCGATGGGATCTTCTGGTCTTACTGATGATCACCCACCTCCCACCCCCACTTCCTCCACCCACCGCAACCGCCCCCCAGGTGAGGAAGAGTACGAGCCACAAAAAAACCATGGGGGGTGGGGTGGAATCCCACCCTCGGTGTTGTATATCAGTTGCTTCAGTTTACAACGAACACAGCGGAGTTAGTTGTCAGCACTAAATTAAAATAAAGTTTCATTTAAAAATGCTATGGCATTGTTAAAGGGAATTTAGGGCCAGAAGCATTGAAGGATATTTAATTGTGGGTAATGCACAAAGAATACAGAAAAATGACATTCATAATGTAAAGTAACAAAACTAGTTTGTCACTTCACTAAAGTAAAGTTAAAGTTTATTCATTTGTCACAAGTAGGCTTACATCAACACTGCAATGAAGTTACTGTGAACATCCCCTAGTCGCCACATTCCGGCACCTGTCCGGGTACACTGAGGGAGAGTTCAGCATGGCCAATGCACCCAACTAGCTCGTCTTTCGGACTGTGGAAGGAAACCAGAGCACCCGAAGGAAACCTACGACAGACTCAGGGAGAATGTGCAAACTCTGCACATGATGTGGAGATGCCGGCGTTGGACTGGGGTAAACACAGTAAGAAGTCTAACAACATCAGGTTAAAGTCCAACAGGTTTATTTGGTAACAAACGCCACTAGCTTTTGGAGCGCTGCTCCTTCGTCAGGTGGAGTGGGAGCTCTGCCACTCACCTGACGAAGGAGCAGCGCTCTGAAAGCTAGTGGCGTTTGCTACCAAAAAAATCTGTTGGACTTTAACCTGGTGTTGTTAGACTCCTTACTGTGCAAACTCTGCACAGACAGTGACCCAAGCTGGGAATCGAACCCAGGTCGCTGGTGCTGTAAGGCTGCGGTGCCAACCACTGTGCCACCGTGCCGCCCTATTTTTAACTGAAACAAGAACCGCCTTTTTTTTGTGTAACTTTATGATTGATCTTTAATGCTTGATCTCTTTCAGAAATCCGGAATGGAAATTTGAAGGCTATCTTGGGTCTCTTCTTTAGCCTTTCACGATACAAGCAGCAGCAACAGCAGATGCACAAGCAGCAACATCAGCCTGCACTTGTATGTCAACAACAGGGGCCTCAGCATCATCATCCTCAGTACCAGTGCCAAGCTGGCCTCCAGCAACAGCAGCAGCAGCAGACCACATCTTGCAGCCAAGCCAACCAACAGGTGCAGCAACAGTGCCAACAAAAAGCGCAGCTGGAAATGCAGTCAAGGTTTGCTTTGAATTTTAAGTTGATAGCTGAAGCGTTTTACCGTTTGAAAACCAAATGTTGCCATTAACATGCGCGGGAAGTTTTCCCAAGACACGGGGAAGACGCTGAGTATCCGCCAGGTCGCACGTTGGTTTCCTTTTCTGCGATTCGCTCGAAACCAGGGATTTTCACAGTAAACTTTAATGCCAGCGCCAAAGTGTGCAGGACATTATGTGCTATTACATCCTGTTTGAATCGTGTTTCCGTGACTTTTGGCGCTGGAATCCCACTAGATCGGTGGTGGGCAGCCCAGGGGCCACATGCGGCCCATCTGGATTCTGAGTGCGGCCCAGGGGACATTTTGTTGACCGTTTCCCACGCGCTGATTTCCATCCACTTATTTGTTTTCCTACCGGTATGACTGAAGTGATACGCATGTAAAGCAAGGGCAAGTGAAGTGCATGCCGATTGCTCACAACATTGACTGTGAGAGCTGTGCGCACCTTCTGGCCAAATTTTACCGTCCCGCCTGCCACAGGAATCAGAGTGGGAGAATCAGTGAGGGCGGACCATGGAAAAGTCCATTGACCTCGGGTGGGATTTTACGGCTTTGGGACGAGCGAGGCCATAAAATCCTGCCCTCTGTCCAAAGCACAACTATTGCTTTTGCTTTTACCATTTGAAGTTTATGACCATTCTATTAATATATGAATGATTAAGCATTTTCTATAACTCATTATGAAATATTCAGCAAGTATTAAATGTATTTAATCTCATTCATGGCATCACTGTTAATCAGCAAACCTGATTTCAATCTTGCGGCCCACTGAGATGAAGGAGAGCCACTCATGTGGCCCGCTCGCCAGCCAGGTTGCCCATCACTGCACTAGAGGCTAACATTGTCCACAAAACTGACCACACCCTTAAATAAGTTAATCACCATTTTGCGTGATTCCACTAATTGGTCTCATTTGGAGGCTCTTAAAATTACGCCTTATTGTTAGACGCAAAGACACATTTTAAAAGATGTTTGATTTTAATTTACTCAGAAAGTGGTAACAGTGCACCGATATAACCAGACGTTGATTCAAATGCTTATTTTATCTGATAAATCCATTTCCAATTGTATCAATAAAGCTGCACCAAATTGCCACTCTTAAATATTACAAGGAATATTTTTTAAAGCAAAATCCTTTATGTAAAATAAAGTTACGTTCTAAAAAACTGGCTGAGTGGTTTTTGATAGGCTACTCCACCATGTCAGGTACCTTAGCCAAGTCTGGTTATCGGTAATATCCTGAGTTCATGGCAGATTATAATTTGCCGATATTTGAGCGGAAACTTAAAAATCGCGGAGCTAGAACAATTTTGGGTGCAATTTATTTCAACATTGCTGATTTTGCCCCAACCATCTTTACCCTATAACTTTGATAATGATGCATGTGTCTTGTCACTGGGACATCCATTTTTATCTACTTTGATAGCCAATTGCCGAAATGAGCAATCTGGCAATATTTTGTTGCCATTTGGTGAAGCACTGAAATTAGAGTGGCGTGGCAGTGACAATATCCTGCTGTTTATAGTGAGAATGTGAAATAAATCCGGCAGGGCGGCACAGTGGTTAGCACTGCTGCCTCAGAGCGTCAGGGACCCGGGTTCGATTCTGGCCTTGGAGAACTGTCTGTGTGGAGTTTGCACGTTCTCCCCATGTCTGCGTGGGTTTCCTCCGGGTGCCCCGGTTTCTTCCCACAGTCCAGAGATGTGCAGGTTAGGTTGATTGGCCATGCTAAATTGCCCATTAGTGTCAGGGGGACCAGCAGAGTAAGTATGTGGGGTTACGGGGATAGGGCCTGGGTGGGATCGTTGTCAGTGCAGCTCGATGGGCTGAATGATCTCCTTCTGCACTGTAGGAGTTCAATGATTCTATGATAACACAAATGGCTCTCTTCTTCCCAACTTATAGTGAGTTGTCTTAGTCTTGTGGTTATGGTATTGCACTGGTAACTCAGACCCCATGAGTTCAACTCCCATTAAGGCAAGCTGTCAAATAGAATTGAATAAATGAAGTAAATGTTGGACAACCCAACTGACTCTTTGATGCCATTGAAGGAAAGAAAATGCCAGCCCTCCCTGGTTTGACCTTCCGTGTGACTCTAGCTGCACAATATGAGTGGCTTTTAATGTCTTCTCCCATGGCAAGTTTGGTGGTGGGGGCATTTAATCAGATGGGGGTGGCAATTGGGGACTCCACCTTCATCCTGATTAAAACTGCGGCCCATGAACTGCCTTCCCCTCCCACCAATATTGAGGCCATTAAATGAGCAATTAATGGCCACCTAAAGGTTTCATCCCACGACTGCTGGAACCCATGCAGGATTTTTTGTGGGCTTCTAGAGATAGGGTGGAAGGGTGCCTCGTTCAAATGCTTTCAGTGCCTGCGGAGAAGTGGCATTGGAAAAGGGCATGCATGCTGACAACCACCCTCCATCCTTGATTCCGAAAATCCTTGTCCATTACCCCAGCCGCCCCCAACACTACAACCTCCACCCCTTTACCGTGACCACGGCCTCATGACTCGCCTCCCACCATTGTTCACCTGACCAGCACCTAATGGTGGGCCTTCCTGAAAGGAAGCGATGCTGGGCTCCTGCTGGCTTCCACTTGGCTGCTGAGACCCCTAAACATCTCCAATAAATACTGGCCTACGTGTTTGACTTTAACATTCTCAAAGAAACAAGGGATGGGCAATAAATACTTCCTCGCCAATATGATTCACATCTGAATAACCAGTAAAAAGGGGGACATTTTGAATGATAGAATCTTAGAATCATAGAATCCCGACAGTGCAGAAGGAGGCTGTTTGGCCCATCAAGTCTGCATCGACCAAAATCCCATCTAGACCCTATACCTGTAACCCCACGTATTTACCCTGCTAATACCTCTGACACTAGGGATCAATTTAGCATGGCCAATCAACCTAACCTGAAGATGGTATCGGGGCCAGTTTCAGGGAATCGCTGGATTGTATGCATTTAGGATTGAAACACTTTCCTTAGAAATGTAATGTGACGTTAATTCCTTGTTTAACTATAAACCTGAGTTTAACTTTGTTATTTATCATGGAATGTGAGCATTGGTGGCAAGTACTGTTTGATAGCACAGTCGACAACACCTTCCATCAATTGGCTAATGATTGAGAGGAGACTAAGGTGGTGGCATTAATTGCTATCCCTAATTGCCCTTGAGAAGTTAAGCTGTATTCTTGATCCGCTGCGGTCCATGTGATGTAAGTACACCCACTGTTGATGGTAGGGAGGGAGTTCCAGGAAATTTTACTCAGCAACTCTGATGGAATCGCGATATAGTTCCAAGTCAGAATGGTGTACGACTTGGGAGGAGAACTTGCAGATGGTGATGTTCCCATGAGTCTCCTGCTGCCCTTTGTCCTTTGAATTAATAGAGATTGGTGATTTGGAAGGTGCTATCAAAGGAGACTTGCCGAATTGCCTCGGTCCATCTTGTATATGGTAGGTACACACTGATGCCACTCTATGCCAATGGTGGTGGATGTGGTTTTGATCAAGTGGGCTGCTTGCTCTTTGACGGTGTTGGAGCTTCTTGAGTATTTCTGGAGCTGCACTCATCCAAGCAAATAGGGAACATTCCATCGTATGCCTGACTTGTTGCTTGTAGAAAGTGGACAGGCTTTGGGAATCAAGAAATGAGTTATGCACTTCAGAATTCCCAGCCTCTGACCTGCTGTTCTAGTTCAGTGGGAATTCCCCACTATCAACCCCAGGATGTTGATAATGGGGAATTCAACCATGGTAATGCCATTGAATGTCAAGGAGAGATGGTTGGATTCTTTCCTGTTGGTGATGGACATTGCCTGGCACTTGTATGGTACGAATGTTACTTGGCACTTATCAGCCCAAGTTTGAATGTTGTTCAGGTCTTGTAGCATGTGGGCATGGATGGTTTCCGTATCTGAGGAGTCATGAATACAGAACAGTACAGCATGGCAACAGGCCCTTTGGCTCACGATGTTGGACCGAGCATGATGCCAAATTAAACTAATCCCTTCTGCCGGCCCTTGGTCCATATCCCTCTATTCCTTGCATATTCATGTGCTTATCTAAAAGTCCCGTAAGCGGCCTTATTGAACGATACTGAACACTGTGGCCAAAAAACCCACTTCTGACCTTAATGTAAAAGGTGGATCATTGATGAAGCAGCTGAAGATGTTTAAATTTCGGATACTACCCTGAAGTATTCCTGAAGCAATGTCCTGGGACTGGGATGCATGCACTCCATCACCCATGGTCATCTTTCTCTTTCGTGAGTGTGACTCCAAGCAATGCAGAGCTTCCCCTTGATCCCCATCAATTGAAACTTTGCTCGGGCTCCTCGATGCCACACTCGGTCAGATGCTGCCTTGATGTCAAAAGCAGTCACCTCTGTAGTTCAACTCTTTTCTCCATGTCAGCAGGGTTGTTGCTGACTAATTGCTGTTTGATAGCACAGTTGACAACACCATCCATCAATTGGCTAATGATTGAGAGTCGACTAAGGTGGTGGTAGTTGGCCAGATTGCATTTGTCCTGCTTTTTGTGGATAAACACAGTAAGAAGTCTCACAACAACAGGTTAAAGTCCAACAGGTTTATTTGGTAGCAAAATCCACTAGCTTTCGGAGTGCTGCCCCTTCGTCAGGTGAGTGGGAGTCCTATTCACAAACAGGGCATATAAAGACACAAACTCAATTTACAAAATAATAATTGGAATGCGAGTCTTTACAGGTAATCAAGTCTTAAAGGTATAGACAATGTGAGTGGAGAGAGCGTTAAGCACAGGTTAAAGAGATGTGTATTGTCTCCAGACAGGACAGTTAGTGAGATTTTGCAAGCCCAGGCAAGTCGTGGGGGTTACAGATAGTGTGACATGAACCCAAGATCCCGGTTTAGGCCGTCCTCATGTGTGCGGAACTTGGCTATGCTCAGCGACTCTGCGCTATCGTGTGTCGTGAAGGCCGTCTTGGAGAACGCTTACCCAAAGATCAGAGGCCGCATGCCCGTGACCGCTGAAGTGTTCCCCAACAGGAAGAGAACACTCTTGCCTGGTGATTGTCGAGCGATGTTCATTCATCCATTGTCGTAGCGTCTGCATGGTCTCCCCAATGTACCATGCCTCGGGACATCCTTTCCTGCAGCGTATCAGGGAGACAATGTTGGCCGAGTTACAAGAATATGTACCGTGTACCTGGTGGATGATGTTCTCATGTGAGATGATGGCATCCGTGTCGATGATCCGGCACGTCTTGCAGAGGTTGCTGTGGCAGGGTTGTGTGGTGTCGTGGTCACTGTTCTCCTGAAGGCTGGGTAGTTTGCTGCGGACAATGGTCTGTTTGAAGTTGTGCGGTTGTTTGAAGGCAAGAAGTGGGGGTGTGGGGATGGCCTTGGCGAGATGTTCGTCTTCATCAGTGACATGTTGACGGCTTCAAAGAAGATGTTGTAGCTTCTCTGCTCCGGGGAAGTACTGGACGACGAAGGTCCACCGTGTCCTGTGTTTGTCTTCTGAGGAGGTCGGTTGTGGTTTTTCACTGTGGCGCGATCCTATTGTGGATAGGACATACCTGGGCAAATTTCCACATTGTCAGATAGGTGCCATTGTTGTAACTGCACTGGAACAGCTTGGTTAATGGCGCGGCTAGATCAGTGGTTTCTTGCTATGACATGGAGTGAATTGAATTGGCTGAAGACTGACTTCGATGTTGGTGGAGACCTCAGGAGAAGCCGAGATGGATCATCCGCTTCACATCTCTGGCTATAGACATATACAAATGCTTCAGCCTTGTCTTTTGCAATGGCTTTGACCTCCACCATCATTAAGGAGGGGGATGTTTTTGGAGCCTCCTTCTCTGGTTAGTAGTTTAATTGTCCACCACCATTCACAACTGACTGTAGTTGGACTGCAGAATTTTGATCTCAGCCGTAGGTTGTGGGATTATTTAGCCCTGGCTATAACATGCTGCTTCCATTTTAAAGTGTGCATGTGGTCCGGAATTGTAGCAATTCTAGGTTGGCTTCCTGTTTTTAGGTCTGATAATACTTTGTGAACTATGGGTAATATTTTATTCCTAAATACCTGTAGTCCAGGCCATTGCCCTGTTCCTTCTTCCAATAGGAATTCATGACTCATTAGGCACAAGGAGCTCATGTCGGAACGGAATAATTTTTTAGGCACTAAAATTCTGGAACTTTGTCAATTTTAGTTGTCACGGTTGACTAACAACATTTGCAGTATATTATCTCAGTGCAAACCTTTGGAGATGAGCAGCATGTCGTGTTGTGCAGGAGGGATTAATGATACAGGTTATTCTGCTCTTCCAGACATAGAGATACTGAAGATGAAACTGGGGATTAAACTGGGATCCTGGTGGTCCACATGGGAGAGCCACCCCGCTATTGATAAGATGATTTTCTTTCTTCCCCTTGTTCTGCTTGGACTGGACTTATATGTAACAAAC
This sequence comes from Mustelus asterias, assembly GCF_964213995.1. Taxonomy (NCBI): domain Eukaryota; kingdom Metazoa; phylum Chordata; class Chondrichthyes; order Carcharhiniformes; family Triakidae; genus Mustelus; species Mustelus asterias. Next base: position 124,193,839 of record NC_135809.1, read on the forward strand.
TGTAGCCTCATGAGTGGCCAAATGCTCTGTCCTAGGGCTGCACCGGAGTTGTCCTCCTGTCGGGAAGAGTAGTTCAAAGCTGATTCAATTGTCTAATTTTCTCTCCAGCTCTGAGACAGCAGCTGTTTTCTAGTACCTGACTGGTGTAGGGGATTGATCCACTTTGTGGCACTGCGCATGGGCTCAGTCACATCATGTTGCCTGAGCGTTGCCCCGCAGTATGAAGGTTCTCCTTTATTTTACAATAAGTGGAATGTATCTGAAAACAAGCTGCTGACATGAATCCCAAAGCATCGTGCTTCAGAGATGGGATGGCACCAGAATTCAACTGGAAGCTGAACATGTGAATATAATATTGTGCGATCTGCATGCGAGAAATATGTGTAGCCACAGAGCGTTGCCAGCTGACAAGTTTAAATTGTCACTAGTGAAGTAAAGCAATCAGTTTTGCACTGTGCTCGATTTCCATTTTCTAACGGATATAGTACATTTAGGCAGTAATATGTCTCTTTGTGTGACACCGTATCACAAAACAGGTCAAAAAAGACTATTAATGCCATTATTGTTCCAATCTGTTTGATGGTGAAATCTCGTGCAGCACCCATCAATGCTGTACTCCTATATTTGGCATATTAAAAACTGTGTCACTTTCACAGAAAACACTGCAAAATTCCTCTGAACCCTCGGACAAGTCCCAGCAGACCATGCTTTCCTATTACGTTGTCAACCTCTTACCCTCTACATGGGCCAATTGCCTTGCAACATTGAATTCTGTAGGATTGGGTATATCCACTTGGCACCACAGGTTATCTCTAAGTTTCACTACCTTCATCTTCCAAAAACGTAACCATTGTCCTGTTAAATTTCTAACATCTTCTGTTTCCACTGCTTCTCTGTGTAGACCGTAACGCATATTTACCATCTTCTACAAGAAGAATTTGTATCCTGTGTAAGTCCAAAGATGTGCAGGTTAAATGAATTGGCCGTGCTAAATTCTCCTTCAATGTAGCCGAACAGGCGCTGTGGCGACTAGGGGATTTTCACAGTAACTTCATTGCAGTGTAAATATAAGCCGACTTGTGACGAATGAATAAACTTTACTTTTTATTTTACTTATTTACATTTTCTCCCCTGAATTTGAATGAACCTTCCCCTTGTTCCAGAATGCGCGTTGATATTCTGCAGCCGTCATTCTGGAGTCGACTTTGTTTTGCCTTAAAGAGCTTGAATACTTCAAAAAGGTCATTGCTAAGCTGTCATTTGTTTGAACATAAACAGCAATAGTACTTTTCCCATAGCTCGGTTGTGAACTTGTTTGTCCTTCCTTGTACATTTGCTCTGGCCAGAATGGCCACCCCGCTGCGCAATGTCAAGAATTGTTTATGATACTCGGGTAGTCTGTCTCACAACTTGTGATGTCTTGGGTCAAGCTTAGTGGGAATTTGAACTTTGAAGTGATGGGAGTGCTATGTTAAGATTCATGTTGCATGTTTCTGCTGTTGCTGTACTCTCATGCTCTATCCTTTGTTCATGATCATTTTTTTTTCCTTTCTTCTTCTCTGTCACAGTGTGTCATCCAGGTTATCATCCCAAAGCAAAAGCACAAGAAACGTGCCCACTCAAAGAAAGACCTCTAGGTCAGCTGGTGTTGCTTGTTTTTAGCCCACTGATCGCTTTTAACATTAGAGGCGTCTAATGTGACTGCACCTGCATGGCTAGGCACTTTCTGAACTTGCAAAGTTAGCAGGCCTATCATAACTGCAGTGCTAGTGAGTCCTATTAACTGTTGGTATGCGTCCAGCTCTAACTTTTCCATTTAAAGAAGACCGCATCCTATTTTGTCGAAGTGCGGTCAGATATTGAGAGCCTCTCTCCGCAATTTTCCCACTCTTCTGCTGAATAGATTGATTCCCCGCTGGCGACCCTCTGGTACCTGACCCGAGTGACCTCTCTCTTGTTTATCAGCAGCGGCAGTGCCTGTCAGCCAGATATCAAACTGTGCGGCTTCACAACTGAGACCGCAGATGAGCCTGATCCTGCCCCTTAGCTGATGCTCAAACATCAGCCGTGCGTTTGAGAAATTTACCGACTGAGAAACCAGGGAATTGGCTTAAGTTGCAGAAATGTGAAAATGTCCGTCCATTGCCGGGACCACAATTATATTTATTGCTGACTTGTCTTGGCTGAGTTTGACGTTTGCACAGCACACAGCCTTTCCCTGTGCTGCAGTTGTGGATGGCAGTGAAGCGCTGTTCCAAAACCCTCGGTGCAGCAAAACCAGAAAAAACAATCTGACCTTTTGATTCTTTAAGTTGATCAGCTGGATGTTATAGGTCTCATTAATGCAGCAGAATAGCAAAGATAAAGAATGCCAAATTGCCCCGGTCAGCTTTGGTTTTTATCCAAACAGAACCATGGCTTGCTTTAAATTGAAAATCTCAACCTTGCATGTCTGGTCACAGTTCAAACGCTTATGCATTGCAGTTGGAGAGCAAGTTGAAGAATATTAAGGAGCAGGTGCTTTTCCATATTTCCCCAAGCATGCTTGAAACGTTGGTGCAAGTATGAAATGGAACCTGCTAGTGAGTGATCCTTTAACATTATATAAATTCAGGGCATTGAACACCACAATTCGCTTGTGTCTCAGTTCACTGAGGCGGCTGAATGCCATGGTACAAGGGCTTCTTGCCTTCTCTTTGATGTGATGAGGAAAGTGTGTATCCATCAAGATATCCTTCCACGTGTTTTAATTTACTGTGTTTATGAATTGAGTTATTAATGTGTGTGCCAGCGATGCAAATGTTCAGAACCCAGATTCCCATTCACTAACTACATGCCTGTTTCCTCAAACATTTCATTTTAATTACTCAAGGCAATTTTAACAGCCTGTGGTTTATTTTAATCTCCTGTGATCTTGGCATTGTATCGATGTCGGTGCTGTGAAATCAGTCTCAATTCCAAACAGAAAGCGTGCTGTGTGATTGGTTTAAGTCTTTTGTCGGTGGCAGTGTTGTTTCTCGTGGTGTTGTCCCGTGCCGGTGATTTTCAGTGCGGCTACTCACTTACTATTGTTTATTCATTTGGCTTCAGGCTTCCAGCCCCCACTACGAGATTGTCAGCTGCAGGCAGCGAGACCAAGGCTCGTGTATCCACCAGTGCAAACAACAGACGCAGTCAGAGCTTCAACAACTTCGATAAATCCAAATCTGGTCACAACGCAGCAGCAAATAATGAGAAAGGTACATACTTCATCACTTGTTCGTTCACATTCTAGGTGTCGGTTAGGTTCCGTTTTCTGTCGTCTTGCCTCAGTTCAAGTCCCATGCCCGGACATGAGTGCACAATCCAGGCTGGCACTTAAGTGCAGTTGTGAGGGAGTTTTCCTGTTTGAGGTGTAGTCTTTTGAATGAATCATAGAATCACACAATCCCTACAGTGCAGAAGGAGGCCATTTGACCCATCAAGCCTGCACCAATAACAACCCCACCCAGGCCCTATTCCCGTAGCCCCATGTATTTAACCTACTAACGCATATCTTTGGACTGTGGGAGGAAACCCATGTAGACATACAACTCCACACAGACAGTCACCTGAATTGAACCCGGGTTCTTTGTGCTGTGAGGCAGCGGTGCTAACCGCTGTGCCACCATGGCAATGAAATCTTGGGCAGGCTTTTCCGACCATGCTCGTTCCAAGATCGGAAATTCCTGCCTGAGGTCAACAGACCTTTGCGTGGTCTGCCCCTCCCCGCTACGATTCCCCTGGCAGGCGGGACGGGAAAATTCCGCCCCTTATCTTCTTGCTCAGGCAGAGTTAAAAGTGTTCAAAGCAGGCTCGAAAAGTCCTGGTTATCGTGTGTCCCTCATCCGATGTCACTGAAACAGAACAACTGGTCTTTATCTCATGGACAAGTTGTGGAATCCTGCTGCCTGCAAGCAAGTTGTCTTCTGCACATTTTTGTCATGATGTTGGCTGTATTGACAAGATTGCATTTATGGTGTCTCTTTCATTGCCGATAAAACAGCCGTGATTCATGAATTGCATTCTAAGGATTTGGAGATTGCTGTATAAATTGAAGTTGAAACTTTGTTTTAAAAGTGCTCCACATTACTTTGGGAGGGTGCTTCAAGTTTTGCAGTTGTAAATTAGTGAGACGAGAAAGGAGCGAGGTAAAGGAAAAAAAGTCAGAAACAATGCATAATTGAAGCTGATCTGAAAATTTAATTTCAGGTTTCCAATGTTCAGGCAATTTCTCAGGTTTGATCGCCAGTTTCTGCTGAGCTGGCTGATTTCAGCTCTGTCTTGGTGCAAGTAAGATAATTGACCCCAACTCCCTGGGTTAGAAAAAGCGTTGCCAACTTGATGGGATTGCCCAAGAGTCTCTCGGATTGAGGTGTAGGCCTTCCCGATCCTGTGAAATGTTTGCGTTTTGTTATAAGAACATAAGAACTAGGAGCAGGAGTAGGCCATCTGGCCCCTCGAGCCTGCTCTGCCATTCAATAAGATCATGGCTGATATTTTCGTGGACTCAACTCCACTTACCCGCCCGCTCACCATAACCCTTAATTCCTTTACTGTTCAAAAATTTATCTATCCTTGCCTTAAAAACATTCAATGAGGTAGCCTCAACTGCTTCACTGGGCAGGGAATTCCACAGATTCACAACCCTTTGTGTGAAGAAGTTCCTCCTCAACTCAGTCCTAAATCTGCTCCCCTTTATTTTGAGGCCGTGCCCTTAGTTCTAGTTTCACCCGCCAGTGGAAACAACTTCCCTGCTCCTATCTTATCTATTCCCTTCATAATCTTATATGTTTCTCTAAGATCTCCCCTCATTCTTCTGAATTCCAATGAGTATAGCCCCAGTCTCTCCTCTTAAGCCAACCCTCTCAAATGAAAGGAAATATCTGCCAATTTCCATCCCTCCTGGCCACATTCCAGTGACTTCTGATGAAAATACCCAAGGGGAAGCTTAACAAGAAGACAGCACTGGGCCTGATTGTGCTTTGCTGGCTGTCAATGGAATGTCAATGCTCAGACATGTAAAATGGACATTTGGGCAAGGTTTCCAAGAACGCTTAGTAGCTATGGTAATGCATCTTAGGAAGATGTCACAGGCTCCAGGAATGGAGAAGGCATACTTGGCAAGGAAATAAAAATGAACAGCATTGTCTGGATTGAATATATATGAGTGGAGAGTAAAAAAACATTCGACGGACACGCATTTTAAATCCTTTTTAAATGTTGGAATTTCGTCCTTTGCACTGAGTTTTTTTGTATTAAAAAATTCATTTGGTGGTGCAGTACATTTAACTTGGAATGGGCAACAAATGCTGGCCTTACCAGTGACGCTCACATCACATGAAAGAATAAGAAACTTTGGGTATTCTTTAGTGCACAGAGTTGGGGTTGCTTCATATCAGTGAATCTGGTGAAGTTCCCATTTCACTCCTGCCAGTAGAGGGAGATAGTGCGTGAAAGAAAAAAAAAGTGTGATTCATTAAATGCAAACATTGCTGATACAATTTTACTATTTTTAATCATTTGGTATTAAAGGACTTGAGTATTGCTGAAAAGAAGACATTTTGTTGAAGGTTTTTGTTTTGCACTCATCAGGCCAATCGCAAGAATCCCAAAAGCAACTTTGCGAAAGCTTCAGAAGGTCTTTTACTATTTTTCCAGCTTTCTTCTTTCTTTTCCTCAGCTATCATTGCCTGGAGAGCAATCTTCGCTGAGGAAGTGGCTATAATCCTAGGGAATTATTGACAACTTTACATGTTGTTTCTTAATCTGCAGAATGATTCTTAAAGGGACAGTCACCACAAATATTGAATTGAATCGAAGTGATTGATTTATTATTGTCACCTGTATTTGGATACAATGAAAAGGATTGTTTCTTGCGAGCAATACAGACAAAACATACCATTCATAGAGTACATAGGGGAGAAGGAAAGGGGAGGGTGCAGAATATAGTGTTGCAGTTACCAATAGGGTGTAGAGAAAGGTCAGGTTAATATGTGGTTGGATCATTCAAAAGTCTGATTGCAGCAGGGAAGAAGCTGTTCTTGAGTCGGTTACATAGAGCATAGAACATTACAGCGCAGTACAGGCCCTTCGGCCCTCGATGTTGCGCCGACCTGTGAAACCAATCTAAAGCCCATCTAACCTACACTATTCCAATATCATCCATATGTTTATCCAATGACCATTTAAATGCCCTTAATGTTGGCGAGTCCATTACTGTGGCAGGCAGGTCATTCCACGCCCTTGCTACCCTCTGAGTAAAGAACCTACCTCTGACATCTGTCCTATACCTATCACCCCTCAATTTAAAGCTATGTCCCCTCGGGCTAGCCATCACCATCCGAGGAAGAAGGCTCTCACTGTCCACCCTATCTAATCCTCTGATCATCTTATATGCCTCTATTAAGTCACCTCTTAACCTTCTTCTCTCGAACGAAAACAGCCTCCTCAGCCTTTCCTCATAAGACCTTCCCACCATACCAGGCAACATGTTTTCAGACTTTTGTATCTTTTTTCCATTGGAAGAAGGTGGAAGAGAGAATGTCCGGTGTGCATGGGGCTACTTTTCTGTGTCAGCGAGAAGTGTAGATAGAGTCAATAGATGGGTAACTGGTTTGCGTGATGGACAGGGCTATGTTCACAATACCACAAATGGCCAATCCTAAATGTTGAAAGCATAGTGGTTAAAGTACACCACAAAGTTTAAGGAGTGGTAGTTATACCTGTCAGAAAGCTTTAAAAAAATAAGGGGGGTTGACTCTCCCATCCCGCTGTGATGTTTTACGGCAATGGGCCGGAGGATTTAGGCGGTGCCTGATCCGCAGGATCCACGCTGGGCGTCTGGCACCAAGCACGTCTCCCAGTGCCGGATTTCCAGCACCGTCAGCTCTGCACCGGAAGTGGGCACCGAGTCCCATAATTTATGTTAATGACAATTTAAATATGTTTTCAATGCTACTAGTGGGCACAGGACAGAAATCTCTTGCCCGCTAATCTCACCCACCCATCAGGAGTGTTTCACTCCAGCGGCTTTTACTATAGCTCCCCATTTTCGGGGAGCTGGCGGCCCGGCCCTGCTGGAGTGAGGGGGGGGGCAATCGGGGCCTCCCCCAGAGTGTCGAGCGCTGGGGGGGTGCCCCTGGGCATTGGCACCATGGCAGTGCCAGCCTGGGTCCCCTGGCACTGCCGAAGGGGCACCTTGGCACTGCTCATCGGGCATGGGATAGTGGCAAAGGGTTGGGGCCTGAAGGGGGCAGGCCCTTATGATATGAGGGTCCCGCTGTCACGCTGCACTTTGGGCTGAGTGACAGAGGGAGGGAGGCCAGTGATTGGGGTGGGCAGCCTGCTGGGGGTGAGGTTGGCACTATGGGGGGGGGTGGCGTTCGGGACTGCCGGCGGGGGTGGGGGGGGGGGTGGATTTGGAGATAGGGACTGCGGGGAGGGGGGATCCGCGGCTGGCCTGGAGCTTGCTTGGGGGGCCAGTGATTGGGCCGTGGGGGAATGGAAGGGCTGGTGATGTGGGGGTCATGGGGCTGGCCAGCAATCGAGAGGGAAGACAAGGGCCACTTCGCATGCGCCAATCTTGGCGCTGACAGATCGGCGCATACGCAATGGCCCACTCAGGGCTCTGCTGCCGGCCTCTAAAGCGGGAATAGGTGATTTACGCTGGTGCACTCTGCAGCGCACAGAGTGTGGGAGATTCTTCTCTGAACTGCAGAACTGAACTCTTCTCTGAACATGAAAAAAAAAGTGATTTACTCCAGTTTTCACGCAAATTCAAAACTTAGAATTTTTTTGGAAGAATCGCTCCCAAGCCATTTTCAAAATATATGCAGTATTGATATATTAATTTAAATCTGGTAAAATCAAAGTTTGTTCTGTTTTAAAATTGAATAAATTTAATCTTGGAATGATTTTCAGTGCTTTTCAAAATTTCTTCCTCAATGAAATAATGAAGAAGATGCTTGTTGCAGTTTTCATATACTTGGAACATGAAGCATTCCAAAGAGTCAGCACTCTTCCTGACATGGGTGTGCAACTTGTCCATCATCTTTGCTTTTAATATGATAAAACTGTTGTGTCATCGAATCTTAATATTGCTGGCAACACTTGCTCTGATGCTTCAGAGTGAAACTAAAGATTTTTTACAGACACTTTGCCAAATATAACCTGATATACAGCCATGTGACATAATGTATGGGGAGAAGGCATTGTTCTATTAAAAATAATGTTTACTCCTTTTGACACCGACCGAAATGAAAACTGCATGGAGATTCCTTTCTAAATATGAGATTTAAATTGCCTTTCTAATTGAATCTGTAGTTTAGTTACCAGTAGATACATGAATCATCAATTACTGCACCTAAAAGGAGTCTTTCTCCATTAGGCAATCCAACAGAAATTTACAATCAATTAAATGTTCTTGAAGCGGCCACTCTCGTAAAGTAGGAAAAAAGGCAGCCAAATGTGCACCGCAAACACCAGTAAACTGCAATGTGATAATGACCAGATAATCCATTTTAGTGACCTTGGTCGAGGGGTAAATATTGACCCAGCCTCTCTTTGAAATGGTGCCATGGAATCTCTTCCACTCACCTAAGAGGGCAGAGATAGGGGTCGAGATTTTTTGCACCCAAGACAGGTGCTTGAAATCAGGAAGTTCACCTGCTCACTGCAGCAGCCTTGGGGGAAAGCGTTTCAAATGGTGGGACATTTAATTCCTGGAGGGGTGGGGAGGATGGGGAGGTTGCAGGATGGAGTCGAGCACAGATTGGAAGTGGCAGCAGGGACTAAGGCTTCATCTCATTGTGTTTCCTTAAACATTTGGTCCTGTAACCATTCGGCCCATCGAGCCTGCACTGACAACAATCCCACCCAGGCACTATCCCCACATCCCCACCGCTAATCTTCCTTACACTAATGGTCAATTTAGCACGGCCAATTAACCCAACCCACACATCTTAGGAGTGTGAGAGGAAACCGGAGCACCCTTAGGAAACCCATGCAAACTCCACACAGAGAGTCACCCAGACTGAAATTGAACCCAGGTCCCTGGCGCTGTGAGGTAGTAGTGCTAACCACTCTGCCACCGTGCTGCCTTCATGGGCAGACCTCAGCAACCATTTTAAGATGGAATAAAATAAAGCTTTTAAATATCCATTGCAGACTTCACTATGTAAAAAACATTTTCATGAAAGCCCATTCAATACGCTTAAACCACCTCAAGTACTTAATCCCTGATAAATCCTGGTCAAAATCTTGGAACTCCCTCCCTAACAGCACTGTAGATGGACCTATGCCACATGGACTGCAGCGGTTCAAGGAGGCAATTCAGCACCATGTCCTCTCGGGCAGTTAGGGATGGATTATAAATGTTGGCCAAGCCTGCAAGGCCCACATCCTGTGAATGAAAAAATATAAAAACATTTGTATCCATAACCTCACATCAAAGGCAACTAACCTCTATGAGCTGTAAATCAAGCTGTGAACTTATGAGCCCCCACTGTGTTAATGATAGGTTGTGGAAAGCCATCAAGCATTAATAATGCTATAATGATAGCACTTGGGATATGTCAACAAACAACTATTGAAACTGCGAGAAAAGATTTTATTTTCAATTCCGCAGACATGGGTCGGCAGTTTAAAAAAAGTGTAAAGGGATGGCTATTTAAATAACTTGACAGCTTGACAGCCTGCAGACCGTCCGCTCTGACGGAGGGTCATTCAGACTCAAAACATTGGCTCTATTCTCTCGCCACAGACGCTGTCAGACCTTTTCTGTTTTTATTTCAGATTCCAGCATCCGCAGTATTTTGCCTTTAGTCTGCAGACTTAATCCACGATCATGCAAGATCATGCATGACTTCTCTAAAGATTTGTAACTTCCACAATGGTGGATAAGACCTGTGGTGCAGTGAAATGGGATCTGTTTGAACTCAACATTGAGCTAAAATGGCCCTGCTGGGTTCAGGTTTCCCACATGCACGAGTCACATACCCCCAGTGAAAACTGCTAGATAAGGGGATGGGACTTCCAGATATGGAGTCTATCCACTATTTTGGTCTCCGTGACTCTCTGAAAGTCCATGTCAGTGCCTCAGTTTAACACCTCAGGCAAAAGGTGGCACCTCCAAATGTGCAGCACTCCCTCAGAACTGCACGGGAGATTTTTATATTCCAAGTCCCTGGAGTGGGACATGAACCAATAATCTTCTTACTCGAAGATAAGAATGCTACCCTATTGAACCATGATTGCTACACAGAAACCTTTTGGGGGGGGTGGGGGGGAAGCTGAAATGGTACATAAAAACATGGATTTTTTTTTTCTCAAAGTATGCATTAAAGTCATAAATATGTATCTATAACCAATATTGAATGAATTAGCCATGATAAGTGTATTAGTCGACCATCATGCACTTGCAGTGGCAGATAGGTCATAATGATAATTGGAGAAGATCTTCCAGGTAACTGGATAATAGTTAATGTGAATCGAGACAAAGAACAAAGAAAAGTACAGCCCCAGAACAGGCCCTTTGGCCCTCCAAGCCTGTGTCGATCAAGATGTCCTAACTAAACTAAAAACAATTCTGCCCTTACTTGGTCATATCCCTCTATTCCCTCCCTATTCACATACCCGTCCCAGATGCCTCTTAAATGTTGCTAATGTGCCTGCTTCCACCACCTCCTCTGGCAGCGCGTCCCAGGCACCTACCATTCTCTGCATGAAAAATGTCCCCTGCACACCTCCCTTCCACATTCCCCCTCACACCTTTAACCTGTGCCCCTTGTAATTGAGACTTCCACCCTGGGAAAAAACCTCTGACTATCCACCCTTTCTATGCCTCTCATAATTTTGTAGACCTCTATCTGTTTCCCCCTCAGCCTCTGTCTTCCCAGTGAAAACAATCCTACTTTATTCAACCTCTCCTCCTAGTCAACGCCCTCGAGACCATGCAACATCCTGGTGAACCTTCTTTGCACTCTCTCCAAAGCTTCCATGTCCTTCTGGTAGTGTGGTGACCAGAATACTCCATACGTTTGGGAAAGGCATGATTCTGAGAATTATAGGCTTCAGTTGTGAGAATCAAATAATGGGTGTTGGCTTTTTGTGACTGACATTACAACCATGTTGTCTTGATGCGATAAGCCTGCATGCAGGTTATGGCAGGGTTTGCTCAACAGGTTGGTGCAAGAAATCGTTAGTGAATTTTTCCTCCCTTATTTCATGAACTCCGGCCAGGACTCCCTACCCTCGCCCATGGCTGGGATTCTCCGGTTCCACTGCAGTGAATGGAGTTTTGGCTGAGGGCCAGATTCTTCGTTCTCACTGGCAGCAGTGACGGGATGAATGAGATTGGAGAATCCTGGCTTCAGAGTCCAACTCTAACCTCTTCACTGCTATCCAAACTAAGTCAAGGATCACATCTGATGTGATACACTGTACAGTGTACATACATACCCAGCCATTTGGAACTCCTTTTCCCTATTTTCTTCTGTATGGAAATTACAGTTGAGTAGGCCATAATTTGGCATAAATTTGCCTTTGTTAGCTCCTCAACCAGAGGCGTTGGGCGGGATTTTCCGGGCGGGATTTTCCAGCCGCGTTCGCCCCAAAACCGTAAAATCCTGCCCGAGGTCAACAGACCTTTCCATGATCCGCCTTTCACCGTTACGATTCCCGTGGCGGGCAGAACGAGAAAGTTCGCCCTGTTAGCTTAAATCCATTTCCCTCTTCTTTCCTTGTATCATTTTACACTAGTTACTTTGCCCGGAATTCTCCAGCCTTTCACCTCCCACCATTGCTGCCAGCAAGAATGGAGAACTTGGCGCTCAGCCAAATCTCCGCTCGCTGGTAGTGGGACCAGAGATTCCCACCTGCGGCTGAGGTCGGAAAATCTGGCCTTTTATAATCTAATTCTCCCTGATTCTGTTACTGTTATCTGCCTCAGCTGCCACTTGTAGAAAGTATTCTGTGCACTGGTAACCCTCAATACGATAAATCTTCCAGTTTACCTCTTTGTTCTTGTAAGGGTGATTAAATCCGCACTACCTGTTACCTGTTCATTAATCAGTGAAAACAATTTGTCACTCTTTACCATTCCCTAAATCTTTCTTCCTTTTACAAGCCTCCAGTGGACCCACTTAATCTTCTCTGTTCCAATCCACAATTGACTTTTTCTCATTGCCTCTTTCTTATCTTTGAGGGAAACCCCTTATTTGGTACATGACCTTTGCATAAAGCTGTTTAGCAGTCTGTTGAAGCTTACTGATTTAAGGCTGGAAGTAAATGAAAGATGTTTTCTTTCAAAAGAATAAAATTCATGAAGGCGTTATGAATTACTTTGGTATTAGTAGCACATGGCATTCCATTTGACTTGTGTCTGCATTTATTTACGATCCGGTATGAATAGTGAATGAATCACTGACAGAAATGAAATATCTTGGACATGTAATTTAGCATAGGCCTATAATGGACAAAAACCAACAGCTTGTAACTCCCTTTGTGCTGATACTGAGTGTGGCATTTCTCAACATCTCGAAGTTGTAAAGGAGCCAACTGTCAAACAGTGATGATAAAGTGGGATTTTTAAGGTCATTCAATGTAAATTTGATGCTTCTCAGACAATGAGTCTTATTCCTCAGCAGGGACAGTGTGTTCTTCACCAGTGCTGTCATTTCCTCGACTCATCTTTGGAGTCCATTTAAATTAACTCGCCTCTCTTGCATCAGCTTACGTTTCAAGATTTTGAATCGATCAAAAAAAAGATACACAGGAACAGTTGGGAAATTCTGTGGGCGTTGCAAATCTGAAGTAAGAAAGAGAGAATGCTCCAAAATATTCATCACGACAAGCTGCCCCAATGGACAGAGAGAGAGAGTTGATGGGCGAAATTTGATGCCCTGCCCAGAGACGGTTTCAGAGATAGGATTGGGTTAGGTGCATTGGCCATGCTAAATTCTCCCTCAGTGTACCTGAACAGGCACCGTACTGTGGCAACTAGGGAATTTTCACAGTAACTTCATTGCAATGCTCATGTCAGCCTACTTGTGACTAATAAATAAGTAAAAGGGGATAGGACGGGAAGGTGAGAGGTCAAGACCCTGTTGCCTTTCCGCCTTCTTTCAATTTAGTCCAGGGTGGGGAAAACTTGAATGTGGCTTTCTCAGCAACGTAAGGGTCTCATCCTACCGCCCTTGGTATTTAACCAGTGGCGGGTGAGTGACACGTCTGGCGTGCCTACCATCAGGAGTATTCTGGTGGGTAGGCTGGGGACCTGCTACGGGTGCGGTGGGGTTGTTAGATACTCTGTGCTCAATAGAGGCAGTAAGAAGTCTAACAACACCAGGTTAAAGTCCAACAGGTTTATTTGGTAGCAAAAGCCACACAAGCTTTCGGAGCTCCAAGCCCCTTCTTCAGGTGATTGGGAATTCTGTTCACAAACAGGGCATATAAAGACACAAACTCAATTTACATGAATAATGGTTGGAATGTGAATACTTACAGCTAATCAAGTCTTTAAGAAACAAAACAACGTGAGTGGAGAGAGCATCAAGACAGGCTAAAAAGATGTGTATTGTCTCCAGACAAGACAGCCAGTGAAACTCTGCAGGTCCAGGCAACTGTGGGGGTTACAGATAGTGTGACATGAACCCAATATCCCAGTTGAGGCTGTCCTCGTGTGTGCGGAACTTGGCTATCAGTTTCTGCTCAGTGACTCTGCGCCATCGTGTGTCGTGAAGGCCGCCTTGGAGAACGCTTACCCGAATATCAGAGGCCGAATGCCCGTGACCGCTGAAGTGCTCCCCAACAGGAAGAGAACAGTCTTGCCTGGTGATTGTCGAGCGGTGTTCATTCATCCGTTGTCGCAGCGTCTGCATAGTTTCCCCAATGTACCATGCCTCGGGACATCCTTTCCTGCAGCGTATCAGGTAGACAACGTTGGCCGAGTTGCAAGAGTATGTACCGTGTACCTGGTGGATGGTGTTCTCACGTGAGATGATGGCATCTGTGTCGATGATCCGGCACGTCTTGCAGAGGTTGCTGTGGCAGGGTTGTGTGGTGTCATGGTCACTGTTCTCCTGAAGGCTGGGTAGTTTGCTGCGGACAATGGTCTGTTTGAGGTTGTGCGGTTGTTTGAAGGCAAGAAGTGGGGGTGTGGGGATGGCCTTGGCCTGTCTTGATGCTCTCTCCACTCACGTTGTTTTGTTTCTTAAAGACTTGATTAGCTGTAAGTATTCGCATTCCAACCATTATTCATGTAAATTGAGTCTGTGTCTTTATATGCCCTGTTTGTGATGCCTCAATAGAGGCACCAGCCATGGGAACAGTGGGACACCAAGTTAGGTCCCTTTCTGCCTTTAAATCCGTGTCTCTCGACAGAATCTGCCCGTCTATCCCTGAGCGAACCTGCCCCCCCCTTACCTTTCTCCTGGGCCCCCAGCAATGACCCCGGGTTTAGGCATGCTGCTGTAGTGGAAGAGCCCTACTGCTCTCAGGCTGGGATTTCCAGGGAAAATGCCCCTCTCTAGAGCAGGGAAGCCTAATTCTGACTCAGTAGGGATTGAATCCTATTGTTCTGGAATTTAGGAATGGCCACAGTGGTGGTTCATGGAATCATTGAAACCCTACAATGTAGAAGATGATCATTCGGCCCATTGGGTCTGCACCATTTCTCCGTCAGAGCATCCCACCTACACCCTAAATCCTTAGCCCCACATATTTTACCCGCTAATCCCCCGAGCCTACACATATACTGGGACAGTAGGGGGCTATTCACCATGGCCAATCCACCTAACCTGCACATCTTTGGACTGTGGGAGGAAACCGGAGCACCCGGAGGAAACCCACGCAGACATGGGGAGAACATGCAGACTCGGCACAGACAGTGACCCAAGGCGAGATTCGAACATGGGTCCCTACAGCTTTGAGGCAGTAAGGCTAAGCACTGTGATACCGTGCCGCCCTTTTATTGGGTTGATGATGATTTTACAGCTGGTGGCTAGGTCTCCGGCCGCGATCATTACATTTCACCTCATACATTTCACCTTGATCAATGAAATTAAAGATGAAAAGATACACAGATGTAATTTCCAGTATTTATTTAGAGCTTTGGTGGGAACTACCCTGTTGTTGATCACAGAAGTGTTTTAATAAGATAATAGATTGTGCATACAGTCTGTTTCATTGCCCTTGCTGACCCAGATGTGGAGATGCCGGCGTTGGACTCGGGTGAACACAGTAAGAGTTTTAACAACACCAGGTTAAAGTCCAACAGGACTTGCTACCAAATAAATCTGTTGGACTTTAACCTGGTGTTGTTAAAACACTTGCTGACCCAGGCCAGTGTCTGAAGTTGAATGAGGCAGTTTGCAATGGCAGCATACTATTCAGCCTGCATTGTGCTCCCAATCCCATGTCCTCTCCATCACAATGGCTGCCTATTTTGACTTCCAAATCATTCCTGTCACAACAAGATTCTCCTTCTAGATACCTTTTCCAAGCACCAATGTTTTATAAGAAGCCAATTTAAACAGCCTTTCTTGAGTTAAAGATAGAGTGAGCTTATTAGCTACCAGACGTGAGGAAAATAATAAAAAACATATGCACATACATTAACAGAGATTAGAAATGGAAGTCTGTCCAAAAATAAGTTCAAAAAATATACAAATCAGTCTTTGACTTGTGCATAAGGAGCAGATGGTGAAATGTGGTGATTTTTTGTGGCTTCTAATTCCTGTAGCATTGACTTCAGTCGTTGAAGAGTTGGTTTCAGGAATCCAGGGTTTTGCAACTTCTGTGGCACACACTCTGACATGTCCAGCATCAGTCCGCACTGACAAAGTTTGCAGTTGGCTTTTTATCCAGGTCTCCTGTGTATTCCTGGAAGAGGAGAACCTGCAATGGGCCTGAGACATAACTGACAGGATGTGATTCCTGCTGAGATGATAATCAGCTTCCATTATCTCCACAGGAGATTACTGTCAGTCCCTTTGTGTGTTTGATATGTCCCTGATTAGAAGAAAGGGGTGTAATAATCCATTGTCTCTCAGGACTTAGTATCACCAACACTGAAACCGCTCAGTCAATCACCGCATTTACGTTCTCAGAATTTATATCCTCGGCCATCTTTGGTTTGTATGTCCATTTTTAAAAACAGTAAGAAGTCTCACAACACCAGGTTAAAGTCCAACAGGTTTATTTGGTAGCACAAGCCACTAGCTTTCGGAGCGCTGCCCCTTCATCAGGTGAGTGGGAGTTCTGTTCATAGAATCATAGAAACCCTACAGCACAGAAAGAGGCCATTCGGCCCATCGAGTCTGCACCGACCACAATCCCACCCAGGCCCTGCCCCCTTATCCCTACATATTTTACCCACTAATCGCTCTAACCTACACAGCTCAGGACACGAAGGGGCAATTTAAGCATGGCCAATCAACCTAACCCGCACATCTTTAGAATGTGGGAGGAAACCGGAGCACCCGGAGGAAACCCACGCAGACACGAGGAGAATGTGCAAACTCCACACAGACAGTGACCCAAGCTGGGAATTGAACCCAGGTCCCTGGAGCTGTGAAGCAGCAGTGCTAACCACTGTGCTACCGTGCCGCCCCGTGTTGTTTGTGAAATATCTTGTTGGCGAGAATCACCACTGCTCCACTGCTCTACAATAGCCAGAACCATGCGCCATGGCCACATCAAGGGGATCAGAGGCCATTAAAGCCTTTGGGTGGTCAGGGGCATGGTCATGCAGTGCCAGCCTGTCAGTGCCCAACTGGCACCCTGGCAGTGCCTGTTAGGCACCATAACAATGCCATGAGCAGTGTCAAGAGTGTGGGGCCTGAGTGGGGTAGGGCTATGATGGGGGGGTAGGACGGGAGGACTTAGGCAGCGAGGGAGCTCTGCAAGGGGGTTGGTATGCAGGGCGGAGTTCTGCGAGGGGTGGTATGCAGGGGGGAGCTCTGCAGATGGGGTGACACGCAGCAGGGAGCTCTGCAAGGGGATTGGTATGTGGGGGAGTTCTGTAGGGGGGAGCTCTGCAAGGGGATTGGTATGTGGGGGAGTTCTGTAGGGGGGAGCTCTGCAAGGGGGGGATGATAAGCAGGGGGGTGCTCTGCAAGGGGGGTGGTATGCAGAGGGAGCTCTGCAAGGGGGGTGATATGCAGGGGGGGAGCTCTGCAAGGGGGGTGGTAGTGGGGGGAGCTCTGCAGGGGTAGTGGTAGCAGGGGGAGGTCTGCAGGGGGGTTGGTGGCGGGGGGGGGAGCTCTGCAGGGGTGGTTGTATGCAGTGCGGAGCTCTGCAGTGGGGGTGGTATGCAGTGCGGAGCTCTGCAGGGGGTTGGGAGCAGGGGGGAGCTCTGCAAGGGGGGGTGGGATGCGAAGGGAGTTCTGCAGAGGGGGTGGTAGCAGGGGGGAGCTCTGCAAAATGGGTGGTAGCAGGGGGGGGCGCTGCAGGGGGAGTGGTAGCGGGGGGAGCTCTGCAAGGGGGGTGGTAGCAGGGGGGTGCTCTGCAGGTTTGGGTGGTAGCAAGGGGGAGCACTGCAGGGGAAGTGGTAACGGGGGAGCACTGCAAAGGGGGATGGTATGCAGTGGGGAGTACTGCAAGGCGGGTGGTAGCCGGGGGAGCTCTGCAGGGGGAGGGTGGTATGCGGAGGGAGTTCTGCAGGGGGGTTGGGAGCGGGGGGAGCTCTGCAGGGGGGAATGGTATGCAGGGGGGAGCTCTGCAGGAGGAGTGGTAGCAGGGGGGAGTGCTGCAAGGGATGTGGTAGCAGGGGACAGCTCTGCAGGGGGGATGGTGGCGGGGGGGAGCTCTGCAGGGGTGGTTGTGTGCAGTGGGGAGCTCTGCAGGGGTGGTTGTGTGCAGTGGGGAGCTCTGCAAGGGGGGGTGATAGCAGGGAGGAGATCTGCTTCAAAGTCAGAGGTTTAGGAATTACCTGATACAATATGGACTTTCATTTTTATTGCTGCTCTCACTTTTCATTTGAGTAGAGTAGAAATTATTTATTAATATGAGGAGAATGGCGGATGCTGTTGGCCCTGACATTTACCATCTTGCGGGGCTTTCATCACCGTCACAGCTCCTATTGTTAATCTAGTGTTCTCTGACGGAAATGCTTATGGAAGCAAAATACAGCTCTGTGAAACACCGCCGAGAATCTTTTCCCTATTCAGCCATGCGTAGAGGTTTTTAATTAAGCATCTCGTGCTTCTGTGAAAGAGTGAGTTGTTGATGGATGGGATAGTATCCATGAGGAACAGCTGCATGCTGGATGCTGTGATCTGCTGCACTGATTGGCTGTCGACAGGCTTGCTGTAAAGCTAATGTTGGCCTTTCACACCAGGGATAGACATTCGGTGCACCTCAAGCATTTAAATAGGTGGCGAGTTGTAGGAGACCAAATGTTTGGTGAGCTGCCAAACTGGTGTTATCACTGTTTGACTTGGGTTACAATTAGCCCGACTACCAGTGAAATAAAAGTCACTTCTGTCTGTTGACTGCAAGGATCCTGCGTGTAGTGAGTTTTAGAATCATAGAATCCCTACAGTGCAGAAGGAGACCATTCAGCCCATCGAGTTTGCACCGACTTGTCAACAGAGCATCTTATCCAGGCCCTTATCCCTGTTTCCCCTGCATGTTGGGCATTAAGGGACGATCTAGCATGACCAATCAACCTAACCTGCACATCTTTGGAGTGCAGGAGGAACCGAAGCAGCTGGAGAAACTGCCAGCGCCAAGGACCCGGGTTTAATTCCGGCCTCAGGTCACTGTCTTTGTGAGGTTTGCACGTTCTCCCTGTGCCTGCGTGGGTTTCCTCCGGCTGCTCCGGTTTCCTCCCACAGTCCAAAGGTGTGCGGGTTAGGTGGATTGGCCATGCTAAATTACCCCTTAGTGTCAGGGGGACTAGCGAGGGTAAATGCATGGGGTTTTGGGGATAGGGCCTGGGTGGCATTGTGGCTGGTGCAGACTCGATGGGCCGAATGGCCTCTTTCTATACTGTAGGATTCTATGATCCTATGAGCCCATGCAGACATAGAAATCATAGAAACCCTACAGTACAGAAAGAGGCCATTCGGCCCATCGAGTCTGCACCGACCACAATCCCACCCAGGCCCCACCCCATATCCCTACATATTTTACCCGCTAATCTACATATCCTAGGACACTAAGGGGCAATTTTAGCATTGCCAATCAACCTAACCCGCACATCTTTGGACTGTGGGAGGAAACCGGAGCACCCGGAGGAAACCCACGCAGACACGAGGAGAATGTGCAAACTCCACCCAGACAGTGACCCGAGCCGGGATTCGAACCCAGGTCCCTGGAGCTGTGAAGCAGCAGTGCTAACCACTGTGCTATCGTGCCGCCCCATGGGGAGAACATGCAAACTCCACGCAGACAGGGACCGGAGGCCGGAATTGAACTCGGGTCCCTGGCGCTGTGAGGCAGCAGTGCTAACCACTGTGCCACCATGTTGCCTATCTTGACCTGGAACCGATTTCCTTTGCAAAGTAAGTTCACCGAACCCGGTTCCTTGAGGACTTGGTTGGCAGTCCAAAGAAGCTCCTGATTCGCCACTAATCCGTATTAAATCAACGGCCTCTTTCAATGGCCATTAAGTGGCCAGTGTGGGTTGATGGAAATGATCGCACTGGTGCAGTCTCCTCTTCCGAAGGATTAAGGGAACTTATGTGTGAAACCATGTTTAACTTTACTGGGGAGTATTTGGTGTTGATGAGAAAATAATAGGAAACTAATAAAATATTTAAGCGATTACAGTGGCCTGGCTTTCATCTTGGAAGTAATACTTGTGCTAAATGGGTAAGTACACAGGGACCTGTCTTGAATGCTGACCCCTTTTGAACTGAAGCAGAGGGAAGAGATCCATTAGTGTTAATTTGTTTTGTATCCAGCTCTCTCTCAGAAACAGTAGAGACATTTGATTTTTTTTAAAAAGAGTTACTTATTGTGAAACATTTGCTCAAGTCCTGATCTGACTGTGTTTCTCTTGCCAATTTCCTCCTTTAAAATTACAAAGACGTACTGGGCAAGGATCACATTTAGCTCATTGTTTCATTGTGGGATCTTTGCTAGACATTCCAAACCTAATCCCATCGCTCTAGTCTTACAACACAGCCGTGAATTTCCTCTACTTCAAATCCTTAAAAGATTCATTAGTTGCTGTCTAAACCACTCCCTGTGGCAAAGCATTCCATGTTCCAACAACTCTGTGAAAGTCAATTTTTAATTCTTTTATGGGCTACGAGTGTCACCAGCGAGACCCGCGTTTTCCCGATACAACTGAGTGGCTTGCAAGGCCATATCAGGGGCTACATTGCTGTAGGTCTGGCTTCATATGTGGGCCAGTGTAGGTAAGATTTCCTTCCTTGAGGTCCTTAGTGAATGACAATCAAGTAGTTTGATGCAAGATTTATTGAAGACATGGGATTTACATCCACCAGCTGTTCTGGTAGGATTTGAACTCATACCTCTAAATCATTTATCCAGGCCCCTGGATTATTAGTGTATAACACAACCACAATGCTACTGTATTGCTATTTCCTGTTCCAATTTACGACCTTTGTGTCAGCAACTTTGCTCATACCACTTACAATTTCTAATATGGTGGCACTACAGAGCTCCAGGAAGGTTATAAAACAAGCTTTGTTTATTCCACCGGTATCAAAGCTGTGTGAGCTCTCAAGGGAAAGCTTCACTTCAAGAAACAAACTGTTTATACAGAATATGCGTGGCCGATGCTCTCTGCCCTATTTGTGGCCTTGGCTCCGCAACGCAGTGACTCAACAGCCTTGAACTGCTACTCTAGCTCCTGGCTGCAGTCCTGCTCTCCTGTCTCACCAGGAGGCTTCACAGACTAAGAGGTGCTGCCAGCTGATCTGTCAAGGTCTCCAATCCCTCTTCTTGGCTCTTTAGCCACCCTCAGGCTTCATGTGCCTTATTCATTGCCTCGGTTCCTGCCATGCACAGTCATAGACGTGTCCTTGCTGCTTTTGCCCTTGCTTCATGGAACTTAGCTCCACCCCTGTTTGCCAAAAGCACTGCTCCCTTCAGGGAAGGGCCCATAGGCATAACAGGTTCTCCTGCTTCCCCATCATTTCAACATCTGCTACCAGAGACCCACTACAGAGCAGTAACTTATTGAAACATATAAGATTCTGAGGGGACTTGAGAGAATGTTTCCCTTTTGTGGGGTCGAACCTAGAACTAGGGGGCACAGTTTAAAAGTAAGGGATCTCCCATTTAAAACTGAGGTGAAGAGGAAGGGTATGAAATTTTGGAATTATTTTCCCTGGCAAGCAGTGCAGACTGAATTGTTCAATATATTTAAGGATGAGTTAGATTTTTGATCAAGGGAGTAAGGATTCCGCTCATTCAGCCCATTGAGCCTGCTCTGCCATTCAATAAGATCATGGCTGATCTGATTGTAACCCCAACCCCACATTCCTGCAGTGTTAAGGTAAGCCTATTGTGATTAATGAATAAACTTTAACTTTAAGACCCCTTTTACTGGAAAGAAAGATCCCAAACAGGAGGATGGGGGTGAGGGCGAGGGAAGGGAAAGTTTAAAGTTTATTTATTAGTGTTGCAAGTAGGCCTACATTAACACTGCAATGAAGTTACTGTGAAAATCCCCTCGTCGCCACACTCCGGCGCTTGTTCCGGTACACTGAGGGAGAATTTAACATGGCCAATGCACCTAACCAGCACATCTTTCAGACTGGTGAAGGAAACCGGAGCACCCGGAGGAAACCCACGCAGACACGGGGAGAACGTGCGGACTCCACACAGGCAGTGACCCAAGCCGGGAATCGAACCTGGGTCCCTAGTGCTGTGAGGCAGCAATGCTAACCACTGTGCCACCCGTGCCGCTCCCATAGATCCCAAACTGGGGGATGGGGATGAGGGCGAGGGAAAGGAAAGTTTAAAGTTTATTTATTAGTGTCGCAAGTAGGCCTACATTAACACTGCAATGAAGCTACTGTGAAAATCCCTTAGTTGTCACACACTGGCGCCTGTTCAGGTACACTGGGGGAGAATTTAGCATGGCCAGTGCACTTAACCAGCACATCTTTGGACTGTGGGAGGAAGCCGGAGTATCCGGAGGAAACCCACGCACTCACACACACGGGGAGAACGTGCAGACTCCACACAGACAGTGACTCAAGCTGGGAATCGAACCTGGGTCCCTGGCGCTGAGGCAGCAGTGCTAACTGGTGTGCCACCTTGGAAGGAGGAGGGGGAAAGGGAAGTCCTGAAGGGGAGGGTTGGGGGACGAAGGAGGGTGGGAAGGAGAGGGTGAGGGAGAGAGAAGGGGGAGGGAGAGGTAGGAAGAATTTGCTGTTCAAAGGCAGAAAGTATTAATTTTCAAATTGTTAATTCAAGATATAATGTTGCAAGTTAATGAGATAATGTTGCAAGATAATGAGATATTTATCATCAGATATACTAGTATATTCTATAAAGTAAAGTAACTGGAATGAAGTGGCAGGTTTTAGGAATCTGTCTTCACATGATTTGTGATATCATTTGAATCCCTTGGCTGCAGAATAACCTTGGAACCTACTCCAACCTTAACTATGGTTGTGATATTCTTACGATCTTAAATTACAATGCAGATTAAGGCCAAAATTAAACAGAACAAAATACCATTGGATTCAGTTACATTTAAACAAATTATTAGTTTTATGTACATAAAATGATAAGTAAAGAAAGATCTGGCTTTTATTATTTATCGATACTTTCATGGGCATCTTATTGTGTTTTCAAGGGATGTGAGCTTTGCTGGCTATGCCAGCATTCATTGTCCATCCTCAATTGCCCTTGAGAAGGGGTGGTGAACTGTTTTCTTGAATTGCTGCAGTCTGCGTTTTGTTGGGGAGGGAACTCCAGGATTTAGACCCAGCGACATAGCGATATATTTCCTAGGCAAGATGGTGAGTGGCTTGGAGGAGAACTTCCACACGGTGGGGTTCCCGTGTAACTGCTGCCCTTGTCGTTCAAGATGTGGAGATGCCTGGCGTTGGACTGGAGGTGAGTCACCTGAGGAAGGAGCAGTGCTCCGAAAGCTCGTGATTCCAAATAAACCTGTCAGACTTTAACCTGGTGTTGTGAGACTTCTTGCTGTCCAAGATGAAAGTGGTCATGGGTTTGGAAGGTGCCGTCTAAGGAACCTTGGTGAACTTCTACAGTGCATCTTGTACCATCTACAAGATGCACTGCTGCTACTGTGCGTCAGTGGTAGAGGGAGGAGTGTTTGTGGAAGGCATGCCAGTCAATCAGGCTACTTTGACCTGGAAGGTGTCAAGCTTCTTGAGTGTTGGAGCTGGACTCATCGAGGCAAGTCATATTCCATAATTGTGCCTTGTAGTTGTGGTCAGGCTCTGGGGAGTCGGGAGGTGAGTGACTAACCTCTGACCTGCTCTTATAGCCACAGCGTTTATATAGCTAGTCGTGTTTCTGGTCAAGGCAACCCCCAGGATGTTGATAGTGGGGGATTTAGTGATAGTAATGCCAATGAATGCCAAAGGTTGATAGTTAGATTCTCTCCTGTTGGAGATGGTCATTGCCTGGCACGTGTGTGGCGCAAATTTTACTTGTCACTTCTCAGTCCAAGGCTGGATATTGCCTGGGTCTCATTGCATATGGATATGGACTGCTTCAGCTTCTGAGGAGTTAAGAATGGTGCTGAACATTCTTTAATCATCCCCACTTCCTGATGGTGTGATGGAAGGAAGGTCATTGATGAAACTCCTGCAGTGATGTCCTGGAGATGAGATGACTGACCTCCAACCACCACAACCATCTTCCTTTGTGCTGTTATGATTCTAAGCAGTGGAGAGTTTCCCCCCCGATTCCCATTGACTGCAGTTTTTCTAAGCCTCCTTAATGCCACAAGTGGTCAAATGAGGCCTTGCTATTAAGGCCAGGCACTCTCACCTCACCTCTGGAGTGCTGCTCTTTCAACAATGTTTGAACGAAGGCTGTAATGATGTCAGGAGCTGAGTGGCAGAACCCAAACTTAGCATTAGTCATCAGGTTATTGATAAGCAGGTGCTGCTTGATTGCACTGTTAATGACCCCCTTGCATCCTGATCAAGAATTGAGTAATGGGGCGATAATTGGCTGGGTTGGATTTGTCCAGGGGAAAAGGGCATACCTGGGAAATTTTGCACATTCTCAGGTAAATGCCAGTATTGTAGCTGTATTGGTGCTATAACTGGACTAAGGGCATTAGTTAAGAGAATTTTGCAACTGTCATTATTCGACTTTTAATTCCAGATTTAAAAAAAATTTAGTTCAAGTTTCACCACCTGCTGCAGTCGGATTCGAACCCAGGTCCCCAGAGCATCACCCTGGGTTGCTGGACCAGCAACAATACCACCACACCACTATCTCCCCTCATGGCATTGCAAAGCATTCCCTTAATTATTCCTGTAGTGCAAACCACTGTCATGTGAGCAAACATGGCTATGAATTTGGGCACAGTAAGATCCCACAAACAGCGGTGAGAAATGAATTTCCACTTTTTTGTGGGTGAATAAAATAATACCAAACATGATACCAGCAGAATGCACTCATCTATTTATTTAATACTTTGCAGTTGTGTACACCAGATTGGACAATCTGTTTAACAGTTTACCCAAGAATCTGCATTGTACGGAACTGTGCTACATTTCCTACAGTATCTTCTTAAATCTTTGTGTGGGGCTTAAGCCACATCCTGACTTAGAGACGGAAAGTCTACAAATGTAGCAAAAGTGAACACTTAACTAACAACTAATGAGGGTAGAACCATTAAGCAAAAATAACTTCTTAGAAATGTGGTTTGATAATTTAGTTTAAGTTTATTTATTAGTGTCACAAGTAGGCTCACTTTAACACAGCAATGAAGTTACTATGAAAATAACCGAGTTGCCACACTCCTTTTTAAAAGAGATGTACGAGGCAGATTTTTTACACAGAGAGTGGTGGGTGCTTGGAACTCGTTGCCAGGGGAGGTAGTGGAAGCGGATACGGTAGTGACTTTTAAGGGACATCTTGACAAGTACATGAATGAGATGGGAATAGAGGGATATGGTCCCCGGAAGCGTAGGGGGTTTTAGTTAAGTCGGGCAGCACAGTCGGTGCAGGCTTGGAGGGCTGAAGGGCCTGTTCCTGTGCTGTAATTTTCTTTGTTCTTTGTTCCGGCCCCTGTTCGGATGCACTGAGGGAGAATTTAGCATGGTCAATCCACCTAACAGGCACATCTTTGGACTGTGGGAGGAAACCAGAGCACCTAGAGGAAACCCACGCAGACATGGGAAGAAGGTGCAGACTCCACATTTGACCACTTGTGGCATTAAGGAGCCCCAGTAACCCAAGTCGGGAATCGAACCCGGGTCCCTGGTGCTGTGAGGCAGCAGTGCTAACCAATGTGCCATTATTTTGAGGTATATTTTTCAACAAAGAACTCCCCTTTCTTACAAATGTGTTTACTTATGCGTCCTTTCTAATACCATACAGTGAGGATAGGCAGGCTACCTCTATCATGAGGTATCAAGAACATAAAGCTGCTTTCACAATGAGCTACTAAGAGGTACAAAACAAAATGACCCGAGGCCCTGAAAATGGATGGTGCTGGAGCGTCGAGCCCATACCCGGTCGTCGCCGGCACTGGAGAGCCCACAGGGGCTACGCCGTGACGAGTAGGAGGGCCGCTGCGGTGAGCATGGAAGCCCAGGGCACGGGCCCGGGTGGAGCCGCTGCCGGTGCAGATCTTGGTGGTAGTAGCAAATATTCAAACGAGAACTTTGAAGGCTGAAGTGGAGAAGGGTTCCATGTGAACAGCAGTTGAACATGGGTCAGTCGGTCCTAAGAGATAGGCGAATGCCGTTCCGAAGGGATGGGCGAAGGCCTTTGTTGCCCTCAGCCGATTGAAAGGGAGTCAAGTTCAGATCCCCGAATCCGGAGTGGCGGAGATGGGCGCCACACGGTGTCCAGTGCGGTAACACAAATGATCCCGGAGAAGCCGGCAGGAGCCCCGGAGAGAGTTCTCTTTTCTTAGTGAAGGGCAGGGCACCCTGGAATGGGTTTGCCCCGAGAGAGGGGCCCATACCTTGGAAAGCGTCGCGGTCCCGGCGGCGTCCGGTGAGCTCTTGCTGGCCCTTGAAAATCCCGGGGAGATGGTGTAAGTCTCGCGCCAGGCCGTACCCATATCCGCAGCAGGTCTCCAAGGTGAACAGCCTCTGGCATGTTGGAACAATGTAGGTAAGGGAAGTCAGCAAGTCAGATCCGTAACTTCGGGATAAGGATTGGCTCTAAGGGCTGGGTCGGTCGGGCTGGGGTGCGAAGTGGGGCGGGGCATGTGCCGTGGCTGGACGAGGCGCCGCCCTCCGGGGCGGTGGCAACTCTGGACGCGCGCTGGGCCCTTCCTGTGGATCGTCCCAGCTGCGGTGCCCTTCGGCCTCCCCGGCAGGCGGGTAGCCTCGGCTAGCGCCGAGCAGCTGACTTAGAACTGGTGCGGACCAGGAGAATCCAACTGTTTAATTAACTAATTTGCTGGTTTGGTTGTCGAGAGGAGCGTCCGTGCTCTGCTTCCCACACGCTTCTCATTGCACCATTCACGACGTGATACTCAGTGAGCTGGGGAATTGGAAAGCTGCATCTTATCACTCCTTGCCTCTCATTTGGAATTGAATGGTTTGAGGAAAGCTGATCAAAGAGGGAAACCTTAACGCTCCAGACGGTAATGCTGAATTTGCACTTGACCAGCCAGCTTCAAACACATTACGCAACAAAGCCTGGTTTCAGACAAAACACTTTATGAGAAAGTGTTTTCTTTTCAAGGTCACTTACACTCAGCCCCCTCTGCAAAAGGTTTTTTTTCTCCGATCTCCTGCTTCTTCCCTTTGTGTTGACTTTAAGAATAATATTGCTCTCTCTACTGGGCTACCACACAATCCCCCCAGGTATGGCTTGCTGAGATTGGATGGGGCTGCACAGTGGTGAGCACTGCTGCCTCACAGCACCAGCGACCCGGGTTCGATTCCCGGCTTGGGTCACTGTCTGTGTGGAGTTTGCACATTCTCCCCTTGTCTGCGTGGGTTTCCTTCAGGTGCTCCGGTTTCCTCCCACAGTCCAAAAATGTGCATGTTATGTGGATTGACAATGCTAAATTCTTCCTCAGTGTACCTGAACAGGCGCCAAAATGTGGCGTCTGGGGGATTTTCCCAGTAACTTCATTGCAGTGTTAATGTAAGCCTACTTGTGACTAATAAATAAACTTTAAAACTTTATTGGGCTGTCTGAAGTGCTGGGTACCAGAACTTGCAGGGTTACAGGGGAAAAAAAACTAGTGTTTGGAACTAAACGCCCCGGCTGTTTCAAAGAGCCAGTACCAAGACACATTGGGCTGAATGGCCTCATTCTACCCTTTAATTTTCTGTCATTCTGTGAACTTACCAAATGTAGAAAATGTCAAGAAACAAGTCAGATTACCTCCCCTTCCTGTAACCTTTTGATGAATTATTAAAAAGGGGCAATGTTTTCAATATCTCAGAGGTTAGATGCAGTGACATTCTGATTAAAAAAGCAAATGCTGGAGATACTCAGTAGATCCAGCAGCAGCTATGCAATGGGAAACAGTGTTTCAGGCCAATAACTTTTGGAACATTGTAAACTATTCCTTCTCCTCTGGATATTATCCATTGCCTCACGAGGCTGCAGTCATAATTAAATGGCATCAGCTGTGACAATGAAAGTGGTGCACTCGTCCTCCTCGTCTCCGTTGGCCTCTCCACGGGTTTTGACAAGACTGATGACAGCATCTTCTTCCCAGCGCATATCCCAAAGAGTTTCACACCCAATTTCATGAAGTGCTGTCATCGTTGCAATGTCGGAAACCAACAGCTCCTCCCAAAATCACAATATGATAATCACCCTATCATTGGTTTTTGGTTTTTGGTGATGTTGGTTGAGGGATAAATGTTGTACAGGACACCAGGAGAACTCTTCTTTGCAGTAGTGCCATGCCATCTTTTACACCGAAAAGGGAAGTTTAGTTCCCTGCTGCCATCAGACTTTTGAATGGACCTATCTTATTTTAAGCTGATCTTTCTCTACACCCTATCTGTAACTGCAACACTACATAGGAACATAGAAACTAGAAGCAGGAGTAGGCCATTCGGCCCTTCGAGCCTGTTCCGCCATTCATCTTGATCATGGCTGATCATCGAATTCAATATCCTGATCCCCCTTTCCCCCATATCCCTTGATCTCTTTAGCCCCAAAAGCTATATCTAATTTCTTCTTGAAATCAGACAACGTTTTGGCCTCAACTACATTCTGCAGTAGTGAATTCCTCACATTCAGCACCCTTTAGGTGAAGGAATTTCTCCTCACCTCAGTTCTAAAAGGTTTATCCCTTATCCTCAAACTATGACCCCTAGTTCTGGACTCCTCCACCATTGAGAACATTCATTCTGAATCTACCCTGTCGAACCCTGTTAGAATTGCTTCCTCTCCTTTCCTTCTCCCCTATGTCCTCTATGAACAGTATGTTTTGTCTGTATAGCGCGCAAGAAACAATACTTTTCACTGTATCCCAATACAGGTGACAATAAAAAATCATATCAAATCAAATCATCCCATTATCAGCGCAACTTCCTCTCAGCACTGCACTGGAATATCAGCTTGTGATAACCCCCAGGACTTGCATAGGGAATTACTGATTAACCTCCCTGTAGCACTCGTAGAATACAAGCACACTGGTTATTGATAGTTATCTTACTAGGTGGAGCTCGTATACCGAGCCCTATATAAAGCAGCACTCTGAGTGGGTTAATTATTGTATTGTCCCGGTTGGGAGGTCTTTGTGTTCACCACAGGCTTGTGGTTTTGCTGTACTTTATTTTGTGCAGTAAATCATCGTTCCTTTACAGCTGACTCCTGGAGTTATTCTACAGCTAACGTTGCGTGCTCAAGTCTCCTGAGTGGGGCTCTGAGGGAAATGCGCTACCACTGAGCCCAGGCTGATACCTGTTCCCCGGGACCTTTGGCCCCCTGCTGCTATTGCAGATAAGCAAACTTCAAATCATCACAAGACCCAGTTTTAGATAGAGGGAAAACTTGTGGAAAGGGTTCTACTTTCTCATGACAATATCTAAGCGACAATACCTCCTTGTTGGTAATACTGTGCACTGTTGAACGTTGGTCCTTAAACTCACTCCCTCAAATGCGTTTGTAGCTCTATGGAGCAACCAAGCAGTCGCTAACATTTTTGCCACTTCTGAAGCCCCAT
Organism: Mustelus asterias; assembly: GCF_964213995.1. Classification (NCBI taxonomy): domain Eukaryota; kingdom Metazoa; phylum Chordata; class Chondrichthyes; order Carcharhiniformes; family Triakidae; genus Mustelus; species Mustelus asterias. Next base: position 124,223,153 of record NC_135809.1, read on the forward strand.
GCGACTTTAGTTGTTTCAACCCAACCTTGCAGAAATGAGCATTCAGTTGCATTTTATTTTGTGAACTTTTTTATCGGAACTTCGATGCTAATGAAAGTAGCCATTACTTTACAAGCAATTTGTCAAATTAGCCTAAATAGCTTGCAAATTTTGCTTCTAAATTGTTTCCAGTAAGGCCTTCAGTCCCCGCAGAATTCCCAAACTATCATACTCCATGTTGCCCAAGGCTGCCCACACAGATTCATTCATTCTGCCCAACAAGTTCCTGTTTCTCAGCATTTCCTATTGCAGTACAATCAGATAATTAGAAAAATTAGTATCTACGTAGAAAGACCAAAGAAAGACTTACATTTAGATTGTATCTCATAACATCTCTCAGTAATGCCTCAGAATGCTTTTCTTAGATAAATTACTTTATCGGCACAGGGGCAGCACAGTGGCACAGTGGTTAGCACTGCTGCCTCACAGCGCCAGGGACCCAGGTTAAATTCCTAGCTTGGGTCACTGTCTGTGTGGAGTTTGCACATTCTCCCTGTGTCTGCGTGGGTTTCCTCCGGGTGCTCCGGTTTCTTCCCACAGTGCAAAGATATGCGGGTTAGATGCATTGGCTATGCTAAATTCTCCCTCAGTGTACCCGAACAGGTGCCGGAGTGTGGCGACTCGGGGATTTTCACAGTAACTTCATTACAGTGTGAATGTAAGCCTACTTGTGACTAATAAATTAACTTACTTGCTTACTTTCAAAATGCAGAGATTGTTCTGTTATCAATAACAACAACTTGCACTCACATAGTGCATTTAAGGTCGCAAACATCCAAAAGCACATTAAGTTTAAGTTTATTTATTCGTGTCACAAGTAAGCTTACATTAACACTGCAATTAGGTTACTGTGAAAATCCCTGAGTCGCCACACTCCGGCACCTGTTCGGGTACACTGAGGGAGAATTTAGCATGGCCAATGCACCTAACCAGCCCGTCTTTCGGACTGTGGGACGAAACTGGAGCACCCGGACGAAACCCACGCAGACACCGAGAGAACGTGCAAACTCCACACAGACAGTGACACAAGTCGGGAATTGAACATGGGTCCCTGGCGCTGCGAAGCAGCAGTGCAAACCACTGTGCCACCATGCCACCCTATTAACAATCCTTTAATATTGTGCATAAGATCCCGCTTATAGTACAGGTGAATGACCAGTTAATTTGGTTTTCAAGTGAGTTATCTGTATCCCTCCAGTTATTGTCTCTTACACATCCCCGATTTTAATCTCTGTACCATTGTCAGCCATGCCTACAACTGGCTAGACCTTAGAGCTCTGGAATCCTATCTTCAAACCTTTCTGCCTTTCCATCACTCACTCCTTTTTAAGATGCACCTTAACATCACCTGTCCTAATATCTTGGTGTGAAATTTGGTTGGATAACACTCCTGTGAATCACGTCAGGTTATTTTACCATGTTACAGGTGCTATCTAAATGCATCTTTTTGGTGCTTTAGTTGAGAGCTAAACTTTTATAAGAGCATTCAGAAAACCGATGACTCTTTCACGAATAGTATCGGATTTTTAGCATTCATCTCTCTAACCTGGGACTAATTCATGGGCTTTTGTCTCAACAAAGAATGGCATTGGTTTCACACAAAAAAATGCTGCTCTTTTTGAGCTCTACCTGGCTGCATTCTAATCTCCTGAAGTGGAATTAAAAACAGAGATTTTTAAAAATGTAGTTACTATTCATGATGTATATATATTTCCTCTCTTTTCCCCCCACCCCATGCATTTGACATCTAAATTGATAAAGAATATCATTCATCTATAACAGGCCAGCTAAAGATGAGTCCTGTGTAAATCACAGGACTCCAAAACACTGCAACCCTTCTGGAACTGTATGCCGAAAGGAGACAAGGTGGGACTGTGCTCATCGATGCTACTCTCAAAATTGAAACCCTTGCCTTTGTTCACCGATGGTGGTGGTGCGTGGCAGTTCACTCAGGAAGCCTGAGTTGTGCCCAGAGTTATGGGTAGTGACGGTGGAAGATGGAGAGTTTACCTTTGTCACAGTCACATGGGATGTCAACTGTGATTTTGGTGAGAGAAGTTTCGGTCTTGTGGGGGCAGGGCCAGAAATCTGATGAAGAGTCATCGAGTCATAGAGGTTTACAGCATGGAAACAGGCCCTTCGGCCCAAGTTGTCCATGCCGCCCTTTTTTTAAACCCCTCAGCTAATCCCAGTTGCCCGAGATTCAAGCATGGAGTTCTGGGGAAGATGGGAGGTGACAACATGTTCGAGGACTTTGGAGGGGAAAAGAAGGTTGGACGTTGGCTGGTAGTTTCCAAAGATAACGGGGCCTACGGTTTTTTTCTTCAAGTAAAGGGGTGATGTCGGCAGATCTAAAGGAGAGAGGGACAACGCCTGAAGGAAAGGAGGCATTTACAATATCGGCTAACGTAGGGGCCTGGAGAAGCTGGGCAGTCAGCATTTTAGTGGGAATAGGATCCAGGGACCAGGAAGTGGGTTGCATGAACAAGATGAGTTCAGAGCCGGCATGAGGGGAGATAGGAGAGAAATTAGAGAAAGACGTAAGTTCAGGGCTAGAACAGAGAGAGACTTAAAATAATTTAGGCCAGGAGGCCCAGCGAAAGGCAGGGATGCGGCAGAGGCAGTTGATCAGATTCCTGGCTTGGGTCATTGTCTGTGCGGAGTCTACATGTTCTCCCTGTGTCTGCATGAGTTTCCTCTGGGCGCTCTGGTTTCCTCACACAGTCCGAAAGACATGCTGATTTGGTGCATTGGCCATGCTAAATTCTCCCTCAGTGGACCCGAACAGATGCCGGAGGGTGGCGACTAGGGGATTTTCACAGTAACTTCATTGCAGTGTTAATGTAAGCCTACTTGTGACACTAATAAATAAATACGCTTTAAAACTTTAAACATTAAAACTTTAACTTTCAATCTTAATCCATGCAATCCTCCCATTTGCTGGAGGTAAGGGTGGAGTCAGCAGGGGAGAAGCGGTTTAAAAAGATGGTTTGCAGTCAAGGAATAGGAGTGGGGTTGTGAGCGGAGGTTATCTTTGCATTTGAGGAAGATCCTGGAATATTGAACAGTGTTAGCAGACAAGAGCAGAACCGGATAGAGTTTTAAATGGTCCAGCCAAAGCAAGCAGTGGATGACTAAATCAGTTGTCTACCATATCCTTTCAGTTGCGCATCTCTTGGAATTAAGGCTGTAGAAGCGAGAAGTACAGGAGAAACGGCCAGGGTGAGAGAGAGAGAGAGAGAGAGAGAGAGTCATGGTTCTATTGATGAGTAGGACAGAAAAGGTGCATGTGAGCGAGTGGATGAGTAAATCGGTAGCTGCGGAAATGTTGTGGTCAGTGTCAGGACCATAATCATTTTATGTTAGACATCAATGATCTAGAGGAAGGGACTGAAGGCATTGTGGCTAAGTTTGCAGGTGATACAAAGATAGGTGGAGGGACAGGTGGTATTGAGGAGGTGGGGAGGCTGCAGAAGGACTTGGACAGGTTAGGAGAGTGGGAAAAGAAGGGGCAAACGGAATACCACGTGGGAAAGTGTGAGGTTATACACTTCGGTAGAAAGAATAGAGACATAGGCCATTTTCTAAATGGGGAGAGAATTCAGAAATTGGAAGCATAAAGGGATTTGGGAGTCCTGGTTCAGGATTCTCTTAAGGTTAACTTGCAGGTTGAGTTGGTGAAAGTAAAGTTTATTTATTTATTAGTCACAAGTAGGCTTACATTCACACTGTAATTAAGTTACTATGAAAATCCCCTAGTCGCCACACTCCGGCGCTTGTTCGGGTAACTGAGGGAGAATTTAAGATGGCCAATGCACCTAACCTGCACATCATTCAGATGTGAGAGGAAACTGGAGCACCCAGAGGAAACCCACGCAGGCACAGGGAGAATGTGCAAACTCCACACAGACAGTGACCCAAGCCGGGAATCGAACCCAGGTCCCTGGTGTTGTGAGGCAGCAGTGCTAACCACTGTGCTGCCTGTGGTAGTTAGGAAAGCAAATGCAATGCTGGCATTCATTTCGAGAGAACTAGAATGCAAAAGCAGGGATGTATTGCTGAAGCTTTATAAGGCTCTGGTCAGATCACGTTTGGAATATTGTGAGCAATTTTGGACCCTGTATCTGAGCAAGGATGTGCTGACCTTGCAGAGGGTCCAGAGGAGGCTCACGAGAATGATCCCGGGAATGAAAAGCTTAACATATGAGGAGCGTTTGAGGACTCTGGGTCTGTACTCGATGGAGTTTAGAAGGATGAGGGGGGATCTCATTGAAACTTACAAATGCTGAAAGGCCAGGATAGAATGGACTGTGAAAAAGGCGTTTCCATTAGTAGGAGAGACTAGGATCTGAGGGCACAATCTTAGAGTAAAGGGACAACCCTTTAAAACCAAGATGAGGAGGAATTTCTTCAGCCAGAGGGTTGCGAATCTGTGGAGTTCATTGCCACAGAAAGCTGTAGAGGCCAGTTCTTGAGTGTATTTAAGACAGAGATAAATAGGTTCTTGATTGGTAAGAGCATCAAAGGTTACGGGGAAAAGGCGGGAGAATGTGGTTGAGAAACATATCAGCCATGATCGAATGGTGGAGCAGACCTGATGGGCCGAATGGCCTAATTCTGCTCCTATATCTTATGGCCTCATGGTGATAAAAGGACCAAAGACTATTTGGGATTTTGAAAGTGCAATTGTAAGCAAATTTGTGGAATAATCGTTTTCCAGGGATGGATACAGACGGAGGTGGGGTTGGGAAGAGGAAGGAAGGATAGGATACAGGGAAATGATCAGTGATTGATTTATTGGTAGGATGGGACTAGCAATGCCAAGTGAGATGGCAAGATCAAAGTGGGGGGGTGACCATGAATATGGATTGGGAGTTGACGTGAGGGACAGATATAGGGAGGATAGATGGCAGTGAGGGTCAAGGATGAGAACAGTGAAATCTTTTGATACCCTGTCTAACATTCTTCCCTCAAAAAGCACCATCTAAATAATTGGTCTATTTGTTGTTTGTTGAGATTTGGATAAGTAGGGTGTCACATTTGGTCACCTTACCGCAATGAGTGCACTTTGAAAGTAATTGGCAGTGGAATATAAACACTAGCACATGTTAGCTGAGCCGAATGGCCTGCCAGTGCTGTGTATCCTGTGTAAAAACCTTGGCAAACCCTGAGAATGTGATGGAAATGTCAGCTATTTCTTCATTTCTTAGCACTCCAATTCCCATTGATCAGGCCATTTCAGGAACTTCTTATCTCGTGGGTCGGCAAGTATTATTATTACTGGAATCACCACCAGAGACGGAAGCACATTACTCCAATCTACATGTTGCTTTCCCTGCACTCAATCCATTTAAATAGACGCCATCAGTTTGTTTTTTCACACAATGCTTTACGACACAGCTACTGAGGACAGATATCTTCAGCTTCCTGCAGTAAGTCGTCAGCCCTTTCTTTAAAGTTGCACACAATGGCTGATCGAACAATTCCACCCATTGACTTATTGCCAGTTCAAATATCCAGGTGCTGAGATGAATTGTTGCTGTGTAAGGCTCTTAGTTTTAACCATCCCCCTATGAAAAGCAAAGAACAGCAGGGGGAAGGGGTACTGGGAGCTTCGACTCGACATTCACTGGGGGTATTTTTTTTTCTGCATGAATATATTTAAGGGCTTTGTTAGGCCACACTGTGGAATGCGAACAAATTTCCATTTTCGCTGTTCAGCTTGCTCATTAATGTCATGGCTCTAATTGATTTAATTGAAATGGATTGTTTTGGAATATTCTGTTCTTTATTGGGCTGTGTAGCATCCAACATTTTGTTAGCAAAGTGAAGCTTAGACCCTTAATTCTAGGCACAAAATGACTTCAGGTCCCATCAGAAAGTTAGGGAATTATTTTTTTTGGCGTCGTTTGCAACATTACTGAACCAATTTTTTTGTTTTGTTTTGGCATTAATTGTGAGAAGGCAATACATCCTTCATTCCAAAAAAACAGATTTGGACCATCATCCCTATTGATTTGCACTCTGCAGGAGTAGTGAGTCAAACTGTGAGCATACTCAAGAGGGTGGAGTAGCCAGTAAACACTGGAAGCTTTAAGGGAATTAGAGCTTTTAATTCTCATTGTTTTGGACTGAAAGAAGGTCTCAGTCAACTCAGGTTGCCCGGTGACCGCATAGGGGGAAGAAACCGCAGCTGTAAAAGTTCCAACTGAAACCTTGCACTTTGACCATTTAGTGCGATCTGCTTCTCTTTTATGATGTCATTTTTTTTCCCCCATGAGTAAGGAGTTCAAAGATTTCAGCTTCTTGAAAGGTTAGTACAGCACAAACTGTATCCCCTGCATGTAACAACAGTCAGCGGTTGTTTCTGGTTGCGCTAAGGTGGCAAATTTTGCTGATGAAGTCCATTTCCTTCCTCAGACTCTCTTGTTTTGAATCCTTTATTTGTGATACTTGTACTATAGAGATAGACCAGTAGCTGTCTAGTTCATTTAGAAGAGTACAAAGCCTGAAACACACTGTGTATCTGTGTGGAATTGGCCAAGACAGCTTGGATTTGTTGCAGACTGCTGAAGCAATCATCAATTTATCCATTAACTTTTGTTGCGCGCACTCTCTTTTGTGAGGCAGCAAGTTTATCTCAATTTATTATAGAGAATTCTTTGTTTTGAAAGTGCTTGCCTGTCTTATTAATCCCGATAGGGGCCCTTCAGCCAAAACCCCTTTGCTCAACTTTGAATTTTGATTGGTCTGTAAGTTAGCGGGATCTCTTGGAAGCTTGCATTGGTGACCAGATGCCCTTGTAACTGAAGTGGAGTTTACTTTTTACAGTTTGTGTGGCATTTGCTTGCTTGACATAGCCGATAAAATTTGGGAAATTGACTGCCCTGAAGGCTATCACAAGGAAATGTGAGCACCCCCTTCATTCATAATGGGCCACATCCGATTGGACCTTTGGGGGTGAAGGACAAAATGATAGATTCAGTGAACTTCAGTTGTTTGAGGTGAAAATGGTAATTATGTTTCCTCAATCCCGATTAGTAGTTAATTTGTTTCTGACCCTTGGAGTCAAACCATTGACTTAACTGCTGTGTAGCTTGGGAGTGGAGATTCAAGACTTTGCTATTTAACCCCTTAAGTGCATGATTCTTTTTTAAACCACAGTGTAAACCTGAAGGGGTTTGTGCTGCATCAGTTAGCAACAAATAACAATGAGCTCAAATTCTTACATTTTTGATTGCTGTGATTGAAATTTATTGAATTGGGTTCAAGCACTGGATTTCCCCAACAGAATTAAGAGCTTTTTACAATAGAAAATGTTCCTATTTCTGAGGAAATACAGTATTCATGATGTGGAGATGCCGGCGTTGGACTGGGGTAAACACAGTAAGAAGTCTCACAACACCAGGTTAAAGTCCAACAGGTCTATTTGGTAGCAAAAGCCACTAGCTTTCGGAACAGGCTGTCCCTTCGTCAGGTGGGTGGGAGTTCTGATCACAAACAGGGCACAAAGACACAAACTCAATTTACATGAATAATGATTGGAATGTGAGTCTTTACAGCTTATCAAGTCTTAAAGGTACAGACAATGTGAGTGGAGGGAGCATTAAGCACAGGTTAAAGAGATGTGTATTGTCTCCAGACAGGACAGCTAATAAGATTTTGCACATCCAGGCAGGTTGTGGGGGTTACAGATAGTGTGACATGAACCCAAGATCCCGGTTGAGGCCATCCTCATGTGTGCGGAACCTGGCTATCAGTCTCTGCTCAGCGACTCTGCGCTGGCATGTGTCGTGAAGGCCGCCTTGGAGAACGCTTACCCGGAGATCAGAGGCCGAATGCCCGTGACCGCTGAAGTGCTCCCCAACAGGAAGAGAACAGTCTTGCCTGGTGATTGTCGAGCGGTGTTCATTCATCCGTTGTCGTAGTGTCTGCATGGTCTCCCCAATGTACCATGCCTCGGGACATCCTTTCCTGCAGTGTAACAGGTAGACAACGTTGGCCGAGTTGCAAGAGTATGCACCGTGTACCTGGTGGATGGTGTTCTCGTGTGAGATGATGGCATCTGTGTCGATGATCCGGCACGTCTTGCAGAGGTTGCTCTGGCAGGGTTGTGTGGTGCCGTGGTCACTGTTCTCCTGAAGGCTGGGTAGTTTGCTGCGGACAATGGTCTGTTTGAGGTTGTGCGGTTGTTTGAAGGCAAGAAGTGGGGGTGTGGGGATGGCCTTGGCGAGATGTTCGTCTTCTTCAGTGACATGTTGAAGGCTCTGGAGGAGATGTCGTAGCTTCTCCGCTCTGGGGAAGTACAGGACGACAAAGGGTACTCTGTCCACCGTGTCCCGTGTTTGTCTTGTGAGGAGGTCGGTGCGGTTTTTCGCTGTGGCGCATCGGAACTGTTGATCGATGAGTCGAGCGCCATATCCTGTTCTTATGAGGGCATCTTTCAGTGTCTGGACACCTCCCTATCTAGCCCTATCCCTGCAAGCCCACCCCTGTATTTACCCTGCTAATCCCCCTGACACTATGGAGCAATTTAGCATGGCCAATCAGACTTACCTGCACATCTTTGGACGGTGGAAGGAAACTGGAGCATCCGGGGAAAAGCCACGCAGACACGGGGAGAATGTCTAAATTCCACACAGACAGTGACCCAAGCCGGGAATCGAACCTGGATCCTGGCGCTGTGAGGTAACTAACCACCGTGCTGCCCCATTTTAAGATGTATAGGCATTCACAGACATCAAGTCTGATTGCTAAATACAATTTGTGGGTAATAGTGGCCATGTTTTAAAGTTAAACAACTATAACATAATCACTGTACATGCATGTAATAAACACAAAATTGGCAGTGCTACAGTGCTATGAGCTTCCCATCAGATCATACTTTTTAGATTGTAAATCTGAGGTTAAGGACTGTCACTGTGTTCCAGGATAAGGCTATGAAGTTGGATTTACGTTGCAACTCTAGAATTAATACTTCCTGTGAACACTAAGGGCTGGATTTAAGCTACCAAGGCAGGTAACTCAATGAGGAAATTTCCTGACTCGGCAGACCTGCCTCAGTTTAAGGAGCCCCCGTCAGATCATATTTTCGCTACTAACATGTGAGGGCCTTGACTCACTTTGACCTATTGATGGATTCTGTAAGACCAGCAAACTTTCAGTTTCTTTTTGACTTTCGCTTGGAACTGTAAGAGGAATTTGGACTGTCGGAGGTTTTTCCTACTCTCTCCAAACTCCACTAGAATGAACGCTCTTCAAAACAACTCCAATCATATATTTCTCCTTATCACCTTACACTATGACCTTCCGACAAGCACTGAACCCTTTATGTTTCATGCCTGGCGTATCATGATTCACCTTCGCTTTGTCTTGGCTTTTCTCTCATTTTGCTATTGGCATCAGGCCGTAGCAAATTAAACTTTGCCCTCGGAACATGTTTAAACATTAACTTGTAAGGTGAAAAACCTGAGCCGGAGTTCTCTGGTCTCAGACGCCCCGCCACCGCTGCAAAAGCAGAACAGAAAATTTGGCGATCAGCCAAAACTCTGCAGCGGGACTGGAGAATCCCAGCCGTGGGCGATGTTGGAGAACTGCGGCCCTGTTATGAACTGGGGCCTTATTCTGTAAGAGAACAGAAAATTATCCAGCCTCGCTCTCAGAGAAACATGGGATTACTATCCAATTTGTCATCTAGCAAGTGCTTCTGCAAAGACCTCTTCACAATCTGTACACTTCTTTCTGCAGCACCACTCAATCTTGGGTGGTATGATGCTATTAATGTGTGCTTGACTCCATTCATATTCAGAAATATTTCAAACTCTTCTGACATAAAATGTAAACCATTACCTAACACGAATACCTCTGGCTACCCGTAAAGTACAACTTCTCAAAACCTCAATAGTTTTGACAGTTCTGGTATTGGGCATAGATTCAACATTTATTCAATGTACAACAACTGTCAACCAACACAAAGTGCTCTTCAAAGAAATTGGCATGTACTCTTTCCACAATTTTCTTGTGTTTGACCGTGGGATTAAATGAACATTGGTTTGATCATTTCGCATTTAAATTTCCCCAAGTAGTTAATCTGTTATTAAAAAACAATTCCATTCAGTAGCCACATCAAAGACACCTAATCCTTTAATAGTGTCTTTAAACTGTCAATCAAAATGTACACACAGAACTCCCTGCTGGATTGCTTGTAACTTTGTCATTCAGCCAAGTAGCTCAGATAACATAAGTACAGCCCTTGGGAAATGATCAAACTGAAACTATGGAACAGGTAGTTATTTATTTTACTCCAGATGGCCTGTCAATCAAAATAGGCCAGCAGACTTTTAAGTTGCTGATGGCTTAAACCTGTTTCTTTTCCAAATTTAAAGAGCAGGAAAATTTCAGATTGCTACACTTAAACAGACCATATCAGTCCTTCACGAGTGTTTACATCTACTCCATAAATTCACGACTCCCACGCTGTGGGTTCAGGCACTTGGAATATCCAAAATGGGGTCTCTTTGCAGTCAGCACTAAGTTCAAATGGCCTTGCTGAGTTTGGATTTCCTGCCTGTGTGAATCAAGCCTCTCACGCTTCACTTGTCACCATCCAGGTCCCACCTGCCATTTGTAATGGGTCCACAGAGTATTCTCGACTCCGCAAAAATCCAGGCCTACTTATACTGTAAATGGTCCTCACTTAGCTTTTTCCAAATACTCAACAACAACAAAGTATAAAGATTATTCGGTTACTTATTTTTTGACTTAGTTTTGATTCTGCTCTTGAAGTTACTATTCAGGAGGATCAGATCCATGACTCAGGCAGCCTTTGAATATCTGGACCATACTAAAAACCTGCACAGCAAGTGGAAGATGAGTTTGATCCTCTGTTGCAACTGGATCTATGTGCATGATTAGGTCAGGAACCACTGGACCAGGAACAGGAATCCTGGCCGATGGTTTTTCCACCTTTTAGAATCATAGAATAGAATACCTACAGTACAGAAGATGGCCATTCAGCCCATCAGGTCTGCACCGATTCTTCAACAGAGCACCCTACCCAAGTACTATCCCTGTAACTGTAACCCCATGTATTTACTCCACTAATCCCCCAACCCACACATCCTGGGACACTAAGGGACAATTTAGCATGGCTAATCCACCTAAAGTGCAAATCTTTGGACTGTGGGAGGAAACCCACACAGACACGGGATAATGTGCAAACTCACCCAAGGCCGGAATTGAACCTGGGTCCCTGATGCTGTGAAGCAGCAGTGCTAACCACTGTGCCACTGTGCCACCCAGCACTGCCCCCTGCCAACACCCCACCTCCATCCCTCACCAACGTCAAAGGTGAAGTCAATTGAATCAGTTTACAAGTCACCCTGGATGAGACGTATTAACTCAACATGAATCAGAGATTGAGCCTTCAACCATTGCTGTCTTTAGGCGTTAACTGAGCAATTGGTTAATAGATTCAGTGCAACATCTCTGAAGATTTTAAAAAGATGTTCCATTGATATGTTGTGAGCCAAATAAGCAGAAACTGTAGCTGAAGCCAGTTGAATGTGTGCTGATTGAAACAAAAATGTTGGCATCTGCGAAACAGTTGAAGAAATCAGATTGGCTCCTATAAATGCCCTTTAGGAGAAGTATGTTTTTGAATGCAGAAAATATTGGATGATTTTCCAGTTGCAGTTTAGATGGTATGTTCTTGATCACTGTGTCGACCGAGATGAAAATCTTTACTCCGAATATGACAAATGAATTGAGTGGCTTTCTTTAAGTCAGAGGTGATGGGCTCAATTCCCATTCCAGAACTTGAGCAGAAAAACCAAAGCTTGCACTCCAATATGGTTAGGTGCATTGACCTGAACAGGCACCGGAATGTGGCGACTAGGGGATTTTCATTGCAGCGTTAATGTAAGCCTTACTTACGACTAATAAATAAACTTTACTGAGGGAATATTGCACTATCGGGAGAGATGTTTTTTGGATGAGACACTAAACTGCAGCCTCATCTGCCTTCTCGGGCGGATGTAGACGATCCCGTGGCATTATTTCAAAGAAGAGCAGCTGAATTCTCCCCAATGGAGAGAAGAGTGGGTCTAACACCAGTGTTTTAAACTTAAGTAAGGACAATTAGGAAGGTATGAACAAAGAGCTGGCAGGAGTGAACTGGAAGATTCGGTTAAGGAATAGGCCAGCAGAGATGCAGTGGCAGACATTGAAGGAGATATTTCGTAACACTGAACAAAGACACACTCCAGTGAGAAAGAAAGTAGCTAGGGGGAGGACACACCATCGTTGGCTAGCTAAGATGGTATCGAATTGAAAGATGAATTGCTGATGGCACAAAGGTAGGTATGAGAGTGTGGTGAATGGATGTACTTCTAAAATATTTTGGGGATTATGGTGATATTCTGTGAGTGTGTGTCCAGGATTAGTTAAACCGGGGAAGGTTACTAGAGACAGTTTGTGTGTGAGAACTGAGAAATATAAAGGTAAAGGTGTTAGGTTCATGCATTTGTAATGAGGGGTTATGACTGCTTAGTCCTGCCTCTGTAATGTCACTCATTCTGCACTTCCGCCTCAGCTGAACTGCTGCTGAAGCCCTCATCCATGCTTTTGTTACCTCAGGATTACATTTTTCCAGCGTTCTCTTGGGTGGCCTTCTATTTTCTACCAGAGAGAAACCTGGGGTGGGGCGATTCTTCCAGCAGCACAGCGGGCCGGGACACTCAAGTGGAGGCCGTGTAGCGGGCTTCCCACTGGGCGCCATGGCCTCCGCGAGTCTCCGTCCATTGGATTTCCGACGCTGTCAGCTCTGTGCCAGAACTTGGCGCGGAGTTGTATAATTTATGCTAATGGATATTAGCATAGCATGGCAGGCCTGGGACTGAATTCTCCGGGCCTGCTAGAGTCTCCATAGCCCCCCCCCCCCCCCCCCCCCCCCCCCCCCCGCCAGCAGTGTTTCACCAGTGGGGTTTACAATAGCTCCCCACTTGCGGGTAGCTGGTGGCCCAATCCTGTTGGAGTGAAGGGAGGACATGGAGGTCCCCCAGGAGATTAAGGATAATGGGGGGGGGGGGGTGCCCATCAGGACATTGCCAGCTTGGCAGTGCCGGTTTGGCCCCCTGGCACTGCCCAAGGGGCAAAGTGGCACTGCCCAGGGGACACATTGGCACTGCCCACTGGGCATTGCCAAGTAGGTGGGGCCTAGTGGGGGGCAGGGCCTCGGAGTGGGCGGGGGTCCCACTGCCACTCTGCACTTGGTGGTGACAGAAGAAGGGAGGCCATCGATTGGGGCTGGACATCAGGCTGGGGGGAGGGAGGGGTCAGGGCTGCTGGTGGGGAGGGGGAATGGGAGTGGGGGGACCGAGATTGCCGGGGGGGGGGGGGTTGGTGGTCAGAGATCGAGGCAGGGGTGTGGGGGGGTCGAGGCTGGCCCAGGAGCCCAGCAATTGGGGAATAGGGGGTCATAGGGGAAGCGATGCAGAGTCGCAGGGCTGACTAGCGAATGAGCTGGCCAGTGATCGGAAGGCCAGCAATACGGAATCTCGGTGCTGACAGATTGACGCAAGCGCGGTGGCCCGCTCAGCACTATGCTGTCGGCCTCTCCAACAGGAATAGGCCCCGACCCCTGATTTGTAATGACATTCACGCTAGGGCACTCTGCAGTGCACAGAGTGCAGGAGATTCATTTTGAGAGTCCCACTAAAAAAAAGTGGGATTTACTCCAGTTGTTACGTGAATTCGGCCCTTAGAACTCATCTGAAACTCTGCTGGGTCGCATTTCATTTTTAGTACAAATTTTACGCTTATATTTGATTGGATTAGATTTCAAGGACCAGACTTTCACCTTTGAGGTGGGTAGCTTGTGTCAGGACTGGTTGGGCCTACCTCAGGAGAAAATGCATCATCAGATTCTCGCTCTGGGGGTGCAGGTGCAGGATAGAGTCAGGCCCACCACCCCCAAAGGCAGATTGGATTGGCCAAGTGATGAGGCTGCCTGGTCAGAAGGTTCAGCTACAGTTGTTCAGTTACAATTTAAGCCCTGTGGCCTTCACCCTTTACCCCTTCGCTACTAACTCCCCCTGCCAACTGAATGCCAACTCATGCCTCCTGTCCCACGACCCTTTCTAATCCCCATGCTAACTCAATATAAATTAATGCCACTCACCTATCCCCAATGTTCTCTCATACCATGCATGCCAATTCACTGCTCTTCCATGGCCATTCGTCCAATGTTCAGAACCAATGAGTCCAATAGTAATGAGTCTACATTTGAAACTGCTCGAGAAAAAAATGACCCATTCATAATTGAAAAAATCCTATGTTCCAACAACCTTGTAAAAGTGTCAATCAAACAAACCATTAAAGTCTCAATAACAGAAGCTTTAAGTACTTCACACCTCTTAAGCTGGTGCAAATAAACATTGAGACATTGACATAAGGGATTACTGAAAGAACAATTTATTATAACCACATAAAAACATCAGTCAAGCAAAACCAACAGCTCTGTTCAGCTGTGTTAATAATGTCCCAATGACATAATACTTTAATAGACCTGGGCTTTCTGCCAAGGTTGCCTATAAGGGACCCAGGGGCGGGGGAGGTGGGGGGCGGGGGCGGGGGGGGCATTGGGGGAGTAGATGAGTTGCCATCATTTGAGAAGGGGAGCAGAGTAAGACCTTTTAAAGTTGTAATGGCTTCAATCAGGCCATTGAGATTGGCCTATTGGAATATGAACTTCCTTTTTAAGGAGTCAATTGATGGGCCAATCAGGGAGTCTTTTCCTTGTATTTAATTGGGAGTGTCAGTTCCTCTGGCACTCCTGAAGGTAGACTGCTGGCTGAAAGCACTCTGTGTACTGCTGTTGGAATTGTAAATAAAGGGATTTTGGTGGAGGGACTTCTGGCTCGGAAGACTTACTACAGAAGTTACCTTTCAAAAGGCTCCTGAATCCAGACTGGTTTGTGTCTGCTTTGCGATCAGTGAAAAACGGGCCATGGAGAAGCTTACTTGGCTCCATGAAAATTGGGGGCGGGGGTCTGAAGATGCCTACCTAACCTACCCGCAGTGAAGCTGACCTGGTTGAGAACACAGGCTGCGGGCTCCCAGCCGTATCCTTATCCCACACTGGTTTGGGGCAGGAATCCCAGAATTGGGTCCGATCTGCTGCCATTTCTAAAAACCCCACTGCCTTCATTCCAATATGATCGGAGGCATGAAAACCCAATCTTGTTAAAGCTAAAATGTGACCTTCCATCATCCATTTGCAGGCACCATGTCTTCCCCTGCGCCATTCCTTTCCAGTTAATTGTAAGCATGAGGTGGAGATGCTGGCGATGTACTGGCGTGGGCCCGGTAAGAGGTCTCACAACACCAGGCTAAAGTCCAACAGGTTTATTTGGAATCACGAGCTTTCGGAGCGCTGCTCCTTCATTAGGTGAGTCACCTGAGGAAGGAGCAGTGCTCCGAAAGCTTGTGATTTCAAATAAACCTGTTGGACTTTAGCCTGGTGTTGTGAGACCTCTTACAGTTAATTGTATGTTGTGATGCACAACTTAAAACAATCAAAAATTAAGATTGAAGTCATCGGTGTCAATCCGTGATGGGACAATGCCTGATAACAAAAGCAGAATTTGGAGCTCATTGATTAAGCTATAACTTTGCTTCCTTGGAATGAAGTGTGTGAAATTCTTTAGAGTATTTACATTGTTCCAGCTATAACAATAGTCATTTCCTCAGTAGAAATACCTATTGGATCATTGCAGCCTAACGTTTGGACTTGTGTATAATATTACATTTGTGCCTTACTTATAACCACTAATTTATTCAGTAGATATTACTTATGGGATTATGACAATATCTTGGTTTGCATACACTGATGCACTTTTGTTTCAACTGGTGTAACTTCTCCAGCAGACACTAACTGCTGTATAGTATTACACCCACACAATTTTGCTGAACTCGATGCTGCCTTCAGTGTTTGCCCCCATCGGCTAATGATGTCATTAAACCGGCATGTAGTTTGGGCTGGTGTCCAGTCTGTAATTGTTATTCAATGAATTATGTGCGCACAGTTTGAGGGGGAAAGTTGTGCGAGTTGGAACATCAGAGAAGTCTGGCTTGGATCAAACGACCGGCAATTGAAATAAATGTCCACGCAGATTCTTGGCAGTGAGGCAAATCCTTTTGCAAATAGGCGTTTGACAGTGCAGGAGACGTACGTCGTGAGCTGCTGTTTCTTTTTGATTTCGCTGGGCTGTTCCAGCAGCCGTTAGTCTAACCGTCAAGACTGCATCCTGAAACTGTGAAACAATGTGTTAAGGAACCTGTGAAACTTCTGACTGCGATCAGCAGCATTTTATATCCTTTTACTGCTCAATAAAAAAATGTGCATGGTAAGAACTTAATGCATGAAATAATTGATCTCATTACACATTTTGGAGCACGCTTCCAGTGGTTCTAGGAAGGAAATACATTTAAAGATGACACTACTCAGGTAAGTAAACTGTTTATATTAATGTACCTTGTTTTACAACGCGTGTTTATATAATTGCGCATGTAATTTAGGAAACTGCAGCTAAATTATACCTTTTTCACTGCGCAATACTTTCAGAAAAAAATATTAACTGTAATTACACAGTGCAGCTCAGCATTTTAATGCATCCTGTTTGGTTTCTCTGCCACAGAAATTTACAGTATTTACAGGAGAAAAGCAGTATTATTTTTTGTGATGGCTTGTACTTTAGCAATTACATAGAAGCAGCAATCAACGTTTATGGCAGTTACCACACATGGTGGATGGGGGTAGGGGAGTTTGGGGGAGGAGTGGAGATGGGGGGGGGGGAATCTGTTGTACAGCATTTGACTGTCTCAAATTGCCTGAACAACAAGCAACAATGTGATGTCCCCCGCCCCTTAAATGCTGGTACGTCCTGTTACTCTCGGACACGTGTGGACACCAGACCAGGTTGACATACTTTCGGGATTTGCCCCACAGGTGTACTGGCATCACCATTTTGCAGCAAAAGACTCGTCAAAGTTGGAGTTCTTTGTTCATTTTCATATCATTGCTTTGGACCAAATCTCCAGCTAATTAACTCTGGAAGAGTAGGTTGGGGGGGAGGGGGGGTTGCGTGGGGGGGGGGGGGGGGGGGGGGAGAAATGTGGGAATGCACCGTAAAATGCGGTGTGTAATTCTCTCCTCTGCTCCAATTTCATACTCACTGCTTCACAGAAGCTACATTTGACCTTGGGCACAGATTTCGTATTAAGTTCTAGTTTTAAGATCTTGCCAGCAGCAGCAGGCTGTCAGTGCTGTACCTCTGTCTATTACATTTAATATCAGAATGGATGTTGGATGTTCTCCCAGCCGGCTCCTTGGGCAATATGTGTCATTTCGGGTGGGACTAAATTGCACAGACTTGAAAGAGTCAAAGTGAGTTAACTGATCTGAGACGGGGCAGCACCACATAATAGTTCACCTCCTTGTGAGATTCGGTTGGGGAATAGGATAAGAATCAGCCAGGATTCCTGGTTCCAATTATTATCCAGTAATCGCGATTGGAAAATGCATTTCTGGGCATCACATAAGCACAGGATCTGACTTGGCTGCAACCCACCCATGGTCGAACAGCTGATCAACAGCAGGTTTCTGTGCAGACACTGAAGGAGGATCGTCTGTTTGAGGTAGAGGAGAACCCCTGGTACACGTGTGGAATCTCACCCTGGAAAACCAAGGATGACAATTGGTGGGAGGCACGGTGGCACAGTGGTTAGCACTGCTGCCTCACAGCGCCAGGATCCCGGGTTTGATTCCTGGCTTGGATCATTGTCTGTGTGGAATTTGCACTTTCTCCCCGTGTCAGCGTGGGTTTCCTCTGGGTGCTCTGGTTTCCTCCCAAAGTCTGAAAGATGTGCTGGTTAGCTGCATTGACCCAAACAGGTGTTGGAGTGTGGTGACTAGGGGAATTTCACAGTAACTTCATTGCAGTGTTGATGTAAGCCTTACTTGTGATTAATAAATAAACTCTACATAGCTAATTTTCAGTCCCTACTTTCCATGGGCATTTTCCTGAGTTGCTACATACGGCCGGATTTTCCCGTCATTGGCAGGATCGGAGAGGATGGAGCTACTCTCATATCCCGTTCCCAAACCATCTCAAGATTGCCAGGACCTAAATACCCTGGAGGAGGCAGGCCTGAGGTGAAGTAGAGGGGGGTGGAGTCCAGGGCAAGCAGGTTGAAAGGCCTGTGTCCTTTCCCAAAGAGCCTCATCTAGTGCTTCTGATGCAATCAATGGCTCATCATATATACCTGGACATTCTGAGCACTTGAAAGTTACTCCCTTCAATCTCACTTCCCTTAGCCATTATTCACTTAGTGAACATAAGTCACAATCTCTATTTTAACAATTGGAAGCTGTTGAATAGCCCATAAAACTCCCATCAGTAAAAAACACACTTCTAACCAGCTGTGTAGATAGAGTCAAGTACTTGTAAAATGATTAGAAAGTTGGATTGTTTCTCACATAAACAAACAGTCTTTCGAACGACTATCTCAACAGGCTTCTAGACTGAATTAAAAAAACACAATTGGAAAATATGAAACATTTACACATACCTGAAATGTTCCAGCAAGCTACTCTATTCAATTAGGGATGGGTAATAAATGCCGGCCCAGCCCGCAAGGCCCAAATCCAACGAATGAATAAAAAAACGAGCAGTCTACACTTTCAATAGTGTGAAAGATATTCTCCCTTCTTAAACTCGCCTGAAGACTTTTCCACATTTATAATGTGATTGTTTACATCACAACTTGCCAATTCGCAGAGGTAATAATTTGGTATTTACATTGGCTGGGACTTAATATGGGCAGCAGGATCTTGCCCACTGGTTGGAGAATCCATGGAAGCCCTTTGTCGCTTTTCTCTGGAAGGCCCGAAGCTATTCCAAGGTAATCTGGCACTTACCTGGGTAAACCTGGGCCTTCGTCAGATTAAACCCCCAGTCGTGTGCAAATTCTGTTCTATTAACTGCTGGCCAATCCACCGTGGGCAGTTCTCTAGTACCAGAATCACCATTGGAATCAGTGGCCACTGCTGGCACTACAGTGGGGCCGACCATGAGGATCGTCGATGGATCCCCAGGTAGAAGTCAGTGTGGGATGGATGGGTATCACTCGGAGGGGTGTCACTGGTGGTGGGGGCGTTCAGAGCAAAGGCGACAGCATGGGATCCTGTGGGGGATCCACTTCCTGATGCCAGTTCTCTTGGTCCGACATGTACGCCAGGAATCCGCCCGCTAACTTTGCCGCTAAACCTGATAGATTCTGCTGGGTGTCCCCTCCGGATAGTGAGTTCCTCTGCCGTTGCTGGTTGAATGCCGGTGGCGGTGGAGGGAGACCCTAAAGTGGACCAATAAGGATGTCAAATGGCCTCCAGATGAGGAGGCCACCTGAAACCATTCCTGCTGCAGACGTGATCCAAGGGAGAGGGGAGGAAGGCAGGATATAGAATCATAGAATCCCTGCAGTGCACAAGGAGGCCATTCGGCCCATCGAGTCTGCATATCCATCAGCCAAAACAAAGATGGGTTTACCAAGTGCACCGTTGGGCAGCAGTTTTTTTTCCCAGTTCCCCCCTCTGTTTAGTCCCAATCGGAAACATAAAATTCCGGCCCATTGTGACAAAGCATTGAGAGTCTCCCTCACCTGTCAACTCCTGACACAGATGAACAGCTGGGTTAATTAACAACAAAGATCTGCACTTATGCAATCTCTGTGTACATAAATGTCAGCTGCGGCTCAGTTGATCACTCTGTCACCTCAAGAGCCAGAAGACTTAAACACACACTTGGGTGCAGTACTGATGGAGTACAGCACTGTTAGAGGGTGCTGTCTTCTGGATGAGATGTTAAGCTGGTGCCCTGTGTCCACTCTCAGGTGGATGTAAAGGTCCCTTGGTACTATTTTGAAGAACAGGGAACTTATCCTCGCTGTTCCAGCCAATATTTTTCCCTCAGTCACTATCACTAAAACAGTTTATCTGCTCATTATCGTACTCCGTTTTGTGAGAGTTTCCGATGTGTAAATTGGCTGCGGAGTTTCATTTTTTGCAACTTGTGATTTGATTTATTATTGTCACATGTATTAGTATACAGTGAAAAATATTGTTTCTTGCGCGCTATACAGACAAAGCATACTGTACATTGAGAAAGAAAGGAGAGCGTGCAGAATGTTGTGTTACAGTCACAGCTCGGGAGTAGAGAAAGATCGACTTAATACGAGGTCATTCCATTCAAAAATCTGGTGGCAGCAGGGAAGAAACTGTTCTTGAGTTGGTTAATGCATTTCAAAAGAGCTTCATTGGCTGTAAAGCACTTTGGAGTGTCCTGAGCTGTTGAAGCATGCTACATAAACGTATCTTTTATTTTTTACATATAATGATCTTTGCCAGTTTTCTCAGTTTTTCTTCCCTCTCTCCTGGTTTATTTCTGCTAGGATTTGGCAATACAGAAACTTTTGCTGACCTTACCCAAATGGTCATTTTTATGGTCGATTGCTGGTAATAATGACTGGAAGCTGAACTCTATCTTGTCTTCTAAATTGAATGGTGTTGAATCTAATTGTACAATTACCCATGAGATGGTAACTCAGAATAGAAGGGATCAAACCTTGGAACTGTCTGGCCTGTATAGCTTAGCTGCTGACTATTTTAACATGCATTTGGATAGATCCTTTGAAATGTTAACTCTGTTTCTCTCTCCATTGATGCTGCCTGTCCTGCTGAGTATTATTCACATTTTCTGTTTCCATATTGGATTTCTAACATCCACTGTATTTTGTTTCTGTTGCATTATTGTTGAGCTGTTAAGGAAGAATAGCATTTGTAGTTTACACTGTGCTTTATCACGTCCTGGCAGAAAATATTTGCTGTGGATGCTGAATATATTTTCACAGCATGAAGCTTTACGTGGACCATAGAACCATAGAATCCCTACAATGCAGAAGGAGGCCATTCGGCTCATTGAGACTGTACTGATTCTCTGAAAGAGCATCTTACCCAGGCCCACTGCTATCCCCGTAACCCCATTTACCATGGCGACCCCCCCATAACCTACACATCTTTGGACACTAAGGGGCAATTTACCATGGCTAATTCCCCCAAACTTACACATATTTGGACACTAAGAGGCAATTTAGCAAAGCCAATGTACCTAAACTACACATATTTGGACACTGAGGGCCAAATAACAATGGCTAAACCCCCTATCTACAAATATTTGGTCACTGAGGAACAATTTAGCATGGCCAATCTTCCTAACCTGCATATATTTGGGCTGTGGGAGGAAACCTGGGCACCCGGAGGAAACCCACGCAGACACAAGGAGAACCTGCAAACTCCACACAGACAGTCAGCCAAGTATGAAATTGAACCCAGGTCCCTGGTGCTATGAGGCAGCAGTGCTACCCACTGTGCCACCGTGCTGCCGGTATATAACCCCCTCTATCCCGAAATTCATATTGCAAAACATTGACACACTATGATAGCTGATTTTACTGCATTTCTTCTCTGAGTCCCTGATGAATAAAGAATTCCTTCTTGAAATGCTTCATTCACCATCACAGCTTTGGTTAGCTTCCATCACCATGTCATTGTTGTATATTTTAGAGCCCAAACAGGGTTGTAATTTTGAAAACTGCCCTTAGTTGAAGGGTCTGTGGCTCTTAGCATTATTTTGGAAAACTACATTAAATGTGACATATTTATTTAAAATGTCAATAGATATAAGACTGCAGTGTCTAGGGCAAGATAAATGAGCAGAGAACATCGACCAAGTTTGGTGCCTAAGTATTTTAAATATAGCCTTCCTTTTATGGCAAGAAGCTGAAGTTTCGGATGAGTTTTTAAACTTGCTCCTCATACCGTTATTGTGTTTTAGTTCCAGAGCCAGCAGACAGCACAGCGCAGCAGCCAGGAATGAATGAAAATGTACAGTCTCCAGCAAGTGGCAGCACAGGCAGCACTGGTGGTGGAAACACATCTGCCATTCCCCAGCCCAACTCTGCCAAACCCTGGCGCAGCAAATCCCTCAATGCCAAGCACACTGCCACGTCTTCCATGCTATCTGTGAAGCAGCTCCCGCAGGAACCGCCCAAACCCCCCGCGGTCGAAACTACTGCCAAGTCCAATGCCAGCGGTCAGAAATCCATGCTGGAGAAGTTAAAACTGTTCAATAGTAAAGGCGGTTCCAAGGCTGGCGGATCCACCCTGGAGAACTCAGGGCCTCGCGATGGCAGCTGTGAGAGGGTGGAGCCCGCTTCCAACGGCACGGACCTTGGTGAGGCCGACGCCTCGGCCAGAAGTATTAACAGTGCCGCGCCTGCCTCGAACAGCCCCAAAATTGCACTAAAAGGCATCGCGCAAAGGACCATCAGCCGAGCGCTGAGCAATAAGAAAAGCTCGCCGAAAGGCAGCGAAAAGGATAAGGAAAAGCAGAAGGAGAAAGAGAAAGACAAAACGAAGGAGGTCTCCAAGAGGGTGTCTCTCTCCGAGAAAACTGAATTGGAAAAGGATTCCAAAGAGGATCCGCAGCTCACTGCTTCTGAAATGCCAAAAAAATCCTCCAAGCTCTCGAGCTTTATCCCGAAAGGCGGGAAATTGAATGGTGCCAAAAAAGATCCCCCCGCACCTCAGCAAAGTGGAATACCAAAACCAGGGCTAAAAACCTCTACAGGGAAAACTACAAGTGCCCAAGCTTCTGCAAAGGAAGCCGAGAGACCCCGCAGCGGAAGGCTGAGTGCTGGACTCACGCTACAGAAGTCACAGTTGGACAGTAAGAACTCCAGTTCCAGTAGTTTAGCCTCCTCTGACGGAAAAGGGGCTGCAGGGACGCCCCCTGCCGGCAGTAGCAATGTTCAAGCTGCCACTACAGTCAGCACAACCCAAACGACAGGAAGTAACACAGTCAGTGTACAGCTACCTCACCCACAGCATCAATATAACCACCCGAACACTGCCACTGTTGCTCCATTCATGTACAGGTATGTCTAATCTGTTACCTTGGAATATTATCCATTGGGAATTATCCATTTTTGTGCACATTAAGCTGTTGGACTGTTTGGACTGTCTTGAGTTGATATGCCCTGGTATGGGACAAATGCAATTATAAAGGCTCCCTCCTGGTTGGAGGGTATAAGACACTTCAGATCACAGAAACACTAGCATTTGACACAGATTGCTTCTTTTTTTTATTCGTTTGTGGGACACGGGCATCGCTGGCTGGCCAGCATTTGATTTGATTTGATTTGATTATTGTCACATGCATTAACATACAATGAAAAGTATTGTTTCTTGCGTGCTATACAGACAAAGCATACCGTTCATAGACAAGGAAACGAGAGAGTGCAGAATGTAGTGTTACAATCATAGCTAGGGTGTAGAGAAAGATCAACTTAATGCGAGGCAAGTCCATTCAAAAGTCTGACAGCCGCAGGGAAGAAGCTGTCCTTGAGTCGGTTGGTACGTGACCTCAAACTTTTGTATCTTTTTCCCGACGGAAGAAGGTGGAAGAGAGAATGTCCGGGGTGCATGGGGTCCTTGATTATGCTGGCTGCTTTGCCGAGGCAGCGGGAAGTGTAGACAGAGTCAATGTATGGCAGGCTGGTTTGCGTGATGGACTGGGCTACATTCACGACCTTTTGTAGTTCATTGCGGTCTTGGGCAGAGCAGGAGCCATACCAAGTTGTGATACAACCAGAATGAATGCTTTCTATTGTGCATCTGTAAAATTTATTGCCCATTCCTAGTTATGATGTGGAGATGCCGGCGTTGGACTGGGGTGGGCACAGTAAGAAGTCTCATAACACCAGGTTAAAATCCAACAGGTTTATTTGGAATCACGAGCTTTCAGAGCGCTGCTCCTTCATCAGGACTTTAACCTGGTGTTGTGAGACTTCTTACTGTGCCCATTCCAAGTTGCCCTTGGAGGGCAGTTGAGAGTCAACCACATTGCTGTGGTTCTGGAGTCACATGTAGGCCAGACCAGGTAAGGACAGTAGATTTCCTTGCCTAAAAGACGTTAGTGAACCAGATGGGTTTTTCCAACAATCGATAATGGTTTCATGGTCATCAGTAGATTCTTAATTTCAGATATTGTCTATGGAGTTCAAATGCCACCATTTGCCGTGGCGGGATTCAAACCTGTGCCCCCAGAACATTAGCTGAGTTTCTGGATTAATAGTCTAGTGATATCACCACTAGACCATCACCTTCCCTGATAAGTAAGTGCACCATATGGTGTGACGCTAAGCCAGGCTGAATAGAAGATCGCAAGTTGTTCTATTCAAATAGGTTCCTCCAATTTTCTCCCCAACCCTTCCTTCCTTGAGGCATTCTTTGATGGATGACCACCACAGTCACCCTCCAGTACCTTTGCTTAATGATGTGGTGTTCGCCTTGTTGGCGTTGGGAGGTTATTTAAGCTGCAGTGAACATCACAGCCAAGTCCGATCTTGCCCTGAACCGATATTCACATAGGCAAACTTCCAGCAGGATGAGGAGGTGATATTTTGGTTGATTTCCCTCTCCCTAATCTGGAATTGTGGAAGTTGTTATTAGCAGTTGTATCCACAGTGTGAAGGCCAGCTCTCTCAGTCTTGCCTGCCTGGATCATGCTAGTTCCCTTTATTAATTCCCTGCACAAACAAGGAAGCTGATTCTGGGTTTGACCCCTGGTTTCAGTGTTGACTTAGCTGCTGTCATTTGTCGAAACAATTAGGTTGTCGCACTGGGTCTCTATCTCCCTCCTCGCCGAAGGGTAACTTTCAGTCATTGGCTAAACAGGGTTCTCAAATCCTGATTGTACTGCAGTGTGACCTGGTACATTGTTCCTGTGTATGCAAAGCAGATGATGGAACTGGGCTCCATTGCGATGTCCCCACAAGCTTTGAGGAGGCATGATGTTTAAGCTCACTCACAAATATAACCAGGGCATTTACCAGGGAAATGTTCTCCTAACTTGGATCATCACCTCCAGAAGGTGGGGTGGGAAGAACCACAAAATTTGTAATTAAAAGTTGCCACGAGTAACAATTCAGGGTTTATTACTTACTCAGGGGAGGTGATGGCCTAGTGGTATTATCGCTAGTTTATTAATCCAGAAACTCAGCTAATGTTCTGGGGACCCGGGTTTGAATCCCATCACGGCAGTTGATGGAATTTGAATTCAATAAAAAATACCTGGAATTGAGAATCTACTGATAACCATGAAACCATTGTTGATTGTCGGAAAAACCCATCTGGTTCACTAATGTCCTTTAGGGAAGGAAATCTGCCATCCTTGTCTGGTCTGGCCTACATGTGGCTTCAGAACCACAGCAATGTGGTTGACTCTCAATTATCCTCCAAGAGCAACTAGGGTGGGTTGTAAATGCTGGCCAGCCAGCGACGCCCATGTCCCACGAATGAATAAAAAATAAAGTGGAAGATGTTTTCAACAAAATATTGGCCGGACCATTAATTTACCTCCTGGTTGCCTGAATTCTCCACATTAATGCTGTGATGTGCACGTCCGTCCTAAAGGGAGGCCCTCCCTCTTCCTTATCCAATTGCCTTGCCAAGACTTGCGAAAACAGGGTTGCTCCGTTGCATTGCAGTGAGTAACAAGTTTGGAGTGGCTCCCAGTCCTCTGTGCAGCTGGCTCTTCTGACCTCATTATTTTCATTTTCTAACGAAGGCAGAAAAAGGGGGCTTTACTGGGGTGGGAAGAAGAGAAACAGGTTAGCAAACACGGAATGGAGAGTAAGGTGCGGGAGGCGGTGTGACAAGAGTCCATTGACAAATTACACGTCCTGCTTGCACAGAAGGTGTGAAATGAAGTGGTTATAAAGGAGAAGGCTGAACACCGAGGGGGAAAAAAAACAACCAGAATGCAAATGTAATTAACTTGTATAGAGAAGAATCAAAAAGCCTTAGCAATAGGATTTTTTTTTAATTTTCTGGTTTAAATTTTAAACTAGTAAACCATTGAAACCATTTCTGTTGCAATGCGTAGGGCAAGCAATTTGAATTGTACTGCGCTAAATGATTTTGCATGCAAGTAACTGATTTACCTATGGTTGACTGCATTTTTCTGTTTCTGTACGATTACTTCATAAGGGACCGATGAATTATGCAGTCGGTCCACTGTTCACTCCATTAAAGCAGGTTTACATTTGCAGTGCCTTGTTTTTTAGGTCACAGACAGACAACGAAGGAAATGTGATGACTGAATCTGGTACAGGGGGAGTGAACATGGATACTGTTCTGTACAGCAAAAATGGACAAACATGCATTGAGGATTTGCCCGGTAAGTTATCCAGCTTTTATATACGCTCATAGACTACAACATTAGAAGACAGTGAAGGCTAAAGTTTGTTTCATTTAAGATTCTTGCGGTGCTGTGTGAAGGTGCACTTCTATTTCAATCGATAGCAATGAAATTTTGATCCCTCGTAGCAGAAATAAGTATGAATTGTACCCTTCTGCAAATACACTCGGATAAGTATCGAGCTTTTATCGTTTTGCTGCTCGGCTGAATCGTCATAGGTATCTCCTAGTTTGCAGAGCGACTTATCAAAGCGGATCACATGAAAGCAAAAAGGGATATTAATGATCTTGTCAGGTGAAAAGATTTCAAACCGGTGTCCGCAAGATCTTCAGATTTATTATTGTCTGGGGCCAAGCACTTGTGAGCCCACTGCCTTGAAAATTTTTATTCAATATTTTTCACCCGATCCTTGTTTCTTCTTGCTATATTTCAGTTACTGTGCCCTAATTGAAACAAAAATGTCTGCGTTGCTGAAGCTGTTCTTAGTTGGGTAGCTGCCAGTCCTCTTTGAAAGCTGGCTCTGGGGTTTCTGGGAGAGTGTCAATATTTGCAGAGCTCCCCGCTATTAGCTGGGGACCACTCCTTTTTTAAGTTTATTTATTACTGTCAGAAGTAGGCTGACATTAACACCGCAGTGAAGTTACTGTGAAAATCCCCGAGTCGCCACACTCCTGTTCAGGTTCACTGAGGGAGAGCCTGCAACATGAACACGCAGGGTGGGATTTTACAACCTCGCTCATCCTGAAACTGTAAAATCCCGCCCGAGGTCAGCGGACCTTTCCATGGTCTGCCCCTCGCTCGCTCCGATTTCCGTGGCGGCTGGGGTGGTAAAATTCCAGCCGCAATCTGTTTTTACCATTAATGCCACAGGTTCTCCAACTTCACCTGCATTAGCCCATGCGATTACTGATGTCGCCAATGTATTTTGTTGAAGCCTTTTATTTTTAAAAATTTATTCATTCGTCACCAGTAAGGCTTACATTAACACTGCAATGAAGTTACTGTGAAATTCCCCGAGTCGCCACACTCCAACACCTGTTTGGGTCAATGCGCCTAACCAACACGTCTTTCAGACTGTGGGGGGAAACCGGAGCAAACCCACGCAGACACAAGGAGAACATGCAAACTCCACACAGACAGTGACCCAAGCCGGGAATTGAACCCAGGTCCCTGGTGCTGTGAGGTAGCAGTGCTCACCACTGTGCCACCAGTGTTGTTACTAAATATTATTATTTTTATTCATTATTATGTTATATTATTCATTTTATTCCAGAAGGTTCGTTGTAGTTTTTACATGTTTTAAAGTATCTTTTTATCTTAAACGATTTTGGCCAATCTCTCTTCTCTCCCCTCCTTGAGACATTGGCCTGAACTCTATCACCTCACTTGAGCGAGGCCGTAGAATCCCACCCATAGACTTTCCACTCCTTTGTAGAAATGATCAATATTCTCCTTGGGTGTTGAATGAGCCTCTTGCGTCTTGCTCAAGTGCTGGTTCTGGCAGGTTATTTAATTGTGAAGCACCCAATACGAGATCATGTCCACAAGTTCAGTGCCATGGCTGGCTGTGAGATAGCAAAAGCAAGAAAACTGCCCGTTACTTTCTTTCTCTTTTCTTCCTCTAACTCTGGGACACGGAGGCCGATTGTCACACTCTGACTGCCTCCCCGATGAACATCAGCTAACTCAGTAGAGGCTGAGGGTCGGACTTGGCACTGCCCGGGCCTGTGTGATTTTAGCTCCTGGCGGCTAAAACTCACTGAGCCACTGGGGAGCTGTTTTATCCAACTTTAAGGAGATTCAGTGGGCACTCCACAATCCTGCTGTTCAGTCCTGCATCCTTCCCAAATGCCTGATTAATTGAAAAAGACAACATTGAGCCTATTTGCCTTTTCCCTGCACATTGTGATTCATTGGACATTAGGCCAGGCTTCGTGGGGTGTGTATGGTGTTCTCCAAGATAAAACAATGTCAAAATTACAGACTGGAGAAAACCTGATGAGATTTGTTCGATGTAATGTTTCGGGGTTCAAAGTTTTACTGTAAATTATAAAAAGAAGAGCCTTTTTGGGGGATTTTTAGCCAGCATCTGCTGAGGTGAAAGTGGTTCACAGTGAGGTTCCTGCCTTTACGAGCTGGGAGCCTCATTTGAATACATTTAAAGGTCTTCCCCACCATATGTACCCTTGTCCCCCCCCTCCACCCCGAGCTAGGGAATTCCAATGTCACATTGATGAGGTTAAAACAGCTGTTGCAAAATGGGAAGCTGTCGAATGGAATCACCAGGGATCCAAAGGAAAACATAGCCCCCACCCTCCCCCACCCAAGGGGGGGGGGGGGGGGAGGACATAGCTGGGCACTGCCTCCTGGCACTTCCCCTGGCATTGCCAAGCTGGCATTGCCAAGCAGGTAGTGCCAGGCTGGCTGTGCCGAGGCTGTGCCAGGGGTGGGCTCTCTGGAGAGCCCCATTGTGCGGGAACCCCTTTGTGTGTTGGGGGGTTTGCCCCAATTCTTGTACGAGGGGTGTATTGCCCTGTTGCCTGTGTGGAGGGGAGGGGGCGATGCACGTGTAGGGGGGCTTGCACCAGTGCTTGTGAGGATGGGGGCTTGCCCCAATGCACTGTTGGGCTGGGGAGAGGGGTGTGGGAGGGAGAGGGGGGTTTGCCCTGATGCCTTCATGGTGGGGGTTGCATCAATACTTGGGTCCCTGGTGTCCATGGAGGGGACGTTCTTTCTAACTCAGATCAGGGTGCCCTTTAAAGATGACACCCCAATGAGGCGCTGGCCCGCCAGAGTGACCGTGTCCCCAGATTCCCTTTGCACTGAGTACCACCGAATCTGTAGAGAAAGCCCGGCTGTGCTGCTGGAGATATACACACTGGTTATCCCGCTGAAAGTGACACTCTGACAAACTATCTTAAGATTCTGACCTTTGTATTTGTAATCTAAGTTGACAGCTCAATGTTGGGACAGATAAGTTCAGGAATAGCATCCAAAAGGAGAGTCAGAGGTAGCTTGGGAATATATCCAATGGTGTCCACTGGTTAAAAAAAAATTTACTTTGTGTTTCGTACATTTCCTTTCCTGCTTGGGTACCCTGAGGTTGGGTAAATATGGACTGGGGGAACTTACAGGTTTTCAGCAACTTGTACAAGAAACTTCTTTCATAAGGTAAAGTCAATGAGTAGTATGAATGTTTATTGATCCCTGGGTGAGGCAAGGAAACAGAAGGCTGCTTTAAGTGAATTGGATCAAATTGGAGAAAGAATTGTGTTGGGCACTTCAGGGGTTTAAACTTGGCACCCTTTTCTGCTGCTCCTATTTTTTTATTCTTTCATGGGTTGTGATCATCGCTGGCTAGGCCAGCACTTATTGTCCATCCCAAATTGCCCTTTGAGAAGGTGGTGGTGAGCTGCCTTCTTGAACTGCGTAAGAAGTCTCACACCACCAGGTTAAAGTCCAACCTCTTGGACTTTAACCTGGTGTTGTGAGACTTCTTACCGTGTTTACCCCAGTAAATGCCAGCATCTCCATTTCTTGAACTGCTGCAGTCCATGTGGTGTAGGTAACTCCTGTGCTTTTAGGGAGAAGGTTTCAGGATTATGATCCAATGACAGTGAAGGAATGATGATATATTTCCAAGTCAGGACGGTGTGTGGTGCAGAGGAGAACTTGCAAGTGGTGATGCTCCCATGCATCCACTGCCTTTGTCCTTCCAGGTGGTCGCAGTATTTAGATTTAGATATTTAATATTTCTACATATTACATGCATTCACAGCAGATAAACATAAGGACAGCATGGTGGCACAGTAGTCAGCTCTGCTGCCTCACAGTGCCAGGGACCTGGGTTTGATTCCTGGTTTGGGTCACTGTCTGTGCGGATTCTGCATGTTCTCCCCGTGTCTGCGAGGGTTTCCTCCAGATGCTCTGATTTCCTCCCACAGTCCGAAAGGCATGCAGATTAGGTGCAATGGCCATGCTAAATTTTCCCTCAGTGTACCCGAACAGGCGCCAGAGTGTGGCAACTTGGAGATTTTCACAGTAACTTCATTGCAGTGTTAATGTAAGCCTACTTGTGACAATAATAAATAAACTTAAACTTAAACATTTGAAACAGATAAAGATTCAGGGCTATGGAGAGAGAGGTGGAATTAGCTGCTGATAACTCTAGGAAAAGAACCAGAACAAACGTACCAGCCCGAATGATCTTCTCTGTGCTCTAAACTTGTGTAATTTAATAATTCTGAAAAATAACATTTTTGTACGGTGATCAATCCCTGGAAGATCATTTCTAGAATCATAGAATGAAATAGCATAAAAGGAGGTCTCCCAGTCTACCATGTGTTGACTCTTTGGTCGACCTCTCCAATTAGTCTCACGTACTTGCCCTTTCTCCACAGACCTTCAATTTCTTCCCCTTCAAATAATTATCTAATTCCCTTTTGCAAGTTATTACTGAATCTGTTTCCAGCTTTAGAATCATGGAATCATAAAATCCTACAGTACAGAAGGAGGCCATTCAGCCCATCGAGTCAGCACCGACCACAATCCCACCCAGGCCCTATCCCCATAACCCCATGCATTTACCCTAGTACTCCCCCTGACACTAAGGGGCAAATTAGCATGGCCAATGCACCTAACCCGCATATCTTTGGCCATGCATTCCAGCCCATAGCAACTCAGGATGTGAATAAAAATCCCCCAGAGGCTCAGCCCGATGTCAGGAGCTGAGGACTCATAATGAGTAATTGAGGAGAACTTCAGTTGTTGAGTTGGGTTTTGTTTTCTGCTGAGGCCTTTGTTCGTCCTGTTTCAATGGGAGACCCTCCCTCTCTTCAGTTTGGCTCCTGCATCAATTGAAAACCACCCCGTTTCCAGCTATCGGAGGGACGAGGCTCCAATAATGCACGATGTTTTGTGACAGCGAGTCTGTCAATTAAAGAGCATTCCAGGGCCCCCTGCTTGTATACCTCTTCATCCCATCTATCGATAACAGTTGAATTGATTACTCTAATCAACGTTGAATCCTTTTTGTTGGGCAACTGATGATTTTATTCTGTTTGAAAACATCACATCACTGTTACATTTGGGCTTTAATAGGTAGAATTTTTAACAGGGTGAGTGACAAAAATAACTATTGAAGGGGTTCCCATTTGCTTCCCTCCCCAATCATTACTCCTTGACAGCAGTCTGTCTTTGGGCGCAATAATACAGGATATCTTTCAAATACCTTTTGCTTATCTTCAACTTTTGTGTCCCAAAGCAAATCTTTAAGAAGTTCTTAGTGGGTGCAAAGAAAAATGTGGCTACTCAGCAGGTTTTGAAGTGAACAAAATGATGAATCTTTTTGTTTGGAAACACTATGCCAGTCACAATATTTACTCTGACTTGACTCACTTGACAGTGATGTGAAGTTTTCATCGTCCACTATTATCTGCAACCAGACTTTACAACTACAACGTGGGGACTCTCCATCCTAAACTGATTCATTCTAAAGACTTTGTATTTTTAACTCCAGACAGAATATTCGAATAAAAAACCCAATAGGAGCAACTTAATATTTTCCAAAATTAAAAAGTTTGCAAAGCTTGTAAATTCCCAGTTCCACAGTTTGATGGTAATTGATTGGAATACATGAGATTGTGCACCGAGTTTTATGTTGCCTCTGAAGACAGGAATCTATTCTCTTCTATTTGCAAGCAGGGAGGAACTGGGGAAGTTACGAGAAGAAAAAAAACCGTGGCAGTAGATTCATCAATAGAACAGGATTCAGTGCATTAAAGGTACTGAATGGGTGTTTTGTAGTCTGAGGTTTGGCCGGCTCTTATTGTGCCCTTTCTAGCTGTTTGTGCCATGGCAGTCTTTGAAGGAAGACAAATAAAAGTATGAAAAAGAGAAACACCAGATGAATATTAAGCGGCGCGAGGACTCAAAGCCAGCCTCGGTAATGACCAAAGTTTTGTCAATAAGTTGTTCTCTTGTGTGCCTGATCCAAGCACACAACAGGCATCTTTTTGCCATCAGTCATTTTAAATACCAGCTGAAGAAGCCGGGAGAAAGGGAAACCAATCCTTTCGAAGCCAGGTCTGCAAACCCAGCTGAGAAGTCGCTGTTGTCCGAAGTACAGACTGGAGGCTGTGCGCAGCGAGGTCGCACTCGCGCAATTTGTAACCTAAAATGCAACACTTTAAAGCCGTTTCAGCTGGCGGCAAGATCGAGAGCAAGGAGAAGCCCAGCGCGAGGTTTTGTGCCATTCAAGGGGACTGCAAGTTTCAGTCGACGTCAGCCAGGGCAGGTCGTTAGGAAAAAGAGAAGGTGCCTGCCTGTAGTGTTCTTCCGAGAATGCATCAGCCAAATGATAGGAATCGCTTCTATTCACCGAACAACCCTGGGCTTTATGAAGCAAAAGCAAGAAGCGCGATCGGCAGCTCTCTGCTTTCTTGGAGTTACACCCGTCCTGTGAGAGAATCAAAATTGTTTTACAAGCCGAAAAGAGGAGATGATGCAAAGCCGCTGACCATGTCGACGGAGCTAAATTCTTCCAAGATTTTGAGGAAGGCCCTCGGATCAGAAAGTGGATATTTAGATCGGGCCAAACCCGGAGCCCGAGTGAGCAAGATTCCAATGATATGCGGGTTAAAAAACAGGACACAGGAACACTTGGCCAAACCAGGATTTGGCCGGACTGCTGGCGAGAGGAGTTTGCCCGTAGGTAGAAGCAGCGAACTGTGTCAGGTGCATGTTCAGCACACGTGTGTGTGGGAAGGGATTGCTCGTGTCAACGAGCAGACTCTGCTCACAATGCTCGATGTATATCAGAATCTCAACAGTAAGTATGAGAATGATGGAAATTAAAGCTGAGGGTATAACATTTAATATGCAAACAAATGTTTGCAAGTCAAAACTACTCAGTGTGTAGTTAAGTGATGCCGATTGGGGCCATTTCGATGCTACAGCGAAGCTGGAAACTTAATTGGAGAAATTCATTTGGTGGGCATGGACTTGGAATGCAACTTTCAAATCTCAAGCACTTTGGAGAGGGAACAGCAATTGGAGCTGTGTTAAAGTTTTCTAAAGTTATTTTTGGGGGAGTGAAAGGTTATTGAAGGCTTTTTGTTTAAGCAGGGGACTATTGGTGGTTTTGAAAAGACCTGAAGAGAGGGACCTTTATGAGGAGCGGTTGAGGAGTCTGGGCCTGTACTCGATGGAGTTTAGAAGGATGAGGCGGGATCTAATTGAAACTTACAGAACACTGAGAGACCTAGATTGAGTGGACGTGGAGAGGATGTTTCCACTAGTGGGAGAGGCTAAAACCCGAGGGCCCAACCTCAGAGTGAAGGGACGCTCCTTTAAAACTGAGATGAGGAATTTCTTCAGCCAGATGGTGGTGAATCTGTGGAACTCATTGCCACAGAGGGCTGTGGAGTCCAGGTCATTGGGTGTCTTTAAGACAGAGATAGATAGGTTCTTGATCAATAAAGGGATCAAGGGTTACGGGGAGAAGGCAGGAGAAGGGGATGAGAATTATATCATTATATCAGCCATGATTGAATGGCGGAGCAGACTCGATGGGCCATTTGGCCTAATTCTGCTCCTATATCTTATGGTCTTACAATTGATTAGCCTCCTAATGTTCACTAACTTGGTTCATTCCTGATGGATGTACATTTATGTAAGAAACTCAGAGGGTGCTGACTGCCTTATTCAAAACACCACACGTTCAGGTGAATGTTACCCCCATCCAGCATAGATCACCTGATAATTTGGGGAGAGATAAATTGGGGAGAACCTGTTGAACTAATAAGCTTGTCATCTATTTAACAGACTCTGTGGGAGGGAGGCACATCTTTAGTGTTTAGCCCAGACACTTGCAGTACAAACTGGGGAAGCAGGGTATGTATAAAGTCACAAATAGAATTTATCTTATGGGCTGACATTGGTGCCTGTCATTGGTTGAAAAGGCTGCAAGTGCCCAGCCTATTGGCTTACAGTCAGTAGCCATTTGTAATGTATTAGGGAATCATAGAATCCCTACAGTGCAGAAGGAGGCCGTTCGGCCCATCAAGCCTGCACCAACAACAATCCCACCCTGTCTCTATCTCTGTAACCCCATGTATTTACCCTGCTAATCCCTCTGACACTGAGGGTCAATTTAGTATGGCCAGTCAACCTAATCCTTACATCTTTGGACTGGGAAGAAACCCATGCAGACATGGGAAGAATGTGCAAACTCCACACAGACAGTGACCCAAGGCTGGAATCAAACCTGAGTCTCTGGCACAGTGTGGCAGCAGTGCTAACCACTGTGCCACCATGCCAAGCTATCTGATGCCTGTGAAACATTACCCAGCAAGAGTCACTGACATCAGGGAGACACACGTGCACACAGGGCGGCACGGTAGCACAGTGGTTAGCACTGCTGCTTCTCAGCTCCAGGGACCTCGGTTCGATTCCCGGCTTGGGTCACTGTCTGTGTGGAGTTTGCACATTCTCCTCGTGTCTGCGTGGGTTTCCTCCGGGTGCTCCGGTTTCCTCCCACAGTCCAAAGATGTGCGGGTTAGGTTGATTGGCCATGCTAAAATTGCCCCTTAGTATCTTGAGATGGGTAGGTTAGAGGGATTCGCGGGTAAATATGTAGGGATATGGGGGTAGGGCCTGGGTGGGATTGTGGTCGGTGTAGACTCGATGGGCCGAATGGCCTCTTTCTACACTGTAGGGTTTCTATGATTTCTTTCTATGATTTCTATGCGTAGGTTAGAGGGATTAGTGGGTAAATATGTAGGGATATGGGGGTAGGGCCTGAGTGGGATTGTAGTTGGTGCAGACTCGATGGGCCAGATGGCCTCTTTCTGCACTGTAGGGTTTCTATTCTCTTCTATTTGGATATTGTTGAAGTTTTTTGTCTTGTGCTCATCGAGACAAATTTCAAACAATCACACCAATTTAACATTCAGAAATTTACCTTGCTCTTAACTTACCTGTGGGTTGACTTCAGATAAGTTCAGACCAGCTACGTTTCTGACTGGAAAATTGTTGTGATGATTTGAAATTTGGCATTCTTGAATTTGTCCTGATGAGTGCAAGACAAAAAGTTTCAACAACACGTCTCTCTTTTCAACAATACCCAAATGCATTTTAAATAACATATGTCCATTTTCACACAAGCCTACCATAATGGAACATCAGTGCTCTCAACAAACCTAATGTCTGCTTATTAGTAAGTATATAATAGTAACTTTTGGGGTGGGATTTTCCAGCTGCGCTCGCCCCAAAACCGGAAAATCCTGCCCTAGGTCAACGGACCTTTTGCATTGTCTCGATGTGTGGACTCGATGTATGGACCATGTGTGGACTCGATGGGCTGAATGGCCTGCTTCTGCACTGTAGGGATTCTATGAAAAAAAGAACCGCAATTGTGAACCATTCCAAGCGCAGTTTGTAGTTGTATTTATTTGATTTTTTAAAATAAATGATTCAGTTTGTTATTGAGTGATAGTTTGAGGCAGAGTCTTAATGGCTTGAAAATGTAAATGCCCGCAGAGTTAAGTTCACTGAAGGCTTGCAGAATGTTTGTTCTTAATTAGCTGTGACTCGCCCTGAGCCACTACATTTTAAATTACTTTCTGCTTCTGTAGGGGAGGACCCGGAGACTCGCAGGCTGCGGACTGTCAAGAACATTGCCGACCTCCGGCAGAACCTGGAGGAGACCATGTCCAGTTTACGAGGGACGCAGATCACACACAGGTACGAAGCATCTCACTGTCGAGTTTCCTTGAGCCCTCCCTGGGCTCCCCGTGGTGCTGAAGCGAAGATGAAAGTCGGCGGCAGTGAGTACAGTGCTCCGGCTGTGAACCTCATTATGTCAGCATTACTTTGTCGGAGTGTTACACTGCACTGATCAAAGCAGCACTTCCCTGGTCAGGAGCACAAATGAAAAGCCACAAATGCTAAGAACACCTCATGGGGTAAAACGCAGCAAGGCTAAATTGTTAAGACAAGTTTAAATACAATATATGCAGTCAACACAAATAATTTTAAAGCTTAAATTTTAAGAATAAAACAATTTATATCTTTTCATAATGGATACAGCAACTTGAAAGATTAGGGGTTGAGATTAGAGGCAGTCAAAATTAACTGGATGAAGAAGAGGAATGGGCGGCATGGTGCCACAGTGGTTAGCACTGCTGCCTCACAGCGCCAGGGACCCGGGTTCAATTCCAGGCTTGGATCACTATCTGTGCAGTGTCTGCACATTCTCCCCGTGCCTGCGTGGGTTTCCTCCGGGTGCTCCGTTTTCCTTCCACAGTCCAGAGATGTGTGGGTTAGGTGGATTGGCCTTGCTAAATTGCCCTTTAGTGTCAGGGGGACTAGCTAGGGTAAATGCATGCGGTTGTGGAGATAGGGCCTGGGTGGGATTGTAGTCGGTGCAGACTCGATGGGCCGAATGGCCTCCTTCTGACTGTAGGATTCTATGAAGGAAGTAGCATCTATATAAAAACCTTTCAAATCCCCCAGGATGTCCTGTAACACTTGATAGCAGTGGCACAGTGGTTAGCACTGCTGCCTCACAGCACCAGGGACCCGGGTTCAATTCCTGGCTTGGATGAGTGTCTGTGTGGAGTGTGCACGTTCTCCCCGTGTCTGCATGGGTTTCCTCCGGGTGCTCCGGTTTCCTCCCACAGTCCGAAAGATGTGCTGGTTAGGTGCATTGGCCATACTAAATTCTCCCTCGGTGTACCCGAACAGGCGGCGGAGTGTGGCGACTAGAGGATTTTCACAGTAACTTCATTGCAGTGTTAATGTAAGCTGACTTGTGACTAATAATGTGCGGGTTAGGTTGATTGGCCATGCTAAAAAAAAATTGCCCTTAGT
Organism: Mustelus asterias; assembly: GCF_964213995.1. NCBI lineage: Eukaryota > Metazoa > Chordata > Chondrichthyes > Carcharhiniformes > Triakidae > Mustelus > Mustelus asterias. Next base: position 124,260,442 of record NC_135809.1, read on the forward strand.
GTCCTGAGATGTGTAGGTTAGAGGGATTAGTGGATGGGTATGGGGGTAGGGCCTGGGTGGGATTGTGGTCGGTGCAGACTCGATGGGCCGAATGGCCTCTTTCTGTACTGGAGGGTTTCTATGATATGATTAATAAATAAACTTTACTTTGCTTTTAAACTGCAGTCACCATTGTTGTATTGCCAAACTTCAGCCAATTTTCACTGAACAGGATCCCACAAAGCAGTGACAGGAATGATTAGTTCATTCATTTTGGGGAGGGGAGGGGGTGTTGGTTGAACAATCATTAATGTCCAGGATGCCAGGAGAACTCCCCTGCTCTTCTCCAACTCATGGCATGGAATCTTTTACGGGCAGTCAGCGATGTTGATTTCATATCCGATTTAAAAGACGAACCCCCTGGAGTAGAGTTTTAAGTCACAACCTGCCGACTGCAAGTCAAGTGTGTCACCATTGCATAAGCTGATGTTCAGATATCTTGTCTCGGGGCTCTGACAGCACGGTTTATTCTCAATAACTATTCCAATGTAGAATCTGAGTTTGACTGAATTGTTAATCAGGCCACGACTGGGGTTTGAATATTTGTCAAGTAAGTTCAAAATGTTCACTAAACCAAGACTTGACTATAAGAGTCAGGGAAAAAAAAAACTGTAATTTTCTTTTGTTTTAATCATAGAATCCCTACAGTGCAGAAGGAGGCCATTTGGCCCATCGAGTCTCCACTGACCACAATCCCACCCAGGCCCTATTCCCGTAACCCCACAAATTTACCCTAGCTAGTCCCCCTGATACTAAGGGGCAATTTAGCATGGCCAATCAACCTAACCCGCACATCTTTAGAGGGAACCGGAGCACCCGGAGGAAACCCACACAGACACAGGGAGAACATGGAAGCTCCACACAGACAGTTTTAACCACCTAACCAACTTCAAAAATATCCATTCCAAATAATGTTATAAATAATTCATGATATTAAGAGGGGGCATCACAAATTGTTATGATCGATCTGAACTGTGAATTCTGTTTATCTCCCTACAAATGACCTGCTCATTTTCTGTTCTTTTGTAATGGCTACTTTTGAAGCTCACCAGGTTTACAAATTAGAAGTAGTTTTCAGATTTTAGGCCAGTTTAATAGATAGACCTTTGCCTCCAGGCCTGTGGGAATATGACCCATGGCAACTCCTGAACACTCCAGTGATTGCACTCTTAACGCTTGGGATTCACGCTGAACACCATTCCCTGGGCTACGGCCGGGATTTTCCAGCCCCCATCGTGGTGGGACCCCCCCCCCCCGCTGGAGCCAAAAGTCCATTGACTTCAGCGGGACCAGACGATCCCGGTGGTGGCCAAGGCTGCAAAATCCCACTCTACATTGGGTGGTAGGGGCCTGGAATGGACTGCCAAGTGAGGTGGTTGAGGCCGACACGTTAGCGATATTTAAGACTTATCTGGATAGACACATGAGCAGACGGGGTATAGAGGGTTGGTCTGGATAGGACAACGTGATCAGTGCAGCCTTGGTGGGCCGGAAGGGCCTGTTCCTGTGTTGTACTATTCTTTGTTCTTTGTTATTTTCCTGAATGCAGCTGCTCTGTGGTCTGTGATGGCAAACTGCCTGTGAACATTTTAAAAGGGCCTAACGCAATGTATACTGTTGGAAACATGAGTTCCTTGGGTATAACAATGTTAGTGAAGCACTTGTTGAACCCCCTCAAATTGAAAGAGATTTGTCTCCTCTGCATTGTCCAATGACCGAGTGCCATTTTGGAAATTGCTTATTTTGCTTCACTTCAGTTTTATTGATTGGATTTTTTTTTGCTTTCACCTAACAGAGGTTTTCTGTTCTTTTTAGCACACTGGAAACAACATTTGATAGCAGCGTTACCACGGAGATCAGTGGCCGCAGTATACTCAGCATGACGGGAAGGCAAACCCCGTTGTCATGGCGACTTGGCCAGTCCAGTCCTCGCCTTCAGGCTGGCGATGCTCCATCGATGGGGAACGGGTACCCTCCACGGGCCAATGCCAGCCGTTACATACACCCTGAGTCGGGCCGCTACATGTACACTACACCTCTCAGGAGGCAGTTGGCATCTCGTGGCAGCAATGTATCCCACTCCGATATTCCGGATAAGAGTGGCGATGACATGGATCTTGAGGGCATCAACATGGATGTAGCTGGGTACATGAGCGATGGTGACGTCCTCAGCAAGAATCTACGGACGGATGATATTGCTAGTGGGTAAGAAGATTTAATATAAATATATGTTCGTTCTCATGCTTTGCCATGTTACCTGATGAGATGAAGGAAGTGAGATCAGGTTCAGTATTACGTAAGGAAACCATTTGGATTGTTAAATGAATGGTTTGTTTTTTGGGCAGTATCATAATGTATTAAGAAAAGTTTTACTTACTGTCAAAGGTTCCATTTTTAAACATAGAATTTTTTTAACTGCTCAGTTTTTTGTTCCTTTTGCTGTGGAGACATTTTGGGGGGTGGGGTGAGGGGAGGGGAGGAGGGGGGAGTGATCTTACCAAAACAATTCTAAGTACCAAATGAGCACGAAAATGGGAGAGAGTCGCACCCATTATTTGGACAAGCTCCCAGACGCAATCGTATGGCACTTAGCAAAAATAAATCCCAAATGTGATTCTCGCCAGTAGGGCAAATGGGTAGAGCCAATTCACGCCGGGAAGCTCGCTGCTGAGCTCTAAGGGTGCAACTATGCAGGGTCCCCTATCTCCCATTGCACTGTGTCACTCCCCCCATCACCCCGCTCCTGCTAAGATCGCCCCCTTAAGCGTGGAGATTCAAATGAATATCCACCATCCCAACTCTCCGATGGTCTAAGTTGGAGAAGCATTGCATAACGAGGTCAGGGTCAGTTGCCGTGCCATGTGGAGCTAGCTGAGTTCTGCTGGGTCGTGCGTGCGAGTATGAGTGAAGGTAGGATTGTGTGTGACCATGAGCCTCCCACAGTCGGATGACTTATCTGTGCCCATTACCTTGAGGAATAGTCACTTTGGTGAGGCATCACTGGGTACCCCAGTGCCCGTGGAACCCTGCCACTGCAGACAGCAATGCTTCCGTGGCAGAACAATTGAAGTTGCTAAAAAGGAAAAATACTCCCATTGTCACCAAAGCCAACATCAAAGTTCAAGCCATGGTACCAGCTCTGATCACGCCTGCTTGTCCAGTTTTAGATTTAGCAATGATTCATGGTCCAGCATGTCTGCCCTGAAGTACAAAATAAAAAAGCAGTTGAAAGGTGTAAATTTGTGCTTTTTAACCTTGTCAACTCTGCTGTATGTCCGTGTATGAAAATTATCACATAACATCCCCCCTCTTCTCCCGAATGCATTGGTTTCACAGTTGTCTCTGTGACATTGCCCCGATGGCCACTGTCCAGATGCAAATCCTGTCAGTGAATGACTGTTGAACGATGGAAGACAACAAGACCAAGTTTGCATGGGCTACTGTACAGTATTTAGGCACAGCAACGTGAGTCAACTTTTCCACTAACCCAAAGGCACACATGGGTCGCACTGGTTGGCATCTAAATTGGTGTTTTGCTAATCTGTATGATATGGCAAGTAGGCCGGCTGATTCCGTTTCGGGTTTCCTGTAACCTTTCTTGATGTAATGGACTGTTGTTGCCACAAGGTGGCGAGAAATGCATTCATTGCCTCGGGTTTATTGATGTTCAGGGTTGTGTGCAGTCATTCAAGTCTGTAGCCGGAATTTTCAATGTGACTCTTCTGGGAAATAAATAATCTTCAGGGAAATGTTAAGAATGATGCAAGTTGCAGGTCTGTTTAAACATTTAGAGGATGTATTTCTGTGGAATTAAGGGAATTATGTTTCATAGCCCCGAGGCTTCTGCCCACTCACAATCTTCAACGTCTTTACTCTTGAGTATCTACTTCCAGTCTTTGTTTTTTTCCTGTTAAAGTTGTATTAGCTCATTATTCCCTTTCTCAAATCACATCACAAAGTTGAACAAGATGTTGAGGTTGTGAAGAACGGTGTGGTTAAACTTGTGACAGTGTCCTGGGAGGGAAAGGGAATTGGCAGCAAGGAGACACAGTTTGTTAGCAGTGACTAAAGACATTAGCTTCAGTCTTTCCAGCATTTAACTGGAAGAAATTGTAGCTCATCCAGGGCTGGATGTCTGACCAGCAGTTGGATAACACAGTGGAGAGGTTGAAAGTCACAGGGGAAAGGTAGAGCTAGTGTTAACAGCATGCATGTTGAAACTGACCCCGTGTGTCTTTGGATCAGGTTGTCAAGTGGCCCTTGCATGGAATCACATTTGGCACAGGCCTGCCTGTTACGTTATACTGTATCATCCTGATGCCTTTTATAGTAACAGAATCCATACAGTGCAGAAGGAGGCCATTCGGCCCAACAAGCCTGTATCAACAACAATCCCACGCAGGCCCTATCCCAATAACCCCACGTATTTACCCTGCTAGTCCCCCTGCTGTAGAGATTTGCATTCTAATCAATATTCTGTAACTTGATTTTGTGTCTCTGTGCCCTGTTTGAGAGCAGATTTCCACTCCTTCTGACGAAGGAGCAGCGCTCCAAAAGCTAATGGTGTTTGCTACCAAATAAACCTGTTGGACTTCAACCTGGTGTTGTTAAAACTGTTACTGTGTTTACCCCAGTCCACCGCCGGCATCTCCACATCATGTCCCCCTGCTCCTCAGGGTCAATTTAGCATGGCCAATCAACCTAACCCACACATCTTTGGTGTGTGGGAGGAAACCAGAGCACCCGGAGGAAACCCATGCAGACATGGGTGCAAAAGCTGAACAGTCAGTTACCCGAGGCCGGAATTGAACCCAGGTCCTTAGCGCTGTGAGGCAGCAGTGCTAACCACTATGCCACCGTCCCACCTTGCCATTGCATGTAAAACCTTGAATGGCTATTCTTCATCTTTGACATTGGAAACTGAGTGTTACCATTAAACCAAAAGAACTGTGACTGCCAGTTCCTGTCCTCACTTATCATTGAACTTGGAACTTGCTCTTTGGATGTTAACTCCTTTTTACAAATACCCTCTTGCTGAAGAGACCTAAAATAGCCTTTGCGATTGACTAAATAGGTGCTTAAATTGTAAACCATTCAATCTTTTTAATGTTTTGAAGGAACAAGGTGACTAGGATAATACAGTTAGAGCAGCAGCCACATTTAGTTTTGACAATAAGTGGATTTGTATTGTCAATTTTCCCACTGTTCCTGTCTCGAGAGTGTTCTGTACGCTAGGGTTCCAATCATGCCATGTACTCCAGCAACCCAACTGACTACTCAGAGAATGAAAATAACTTGTATTTGCATGACACCTGTTACAATCCCATAACGTCCCAAAGCAATTTCCACCAATTAAGTACTTTTGAAAAGTAGTCATTGTTGTAATGTAGGAAAATGCAAGAATAGTAATTAATTGGATAGATTGTTTAGTGTGTCTATTAGCTTCTTCCTATAGGGCTGTATATTGTGGGAAGAATAATAGTGTCTTTATTATTAATTAATTATTATTATTAATAGGTCTTTATTTTCTTTCTTCTTGCATAAGATGTGGGTGACCCATCCCATTTTTCCTTGACCCCGATGGCTTACTAGGCCTTTGCAAAGGACAGTTAAGGGTTAACCAATTTGTTGTGGGTCTGGAGTCACATGTAGGCCAGACCAGGTAAGGATGGCAGATTTCCTTCCCTAAAGGACATTAGTGAACCAGGTGGTTTTTTACCGCAACTAGTGATAGTAATTTTCAATTCTAGATTGAGCCAAAATTGCAAATTCTGGGCCTATATTCTTATGTATTTTTTTAAACAGCAATAAAGACAATATTTGCAGACAAACTCCAAAAGTGTTGATCACAATTTGCCAAAACAAATCGGACATCTGGTTAAAAAAAATTGTTTTGGTTTGTGTACATACAGGAAACAATCATTGAGGCAGGATGATAAAATGTACAACTTCATTGTTCCAAAGTCATGGTCAGACTTTTCCTGTAGGTTTTGTATTGTTTCCTGTATTTACTTGATGGATTTCCTGTATTTCCATTGTCCTGTTTATCTCTCCATTGTAAGCTTCCAGCTGTTTAACAGTTCAGTTTAATGCAGTTGCTAGCGCTCCCCTATGAATAGAAAGGTTATTGGTTCAGGTTTTACTCTAGGTTTTGACCAAACAATCCATCTCGTATATAAGTGAGATACTGGCCAGTATTTGAATGGTTGGTGATTTCTTTCAGATAAGGTATTATGTGAGGCAAATAGACTATTTCAAATAAAAAACCCAGGAGATAGATAGTTTCTTGATTGGTAAGGGGATCAAAGGTTCATAGAATCATAAAATCATAGAATCATAGGGCGGCATGGTGGCACAGTGGTTAGCACTGCTGCCTCACAACGCCAGGGACCCGGGTTCAATTCCTGGATTGGGTCACTGTCATGTGGAATTTGCATGTTCTCCCCGTGTCTGCATGGATTTCCTCCGGGTGCTCCGGTTTCCTCCCACAGTCCAAAGACGTGCGGGTTAGGTTGCTTGCTAAATTGACCCGAATGACAGGGGGATTAGCAGGGTAAATATTTGGGGTTGCGGGAATAGGGTCTGGATGGGATTGCGGTCAGTGCAGACTCGATGGGCTGAATGGCCGCCTCCTGCCCTGTAGGGATTCTATGATTCTAATCCATACAGTGCAGAAGGAGGCCATTTGGTCCATCGAACCTGCACCGACAACAATCCCACCCAGGCCCTACACCTGTAACCCCATGTATTTACCCTGCTAATCCCCCTGACACTAAGGGGCAAGTTATCTGGCCAATGCACCTAACCTGCACATCTTTGGAACGGTTACGGGTAAAGGCAGGAGAATAGGGTTGAGAAATTTATCAGCTATGATTGAATGGTGGAGCAGACTCGATGGCTGAATGGCCTGATTCTGCTTCTATATCTTATGGCCTATGGTCTTAAAGGGTAGCACCTATCCCAGTCCTTCCAATTTGACGCTGAGATGAGTTTCTGGCTACACATCCTCTGCGTCTCCTGGACCACTTCCACCACCTCCAGAATATCACCCTTCTCTGACCCAGTCTCTGATCATTTGTTACTGAAACCCTTGTGCATCGAGTTTGTTAACTTCAGTTGTGACGAATCCGAGGCTCTCCTGCCTGGCTTCCCACCTTGCACCCACTGTGGATTTCAGCTCAGCTGACACTCTGCTGCCCATTTTCTGTCTCGCATCAACTCCCATTCACCCACCGTGTGTGTATGTTACGGGGATTAGCAGGATAAATGCATGAGGTTACGGAAATGGTCTGTCAGAGAGTCAGTGCAGACTCGATGGGCCGAATGGCCTCCTTCTGCACTGTAGGGATTCTATGATTCTATTCTATCATATCTGTGCTCGCTCACCTACACTGGCTGTCAGTCTGACAATGCCTCCGGTTAAAAATCCACACCCTTATTTGGAGTTCCTTCCTGGTCTCATTTTTCCCTATCTCAGTAACCTCCTCCAAAGAACAGTGCAGCAAAGGAACAGGCCCTTCGGCCCACCAAGCATGCGCCGATCACATTGTCCTTTCCAGACCAACCACTTATATCCCCCTATCCCACTTGTACATGTGCCTTTCAGATAAGTCTTAAATGTCATTAACGTATCTGTCTCAACTGCCTCACTTGGTAGTGCATTCCAGGCCCCCACCACCCTCTGTGTCAAAGACTTTCCCCGCACATCTCCCACTGAACCTTTCCCCCCTTACCTTGAACTTGTGCCCCCTTGTAATTGTCATTTCTGTCCTGCCCGACAGTCCTCTGTGCTCCTCTGGTTATTGGCCGGAATTTATTGATGGTGGGGGGAGTGCCGCAATGGGCCAGGTGTGGGGGAGGTGGCAATGGGCTGACTTGCTTGGGCAGTCTGCAGGAACCGGGGGCTGCATCTGGTCAGCGGCAGCCATCCAGATGAAGGACAACTGTCCACCTCCCCCAAGAGCTGATCAATCAGGACGCTGGCAGCTGGTCAGCCTCAGCAGATCCAGCAAGAGCAGCAGGCACCAGCTGGGACTGCTCCTGGAGGTGAAACACACATTGACGGACGTAAGCCTTCACAGTCAGGTAAATGGGGTCCGGGGGATGCCAGGACCTGTTAAGTGGGCCCTGACAAGAGCGAGGGTTGTTGATGAAGTTAGGTGGTTCTGCTGCCAGACAGAGGGGGGGTAGTCAGAGTGCCTGAATATGTGGGCCTCCCACGTACTGGGGTCATATACCGGAATTTTACCGCCGAATTTTACCCCAGGCTTGAAGAGCGGAATTCTCCATTGGCCTCGGGCGGGATTTTACGGGCCTCGCCCGAGCGAGGATGTAAAATACCGGCTATAGAATCCCTGCAGTGCAGAAGGAGGCCATTCGGCCCATCGCGTCTGCACTGACTCTCCAACAGAGCCCGCTCCCCCACCCTATTCCCGTAACCCCACACATTTATCCTGCTAATCCCCCTAACCTACACATCTTGGGACACTTAAGGGGCAATTTAGCATGGCCAATCCACCTAACCTGCACGTCTTTGGGAGGAAACCGGAACGCCCGAAGGAAGCCCACGCAGGCACTGGGAGAACGTGCAGACTCCACACAGACAGTGACCCAAGCCGGGAATCGAACCCGGGAACCCTGCCGCTGCGCGGTAGCATTGCTAACCACTGTGTCACCGTGCCACCAATCTGCTGGGAGAGTCTATCTGGTGGGCTCTACGTAAATCACCAAACTACACACCCCCCCCTCACACACACAATGTTTCCTACATTGCAACAATGACTACACTTGGAAAAAACTATTTAATTGGCTATAAAGTGCCTTGATTGTGAAAGGTGCTATGTAAATGTAAGTATTTTCTTTCATTTTTCTCTCTCTTGCTGTATCTGTCAGGTAGAAGTGAACAGTAGAGGTAAAGCACATGAACCCTATGGGTGATAGAAGAGCGATGGTTTGGGTGTCAGGTTTAGAAGTAGTGTGCAGGAACTCCCAGACGTGCTGAGAGACTGAAACACGCTCCTCCTCCTTACTTTGGAGCAGGCGTCAAATTTGCTGTTGGTTGCCACCTACTGGTAGATTATACTAAGTTCAGTCATGCTTGTGCTGTTTTAGTTGGCAGTGCCTTGTATATTATCTCTTGGCTTGCCTGCAAGAATTTGAGCAATACTGTACAATAGAATCTTCACCGACGAACTGCTGACTAAGTGAAAATTGTCTGGCCTTTGGCGCTCTGGAACGAGTTGAAACTTTGCCTCTCAGGAATTCTTATTGTGCATTATGAGCAAGTTCCAATGAGGTACTTGTGACTCAGCAAATATGTGATCAGACTTGTGAAAAGAGGTGGTTGCTAGATGCTAATTCTTGGTGTCGTTCGACGGCGCCAGGGACCCGGGTTCAGTTCCGGCCTGGGGTAACTGTCTGTGCGGAGTCTGCACGTTCTCCCTGTGTCTGCATGGGTTTCCTCTGGGTGCCCCGGCTTCCTCCCACACTCCAAAGATGTGCAGGTTAGGTGGATAGGGCATGTTAAATTGCCCCTTAGTGTCAGGGGGACTAGCTAGGGTAAATACGTGGCGTTACAGGGATAACTCATAGAAGAATCATAGAATCCCTACAGTGCAGAAGGAGGCCATTCGGCCCATCGAGTCTGCACCAATACCAATCCCACCCAGGCTCTATCCCCGCTTAGTTACCCTGCTAATCCCTCTAACCTATCACAGCCCAGGACACTAAGGGTTAATTTAGCATGTCCCATCAACCTAACCAGCACATCTTTGGACTGTTGGAGGAAACCGGAGCGCCCGGAGGAAACCCATGCAAACACGGGGAGAACGTGCAAACTCCACACAGACAGTGACCCAAGCCGGGAATCGAACCCGGGTCCCTGGAGCTGTGAAACAGCAGTGCTAACCACTTTGCCACCTTGCCGCCCCGGTCCTGGGCGGGATTGTGGTCGGTGCAGGCTCGATGGGCCGAATGACCTCCTTCTGCACTGTAGGATCCTATGATTCTAAGGTAACTTTCAACCTATGACAAGTGGTGTTCCTCAGGGATCAGTGCTGGGACCTTTGCTGTTTGTAATATATATCAATGATTTGGAGGAAAATGTAACTGGATTGATTAGTAAGTTTGCGGACGACACAAAGGTTGATGGATTTGCGGATAGCAATGAGGACCATCAGAGGATACAACAGGATGTAGATCAGTTGGAGACTTGGGCGGAGAGATGGCAGATGGAGTTTAATCTGGACAAATGTGAGGTAATGCATTTTGGAACGTCTAATACAGATAGAAAATATACAGTAAATGGCAGAACCCTTAGGAGTATTGATAGGCAAAGGGATCTGGGTGTACAGGTACACAGGTCACTGAAAGTGCCAATGCAGGTGGAGAAGGTAGTTAAGAAGGCATACGGCATGCTTGCCTTCATCGGCCGGGGTATTGAGTTTAAAAATTGGCAAGTCATGTTGCAGCTTTATAGAACCTTAGTTAGGCCTTGGAATATAATGTTCAATTCTGATCGCCACACTACCAGAAGGATGTGGAGGCTTTGGAGAGGGTACAGAAAAGATTTACCAGGATGTTGCCTGGTATGGAGGGCATTAGCTATGAGGAGAGGTTGGAGAAACTTGGTTTGTTCTCACTGGAGCGACGAAGGTTGAGGGGAGACTTGATAGAAGTCTACAAGATTATGAGAGGCATGGACAGAGTGGATAGTCAGAAGCTTTTTCCCAGGGTAGAAGAGTCAATTACTAGGGAGCATAGCTTTAAGGTGCGAGGGGCAATGTTTAAAAGAGATGTACGAGACAGATTTTTTACACAGAGAGCGGTGGGTGCCTGGAACGCGTTGCCGGGGGAGGTAGTGGAAGCGGATACGGTAGTGACTTTTAAGGGGCGTCTTGACAAGTACATGAAATGAGGTGGGAATAGAGGGATATGGTTCCCGGAAGGGTAGGGCGTTTTAGTTAAGTTGGGCAGCATGGTCGGTGCAGGCTTGGAGGGCCGAAGGGCCTGTTCCTGTGCTATAATTTTCTTTGTTCTTTGTTCTATGTGAACCAGGTTTTGCCTTTTACAGTACGTCACTATTGATTCTTTTCATGAAAGATCTGGTCAGAAATTCTTTCCAGTTTACAAATTGAGATCATTAAATTTTATTCCTGTTCCCTGCTGAACACTTAAGATATCCGTGCTACTTTAATCAGCCCTTTGCAGTCTCTTATTTTCTTTATTTGATCATCCCCATCGCTGCACATCATCGCATTCCTGTCCCGTGTTCCTCCATAAGTTGAAGGTCAAGAATTTTAATCACTCATTAAAAAAATCTAAATATCACCCAACTTTATGGGATACTGTAAGTTTGGTATAAGTTTATGGTTCTGTGTAGTTCTGTGCCTCATTTAACCTTCAACACTAATTAATCAACAGTAAAAGCAATGAATTAGGCAGTTCACACAGCGTATTAAGTCAAGGTGGAAGCATCTAATCGAAATAAGGTTTTATTGCTCTGAAATGGCTTTCGAGGTCATGGGAACATAAACCTGGCAGACATGGGTCATCTTTCCAGTGCTGCACATCTAAGTCGAGAGCAGTGAATTACAGGGTGGATTTAGCAGAGCCATGCCATCAGTACTGCACCTGTACTGCAATATCTTGAGGGGAAAATTCTTTAGACATGTTCATTTTTTCCCCCCGGGGCAGCATGGTGGCACAGTGGTTAGCATTGCTGTCTCACAGCACCAGGACCCGGGTTCGATTCCCAGCTTGGGTGACTGTGTGGAGTCTGCGCATTCTTCCTGTCCCTGCGTGGGTTTCCTCCGGCTACTCCGGTTTCCTCCCACAGCCCAAAGATGTGCGGGTCAGGTTGATTGGCCATGCAAAATTGCCCCTTAATGTCCCGGGATGCACAGGTGAGCAGGATTAGCAGGGTAAATACGTGGGGTTACAGGGATAGGGCCTGGTGGGATTGTTGTTGGTGCAGACTCAATGGGTCGAACGGCCTACTTCTGCAATGTAGGGATTCTATGATCCCTCAATGTCAACAAAACGAAAGAGATAGTCATTGACTTCAGGAAGCATAGTGGAGAGCATACCCCTGTCTACATCAATAGGGATGAAGTGGAAATGGTCGAGAGCTTCAAATCTCTCGGTGTCCAGATCACCAACAACCTATCCTTGCCGCCCCATGCCAAAACTATCGTTAAGGAAGCCCACCAATGCCTCTACTTTCTCAGAAGACTAAGGAAATTTGGTACATCAGCCACAGCTCTCACCAACTTGTACAGACGCACCATAGAAAGCATTCTTTCTGGTTGTATCACAGCTTGGTATGATTCCTGCTCTGCCCAAGACTGCAAGAAACTACAAAGGGGCGTAAACGTAGCCCAGTCCATCACGCAAACCAGCCTCCCATCCATTGGCAGAAAATGTTGGAAAATCTCAGCAGGTCTGACAGCATCTGTGGGGAGAGAATAGATCCAACGTTTCAAGTCTCGATGACCCTTCATCAGAGTTTCGTTTGAGCTCTCGGGCCATCTGGACTCGATGCATTGGCTCTGTTTTCTCCCCACAGATGCTGTCAGACCTGCTGAGATTTTCCAGCATTTTCTGTTATTGTTTCAGATTCCAGCATCCGCAGTATTTTGCTTTTAGACTCTGTCTACACTTCCGGATGCCTCAGAAAAGCAGCCAGCATCATTAAGGACCCCACGCACCCCGGACATTCTCTCTTCCACCTCCTTCCATCAAGAAAAAGATACAAAAGTCTGAGGTTACGTACCAACGGTCTCAAAAGCATCATCTTCCCTGCTGCCATCCAACTTTTGAATGGACCTATCGTATTAAATTGATCTTCCTCTGTACCCTCTCCTTTCCTCCTCTATGAACGGTATGCTCTATATAGCGTGCAAGAAACAATACTTTTCACGGTATACTAATACATGTGACAATAATAAATCAAATCAAATCAAAGCCTTTTTTAAAATCCATTCGTGTGACATCGTTGGCTTGCCAGAATTTATTGCCCTTCCCTAGTTACCCTTGATCTGAGTGGCTTGCTAGGCCATTTCAGAGAGCAGTTGATAGTCAGCCAAACTACTGTGGCTCTGGAGTCACGTGTAGGCCAGACCAGGTGAGAACGGCAGATTTCCTATCCTAAAGGACATTAGTGAATCAGATAAGTTTTTCTGACAATCAACAATGGTTCCATGGTCATCTGTAGATTTCTTAGTTCCAGATTTCTTTCTTTATTGAATTCAAATTCCACCATCTGTCATGGTGGGATTTGAACCCCGTGCCCCAGAACATTAGTTGAGTTTCTGGATTAATAGTCTAGCGATCATACCACTAGGCCTTCGCCACTTCAAATTTAAAGTTTAAAGATCTTCCCTCAAAGAGAATTGCGATCAGGAGGGAGTCACTCAAGCCTATTACGGCCTTCAGTGGAATGATGACTGACCTGTGACCTAACTCCATATACCTGCCTTTGTCTTGTGTCCTTTAATATCTTTAGTAACAAAGGTTCATTAATCCCGGATTTTCAATTTACAATTGACCTGGTGTCAATTGCCATTTGCGGAAGGGAGTTTCAAACTCCTATCATGCTTTGTGTGTCAAAATGTTTCTTAATTTCACTCCTGAAAGGTCCGACTCTAATCTTTAAACTATGCCCCCAGGTTCTAGACTCCCCGTCAGCAGAAATAGTTTCTCACTCTATCCACCCTATCAGTTTCCCTTTAACATTTCAAAGACTTTTGGTGAACTCCAAGCCCCCTTCCCCCACAACCTTCTAAATTCCAGGGAATACAATTCTAGATTGTGTAATCTCAACAAATAATTTAATTCTTGGAGTCCAGGCATCCTTCTGCTAAGTCTAATTCATGCTAATCAGTGTCAGAGGGCTTATTCTGTAACGTAAATGAACTGATGGCAGTGTCATCCACAGGAACCAAAATACACCCCCGGACGTATTCAGTACGCCCTTGTTGGTCAGGGGCAGTAATTTTTGTATGGTTGGCTTCTTTAGACCTTGTGCAACATCATTGAAAGTTCAATTTAATTTCCTGTTCACTTACGGTCCAACAATATGTAGCCATAATATGGACCCTGACCATATTAGTAGGCTGCTGCTCACCGTTGCGGCAGCGATCAATGGATTGTGATCGCAGAAGCAGGATCTCTGGCCAATATTCAGCCTCCTTCCCAGATAATAAGGTCAGTCCACACTGCCCCTCCTGTAGCCCAGGCTGAACCTGAGTAATTCAACACAACTGCAGGATCGAGGTTGGGACCTTCTTGAGCTGCACGGTTCAATGTCACATCATATGATATCCTTAGCAACTGTGGCATTGTGGATGGATGCCCGAGAACTGCAGTAACGTAATGAAAGAACGTAGGAACGAATATGAAGAAAGCTATTGTGGAATGTGTGATTTTTTTTAAAGACAATAATCAGAAACCCATTTAAGGTGAAAAGTAATTTATATCTGACAAATATGCTGGAATTTCTTCTGAGATCTAATTGATTCAGCATAGAGAGCAGGATGGTGATGTTATACACTTGAGGTCTCCAAAGGGATTTGATAATGAATACCCTTCATAAAATACTTATGGCTAAGGGAAAAGCCCTTGGGATTGGATAGGAAGTTGTAAATTGGACAATAAATTCTCTGGTTAAAAGGAAACAGGAGAGATGTAGATATGAAAGTAATAGCTCTAATTGGACATTTGTAATAATCAGAGATAGCTTCCTTGGGGATTAGTTCCAATGGCAACTATTACTGAGAATTAAGAAATGTTTTTATAGAGAATTGCATGGAAATTACAATATGGAATCAAGTCAAACAGCCCATATTGGGATGGATCCTATACATGAGCAGAAGTTATAATCACACATGGCCGTTCTGTTTCCTCATATCTTTATTCCCCTTTTCTTAATCACTTATTTATCTTAGAGACAATGTTTCAAGTCTAGATGACCCTTCGTCAGAGCTCTAGACTCGAAACACTGGCTCTATTCTCTCTCCACAGATGCTGTCAGACCTGCTGAGATTTTCCAGCATTTTCTGTTTTTGTTTCAGATTCCAGCATCCGTAGTATTTTGCTTTTATTTCACTTATTTATCTTGTCTTTCAGTGTTCACGTGGTTTTTACTTCAATCCATGAACCCTGGCAATGTATTTTGTAGTCTCACAACCCTCAGTGTTGATCCAGCAGTTACCCTGCTCAAGGTCCTAATGCTTTTCCACTTGATCTTCTATCTCCTTATTCTAGGAGGCCCCTCAGTCACTGGAAACTGTTTGTTTCTGTCAACTCTGTCCCATCTGTTAATCATTTTAAACACCCCTCGCACCCCTCTGTTCCAACAAATGTTTCAGGTCTCACTTTGTATATCCTCGTACTAGACGGTATCTGAGTGAATCGGCCCCTATTGCCGCACGCAATGTTATAGAATCATAGAATCCTACACTGCAAAAGAAGGCCATTCGGCCCATCGAGACTGCACCGACCACAATCCGACCCAGCCCCATCCCCATCACCGCATGTATTTACCCTGCTAATCCTCCTAACACTAAGGGTCAATTAAGCATGGCCAATCTCCCTATCACCCGCACATCTTTGAACTGTGAGAGGAAACCTGAGCACCCGGAGGAAATCCACGCGGACACGAAGAGAACGTGTAAACTCCACACAATGACCCGAGGCCGGAATTGAACCCGGATCCCTGGCGCTGTGAAGCAGCACTGCTAACCACTGTGCCACGGTGCGGCCGTGTTGTTCCTTTTGGGTGGAACCCAAAACTGCTCACAATGGGCGGAATTCTCCCACCCCGCCTGCGGGGTTTAGTGGTGGGCAGGAGCAGAGAATCTAGCGGGAGCCAAAAAATTGGAAACCCACTGTTGTAAAAACAGGTTGCAATTCCCCCATGTGGGGGGAGTGGGGAGTTAATGGTGGGGTTGGTTTTCCCATTGCCTGCTGGTATGTCCATCACTTGCGTTAATTTGCATCTCATGAATGCTCATTAAGACAGCTACTTGCCAGAACCTCCCCACATCTTCCAATCTTGCCTCACGCCAGCAGGAATTCATATCGGCCTCAAAGCCATTTGGAAAGGAGTGGCCTGCACTAAGCGGACCACTGTTAGATCGAGACTTCGAGGTGAGTGCAATGCAGCCTATCTGCCGTAGCGCTGTGCCATTCCTGCTGTGCTCAACCCCACTCTGCTGGGGCAGAGCAGCTTGTGCCCTCCGGCTCCGTGCTGACATTGTATGGATGGATAGCACTGAGCTGCGGGTACATGGGCCCTCTACCTGGACTAATCCTAAACAGTACTGCCCCCGGGGTTGGGGACTGTAGGGGTCTTCAGTTCCGAGTGTCTGATACCGTTGTCTGTATAGGCTGCACTGTGCCTGAAGACTCATGCACCCTGGGTGGGACTGACGAAGACAAGGGAGGCAATAAGGTAAGAGAGTGGTGGAGGTAGATTCCATAGGAGCTTTCAAAAGAGAGCTGGATACATATTTGAAAGTGATGAATTCAGAGGGATAGAGAGTTGGGCTGGAGAATGGAATTCGCTGGGTAGCTCTTTCCTGAGCCAATGCAAACACAATGGGCCGAATGGCAGACTCTGTGGTAAAATTCTATGATTCTATCTTCTGCTACGTAACTAAGAATTCCATTTTTTTAATCCACTTGAGGTTCTGTGAATGTTTTGTGAACCTGAATCCCAAATTCTCTTTACAATTCCACATTACCCCCTTTTCTTGAAAGCAAAGTATAATTATTGTCTATTCTTTACTTGCGAACAAATGTATCATCTATACGTGTACTGACATTTAGGGCCTTAACTTACAAGCTCCCCAGCGTCCGATTTGGGAGGAGTACCCCAATGATGTGCTGGGGAATCCCATTTGGATGTTCCCAGGTACTTGCTCAGAAGTGGAAACTTCCCCAGGGCAGCTGCCCTGCATTGGGAACCATCTGGAAATATGGTTTAAATCACTAACTGCAGATGGTTCTGACTGGGTTACACCAATAGTTACACTGGATATGTTAAAAGAATTAAAACCACATCTAAGCTCTGGGCTACCATGGTACAGACCCAGTCCGGCCCTCTCATGGGACACCTCACAACTCACCAGGGATCATGCTCGACTACCCAACCTCCACGGGAACCTCCTATCCTGCCGACCCCCGAAATGTTTTCCCCCACCTCCTGACAACCCCAGCTATGGGTGTACCCCCACCTACCCAATCCCTCAGGAATCTCCCACAACTTCTTCCCCTCCCGAAGGATTCCCCATACAAGACTCCTCCCCCACCTCAATCCCGACAGGCCAAACTTTCACACCTACCCACCACCCCCCCCCAGGCTCGACTGGACCCGACCAGAGAACTGACCCCAACTTCTCCCAAGGTCCAACCCAAACCACCCTCCATCCCCCCACTCCTAACCTCTGAATGTACTTTCCCCCTGGCCTGCCAAGGACGTTTAAGCTTTACTGCACCTTTGAACTTACCTGTTTTAAGGCAGCTAGTCGTAAAAAAGGGGGTGTGGCCTTCATCGCTTTGACTCTTGTGGACCCCAACGCTGCCCTGCCTGGATCTCAGCTGGCCTGAGTCAAAAGGTCAGGCGAGACAGGCTGGGAAAATAAATTAACGTAAGTAATTGGGCACCGAGTGGCAAGCCCATCTTTCTGTCCTCGATCTAACTTGGCCTCCTTTACAGTCTAGTTCCTTGCCCACAGGCAGAGTTTTCAGCCACCTTGGGGCCCTAATGGCTGGCATGGACCTCCTGATACCATCTAGCTCTGCTTCCCTTTATACATCTCTCCAGCTTGTTGTCTCATGACCAGGTTTCCATTTCTCTCGCTGTTTTCTTGACTGTTCCGCCTCCCAAATTCACACCCATCTTTCTTGCAGTTCCTCATCCAGGTTTCTGCCCCTGCCACAGTAACAAAATGGCTCTTATCAAAGTCACAAATGCCATCCTATGGGACTGTGGCAAAGGTAAACCACCCCACATCCTTCTTGACATGTCTTTGAAGCGGTTGTCCACAATACACCCCCCCCCCCGCTGCCTCCAGTCGACCTAGCTGGGACTGCTCGAATATTCCTTCAGTTTCCATGTCTCTATGATTATTGGGAGATGGTGGCACAGTGGTAATGTCACAGAACTGATAGTCCAGAGGCCTGGACTAATGCTCAGGGGACATGGGTTCAAATCCCACCGCGGCAGCTGGTGGACCTTAAATTCAATTGATCAATTGAGGTGACACAGTGGTTGGCACTGCTACCTCACAGCGCTAGTACCTGGGTTCAATTCCAGCCTCGGATCACTGTCTGTATGGAGTTTGCACGTTCTCCCCATGTCTGCGTGAGTTTCATTCAGGTGCTCCGGTTTCCTTCCACAGTTCAAAGATGTGCGGGTTAGGTTGATGCTAATTTGACCCTTAGTGTCAGGGGGACCAGCAGGGTAAATACATAGGGCCTAGGTGGGATTGTTGTCAGTATAGACTTGATGGGCCAAATGCCCCCCTTCTGCACTGTAGGGATTCTATGATAAGTCTGGAATTATAAAGCTAGTTTCAGTGATGGTGATGATGATAATTGTTGTAAAAACCCATTTGTTCTTTTTGGGAGAGGAAATCTGCCATCCTTACCTGGTCTGGCCTAAATGTGATTCCAGACCCTCAGCAAGGTGGTTGATTCTTAACTGCCCTCTGAAATGACCTAATAAGCCACTCAGTTCGAGGACAGTTAGGGATGGGCAACAAATGCTGACCTTTCCAGCGACCCCCACATCTCATGAAAGAATAAACAAAAAGCTCTGTAATCCATCCCCCCACCCTTCAGCAACTGTAGAGAGAGAATGGAGCTAATGTTTCAACGTTGGCTGTATTCTCACTCCACAGATGCTGTCAAACCTGCTGAGATTTTCCAGCATTTTCTGTTTTTGTTTCGGATTCCAGCATCTGCAGTATTTTGCTTTTATGCTTGATAACTTTTTTGATTTGATTTATTATTGTCACATGTATTAGTATGCAGTGAAAAATAGTTTCTTGCACACTATACAAAGCATACCATTCATAGAGAAGGAAAGGAGAGGGTGCAGAGGAAGATCAATTTAATACCAGGTAGATCCATTCAAAAGTTGGATGGCAGCAGGGAATAAGATGTTTTTGAGACGGGGGTTGAAGACTGCAGAATGTAGTTTACCAAAGCTTACCTCTTAGACCTAAAGGTTCCGCAATGCCTCATTCTGTGGCTCAGTATGAAATTGTGTTTTAAAATGCTCTTGTGAAGTGCTTTGGGACATTTTATCCCATCAAGAGGACCTGTATAAATAGGATTTGTTGTTCTCTGTAAAGCAATGAGGTGTTAATCACTCAAAAACCAGCTCTCCTGGGCGGGACATGTTGTTCGTACGCCTGACATCAGACTCCTGAAGCAGTTGCCCTATTCGGAGCTAAGTCACAGCAGGAGGACAGCGGGAAGGCCGAAGAGGTCAGACGTATCTGCCGACTCATGGGCGGCCATTGTAAATTACCTCAATGAACAATGAGACAAAAAGAAGCAAATATCAGACAAAATTTAAAGGTTAGACAGTAAACACAGCAACGGTGAACGCTGTGTCGGGGTTTTTGATCCCACTCTAAAGATTGCTTTTCTCATTTCGAACAAAATTTAATTAATTTTCCTGACCACTGCTGAGGTGGAAAATCTGTCTGTTGAGTCAAGCAGAGGAATTTGAAAATGGGATTTCCTTGACGGAACTTGGAACTTAATACAATGACCCGGTTTGCATCAGGACAACAGGCGGGAGACCGATGGGGTCCCTCTGCAGCAACCTTTCATGCGGCAGGCAGCATGTGAAAAGCAGACATCATTAAAGTGCAAAAGGGGATCAGTTACAAGGAAGGGCTTCAAGCTGAAATAGATTCAGTCCTGTGCTTTTGTGTTCAAATGTTTAAAAGTAGCACACATATTATTCTCACCTGTTTTAGTCAGAGACTTTCTACCTGATCTCCGGGCCATTGTGCCCCTGTTACATTTTAATGACATTAAATACTGTTGTGCCCATTAAAAGACAGTCTTCTCTCGGCTTTAGAAAAGCTACAGACGTTGATCTTGTCGACGGCTTTGAAAATGCCATTCTTTACTCCAACACTGTTTAATAACTTGATTGATAACATTCTTGACTGCACAGGAGGGAGGGGGGGGGGTGTCATTTAAGAAATGTTTAACTGAGTGGATTTATTGTTGGTGGTGGGGGAAGGGGGCTATAAATAAGCATTCTCAAACCAGCCACTCGCAAAGTAAGGTGGGATGTGGTAGCACCTGAGGGGGGCTGTTTTTTTTCCTCCTTTTTAAATTGGCTGGCTGAGTCATGTGAGGGGACAAGAGGCCTTGAGGCAGGCTCCCTTGGCAGTGATATGTTGTTGTCGCTCTTAGATGTGAAGACCATTTCCAGCACTTAGTAATGTGCTTGTGGTCGCACCGCTGCTCCCACACCTTCAGTTTTCACCAAGTGTGTACAGCAGCCGTTGAGGTAATCCTTCAAACGAGTCACAAGTCTTGCTCCTAACCAACTTTTCCTTTTGCTTGAAGCAACTCTTTTTTTTTTTGCTTTGAGCCTGTCACGGCATTTTAACATCAGAGAAGCCCTTTGAAAGTGTTTAATTCTGATCTTGTGTCCGGGTACAGGCTTGTTGTGCGTATTTCTCTAAAATGCTCTTGGAGGGGTTAGACCTCAGGTACCGAGCTATAGCCGATAGCTGTTTTTAAACTTGTTTAGAAATGATTTTGGGGGAAATGTTGGAAACATGGTCTATTTACACTCCCAACAGTATAGACGTGCTGGGTATGTAAATTTATTTGGTCTGTCTGTGGGTACGTGCCAGCTTTTAAATCAGAAAGCATTTGGAAGAGTCGCTTTTTAAAAAAAAAAGTGATGACTGGGTTGTACACCCCTCCCTGAGGTCGCCTCTGCTTGTGGCTACAGATAGAAACCTGCTTCCCAGCTCACAGTGAACGCAGTTCTCTTCAGGCACTTCAGTCTCAACTGAACTAGTCGGCAAAGCCGACTCACAACTTCAGGCTTATGGCATTGTTGGAGGAAGGGAGGCCCTTAGTTGCGGGGACTCGTTTGTTGCACTGTGCGCATTCCAGCACTTATTAACTTCATTAATTCGGAACATTTCCGAGGCAACGAATTGCTGAAGTCGCGGCCTCGCTTGGTCCTGTGGCAGAGGTAGATCAGCTGTGGGCCAACAACCTTTGAACAAATTCACTGCCCAAGGTATGTCACAGTTAAGCGTTAATAGCTCTGATGGGAAGAGTCGTTCGTGCATGTTAAGTGTACCGGAGTGTAACGCCGGGCTCAGCATGACAAGCACGGGGCTTGTACGGTGCTGTGTGCTGCGATTGATGGTGTTTCC